>NW_024870692.1:12510000-13146094 GCF_019054845.1 Dipodomys spectabilis
TCAAATTCTCCTTTGTAGTGAGACTTACCTTTACTGATAAGCTGAACTAAAACTATAACCCACTTACCCCCTCACCCAGCATTCCCCCTTCTCCTTATCTTGCTGTAGCTTTTTTTCATGTTCCATTTTAACATGCTATGTCATCTCCTGACTTATATAATACGATCTCCCCTCCCTGACTATAAGCTGCATGAAGAGAAGGATTTACTTTCTGTCTGTGTTGCTCAGTGCTTGCTCACTCTCTAGCACTTCAGTGGTGTGTACAATACCAGTCTCTTAAGAAATCCTTCCTTAGGAGAAAGTTCCTTTGAGCTGGTTCTTTGGGGACATTGTTTTAGAGCACCTGAAATTACAGATCCAAGCCTTTGGCTCTAGCTGATGCAGCCAGCCCCTGAGACAGGTAGGCGAAGACACTCAGTCACTCAGCAGCAGATAGCATTTCCTAACATACCTGGATACCAGTCAAGTGTGCCTCCCACCCTGCTCTGCCATTCACACCTGTCAGTGAGCTATGTGAGGGGACAAAAATTGTGTCTATGTAAATGTTCAACAGGTAATAGTCTACTCTTTCCATAAACAGTTTCTATAAAAGAGACTGGGAACAACAAGCGAGAAGAAAGATATTTACTTGTGTCTAAATCGTCTCTATTCTTAATATAATCTCTAACATCTCCAGAGATACATGGAGTCATTTACCTTTTTCATTTTCTTATCTTGCTTGATTTCTTTCATCCTCCCCACCGGGAAAAAGAAAGAAAAAAATCACTGGTGCTTTAGGCCTCAGTAAAGTTTATCCATAATGTAATAGTATTAAAGTTCCCTTGATTTTGTTTGTAATTCTTGTCTAATTGTGTGCAGTCACAGGCTAAGAAAACTCAAGATCATTTAATCATGACAGTTCTAATAAAAAGAAAGGACTTACCAAGAAAATGTTCATTTAGAAATGTGTGAAGATTGTGAATGGAGATTATGTGTGGACAGTGAGATTACCAGGGTAAAAGGCAGGGCTCACTGAAACACCTTTGTTTGCCTTCACACAATGGGACAAAAGCACTACCTGGGCTGAGAAAAGATGCTGCTTTCTATTCTCGTCACCAGCTAAATCACCTGGACACAGGTATTGTCTTGAACTATTTCTACTAAATTCCATGGATTTGTCTGTAGAATTGAGAGATTAAGATTAACCTCAGAACAATTTATTTACTCTCTAAAGTAAAAAAAAAAATAGTACAAACACTTTCAGCCAGAAAATAAAGATCTCATAAATGCCTTCCTTGTTTTCAAAATCTGAGTTTCATTTCTCAGAGTAGCGTGTCTAAAGGAATAGTTTCTCAGCTCTGTAGACTTCATGGTAATAGATTTAGCATCAAGGAACTCAGACATTACATCTGGTGCACTAAAAATTCAGTACAAGGGATAGACAAAGCTTTTAAAGTAAATACTTAGGTAAAATATCAACCTGCTTAGACTTTTCTAAAATAAGCACCAATTATTCATATCTACCCCTTGTATGGTAAAAGATTTAGTCTTTATGTGTACATTCACATTAAAAGGTCTCAAAAATGACATAAAAATTTTTAGAATTCTTTTTGGGAGCCAAGTCCCCTTACAGAGGTATGGTGAGAATAATAAGAACCAGATAGAATGAGGAAGTGAAGACCCAACAGGTGAAATGTTACCCCTGCCCCAAATTCAAATCATGCTTTGAGGAAGAAACCAGTAGTCAAGAAGCCCATGAAAAAGAAACAGCCAGTCAGCAATATTCCCAGTAGTTCTATGTTTCTAGCCCCATATAGCCACAGCAGTAGCAACATTCCTTGTTGCTGGGTTGCCCACTGTTTCCCTTAACAATATACTAATAAAAAAAATGAAAAGGGCTGGGAAGGTGGCTCAGTGGTAGAGTGCTTGCCTTGCATGCATGAGGCCCTGGGTTCAAATCCTCAATACCACATAAGCAGAAAAAGCCAGAAGTAGCACTGTGGCTCAAGTGGTAGAGCACTAGCCTTGAGCTGAAGAGCTGAGAGACAGCACCCAGGCCCAGAGATCAGGCCCCATGACCAGAAAAAAGAAAGAAAATGAAAAGGCAAGCTACAGACTAAGAAAAGATGTTCACAAAATACATACTAATAAAGGACTTCTATCTAAAACATGTGAAAAAATTCCTTCAAACCAATAACACAATGGTTGACAATTCCTTATGACAAATGAGCAAAAGATCTGAACAGGAAGGAACTTGACAGAAAGGCCATTCAAATGTCCAATAAGCACATGAAGAGGCATTCAATATCATTATTAATTAGAACAATGCAAACTACAATTACATTTCAATGTTCACTTGCCAGGATGATTAAAGTCAAAGGACATACATCAAGTATTGTTGAGAATGTGAAAGAGCTGAAGGACTTACACAAGATGATAGAGTTGAACTTGGTTCAAAAGTGCACTGAAAAGCTGTCTGCAATTAGACCTAACACTCCATATCTACCCTAGGATTTCCATTTCTAGTTATATACCCAAGAAGGAAGAATGCCTGTGTCTACCCAATGCCATACACAAGTATGTTCACCCACACTTCATTCATAAGTCTTTCTAGACATCTCAAACACCTACAAGATAAGTTCTAATTAAATATGACCATTTCAGCCTCTGACTTTCACCTTGAATTGTAAAGTATAAGTTATCATTTAACAATAATAAAAACACAATGGAATTTTACTCATCAATCAGAAAGAATTATTGTACCATTTGTAAGGAAATTGAAAGACTTGGAAAAAATTATATTAAGCAAAGTAAGCCAGACCCAAACAAATGTAGCTTGCATAGTTTCTCTCATTTGTGGTAACTAGAATGTGCCTATAAATCTACAAGTAAACACATGGGGTGGTAAAAGAAAAAAAATACATTGAGACATGATAAATTGTACAGGTCTCTAGGCATTTACACAGAGTGGGACCAAAGGAGGATATTCTTAGGAGAGGATCACATAGGTGCAATAGCTATGTGCATCTGGCCATATAAAATAATATTTATTGAAATGAACTTCAGGAAGTGGAAACAAGAGGGGTTTTTTTGGTTGCTGTTTTTGTTTTCATTTCCTTTTGTCTTGTTTGTTCATATATCTGTCTTTCAGAGAGTAAAGGAAGAGGGCACAGAAACAGAAGGATAAAAGGTGAACAAATGTAGCAGTGGTACTCATTAGACACTATGTTGAAAATGAACTATGTAACTTGTGGGTGGGGATGGCAGAGAGCAAGGGAACGAATGACATTGTTCAAAAAGAAACGTACTCATTACTTGACCTCTGTAACTGTAACCCTCTGAACATCACCTTTACAATAACAATAAATAAATGGGAACAAAGGAAATCATCAAATGTACACCAATAGTAAATTGTGGCGTATTCAAATAATGCAGTACTACCTCACAGTGAAGAGAAGAAACTACTGAACATATATAACAACACAGATAAAACTCACTGGCACAATGGCAAGCCAGCAAAAGATTCCAGAATCAAAACAGCATATATAATTCCCACTGTAGAGAGATGGCAGGAGGCAAACCTATTAGTTAGAGTAATGTTTCCTCTGTGTGTTTCATCTGGAACAGTTAGTAGAATGGAAATGATGGAAATATTTTATCCTTTCTTGTAAGTAGAAGTCACAGCAATGCATTTATAAACAAAAATGATGATCACATCATGTCTGAGTCTCCTACCTGATCATCTGATCCTTTGAAGACATCAGCCAGATCTTAATATTCTGCTGCTCAAACCCATCCTGTCACACTCAGGGTCAAAGTCAAACTCTTCTTCATAGTAAGTTCCCAATTGGTCCCTGCTGCTGTGAAGACCTGCCTATCTCAATGTCCTTGGGCTGCCTTGTTCTCCCAGCCTGGGATGCTCCTCCCTCTGACAGCCACAGAGCTCATTCTCTCATGACCTTCAAGACTATTTAAATGTCATCTTTCGCTGTGATCACTGTGATCTCATCCTGTTTAAAACTGCAAAGCCCTCACTTAGCTCTGTGTGTGTGTGTGTGTGTGTATGTGTGTGTGTGTGACTGCAACCAGTCAGACTGAACACACCAAAAAAGTTTTTAAAAAAATGGAGCTTTTGTAAATCATCAAGAAACAGAAAAGGATATTTTAAAAATGTTTACTACATCATCTAGGTTTTTTAATATGCAAAATTATCTCCCAGTTTTTCTCCTTTAGTCTTTAGTAAATATTTAGAATATATAAAAAGACTTTTTAATGCAGCCTTTGGAGATTCTTGGTAAAACCAGCAAAATGTGGGAAGAAAATGACATATCTCTAATAATAGTGCGCATGTATATGTGTGTGTGTGTGTGTGTGTTTCTGGACATGTAGACATCCAGAAGGGAAAGAAAGGACCAAAAATTGCATAAAATAAGCTTATTGGAACATTTACAAGGACTTTCCCCTCATTTTGTACTTACACTGATAGAAAATTGGGGGTTTCGTTCATTTGTGGTAGTACTAGAGTTTGAACTCAGGATCTTATGTTTGCTATGTAGACATTATTGTTTGAGCCATGTCCACAACACTTCGCTTTAGCTAGTTCTTGGAGCATCTCACAGTTTTGCCTGTGGTTGCCTATGCCTTCATTGCATCTGGTTTTACAGAAGTATGTCACCATGCCAGGCTTGTTTATGAAGATGAGGCCTTGTCACCTCTTTGCATGAAATTGGGATTGTTCTCATCGTCATTATCCAAACAACTGGATATTTATGCACGAACCACCATTGCACAGCTAATATTGTCTTTTCTTTTTCCTTCAGGCTGAAGACATAATTTTCCCAAGGTAAAGATAAAGCTCTAGATAGAGGAAGGGGACAAAGTTTTAATTCAGAAGCTTTAATCCAAAGATGGAGGTTGAATTTCTGCCCAAATCAATTCCAAGGGATGGGTACATCGACCTACTGCGCAGGTGCCACACTTTCATTTTGCACTGGCCTTGCAAATGATATCACCTGTCCTGTTCTTTGGAGAAGATGGGAAATCTCCAAAGGAAATGACCAGCTATTGTATCTCATACCTACTAGCATTGAGAAGTAAGTGTATCATACAACGGGTCTCTGAGGACTGTAAAGACAAAGTAATTCAGACAAATAGGTCTGCTTCCATTCTTTTCTCAAGATCTGAGCATTACCATGGTGTCTTGCAAACAGAAGGTGGTACAGCAGTCCTGCCAACCAAAGAAAGATGCTGTGTGGGGAGCAGATTGTCATTTTTTTATTTTCTTATAAATGTGCTGTACAGAAAGGTTACAGTTACATCAGTAAGGTAATGAGTACATTTCTTGTTGGGCATTGTTACCCCTCCTTTGTTTTTCTCCTATTGCCACTTTTAACAGGAAAATCTCAGAATGGATCTTTAGGATTCTGGAGCCAGGCAGTAAAGGATTATTACACACTCAAAAAGCAGCCCCCAGCATGCTGCTAGACCAGCTAGACCAGGTAAAAGGATGCAGGATTTCTCTACTCTGTGTTTCAGAGCTTCCCCTAGGCAATCACATGAAAGTGAAGTTTCCCTTGTCTGCTACAAATGTCAAGTGCTTTTCTGTCTGGTAGTGAATATAACTCTCCATTGCCTCCTTATCTTAGGCTCTTGGGAAATTGAAGGAGTTCTTATACCGGTCACTAACTTGTCACCAACCAACCCCATACTGTCTCATCATACTCTCCTCCCATCACGTGGCTGGGCACAGGCCTGTCGCTGGAGCTGGCTGGTAAGGAACAGATTAGGTTGGGAGCCTCACTGTGAAGTTCCCCCAGGACCCATGTAAGTTACATGCAAAGCTGGGGATCCCTTCTGGAAGCTTCACCTACGTTCACAAGTTCTGAACAACTTCCCATTAATTCACAAACAGAACAGGAAGCCAAGGACAACAAAAAAATTAGGGAAGAGCTAACTGACTGATGGGCATTTCAGTTTCAAACTCCTCATTGCTACATATTAAACTGTGTGATTCTTTTGGTAAACAAAAGTAGAAAACTCAAATTTCTTAACTGATCAAAGATTTCATATGGCGGCAAATTTATGATTGTTCATGTATATTAAAATAAACTTGGAATTTGAAACATTTGAGTGTGGTATGGCAAAAAAAATTCTGTGTAGGTCTAGTGCAGTAGCTTGTTTGCAATCCCAGCTACTTTGGAGGTAGAAGTTGAGAGGATCATGGTTCTCAGAAAAAAAAATGTCATTGAGAACCTGTCAATAAGCTAGACATGCTGATATGCACCTGTCAGTCCCAGCTACCAGGAGGCAGCCATGCCTACCTGATCAAAAGAAGTGTGAGACTCTACTGAAAAAATAACTAAAACAGAAACTAAGTGATTAAATGTCCACCTAGCAAGTGCAAGGCCCTGAGTTCAAATCCAGTGCTGCCAATATCTTTATACACATATGTTGGGGAGTATGTATCTATAAATACAAACAAAACTTCCAAGAAGCCATGGGTGACATAAAATGACAAAAAAAAAAACCTCATTAATAAAGAAAAAAATCTTAGGCTAAGAATTATAAATTCTATTTGTTTTCCCATTCCTTTAAACCATACCAGAACTTTTAATCAAGGATAAAGCAGACATTTCAAGAATGAAAGTTCAATTAATTGAATGAAAAAGTAAGACAAATACAGAGACACTTATGATCTCAAGTTCTTAAGTATCTTTGGATAGACATTACCTTCTTGTTTTTCTTTAAGTTTTGAGAATGTATTGAGTTTCACAAGTAAATCTCTAGTTACTCTCTTAATCCAATTTAGGTATCTAACTGCCGAAGAGTTAATAAGTCAGATATGGAGGGAAATAATCCTGAAGATACTATATCCAAGGGGTTCTGAGTGCTTCTCATGCCTTTGAAAGAGTATTGATAGAAAGTTCTCTAACGTGCCCTTTGGTTTCTGTTAGAGTAATCCATAGCTTTGCCACATTCTAAAGAGATCCGTGAAGCCTCTGGTCCCCCACCTTAGGCGGGATCTGAGGAACAGAGTAAAGTTAGTGTAAATAGTTGCTGGGAACTTGGTGGCATAGGGCTGTGTTTAGAGGGGTGGAGCAGCATGAGACTCAGCAGAGCAAGAAATGAATGAATTCCTGCTGTAGTTAAATCTTTGTCCCAGGCAGAGCAGGATCAGAGCTGGCAGGGAGGTAGCTGCCTGGCTTGGAGAATCCTGTCAGGTAAAGGCTGAATCAAAGCTCTATCATGGAAAGCATGGCTTTTCCTGCTTATGGGGCAATCCTGGCTCCTTTGGGACAATTCCCTTTGGCCTAGTGCTGCAGATTGACGCATTAACCCTTGAAGGCACAGGAAGACAGGAAGACGGGAGATCAAAACCCCACTGGAAAGAGAAGATGGCTCTTCAGGGAAAGCTTTCTTCCTGGTGGGGCTCCTGTAACTTCTGTGGGTGAGAAGACATCTGTTCCTCTCCATGAGGAGTGCAGCACTTGAGAACTCCTAAGGCCCGTTTCTTGCTGCTCAATGGCGCAGTCTCTCGGACAAAGGTGTGATGTACTTGTACATCACAGGATGTACAGGAGGAACAAGTACCTGCCAGGTGCATAGCAGTGTGGTTTGCATAGCAAACCCACTGTGCCAGGTACAAGTGAGAAACCCACTGTCCTAGGCTTGCTTTTCTTCTAAGACCTTTGAAATCCAGTGGAGGATGCGCTCCACTCTTTCATTATTCTCCAATATATAAACGCCCTGCCAGAGGTGGTTTTTAAAGTTCTAAATGGTTTAATCCAGATCATCCACCTAGTTTGTCAGTGGGAATCACATTTTCCCCTCTCTCCCTCCCAAAATAAAATGTGTACCAGGAAACTATCATAGAAATTCAAGTGGATTGTTTGACAATGAGACAAAGTGTTTGAAGTGAGGACTAACAAGAAAACCACTCCAGGTGTTTGTAGCTCACCTATTATTTAAGAAGCAGCTCTAATCTCACTTTCTACATCACACTTAATGTAATTGCGGTGGGTTATTTAACATTCTTTGGCCTCATTTTCATCTGTAAAATGAGAAGTTCAAGCCCAGAATGTCCAAAAGCCCTCACCGGGTGAACATTCTCTCAGTAGTAGAGCCCAAACTAACCTATAATGCTCTGCAACATATGCTATACCATCTACCACACAATTGCTACCTAATTTCTATGCCATTATATTTTCCACCTATTATTTAAGCATTTCTGCATAGCTTCATGCTTTAGAGTACTTTGTTGCCTGAGAATATTATCTGTGGCCCTCTCTTTGCTGCATAATTCCCACTAAAACCTCAAGATCTTTTCCTCTCAAAAAGAAGAAATCAAGCTAGGTGCCAGTGGCTCACACCTGTAATCCTATCTACTCAGGAGGTTGTGATCTAAGTATTGCAGTGCAAAGCCAGCACAGGCAGGAAAGTCTATGAGATTCTTAGCTCCAATTAACTACCACAAAGCTGGAAGTAGAATTGTGGCCCAAGTGGTAAAATGCTAACTTTAAGCAAAATAGCTCAAGAACAGCTCCAAAAACATGAGTTCAAGCTTCAGGGTCAGAACAACAAGAATTCAAAGAAGGAATGAAGAATAATCATCATCAACATTGAAACACAGATTGGGAGAAGGTACTTGCAATGTACTTCCACGTACCTACTTCCTACATGAGTCTAATTGAAAAACCAGTAGAAGAAAAGACATTCACTTCATCAAGAAAAGACAAATCATAGTGGGGCTCTATTTTATTACAGTCAGAATGGCTAAAATTTAAGAACAATTCCCAGAGTTGGTGAAGATGTGGAACAATGAGAAAGGTCGACATTATTGGTGGCAATGTCTGTGTACACGTCGGGAAGGCAGTTTAGCAGTTTATTCTAAGTCTAAACACCTGTCTGTACTGAGGTCAGCAATTCCATTTCTGGAAAAAATGAGTGCATTTGTCCAACAAACATATGTGTAAGAATCATCATGGCAGTTTTATTCACAGTAGCTTAAACAAGCGTTTAGATTTAGAAAGCACCTCGTCCTCATTCCCATTTACTACCTGTAGTCACTTTGACTTTTATCACAGTGGATTGGTTGTGCTGCTAAGTGAGCTTTATATAATTCTTTTTTTGCAAACATATTTCTTTTTTATTTTTAAATACTTTTTTATTGTAAAAATACTATACAGAGGGATTACAGTTACATGAGCAACATAATGAGTATGTTTTCTATCAAGCATTGTTACCTCCACTTTGTATAATTCTACTCATATAGTACCTACATCTACTCTCCTGAATCTTGTAACTGATGTATTCACCAAGCAATCCAGATGAGTAGGTGATCTTTACGTACATGATTAGAAGATTACAAAAATGCATTAGAAGTTCAGGTTCACAAAAGGCTACTCAACTAACAGATTTCTTGAAAGACTAAATTTTCCTTTGGGTCAATGCAGATGTGTGAATCTCTTGAGCAGCACTGCATAACTTCAGACCCCAGTCAGAACCATGCATTAGAGTTCTCTCCTAACTTATATTGATTACCCTTTAAGAAATAAGATGGAATCTGATGTCGTTGTTCTCTAAGTATGTTGTATGACATTTTCTACATTTTTGAGATGAAATGGCTTTGGTTAGGGCTCAGGTCAGGAAAGGTGTTTCCCTTGAGCATCTGATTTGTTCAAATCATATTGTTGCTATTGATCTCATAATTGAACTTCCTGGTAGTATTCAATATATATACCTACACACACACATATACACACACACACATACAGAGTAATCTTTTTTGAGGATGAGATTAGGAGGATCATGATTCTATGCTATCCTAGTCATTAAAATTCATGAGACTCCATCTCAACGTAAGAAGCTGAGTGTGATAGTAGGCTCCTGCCATACCAGTTACAATGGGAAGCCTAAAATAGATAGATCACCATTCAATCATGTGCCTGAGCAAGAAGTAAAATCCTACCTCAAAAACCATTGCACAGAAAAGCCTAGCTCACCAGTAGAGTGGCTGCCTAGCAAAGGTGATGCCCTTAGTTCAAAAGTTCAAACCCCAGTAACACACTCACATATGAGAATAAGTAGAAAATAAAAAGATAAAATGCATCAATTATACATATATATGTATAAAACAGAAGGCATTATTTTTATATAATATTCCCCTACTTACTCTCACTTCCACATAAGCCACAGCTCCATTTCCAGCTTTTTTTTTTTTTTTTGATAGTTAATTGGAGATAGAGTCTCATGGACTTTCCTGCCCACGCTGGCTTTGAACCACAATCCTCAAATATTAGCTTCCTGAATAGCTGCTTCTTCGCTCCTCCTCCTCCTCCTCCTCCTCCTCCTCCTCCTCCTCCTCCTCCTCCCTCCTCCTCCCTCCTCCTCCCTCCTCCTCCTCCTCCTCCTCCTCCTCCTCCTCCTCCTCCTCCTCCTCCTCCTCATTCTTCTGTTTTAGGTAGACAGTAGGAGCATAACAAGTACAATTTGACTGCTTCTGTGCAATTATAGCTAACAGCAATGGTTTCTGGGCATTTGGTGCAGAACATGAACACATTTTTAAACCATGAAAGAACCCTTGCTCTAGGCATGCAAAAACTTGCACACCATTTGGAAATTGAGTTATGTTAATTACAGTGTCATAGAGAACGACATGTATTTTAATCAACTTCAGTTGACAATACTGCAACCACATCATAGTTGATGTTGATTCCAAACCAGCTCTGAATTACTTCCAGGTTTTCAGAACTTGCAGCTCTGCTAGGTCAGTTAGGAGCTCAGTCTGCCCAGCTGTTTCCTGAGCTCCACGCTGCAGGACCCAGGGCTTTGTCATTAGATAGATTTTTGAAGACCAAAGTCCTGAGCTAAGTGTGAGCTCTAGGACTAGATCCCAGGCTCGAGAGGAGACACCTCCCGGAGGCTATGCTTTTCCTAACCATTTCCTAAACTCTTGGCAAGAACTGAGCTTTTCTGCCCTTCAGCATAGTCAGCAAACAGCACCAAAGTTTTGCTTGGCACTTCCCTTTGACAACATCTTGCAGTTTACACAGCTGGCCCTCTATTATAAAAGTTGTGGGTGACCTTTAGTACATAATAATGCCTTCAAGTTTTGAGAAGCTGGTTGCCATTTTTGCCCACTGACCACAAGACTTCCTGAAGGGAGATGATTCTCCAACATTAAAACTCAAGGACAAGATTCCTTGATTTGCTTAATTAAGTAACCATGGGGTAGTGAATGTTAGGACAGTCATTTCAGAATTAAACCTTACTGGTTTCTTTGTGTTGACATCCTTCAACACAGTAAACAGAGCTATAAAGTGTTTGAAATGGATGATTTTAGTGAAATTGCTTTAAAATGTGTTTATCAACAGATATTTTTAAAGATATAAATGTTAATATTAGACAAACCTATCTCAATATGTTTATAGACAGAAATATAAAAACTTTTTTGAAAAAATGTAAAATAGCATGTAATTACTTAGGGAGTTTGCAAGGTAAGCCTCGTTTGAGAAACGATTGTAGAATGATGTTTTTTTTTAAATCACACTGAACAATTCATTTTTGGAAGTACACTTCAAGTGGAAAAGAATCTACAATTTAGAAATGTGTCTAGCAGAGAAGCTTGCTGCATGTGAAAGCTTGACAGACTTTTCATTGAGGAAGTAACTCAAATGCTGAGCATCAACATAAAATAGGAAAGAGAGTATGAGAAGGGAATGGGTAGAAACAAGCATGAAGGGCTCTGGCGTCTTTGGTTGGGTAATGCTGGTCCTTCTTGGAAGGAAGGTTATGTAAATTAGGTTATACTACCGACACTCAGTTGGTGAGAGAATAAATTAATAATAAAAAGAAGAAATTATGGGGGGGGGGAGATGGGAAGGGATGGGAAGAGAAAACAAAGGAGGCAACAATGCTTGGAAAGAATTGTACTCATTACCTTGACCATGTAATTGTAACCCCTCTGTACGGTATTTTCACAATAAAAAAAAGAAGACATAATACTCAGAAAGTATTAACTCTGAAGCAAACCCAAACAACCATCTGGCCCTACAATTTTATGTTATAGAATCCAAACCACACATGACTAGGGGCACCTACAAGACCACTAATAGCAGTAGTACAGGTAGAACTCAGAACTTGTACTTACTATGTCAGTACATGTACTTCATTGCATTCTCCTTTGAATTTTTTTTAAAGAAGCCAAGAAGAAAACAAAAAGTGGTATTACTTAAGAAGACTGAATTCTGAAGTTATTTTCAGGACTTGGAGGAAACAGTAACTCCTCATTTTGGTAAATAAAGCTGACAGAAAAGTGAGTTTTTAATTGGAGACTAGGGTTATGTGGTGGGTTCTCTAAATTCATTGGCTGAAATCCTAAGCCCCACGGAATAGTTTGGATCTTGAGTGTTCCTCAAGGACAAGGACCCTTGTATTAAAGGTTTAGTCCTCAGCCTGTGCTGCTATTAGAAAGTGGTGGATCCTTTAAGAGGTAGGGCCAAGGAGGAAGAAGTTAGGTCTTGGATGTCTGCCTTTCAAAGAGATTATTGGGACTCCAGCCACCCCCTCACCCTTCTCTCTTCTTTCCTCTTTTTCTCCTGGTTGCCACAAGGAAGCAGTTTCTTCAGCCACACCCCAGCTATGATGTACTTGTGCCATAACAGGCCCAAAAGAAATGGGGCCAACCAACCACAAACTAAAACTTCTGAAACAGAGCCGAAATAAATCTATTTTCCTTAAATGTTAATTATCTCAGGTGTTTGTTGCACTAAGAGAAAGTAGTATATTCCAGTACCTCAGAATGTGACTGTATTTAGAATTAGGGGTTTAAGACAAAATGAATTCATGTAGGTAGTTGTTCATCTGATAACACTGAATAAGAAGAGATTATAACATAGCCATAAGGGAAAGATCGCATGAAGCTACAAGGACAGAAAGGAATCCTGTGAACATCTTCAGCTGGGAATCTAGCCTTAAGAATCATGAGAAAATACATCTTTGTTGTTTAAACTACCTAGCCTATGGTACTTTGCTATGACACCTGTAACAAACTAACACATTGTATTGACTACTACTGCCCCTTAATCACAACAAAACCTGAAATCTCAAAATTCTGTTTTGCAATGGTTACTAACAAGGAAGTGTGAGATGTATTTTCTATGACCTAGTGTAGCTCATCAGGCTGTCAAACAAACTTGTACAGTTATTTTCATTTAAATGTGTTTTTTGTTTAAAAGCAAAGTTAACTCAATAGTACCTAGCAATTATTTCATACCAACCAGCATTTTTCAAGTACAAAACTGTTTGGACCTATTACACTGGGCAACAACTGACCTTCCCAAAGGAGCTAGGACCCTTGTAGGATGACCAACGAGTTTCAGGCCAAAAGCCAAGGCCAATCCCATAGGCAATGACTGATTCAAATGTTATGTGTGCATAACTGATTTTAGTGTTATGTTTAAGTCAGAGTCTTAGTTCAGGAAGATGGAACTATAATGGCTGTCACAGTAACTGCCATGGGTACAAGATGGGTGATTGCAACACATGTGACCCCAAGGTCATGGGTCATCTGAGTATAGACCTGTTAAATCCAATATCAGAAACCCACAGTGGTCCATTTTATGTCCAGTTATTTTTGAAAGGTATCTTAATGGACAACTAATGAATAGATCACATTTTCAATGGATTAGGATATGGAAGGGGAGAGAGCAGTAGAGAAGATAAGAAATGTCTGCCATTGCCACATGGCATCCTGTGTCCACAAAGCACAGCTCTAGCAGCAAGACCAAACACACACATGTCATGTAGGCACATGTGTGTCTCTTCCTTTCTTACTGTATGATCCTTTCTTCCACTTACTACCTCCACAGCTCTCAACAATCAAAATGTCTGGGATAAAAGCAAATAGGAATACCATAGCAATTATCAGTATTCAAATAGTAAAATTGTCCTTAAGGAATTTGGGGGCAGAGAAGCATCTTCTCCATAATGTAAGACAACAGGAGAATTAAGTACTAGCAAAAAACTGTCAGACAAGCTTTCTGAAATTCTTCATATTCAATCTCACATGTAAAAAAATCACTTTATTTCTTTTAGGGGACAAAAGTGGTTCTATGCTTTTGAACGTTTTAAATAGTGTGAATTTCATTATATATTATATTATATAGAGGTTTTCTAAGTGAAATGTTATATAATTAACTACTGAATAATTTCAAGAGCCATTTTTCCTCTACAGAGGACTGAAATCAATTATAGAGAATTTCAAAATAAAATTAAGTTTAAACTTAATAAGTTTGTTATAAATTATAATTATTGCATGGAGTCACAATGGCTTGACACACAATTTTTTTAAGTGGGCTTTGTAGGTCTGAAACTACTGCCTCTTTTCATGGCTATTACTAAATCCAAGATAAAACAAAATCACAAGACAATAAGAATATAAAAGTAATTAGTTCCTCATAAAATTCTTTCTCAATAAAATGTTAATTTGCTCTGTTATTTAAATAGAGATATAAACAATGTAGATTGCTAAGTAAGATAAATTCTATTCACTTGTGCATTCGCATTCTTCTTAGGGTATCAGCAAGGGATCCTGTAGCCAAAATCTATACTCTTGCAAGAAAAGCACAGGGGCAAAAAAACTATAAGGAGAGTAGACCAATAGCTTCAGTCACCATATAACATTTGTGAATAATTTGCTCGGTTTCAAAAGTGCAAGAAAAATGCCATGCATTTGAAATCTGGGGAAAGATAAATGAAAGCCTGTAGTAAGCCTCCCATGCGAAGGGGAGTCGAGAAGCAAGTACAGCTGCTTTAAGTCAAGCATTTATAATCTAAAATATGTAGAAGGAAAGCACTCCATAAATAACAGAATTAAGCATGAGCAACACATATGTGAATATTTTTAAGCCGACTTCATATTCATTAAACAAGTTAACTGACAAAAACTAAACCTTACTTTTGAAATTTGTCTAAGGTTTATGGTTTCTCTTACAGCCAATACCATATATATACATATATGTGCATATTATATATATAATACTCTTTATGAGTATAGACCTAGCAAATTTCTAATTTGTTTATGACTATTTTCTGTACTTGTGAAAGACACCACCATGCAGAAAATACTTAGAACAACCACCAACTGGAGGGTTATGATCCTGCAAATTTATACTGAAAGAAAGGAAATTGTAAAAAGCAAAATCCACACATTAAAGAGATAAACCTTAGTGGTTTTCTAAAATTCATTGCTATAAAAGGTCTTTCTTTTCCCTGCAAAAAAAGGTTGAAATCTTGCAAACTACTAATGTAGTATGGCTGTGACAACTTCTCTCCATCATAAAAACAAAAATCAAATGAACTATGGCAATCACTCCAATTTGATGCAAAATTTATTTAAGAGTGAAATGAAATTTAATTCTAGGAATTAGAACTACTAGCATCGTATTCTGAGGTTGGTTTGGGGTATTTTTTGTGTTTGCTTTTTGCTTTGGTTTAGTTAAGGTCTCATTATGTAGCTCAAGCTAGCCAGAAACTTGCTATGTAGCCCAGATTATCCTCAAATTCCTGCTTCCGCCTCAATCTCCTGAGTATCAGAATTCCATGTGGGCACCAACATGCCAGTTTACACCAATTTTAAGCCAACATTCCATGGTGGTTGTTTTTAATTTCCTCGCCAATATAACTTACCCTCAAAAAATCCTCCCCCACATATATATAAGCATACATTATACTAAAGGCCACACCTTACACTTAATGACAGGCAAAGTTCTGATAGATGTGTTACTAGTGATCTTATCAATGTGCAAATACACACTACTTGAATTTAAACAGTCGTGACCTCTATAGTTGATGTCATCCATGTTATGACCTTTGTATATGTTCTCCCCTGCCGACTGAAGCTGTTATAGAACATGTGACTGTATATAATAAATGAGGACAGTAAGGAGATATGTCTGCCCCCTCCCCCCGCCCCGGGTGTTGGAGCAATGTCTTCAGTTTCTTCTCATCAAAATGCCATGCCAGGAGGTAACTCTCCAGCCAAGAGGCCCATATGCTGGGTGTATGGTTGCCTCATTTGATGATAGGCACTAAAAGTTAAGTTTTGCAATCAATTGGAAGTGAATTGTGATTCTTAAACACTGGTTTTATCAGAAGCTATTAAAATTCAAACCAAGATTCTTACTTTTCTAATACATATCAACTTAAAAAATAAATGCTCTGAACTAGAACATGATGTGTATTTTTTTTAAAAAAAAGATCCAGTGAATGATTTTTAAGATGAGGCCACATAACTAAACCAAAGTATGTAGAGGCAAGTCCGATAATCCCCAATTCCCATAAAACTCACCACCTGCAACCTGTGTAATAAATCAGTTTGTGAATCTAATTGCTCTTGTTTTGCATGCTTCCGTGAGCCTGTACAGCTAAACTAACTCCATTGTCATAACCTTAATCACAGACAGGTTTATTTTTGTTGGCAGCCTTATGCAAATGATTGTATCATGGGTCTTTACACTTAATTCACTCAGCTTATACCCTAATACAGAAAACAGATTGTAAAGCAGAAAGGGATCTCTGAATTGTTTAATTAACTATGAGCTGTAATTTCTATTTATATCTAGATGAAATGCTATAGCTCTTTGTTAAATATTCATAAGAAAACAGATTATTCTGTTTCTAATTTAAACTATTTAAACCTGCTGTAATTTAGAAGTTATAGTTGCCCACAAAGAGACTATATCAGCAAGGTTTCAAGCCAGTTTCTCTTGTTCTGTGAACTAACCTCTGGCATGAAAATTAACCAACACAATACTAATTTAGTAAATGGTACCTTGCTGGCATAAAAGACTTGCAGCAACTTCAAAATGACCTCTAGTTTCACCCTCTAGCTTTAAATCTTTACCACACACTCTTTCCCTTTTACCACAGGAAAACCAGTTGTATCAGTCAATTACCACCAATTATTGTTGGTTGATTAAATTCTCAAGAGCCAGAAAAAAAATCCCAATATCTAGCCCACATTTTTAAACTATTTTCTCTTTTTTCTAGCAAAGCAAATAGCCTAGAATAAGGGCGTGTGAATGGAGAAGGGGCAAATAGAAAGATCACCAATTAAAATGCAATCCCATAACCCCAAAGCACAAGCAATAAAAGCAAAAACAGGCAAGGGGGGTTTCTATCACACTAAGGCTGCTGGACAGTGATGGAAGTAGTCAATGGAATGAAAAGACATCCTACAGTATGGGAAAAAATTGCAAGCTTTGTACATCTGTTCAGAGTTTAACATCCAAAATACATGAGGAACACAATAGAAGACATACCAATAGCAAACAAGCATATGAAAAAGATGTTCAGTGTCACTAATCATCAGAGAAATGTAAATTAAAATGATAACATTTATCACCTCATAGCTGTTAAGGTTGCTATTTAAAAAAAAAAAAAAGACAAAAGAAAACACCTATTGGCCAAGAGGTAGGGAAAGAGAACTCTCTTGGACACACTGTTGTTGTGTATCCCATTGAGGAAAACAATATGCGCATTCTTCAAAAAACAATAAAACTAAAACTATCTTAAAATTCAATCATCTCAATACTGATTTTATATCCAAAATAAATGAATCAGAATGGCAAAGCAATGTCTTCACCCCCATGGTTACTGTACTTAATTCATAATAGCCAAGAAGTAGGATCAACCTAAGTGTCCATCAGTGGACTGAATGAAGAAAATGGGGCATATGTAAATAGAATTCCAGTTGGCTATAAAAAAGAAATAATGTCATTTTGACATCATAGCTTAACCTGGAGGTCATTATGCAAACTGAAATAAAATAGACAGCCATATGAATAAATCATAACCTCTCTCATATAGAATCTAAAAAGTTGACCTCATAGAAGAAGAACGCAGAACAGTGGTTACAAAAGGGGTGGGGGTTGATGACCAAAGGACACAAAACTTCAGTGAGACAAAAGAAATATATTATTTTCCGGGCGCCGGTGGCTCACGCCTGTAATCCTAGCTACTCAGGAGGTTGAGATCTGAGGATTGTGGTTTAAAGCCAGCCGGGGCAGGAAAAGTCCGTGAGATTCATATCTCCAATAAACCACTCAGAAAACTGGACGTGGTGCTGTGGCTCAAGTGGTAGAGCACTAGCCTTGAGTTGAAGGACTGAGGGACAGCACCCAAGCTTAGAGTTCAAGCCCCATGACCGACAGAAGAAAAAAAAAAGAAAGAAAGAAAAATATATTCAAGGGATCCATTTTACAATATGCTGAATTAACAATGTGCTACATTCTTGAAAAATGAAAATAGATGTTAAGTATTCTCACCACAAAATAACTCTGTGAAATAACACATTTGCAAATTAGTCAGTGTGTAATATACATATTCCTTAAAACATATTGTGCACATATTAGTTCTTCAATTTAAAAATCCAATTATAGGGAGAGGTGCTGTGGTTCAAAGTGGTAGAACGCTAGCCTTGAGCAAAAAGAGCTCGGGGACAGTGCCCAGACCCTGAATACAAGCCCCATGACCAACAATAAAAATAAATAAACCCAATTATATTGCTCATTAGAGAGATTACATATTGGCTTCAAAGTATTCTCATATTTTTTAGATTTCTTTTTTTATTGATTTATCTGATCTCAGAACCCTTTTGATTGCTAATATTTTTTTCATAAAGGGAAAATGCTGAGTAGAAAACAGGGTACAGAACAACCCGATACCACCATTCCAAGAGTATCTTTCAGTGGATGTAGTGCTTGCAGGCATTAACTAATGAAGAAATTTTGTTTTCCAGACCACAAGACCCAATACCAGAACACTTTCAGGATCTCTCCTCACATATGAAGAGACAAAGATTCCAACAGGCCAATCAGAAGTTAGGGAGAAACTGCAGAACTTCTGCTACAGTGCAATCTAATTCTGAAAAGTTTATATATCAAGGTTTATTATAAGAATGTAAGACTCCCACCTATGACCCAGCAATCCCACTTTAGGGTATTTATCCAAACAATCATAAACAAGGCTATACTAAAGCTACCAGTACAACTATGCTTATCACAGCATTATTTACCATAGCTAAGATATGGAACCAACCCAGATGCCCCTCAGTAGATAAATGGATCAAGAAAACGTGGTATATTTATACAGTGGAATTCTATGCCTCCATCAGAAAGAATGACATCGCCACATTTGTTAGGAAATGGAAATACTTGGAAAAAATTATATTAAGTGAAGTAAGCCAGGCCCAAAGAAACATAGGTCCCATGGCTTTCCTTATTTGCAACAACTAGTATAAGTCTAGGACAAGCAGAAAAGGTCAAAAGCTATGTACATATGGCCACATAAGATGATGTTAAATGAAATGAACCCCAAGATAGGAACACAACTGTTTTTTTTTCTTTCTTGCTGTTGTTTTTAATGTATTTAAAATGTACTATGTGACTTTTTTGTTTCTTTGTATGTTCCTCCCCCATGGTATAACCCCTGCTTTCATTGTATTTGATGTTGGTGCCCTGCATCTTGTCTATACATTTTTCTACTTTGGGAAGGGGAAGGGAAAAAACAAAATGCTGAAATAAGGATACAGGTTGATCCATTGCAACAATGAGATGTACAAGACACTATGTTGAAAACAAACTTTACAATTTGGTGGGGGGGGGGGGGAGGGAGGAGTTGGGGAGGTGGCGAAGGAAGGGATGATAGGGGAAAAACAAAGGAGGAGGTAACACTGCTGGATAGGAAATGTACTCATTACCTTACTCATATAACTGCAACCCCTCTGTACCATATTTTTACAAGAAAAAAACATATTAAAATAATGTAAGACTCTGGAAGATAATTTGAGTGAGTTATTAGAGTCTATCCTGGAGTTTTTTTTTTTTTAATTTAATTTTATTTTATTTGAGAACATACTGTACAGAGGGGTTACAATAACATGGGCAGGATAATGCATACATTTCTTACCAAGCATTGCAGCCTCCTCCTTTGTTTACCCTTCACCTCCCTTCCCCGCCTCCCCCCTCCCCCCCCACCCAATCATACCCCCCTCTCCCCCCCCACACACACCGACATTGTAAAGCTGGTTTTGACATGACATTTTGTACTTCTCATTGTTGCAACAGGTCCACCTGAATCCTTAAACGACTTGTTTGTCCCCGTCTCCTCCACATGTTATACTGACATCAAATATAGTGAAAGCGGGGGTTACGCTGTGGGGGAGGGACATACAAAGCAACAAAGAAATAACCTTATAAATGCGTTAGAAACACATGCATGAAAGAAACAAAAACATTAAAATACATATTTGAGGGTTCGTTTTCCTAACATCACATTATCTGACTTTTTCCGCTTGACTCATACCTATACTAGATATTGCAAATAAGGGAAAACCATGGGACCTATGTTTCTTTGGGCCTGGCTTACTTCACTTAATATAATTTTTTCCAAGCCTTTCCATTTCCTAACAAATGGGGAAATGTCATTCTTTCTGATGGAGGCATAGAATTCCATTGTGTATATATACCACATTTTCTTGATCCATTCATCTACTGAGGGGCATCTGGGTTGGTTCCATATCTTAGCTATGGTAAATAATGCTGCAATAAACATAGTTGTGCTGGTAGCTTTAGTGTGGCCTTTTTTGTAAACATTAGGGTAAATGCCCAAAAGTGGGATTGCTGGGTCATAGGGGAGTTCTATGTGAAGTCTTTTGAGGAACCTCCATACTGCTTTCCAAAGTGGTTGAACAAGTTTACATTCCCACCAACAATGAAGTAAGGTTCCTTTCTGTCCACATCCCCTCCAGCATCTGCTGTTGTTAGAGTTCTTGATTTTTGCTGTTCTAACTGGAGTGAGGTGATATCTCAATGTTGTTTCGATTTGCATTTCTTTTATAGCTAGGGATGTTGAACATTTCTTCATGTGTCTATTGGCCATCCTTCTTTCTTCTTCAGAGAAGCTTCTCTTTAAGTCTTTCACCCACTTACTTATTGGGCAGTTGTTTCTTTGAGGATTTGTTGTTGGGTGGTTTAATTTTTTGAGTTCCAAGTATATTTTAGATATGAGAACCTTGTCCGTTGTATGGCTAGTAAAGATCTTCTCCCAATCCGTGGGCTTTCTATTGATCTTGCTAGCTATGTCATTTGCCCTGCAGAAGCTCTGCAACCTTATGCAATCCCATTTGTCCAACCTTTCTTTGATTTGTTGTTTCCGGGTCTCTATTCAGAAAATTTCGGCCTGAGCCAAGGAGACCTAGGGTTTCTCCTATTCCATCCTGTAATGTTTTCAGAGTGTCTGCTTTGACTTCAAGGTCTTTGATCCATTTGGAGTTGATTCTGGTGCAGGGTGATATATAAGGATCTAGCTTTAGTTTTCTACATGTAGTTAACCAGTTTTATCCTGGAGTTTTTTGAGCAGAGTAGGAAAACGAGTAAGAAAAGAATGACCCTCCTTTGAGCTTCAAGTATCCATACTCTTGTCACTACCAGGTTGTGAACTGCAAACATCCACTGTCCTCTCATACAGAAATCAGATAAATGTTGTACAACAAGCTTGATTGGGACAGTATCCTGGGCTTGCTTTGACAGGAGGAGCAGGTTTTACACAGAACAGAACATCCCTGAAAGATACCAGGGCACTAAATCTAAAGGTATGGTGGTAGAGTCAGGGATTCACTGCTTAGAAATCTTCACACCTTAAAATAGCACCAATAGGGAGGCAAATATAACCAAATTCAGCTTCCTGATGAAAAGTAGACCCAAATCAGTTCACACCACTACAGTCAAATCCCAGACAAGCTGTGATGATTTATCTTTACAGACCTTCAGTTTTATAAGAGCGAACACATTTTCCATGCTAATACATAACAGGGGATTTCTTAGTGTGTGCTGCATACTGACCTTAATACTTCACCTCTAAGCCTGTGAAGGAGGTGCTATTATCTGTGTCTTTTATAAATACAGAAACTGTAGCACAGCAATATCTTACTAAAGCAAGCTCAATTCCTAAATGATGGAGTTAGATTAAATTTAGTCTGATTCCAGTGACTGTTCAGAGCCACTATGATACTCTCTTCTTTCCCAAAGAGAGATTGCTGAGTTTTTGCAGCCTTGTTTGTTTACAGGAATGGGTGGTGTGTTGCTCACCATGAGGAACCTCAATAAAATATTCAAATATAGTGTGAATATAGCATTTGAAATAATCTAAAATAAAAAACATGGGGTATGCTGGGTGATGATGGCTCACGCCTGTATTCTTAGCTACTCAGGAGCTTGAGATTTGAAGACTGAGTTTTGAAATCATCCCAGCCAGCCAAATCAGAGAGACCCCTATCTCCAATTAACTAGCAAAAAGCAGGAAGTAGAGGTGTGACTCAAGTGGCAGAGCACGAAAAAGTGAAAAAGCTAAGCACGAGTACAAAGTCACTTTAAAAGAAAAATGATTAGATGTATACCCAAGGAACAGATGAAATCAAAGTAACCTAATCTGAAATATGCACATCCACAGAATTCAAACCCAACATAGAACTTGTGTTGTCTGAAAATACTATGCCTACTACCTAAAAGATGACTTCTGGTAGAATTTCCAAAATTGTTCTCCATTCCTTCTTTAAAATGGGCTCTGCGTCTCCATTTTTATTCAAGCCCTGATATGTCCTTCAACTCCTAATCTACTAGTGGTGTTTCAGTGTTCTTTCTTACGAATCTGCCTGTTTTTTTCTAGGACTCTGGAATAAATATATAATAAAAGAGGTCACTTGTCACAATTAGCATTAACCCTGAGTAAGCCATCAAATGACTAGTTAACAAGTAATCTATGTAACATTGCTCTTCTCTAGCTTCAATTGCTTGTGATCCAAATGAAAGGTAATAATTTACATTCTAGCTAATGTCTGTATTCTACATTCTTCACTAGAGCATACAAATTTTTGTTCACTTGAAAACAGGTTCCATCGTGACTTTGACTACTATAAAAAAATAAAGACCTTTAAAAGCAACATGGCATTTTCATTTGGGCTGTCTTCATAATCTTTACATTTTTAAGTTTAATTTTATTTTATTGTCAAGGTGATGTGCAGAGGAGTTACAGTTACATAAGTAAGGTAATGAGTACATTTCTTGTCCAATATTGTTATCCCTGCCTTGTTTTTCCTCCCACTTTTCCTCCTCCCTAACTCCCCTTCCCCAAGTTGTAAAGTTCATTTCCAACATAGTGTCTTGTGAGTATCACTGTTGCATTGGTTCACCCTTTGTCCTTTGTCTATCCATTTTGTGATTCTCCTTCCCTTCCCCAAATTAGATAAATGCATACACACAGGGCACCAAAAAAACAAAAACAAAAACAAAAACAGTGACAACCAGGGATTAACCAAAGGGAAAAAATAAAAGAAAAAAGAAATAGCTTCACATAGTACATAAACAAAAACAAAACAAACTTTTTTGTTTCCACATCTTAGAGTTCCTTCTGATTAGCATCATTTTATATGGTCATATGTACATAGTTATTGAGCTATTGTGATCCTCTGATAATCTTTATATTTTAAGTTAGCCTCAAACTTAGTTCAGCTAACTAGAGGCTTAGTGGTGTGATTTGGTGCAGACTGAAGGAATATACAAATAAAGTAAAAACAAACAAGAAAGAGGCTGGGAATGTGGCTTGGTGGTAGAGTGCTTGCCTAGCAAGTGCTTGCCCTAGGTTCCAGTACCACATAAACAGAAAAAGCCAGAAGTGGTGCTGTGGCTCAAGTGGTAGAGTGCTATCCTTGAGCAAAAGAAGCTCAAGGACAGTGCCCAAACCCTAAGTTCAAATCTGCAGGACTGGCAAAACAAAAAACAAAGCAACTAAAAAAAAAGAAGAAGAAGAAAATCTCTGCCTCAATGTCTACCTAATTCCAACTTGTTCTTATATTCCAGGCCTTGACTTGATGTCAAGCCATAGAAACTCACCATTGAAATGCAAACGTATCATCTGGAGCAAGGATTCATTCCTGATGTTATATCTTATTGGCATACTAGAATAAATTTACTGCATTACTCTCTGAGCATTTGTTTTTATGATAATAGGTTGGCCTCTAAATTGTAGGTAGATGGACAGAAAAAAAGGATAATGTAGAGCATGAGACAAGGTCTGAGATGAAAAGAAAGTAGAGGTTCCCTGAGGAGAAGGATGTCAGAAGCAGAAGGAACCAACAAATTTTCCTACAGCAACCTCACATTGAAGATGAAAAAGTGCTTTCACTTCTGAGTCTCTGTTTCTGAGATGATTTAAAACACGGTCATTACTTGCTTGAAATTCTTCAGGAAACTGAGTTATATATGTGCATATTGGAGTAGTTATTTTAGGTGATGTGATTGGGTTACAATTATGTCAGTAAAGCTCTAACTACCAGAAGAAAATTGTATGGCATCCTCCATCATGCCTGAATAAATTTTTAGATGATTGAAGGCATAAACCAGGCCATATTTTGTACTACAGCATGTAAAGAAAAGCAGGTAACCATTTAGTTTATTCCATCTGGATGCTAATACAACTTTGGGACTGTCAAATAAGAGGAGCAGGCTCTGTAGGAAGAATAGACACTGAAATAAGAGTAGCGACCTTGCCTCTCCTGCTAGGCAAGGTAACAATCCAACAGGAGAACCCTTTAACAGGAAGCCAGAAGTTCGAATTTCTGGGAGTCACCAATGATAATACTTTGCATAATTCTCAGATTCAAATTAAGGTGAACTACCGACTTAGGGTATGGGTGTTTGCAACTAGAACAGCAGCCAGTCCTACATCTTGCCACCTTTAATGCTATATATTTTCAGATTCAACAAAGCTGTTTAATTGCATCAGCTTCAAGCAGTAGTCTTTATTTTTATAAGATGTGCTGTCAAAGTACCTATTAAGACAAAGAAATGTAATAAGAGCTTGTTAGGTCTTTCTTAAGTCTAAGCCTAGGTAAACCAAAAGGTTTTATTATATGTCTCTCAGAAAATTATAATCATCAGTGTCTTTTAAAGAATGCAATATCAGATTTCTTCTCTCCTCCTCTGACATTTTACAAAAGTGACTTTTGTATCTGACAGATCTGTGAGTTACATAGCATTTCTTATTTCAAATTCCAAATGGTTATTTTCTCATTCTGCCGCTTCACATGTTACTTATAAAAGGAAAGAAACTGCCTGGCTTCTTAGGTAGTTCGGGCAACTTGGATGGTAGGACAGAGGGAGAGAACAGTCCAGACATGAAGTAGAAGGGGCCAGATATATTCATTCTAAGTCCTTTGAGGTCAATTGTAGGGTTCCCAGTTTATGGGGAAATACACATATCGTAGAAAGTATATGGTTCTTAATTACATTTTAATTTCAAATCACTTTTCAACTTCAGATAAACTAAATTTGAATTTCAGAATACTTTTGGTATCATTTATTGTATCACCCACGGAATATATGAGACAAACAAAAAATGAATTCACTGGAAATTTATATTTAGCAAGACCTCCATCCGTCCAACCTCCTGTGTGTTATCTTGCAATCAGAGTCATTTAGTAAAAACTCAGATTATGATTTAGCTCTGACCACTTTAGAGGTACAGAAACCTGGCATGGGAAGATGAAGATTGGTGTCACTCAAGTACCATCAGTACCTCAGTAGCAGCCTGGCTACCTCATAATCCTGAAGCCAATATCAATGTTTTTTTCTATAGTCTTGACAATTTGTAAAAGCATCTTGATATATTTACCCACTTTCCATGGTTTATCTCAGTATATCTCATTACTAATTCCCAAGGGTACAGGGCATATAGCTTAATGGTGGGTTCTGTCCTAAACACATACACTGAGTTACAATAGCAAGGATAGATTTGTAATATGTTTGTTAATATATTCCCTTCATCATAGCACTTATGATATTTAATTATTATTGTTTCCATATATATGTATGTTTGTCTAATTGGTTTTTCCCCAACACAAGCATATACTCCTTGAGGCCTGGAGCTAGACTCATGTCTACATACTTCCATGACTGGCATAAGATGCTAGGGCACAATACCCTCTCACTCAATACTTAATGCATCTCTAAACATTGTTAAACCATTTAAATAAATAAATAGTGTTAGAATGAGGGTGATAACTTTTAGTCTTTCAGTACATTAAAACAGAAGTATTAGACTGCAGAAATAATCATTAACTGAATTATTGATTATTGGAAGATATTTCCTGGCACACATTTTTACATTTAATTGCAAATGAACTTTACCAAAATTGTTGAGAAAAACTCAACAACCAAGTAGATTGTAAAGTATGCGTAATATAAATATATATTTAGATTTTTTTTCCAAGTCTAATTTTAAGATGGCTAATAAGTTTATAAAGCATCTAACCAGTTATCTATTATTTTCTTGGTGTGTGCTTATTCTTGAAAAACCAAATATTTTTATATTTCAAATCTTCTGTAAAGTACATTTTCTAAAACATAGATACAAAATATGATTAAAATTAATTAGTTTTTAAATTTTTTAATACTTTTAGAACTTGGCTTCAGATCGTTTCTCAAACTTTATTAGTATCTATAAAAGTCAGCTGGAGTTGTTCATATCTCCAGATGGAGGTAAAGTACATATGCCTTTGTCTTAACAAGAAAGGCAATTTCCCACCCATGGAACAGAGCTAGCTTTATTTTGTCCTTGTCCACCATTATGGTATCTCTCACAAAAAGAAAGTGACATAAAGGTGAGCTCAGTGGTTCTCAGCCACTGACATGGCAACGCATCAGAATCGCTAGGTCTAGATCCAAGACAGATTCTCCAGGCGATTCTGGTCAATGGTCAAGGTGGAGAACCACTAACTCAGTAAACAGAAGGCATGGCTAGGCAAGTTCCTTACACATTCCCTCGTGTTGCTTAGAGAGTAAGTCAGAACGAATACTTCTTGTGTTTAGATGTAACACCACCAACAAAAATACTACTATTGCGTTTCTTCACCTTTCATTCCATCCAAATGAGCGACGGGAATGAGCAACAGCCCCTGTCACCACCCATGTAGGAAAAGCCAGGTTCCCGTTCAGTATTCAAAAATACTAGGAAATCTTTCTTTCACCGCAGCTAAGTTGTCATCCTGTGTGTTCTCTAACAGATTTTTATGGGTGTTGGAGAGGCCAGCCAAATGAATCCTGAAATATCAATCTCTCAAACACCTCAGAAACCAGAAAGCCAGGAGCACAGTAAGCTTCATTCCTCCTTTCCCATTCTCCTTTCTAGTATTTTATGCTAATGTAAAGAAAAGGATCCTTCATTTACTCCCACAAGGAACATCAAAAGTGTAACACTATGAGGTTGTGTCAAAGTAAGATCCAGATGGAAAAGTATTTAGAAAATTAAAGTTGTTCACTCCAAAGATTTGCAAGGATGCCTTTCTTCAGAAAGGCCAGCTCAAGGCTCTGTTTCTCTTAGGATTCAAGCTAGAAAGGGTGACCATTTTTTGTTTGTATCTCATTATGCACAGTATGTTCTCTTGACTGCAAGATGTGACAGGTATATCCTAAACCTGTACAGCCACCGCACAGTTAAATTGTGCTTCTGGTTGTGCCTAGGCATGTCTCCTGTGATGGTAATGTTGAAATTCAATTACATTACATAAGATGAACTCTGAATGGGGAAAGGATTGGTTATTACTTAGAAGGAAATCTTGGTGCTTTGGTTCTTTGATAAAGGCAAATTAAAATATTTTCCATAACCACATGGCAGTATAAATTTCAAATGGATCAAGAATTCAAATTTAAAAAATAAAATCATGGAAAACCAAGGAAAACCACTGTGGATAATTGCTTTATAACCTCCAAGTGTTTTGCTATGAGTCCAAATCTAAACACCATATAAGAAAAAATGATAAATTCAACTGTAATAAATGATCACAAATATGCATGACATAAAATATAGGTAATAATTTTAAAAAACAAATAACAGACTGTACTAAAATATTTAGCAGATTCTGCCAGGTGCTGGTGGCTCCCGCCTGTAATCTTAGCTACTCAGGAGCTGAGATATGAGGATCACTGTTCAAAACCAGCCTGCTCAGGAGACTACTATCTCCAATTAACCACCAGAAAAACCATAAGTGGCACTGTGGCTCAAATGGTAGAGCACTGCCTTGAGCTGAAGAGCTCAGGGACAGTGCCCAAATCCAGAGTTCAAACCCCATGACCAAATAACAATAATAATAATAATAATAACAGATTCCATATATAGGGTTAATCTGAATGTACTAAAAGTTAATTAAGATCTATAGGAATCCATAAGAAAAATACCAACAAGTAATGGGAAAAAGGACTAAAATTTGGCTCTAAAATTTATACATTCATCTCAACTGCAACAGCAATAATAATAAGCTAAATATCACTATAGTTTTTTATTTTTTATTTTTATTTTTGTAGTGCTGAGAATCTTGCACTGGGGATCCTGTAGTTCTGGTGATCAAATGCAGGACCTTGCACATGCTGAGACAAACAATATACCACTAAATTATATGCCAGCCACAACATGTGTAGGTCTTAAAACAATCCTATGAGGTGTTTATTATTCTCTGCAGTACATAGAAGGACACAGATATACCAAAAGGCATTTATCCAAGGTACTGGAGTTGGTAAATGATGGCACCTGAATTTCACCCTGAGACTGGGTTCCAGACTCTGCACTCTTTATCATTAAATATACTTCCACTTTAACAGGAGAAAGGGGCTCATGGGTTCAAGTGATGCTCTAGGAAATATGCTTTCTGATCAGGAAACCTAGTAGCTAATTGAGCTGCCCACCACCCAAATGAATAAAGTGTCTCTGCTGAACACCTGCACTGCATTTTCACCTTCTGCACTTACTTCTTTGGCTTCCCCTTGGTCTCCATTTTTCAAAAACAACTCTCCATCCCTGTTCCTCCTCAAGTCTTCAGTGTCACTGCAAGTATACAGAGCTCATCATAACAATGTGGTGTTTGAAATGGGCACTATTTAGAGTTGTGTGGCTATATTTCCCCCATATTCCTGTTAATTCTAATCACCACTACAATATTAGGAGATGGTGCTTCCGAAGAGATTAGGTCATGAGGTAGTGTGCTCGTGAATGGGTTTAGCACCCTTATAAAATAGGTCTAAGAGAAAACAGACATCTCTCCTGCCATATGAAGACATAGCTGAAGGCATCATCTACGTACAAGAAAATGGGCTCCCATCAGACATGTAATACATCAATATCTCTACCCATTTCCCAGTATCAAGAACTGAGGAAAAAATATTGTTTCTACTTGGATTTTAGCATATTGTTTTAGCAGCCCAAACTGACTAAGACAAGGATCATCAAGAGAAAATAGATTTCATTACCTTGTTCTACTTCACCAAATAATGTGGTCAAAGTACATTATCATACCACATTTTTATAAGAGTTATTTTGTTCTGCTTTTTAAATAAACATAACCTTTTCTGGAAATAGCCTAAAGAAAACACTCATAAATATTTAATTTTTAAAAAAAATTTGTCCATGTTATTTCTTCAGATAAGGCCAACTTTTTAAAATTCTTGAAATAAATTATTTTAGAAACTACCCTCATACACAATAAGTAAATAATTGGTTCCTTAATAAAGCTACTTTACAAAATATGTATAAGTAGGAAGCAACTCATCCTTAAAATGCTTTAATTACTTGGTTAGAAGGGAATATTGGATTCTTCTTTAAAAAAAAATGAAAACATTTATTTGGCCCCAGAGTATATATGCTCTTTTCTGAGAGAATTTCAAATACATTTTAACTTTAGTAACAAATATAAAGTTCAAACTATTTCCTGCATAATGTAAGTTAACAAAATATGAAAAGAAAACAATAAGGATATGTTTACAAGTATGATATAAAATAGCACACAAATTAAAAGCGTGTGACTCTACCCAGTAACAGCACAAAAAGAAAAAAATCAAGAACTTTTTTAAAGGGTACTATTTTATTTCAAGAATGTTTTTAGAAAAGGCATAAATGAGTGAAAGTTTTGTGATACACTCAAATCCAGAAGGCACATCGTCCTTGTAAGTGAAGATAGTGAATCATGGTCTATCTTAAAGAGTCCTAGTAAAAACTGTCATGAACAAATACAGCACGAGATGAATTAAGAAACCAAAGTTAGTACTTCTTTTAGAAGGGATCACAGAGAACATGGTGTTGTGTGATAATATGTTAGTCTATCTTCATGCCATAAATGAGTTATTAAAATGTAGTATTTTTTGAAGTTGAGCTTGACCAGGTAACTTTCCTTTGGCTGAGGAAATGCTAACAAAGGTGACAGTAGCAAAGGCTACCTAAACTTTAAAACTGGACCATTATCAGTCATTTGTTCCAGGATCAGGGGATTCACATGGGACAGATCTGAACCACTGAAACTTTGACACAAACTCAGATGAACCCAGCCTGAAACACAGCTGCCCAGGCCCCCGCTCCCAGCCTGGGACAGCTGACCCCAATTTGTTTTAAGCCACTAAGATTTTGAGTTTGCTTATCATGCAGCATTATTGTGGTAAAAGGTAACTGGTGATGGGTTTGAGACTGGGCATAAAGATGGATAAAATTTAAGTATGGGAGCCAGGAGTGGAGGTATAATTTCTGTATTTTTAGCACTTGAGAGGCTGAGGCAGGAAAAGTCTCAAGTTTGAAGTCAGCCAAGTTCCAAGCCAGCCTGGGCCATAGAATGATGCCCTATCTCAAAACAAAGAACATAAGAGGGAAGTAGAATTTAAATAATTGAAAAAGAAAATGAAATCATGTGAATAAAGACATCCATCTCATCAGTCACTCACTCATGAAGGCCCGTCTTTCTTTGTAATATTTCTTATATTTAATCATTTTTTCTATTCTAACTACTCTAACCCTAGTTGAATGTATCTTCATATCACACCTATTATTGCAAGGGTCTTCTAGAAAATCTTCCTCTGCTGTTTCTTCAAATTCTTCTATATATAAAGTCTCTGAATTAATAGTGATGATACTGAGGCTGTGAAATCACTTAGAAACCTTCAATGTACCACTAACTCGGATGTTCACTCATTCCCTCATTTCAGTGTATGTCTTCTGAGCATACATAATAACCTAGCAATCAGAAATCCAAACCAGACATGATCCCTCTCCCAAAGGAACCTAAAAGCTCAAGTAAAGAAATTAAGTGTGCCTTGGCCATAAAGCAAGTCTGTGAAAGATGTGTGAGACCTTTGAGCTAGGAACAAGAACCTTCTCAAAAGATGCATAATCTAAACATGCTTGCTTATTTTGATTCTGAATATAGAAATTAATGGCAGGAAGATGATTTACAGTCAGGTGAGACTCAAAGGTAATTGAGAGTGACTACATTAGCAGCAGTGCAGGACAGAATCAGAGGCACCTGTGGGGAAAAGAGATGGTGCCGGTAGCTCTCCCTAGCTTTCACTTGCAACATGCTGTCATTGTTATTTCTACTATAATTTAATAAGTCAAACTGCAGGATTGCATAAAACATAGGGACACTTTATACATTAAGTATAAGCCCAATCTTCACAGCAATACGAGAAAAATAGGAGGGGGAAAACACCAGCAAACCAAGAACCAAGGGTACTTTTCATTATTGCTTCTACTTGTCCCAGACCTGGTTCACCAGCCTGGTTCCTGTAAACAATGAGCATGCAAGCACATGAATGCTAATTAATTGTGTGTGTATATGTGTGTGTGTATACACAGAGAGAGAGAGAAAGAGAGAGAGAGAGAGATCTAGTCCTCTCAGAAGCAAAATGCAGGTCATATTCCCTGGCTGTTCCTACTTTACTGTCATGATTAAATGATCTATATGAAAGCAATTCCTAATCTGAAAAAAAATGTGCTGCAGAAATTCTAAGCATTTCTAGTTAATCTAAGAGGCAGCAGGTTTTGCACAATGCCAAACACAATTTATCATAAATGATCATGAGCTTCCTTAGTACTTCTTTAGACAAGCTTCATAAATTGATATCTATGTTCATTGTAGTTCAAAACTCAATTTCTGATCATGTCTGTTAAGACATGTCTGATCAGTGTCTGATCATGTCTGATAACCCAGAAATGGATTATGCAAGGAATGGGGGAAAAGTTTACAAAAAAGTGCTTGTTGTTAAAATATATTATAGAGCACATGATCTCTTAAAGAAAAAAGAAAGCTGAAACAAGATAACATAAAACCATAAAGCAGAGTTCCAGAAAGAAATGGAAAAGACAACTAAGAATGTTTAAAACTACCTACAATAAAAGCAACAACAAATAGAATAAATATGAATTCAACAGTCAAGAATACCAAAGAGAAGCTGGAGAAAAAATTCAAAGCAAAATGGAAAGGAATTAAAAACTAATTATGTGAGAGTTCTAAGGTCAGATTTTTAAAATACCTAATATTACTATAATAAGTATAATCTCTATAATACGTATCCAGAAATAATTAACTGAGTAAATAAAATAGACCAAAAAATTAAATATAATGAAACTAACACAAACTGTTTTATCAAAAAGGTCTATTAATCTCACATAACATTATTTTTTTCTGTTAAGGTTACTTTTAAAGGTACAACATGGACCACAAAAATAGTAATACAGAAAAACCAAGTCCCAAACATAGGTTGCTTTTAAACATCAAGAACAAAGAAAGATCATAGGGTATTCAAAGAAGAAAATACGTAATCATATAGAAGGATGAAGTTGACCTATACCTTCTCTTCAGACACATGCAATAACAGACATTAGCAAAAGACTGAAAAAGCTAAGGGAAAAAGAAATACCCAAAGACCTTATACCCTACCAAGTTGCTTATCAAGTATGAAAGAAGTAAATAGACATTCTCAAACTTTCACAAAACAAGACCATAGCCCTTCTTGAAACATTATATTATTAAAAATTTCAAAACAACTAACAAAATAATGACACAGGGTTCTGTAAAATAGTAGAGAATGGAATTTAAGATTAAACATCAATTAGAAATTTCATAACAGAATGATATAAAATCTAACAATGTCAAAAGATCATAGCAATCAAAAACTGTAAGACGGGAAAGAGCAAATGAGATGTGGACTCATTTCCTCATTGTTTACATGAAAAAGTCAACTGCCTGTGGCACAAAATGGACATATTATCAATAGAACAAAAGAGAGAACTCAAAAAAAGGTGCTAAAATCACATATTGAAGAAATGCTGGTATCTTCAACAAATAGCGCTAGAAAGACTAGAGAAATCCATGTCCAGTCTGAAACTAGATCCCTATCTCATGCTGTACATAACTCAAGTCAAATTGGATCAAAGGCCGTCATGCAAGACTCAAAATGCTGAAATTGAGGAAAAACATTTCAAGATACAAGTATAGGCAATGACTTTGAATAGGATGACAAAAGCACAAGAAATAAAAACAAAAATTGATTAATGGTAATGCATCAAATTAAAAAAAATAGCTAACGAATGATTAACCAGAGTAAAGAGATAGCCTGAAAAATGAGAAAAAAATGTTGCCAACTATTCATCAGATAATTCTAATATTCATAATATATAAAGCACTAAAAAAGTTATAATAAATTAAGAACAAATAATACAATCAACTAAATGCATATATGGACAGAGAGTTCCCCAAAAGGTACAAACAACAATAAATACAGAGAAGAATGTTCAACATATTTTGCTATTGGGAAAACACAAATCAAAATGACATGAGATTTCATCTCACCCTAGTCAGAATGGCTGTCATCAAGAAAAAAATAACAACAAATGTTGGCCAGGATGTGGGGGAAAAGGAAGCCTTATACAAGATTAGTGAGAATGTAAATTAGTGCAGTCACTATGAAAATCAGAATGGAGGTACCAAAAATCTAAATGAGGAGTCCCATATGGCCCAGCAATGCCACTCCTGGGTATATACCCAAAGAGTTAAAGTTCACATGCTACAGAGATTCTTGAATGGCTGTGGTTAGCATGGCACTATTTATAATAAGAAAGTCATGGAATCAGCCTAGTGTTTATTTACATATATTTACATATGTTTATGTATATATCTATATGAATATATGGCATAAATATATAAGAAATATATATTTACATAGACACTATAGAACATTATTCAACTTTAAAGAAAACTAAAATCAAGTTATTTGCAGGATGATGGCACTGGAGATAACCATATTAAGTGAAATAAACTGGACTAAAAGAGACAAATATTGTATTCCTTTTCTGATACACAGAATCTAGGTTTAAGAAATAAAGGAGAGGCTGGGCGCCTGTGGCTCACACCTGTAATCCTAACTACTCAGGAGGCCAAGATCAGGGGATCACAGTTCAAAGCCAGCCCAGGCAGGAAAAGTCCATTGAGACTTCTATCTCCAATAAGACCGTGGCACTGTGGCTCAAGTGGTAGAGCACTAGCTTTGAGCGGAAGAGCTGAGGGATAGTGCCCAGCCCCAGAGTTCCAGCCCCACAACTGACAAAAAAAAAAAAAAAAAGAAGAAAGAAAGAAAGAAAGGAGACTCAGGCGCCGGTGGTTCGTACTTGTAATCCTAGCTACTCAAAGTGCTGAGATCTGAAGACTGTGGTTTGAAGCCATCCAGGACAAGCAGTCCTTGAGACTCACCTCCAATTAATCACAGAAAAAGCTGAAAGTGGTGCTGTGGCTCAAGTGGTAGAGTGCTAGCCTTGAAGGAGAACCTCAGGGACAGCAACCAGGCCCTGAGTACTAGCAAAAGGAAGAAAGCAAAGAAAAGAGGAGAGGAGTTGAGAGGAGAGGAGGGGAGTTGAAAGGAAGGGAGGGGAGGGGATGGGTAGATGAGAGGAGGGGAGGAGGGAGTAGAGCAGGGGAGAAGGGAGGGAGGGAGGAAGGAGACAACAGAGTAGAAAGGGAACTACTTGGGAAGAGGAAAAGGCTGGGGACACATAAGAGAGCAATAATGGCGGTGACTATGATTCAAGAACATTATATACATGTATGAGGATGCTATATTATAAAAAGAAAAAAATTCTTGGAAAGGAATTTGGTATTGTCCTTCAAGGAAATTTCTTCAAAGAAAAATTATTCAAAGTAGAGAAAAACATTCAAATTTGACAATTATGGATATATACATATATGTGAGGGTGGTACCAGAGTGTGAACTGATGATCGTCATTAAAAATGGCACTGGGGCATGGCTCAAGTTGTATAGTTCTTGCCTTAGAAGATAAGAGATGTTGATGTGGCTTTGTTTTGCACTTTTTTTGTTGTTGGTGGTGGTGATGGGGCTTGAACTCTGGGCCTGGGCACTGTCCCCCAGCTCTTCAGCTCAAGGTTAGCACTCTACCACTTGAGCCACAGCCCCACTTCTCATTTTCTGGTGGTTTATTGGAGATAAGAGTCTCACGGAATTTCCTGCCCAGGCTGGATCCTCAGCTCCTCAGATCCTTAGATCTCAGCCTCCTGAGTAGCTAGGATTACAGGCATGAGCCATCAGTACCCGGCTTGTTTTGCTTTATTTTTAAGTAGTTTGTTTTATCCCTTGTAGTTTTATTTTCGATGAATTATTTTTTTTTTAATATCGGTCTTGTAAGTCAAACTGAAACATAAAAAATAGTAAAGATGACAAGAAGTAAAGAGAATTATCCTAAGGTTTAAAACAAGACAATAGATAGTCGTGTGATAACCAGTATTAAGCTTGCCTTGGATCTTGTCTTCCTAGTGGCCAAGGTAAGACAGGATGACATTATCTATTCTTGGTATATAGTCAAAGAAAGAAACAAATGATCTTGGAGGGAAAAGAGACAGCCATTAACTGAGTAGCTACTGAAGGAAAGCAACAACCAACCAGTTCAGACCAGCTTTTAAGTAACAGTGACTGAGCTCTTTACTTTAAAAGAATGATGAGATAAATTTCTCTTGGAGTAAAGATTGGGACACTGGAAGGCAAAGGACTGAGAAGGCAGAACACAAGTTCTCATTTGGACATCACCACTGACTAAGTTGTGTGACCTCAACATCAAGTTACTTATTTGGCCTTCCTTACTGAAGAATGATGGAACTACATGAAATACACAATACAGGGATTGATATATGGTAGTGATACCCAAGCATGGTAAATTCTTGTTTTCTGGTAGTATAGAAACAAAACCAAGAAGGATAAGCACAATTGTAAGGAGCTTATTTAGCAAAGGGAAAGTAAAGGCCACTCAGGACAGTTGTTCACCATGTGACCAGGGACTGGCTGTTAACCACAAGTTCAAGTCCACTGAGGGCCACCATAGAGCTCCTAAGCTCTTCAGGAGACAGGTTGAATTTTCATGTCAAGAGCATGAGCTAGTTCAGTTCTGTGGCCCTACATTCTTACTATTGATAGAGTTCATGCCAAGTCATACCATGACCAACAACATCAATTCTAGTATTTTTGAATAAATGATGGGAAAGATAAGAATCTATGCAAAACATTTCTTAACTTGATTCTTGTTTTACACTAATCTACATTCTAGTTACTTTGAAGATCTTTATTCAATTTGAAATGGAGCAAACATTTTAAACAAAATAAGGAATTGAAACCAACAAAACTTTAAAACAACAGCTCATTGAACATTCTAGCTACTATTAAAATTATAATTGTAAGGAAGTGGTGCTGTAGCTCAAGTGGTAGAGCGCTCGCCTTGAGCTGAAGAGCTGAGGGACAGCACCCAGGCCCAGAGTTCAAGCCCCACGACCGACAAAAAAAAAAAAAAAAAAAAAAATTATAATTGTAAATTCTAAATACACCCAGCGAGGTATTTTGCAACTCAGACTTCCTTTGGAAATTCTAATTTGTTTTCTCTTTTAACAACTTAAGACTGTAAGGTCTGCCTCTGGATGGTGAGCAGACTCTACCCTCCCTCCATCAAAGTCTCTACCCAGTACCTGTGTTACCTAGGCAACTGGCACACCTGGAAGAGGTCACGTCTGCATCTGCTGAGGTCACATCTGAATTTGATGTGGCCACACCTTTCTCCACCCATCCCTAGATAGAGCCTAGCCCAGGCCCAGACGCTCTTTTTTCCCAGCTCTCTCTCTTTTCCAGCTCTTTCCTGGCTCTCTCTCTTTTCCCAGCTATCTCTTTCCCAGCTATCTCTTTCCCAGCTCTCTCTCTTTCCCAGCTCTCTTTTGCAGGTCTTTCCCAGGCTTTTCCCAACCGTGTGAAGGGCCAATATGGCCTGGTGCCAGCAGACCTATGAATAAAACTACCCCTTACCTGAATGCCACGTGCATGGTGTGGTTCTTAGCTACCTCTTTTTAAAAACCTAACAAAGACAAGCATAATAAACTAATTATATCACTATTTTGAAAAACAGGGACAAAAGATATGTAAAATAATCTCAATCAATTGCAGTAGCTATCTCCCTTGATACATCAAGTTATTCTTAGGCAGCTTCATACAGATGAGTGTGATAATATAAATAATTATACTCACAAAAAGAATTTTCATACCTTTCTAATACTTGTAAGCTTGTCTTTTTTAAGTACTGCATGTATATATGAATGAATGAATGAGTAAATGAATGAATGGAGTGGCTAATGACAGGCAATGTGATAGGCTAGTTACTAAGAGACAGAACGAGGTGAATGCCCTGAAAATCCACAGTTCAACAGAAAAGAAATACATGAATGGCTATTCATAAATCAATTTACTAAGGACCTCTGGAAAGCTTTTAAATTCTACAGATCAAAGTAGTTGGAGTTACCAAAGTACACTTCAAATACAGGCTTGTCTTTAACTTCCAAAAGAAAAAGGTGGAGGATACAGGAAGGCACAGAAGTGAGCAGAGAATGTGTAAAGCCAAGGAGACAGCTAAATATTGAGAACCATGGAATACTGGATGATCCTCACCAATTTACACAAAAATGCTTACTTGCTTACTATGTATATATAAATATGCACAATATGATGAAAATATAGGCTTCTTAGGGCTTTTCCTATTTTCTATAATGCTGTGCTCTCTGTCCATCTGAGGATCAGAGGGGTCAAGAGAAGGCCTTTCCATAATGCCTCTGTATTCAAATTGTCTTCTCAAATCTCTTCTTAGTCTCTTCTGACTCCCTACTCAGCCAAATTTCTGAAAAGCCTAGTTGAATATAGTGTCTACATTACTATTTGAATATAGAATCTATATTACTTCCATTGTCAACACAAGTAATTCGATTTCACCCTCTACTACCCACTCAGACTTCTGGGACTAATGGTACTCCACCCACTGTCCATCCTTCATTACCTACCTGGCTTAGACCCTCAGATGGAGCTGGCACCACTGAATGTTCCCCTTTCCACAGTGATTGCTATATATTTCTAGCTCATCCTGCCAATGGTTCTTCAGTCTTTGTGGGTGGACTCTCTTTCTGTCAAGTCTGTAAATCTTCCGTTTGTTGCTTCTGTCCCTCCACATGCTTTCCAAGGTTACTTCATGTATTGACTTTAATGTCATCAAGTCACTAAACCTATACTTTTAGACTAGGCCATTCCAGAAACCCATACTAACATGGTGAATTATCTATAGGAATCACTTCAGTGCCTTCAAAATCCCCCAGTCTCAAGCTGCCCAAACTGAATTCATTCTTGTCTTTTGCTGTTAATCATATTGCAATAATTTCTCTTATCTTTCTAAGAATCAATATCTGGAAAAAGGTACTATTCTCACTAAATCTTCTGTTAATGGTAACGACATAGTTTTATTTATTCAAATGTTAAATTCACTATAATTTGAGACTTATATTGAGTGATATGAATACTACAAAAAATCTAATGAAGTTTCTTAATTTTAAAGAGGATCTTTTATCCAAGGTTTTGTTACATATAAGTGTAAGCTAATGTTTACATAATGATATACATCCATATTGCTCCATATTTTAAAAGTCTTTACATTTACTTTTATAAGGGAGTATAATTTCCATACTTGCATGCATTACAACATGGCATGGTAGATGGCCTCATGGCAGAAGTTTGTAGAAGAGGAATAAATCACATGTTGAGACTGTAAGCCAGAGAATGGGAAAAGAGCCAGTCTTCTACGGGAACTACACATAGCATTAGTGCCTTCCAAGGATGATACTCCCATGACCTAACTAACTCTCTCGAGACCTGATGTTACAAATGTTTTACCACATTGCACACTAGAATCCCTTTAAGAGATCCAAATCACAGCAAGTGGTAGAAGCAACCATTGCCACCCAATACCTTCCTATATTTTTAGCTGCACAGAATTTTCTGCTAGGTGCATAGTTACACAGACAGATGAATTTACCTTTTCTCTTAACTTCACCAACCTGGCTGGTCCTAATCAATGTTTACTCAAATGTTTTATTTTCCTTCTTTTCCAAGAGCTATTTCACACAATTTATTTTTTAACTTAGAATCTCAGGGACTGAAAGATGAATTTGGAGATGATACTTTGGTAAGAGGACAATGCTGTTTCCTTTCTGTAACACTTAGGAATAATATACAGTCACTTTCCATGAGAATGAGCTGCCTTCAGAAGTTTTTCTTGAATCTATCATGCATGTGAGTTTTGCAAAAGGCTTTTAATTAAATAGAAAACTGATATAAAAATTAAAAATCAAACTTAATGAATGAGGTTTGACAACCATAGCCATGAAGATACCAGAGCCCCAATCAATACACTTAAAACGGAGCTGATAAGCCCAGTTCCAGTGGCTTGTGCTACTCAGGAGACTAAGATTTGAGGATCATGGCTTGAAGCCAGCCCAAGCAGGAAAGTCTGTGAGACTCTTATCTCCACTGTAAACACATAACACACACACACACACACACACACACACACACACACACACATACACACACACACATGTGTCATAAGTAGAGCTGTGGCTTCAGTGGTAGAGCACTAACCTTGAGCAAAAAGAAGGTCAGGGATAGAGCCTAGGCCCTGAGTTCCCAGGACCTGAGTTCAAGTCCCAGGACTGGCATAAAAAGAGAGCTAACAAAATGAGGAAACAAATAAAAAAGCAAGGTTATGATTTTTCATTCAAATTAGTTGAATACACATTTTACCAATTAAAAGAATGAACATTCCAAAAATCACTGTGCAATTCTCCAATCATTAAAATGAAAGCTAAATTCAAGTTGGCATTACATCTATCTCCAGAATCTCAAGCTACAAATATTAATTATTTATTCTTAAATAATCTTACAGAAATGCATATTTACACCATAGAAGATAAAGTAAATTTTTCCCCTTAAATCTTAATGCACAGTTCTTTGGCTGCTGATACTGACTTTTATTTTCATCACTAAAAAAAAAACACAAAGTCTTTTTCTGTTAAAATCAATATTCATCTGCAGAATAAGAAAGTGATTTCTTTAAGATAACTTCGATGTACTCTGAGTTGTTAGTCAGAAAGTATTTGTTACACCAGAACAGTCTTGTATACATCTCCTGTGACAGTTTGCTTTAAAGATTTCATAATTGAAAATCTATTCATTTCTTTTGGAAATTGGACAAGTATGAAATATCTATTTCCAGCAAATTCATTTAGTATAATAGACTAATTTAAATTATAAACTCCCTTTCATGTTCAATGAAATGAAATTTAAAATATAACAATGTTTTTAGATGGCAATAAATCAAAGTGATTATTTTCTCTTTTAAAAGTACTAAGAAAATAAATTCAGACATAGGTAATGAAATTTAAGACCACGTTGACAAAAATACATCCCCAGTAAGATTTTCTGTTTTTGAGGGTTTCATAATTTTGATTTTGCCAGCAATCTAGGGCTACTAAATAGTCTTCTGCTCGCTACCTTGGAATTTTATTCTCAGTCTGGTTGCCTTCCTGATTACTAAGTCTTTCTAAATTAGAGCAAGCAATTTCTCTTTGTTTTACCTAATATTTGAAAATGGCAAAAAAAAAAAAAATCCCCTGGGTCACTGAAAATTATCCTTTCATTCCAGCCGCCTGTTTCAAGTCAGTCAAAACATTCCAGACTTCAAAAGGAAGTTCTGCCTTCTTAGGCCGTTTTGGTGTCCGTCTTTGGTTGGCCTAGGAGGGATCGGTTATTTGGATAAATTAATTTCTGGAGCCTGCTGGCCTTCGAGAAGACCTCAATGTCTGACTGCAAATTAGTTCTACTGAACATGAAGAAATCCCTGGACAGGCTAGAAGAAATAAATGGTGATAAAATCTAATATTACAATGTTTGTAATGTGATTTTATTCTGCTGTGTAGCTTGTAAGCACGGTTAATGTTGAATTAAGTATTTTAATTTTTTTTTTTTTAGAAAGGAGCATGAAAGCAGAAAATCAGATCAATACCCAACTCACAGCACAAAAGGCTAAAAGCCAACTTTATAATAAAACCTCCACCAGGAATCTTTTAGAACAAACAAAAATGTCCCAGTTTTTTTTTTCCACAAAATCAACGTGGTATTTACATTGCAGATACAACCCGCCCCCCCCCCCCTTTTCCCCCAGGCAGGAAGTCACGCCGTGGAATTGCGCCTTAGCAGGATTGTGATGAACTGTGATGGAGCCCCCAGTACAGGGCAGTACAAGTGCCTCACGAAGCCTCTCCCGAAGGAAGAGGAGCCTGCCAGCCAAAACCAACAAACAGGGCCCCTCAAGCGGAACAATGGTCCAGAAAACTCAGCAAAAAAGAAAATAAACTTCCTTGGCAGTTTGTTTTTTGACTGTTAAGAGCTTAGCTACAACTCTATCAAGATTTTTAAGAAGGTAAGAAACTTCACACATACTGCTTTCTCACAGCTGCTTTGGAGTTGAGAGTGCAAATTTATCATCTTGTCTTGCCATGCCTAATCCACTTTAAGGAGATACTTGTATCTTTTCTTTCCAAAGTAAACAGAATCACACCTCAGAGAAAGAGATGAAGAATGCTTCCTTTCCTACTTCCACAGCCCCGCCCCAGGGTTCAGCTGGATTGAGTGGAATCTAGTTTCTTATTCCCAGCCACATCACCTCACTTCTCTAATTCTATCAAAGAGTTTGAAGATTCTATCAAAAAGGTAATGAAGATCAGAAATACTGAGGAAAACTGTGAACAAATTTTAGATTCCAATTCCATCATATCTACATTCCAAGTTAAAGATGCTAAAATACAGTATGGTCAAGATTTAAGAAAGAAAACAATGTGTGTCTTCTAAAACTTAGTAAGGAACTATTGTGTTTTTCTTTTCTGTGAGCTACAAATAATATTCTGGTTCCCAAAGGCTCATAAATCTCAGCTTGTCATTACATTTGAAAAATGTTTTATGAAATATTTATCACCAGACTGGGCATAATAATGATTCCTCCAATCCTCCATACTGCACTTAAATTCCCTCTTTAAAAAAACTTGTTTTTTTTTCATTGTTGTTGTTTTTATAATTCAAACTAAGCCTGCTTTACATAGAGTGGTATCAAAGAATACAATATAGTTAATAAATGAAACTAAATATTAAACGTGAGTCTATATATAGTGTAATTAACAAGTAACGCTCACAAATATGAAAAGGCTATAAAAATACTTTCAGTCATAGCTAAAATTTTTCTTCAATATCATAGTTCTACTTATATAAAATTAAGACTAAGATTTTGAGAACATTCATGACTTTTATTATACTTTATTTAACTATTCATGACATGGGACATGAATGAAAAGTGATATATGTACATGTAAAGGAAAACAACCATTAAACAAACCATGCTCAAAGCAATAAGAAAGGTTCATCTGTAGATTCCCTACAGAAATGTCTAAATTCACAGAAGAAAAAGCATCAAATGATTAGAGAAATCACTATAGAATCCCCTTCTGAAATCTTTAAAGGGACACTGCCAGTCCTGTGGCCTGGGTGCTGTCCCTGAGCTTCATTTGCTCAAGGTAAGCACTCTACCACTTGAGTCACAACGCCACTTCTGGCTTTTTTGCATAGTTTATTGGCGATAAGAGAGTCCTCCTGAGTAGCTGCAGTTACAGGTGTGAACTACTAGCGCCTGGCTGGACCTATTTTTTTTTTAACCACCAAAATCTAAGCATGCTTCTTACCCTCCTCCTAATGTAAAATAAATTAGGTAAGCTGTGTCATACACCATAGAGCATTACTTTTCAAATATTTCACAAGCTAGACCTTGTTCTACTTTTCTCTCATTTGTACATACTTTCATAAGTTTTTCTTTATTACTTATTACCAATAAATAGTAAAATTTCACATTTTATGTAGCAAGCCATTTGAGTATCTGTTATGTAAAAAAAGGAACGAGAAAATAGGAGAAATGAAATCATTACAGTTACTGCCAAGTTAATAACCAGATAAAGTTTTTGTTGTTCAATCATGAGTCAGTATTTTTCTAGCTATTAAAAAGAATTAAGGGAGACCCAAGTGCCAGTAACCCATGCCTATAATCCTAGCTACTAAGGAGGCTTGAGATCTGAGGATTGTAGTTCAAAGCCAGTGCAGGCAGATAAGTCCCCATGTGACTTTTATCTCCAATTAACCGCTCAAAAACTGGAAGTACAGCTATGGCTTAAAGTGGTAGAGTGCTTGAACAAAAAAGCTCAAGAATATTGCATGGCCGTGTTTAAGCCCCACAACTGACCAAAAAAAAAAAAAAAAAAGAATTAAGGAACTTTATTGAAGGGTCCAAGGTGGGGTTGAATGATGCTAAGAAACAGTACAATAATTTCCAATCAGCATGTTTTCTTTCAAAGTATATGCTAACCCAAAAGGAACAGCAGAGAGCATTATGCATTTTACTCCTGGAAGATGAAAAAAAAATGTGATAGTCCCACTTTCTCTCCATTAAGCAGTAGGTAAGTACCCATATGGGCACCGGAGGAGCTTTTAGAGCTAATCTAGTTTCACCTTGTCCTCCATACTGGACCTCCAATAACTCATCACCAAGTAGTACTGAGCCAAAACTGCATATGTGTACTGCTTAGAACAGTCCTGTCTACAGAGTGCCTAATGTCTTATTTATGCATTTTAGTATAGATACATAAACATCTCTAAGGATAATAATACCAAGAAAATCATCTCTGTCATCTCTTCTTGTAATTCATAGTGCTTGCTTTAAAGGCTGTTGTTAAGTGTAATGACTTCAAAATATATAATACATAAAGAACTTATCAGTACTATGTACATTTGGGCAAACAAAACAGTTCTTGGAATAATATCTTAACTGAATTAATAACAACACATAATTCATTTTTGAGCAAAATCTTAAAACTTTTCATTAAATTATAAGTTTATAAAATTTCTCACTTTTACAAAAGACTTTACTATTTCTGATCTTTCAGATCAGGTATGCTGACTCATGACTGTATTTTAAACTAGTGGGAGATAGGTTATGAAAAGGATTAGGGTCTGAGGTCAGCTAAGCAGAAAACAGAGGATCTATTTTAAAAATAGCTAAAGCAAGCTAGGTACTTGGGGCTCACACCTATAATCCAAGCCACTGAGAAGGCTGAGATCTGAGAATAACTATTTGAAGCCAGCTCAAGTAGGAAAGGCCATGAGGCTCATCTTCAATTAATATCTGAAAACTAGAAGTGGAACTGTGGCTATAAGTGGTGGAGTGCTATTCTTGAGTGAAAAAGCTCAGGAGCAGAATCCAGGCTCTGAACTCAAGCCCCATGGCTGAAAAAAAAATAGTATCTATGTGTGATAGATAGATTCAATAGATAGATAGATTCGATAGATAGATAGATAGATAGATAGATAGATAGATAGATAGATAGATAGATAGATAGATAGATAGATAGATAGATAGATAGATAGCAAAAAATGGATAAGGCTCAAGTTGTAGATTGTTTACTTAGCAAGCATGAAGCCCTGAACTCAAGCCCTCACACGGTCACACATACACACATTAGCTGTGTTCTCTTCAAAGTTTTTAAGGTCAGAGAGAATATTAAAAGAATTTTATAACTGTCTTTCAAGTCTGTTCAGTGTTGATTGACAGTGATTGACAGCCTCCAACTCAATTACAATTATATAGCAGGTTCCAAAAACTTTGCAACTTTGTCTTAAAGAAGTTACTACAACTCCAAGAGGGCTCAAAGTAATAAGTTATCCCAAAAATCTCATCACACTCTTGTGTGAACTAATTCTGCGTGGTAACCATGGACCAGTAAGTTGTAACTCTCTCCAACGTCACAAATAGCTCACGTGCTTGCTCAAAGCTTTTGTTGGCTATCATTTCATTTTAAGATAGAGCCTGTCTCCTGGTTTGGATACAAAAATATGTAAGGTCCACTATTCTGTGTTGAAACTACTCACCATGCTTTAGAAATTATCCTAGACAAACAAAAAAATAACCAGTTTATTAAAAAAAACTAGATAAAATCTAACAAAACATAAAGATATATAGATCATAACTTGTTATTCCATAGAAAGTGACACATTTTCTTCCTGATAATTTGGAATCTGAGCAAATGACTAATGTTTCATATAAACTGAACAAATGAACTTTAATAAAAAGATTGACTTTGTGGATGAAATTATATCTAAGTTGTCTAGGTTCCATTACCAAGATTTTCACCACCAAGAGTTAACTATTTTGAAAACACATGCGATTAACTACACCCATAGCTAACCAATTTTAAACATTTTTGTCAAGCACATAATTTGACACACCTTTGCACAAAATATTTTTGAACCCATTTTAAAAGTTAACTCTCAATTTTCCAGCTGTGGTCAGGTAAAAGTGTTGTTTTTAAATGTTTTAGAGAAACTCAGATGGCCAAATTACAAAAAAATAAAAATATCAGTAAGAACCTTGAACATGAATAAAGTTAAATGTGCACATGGTCATTTTTCTTTCTACCAGGAATATCTTTATCACTTAATACTTACTTATTTCAATATTTGTTTTCCTAATGCAAATATTTCCTGAGCACCATATTTTAGAATAAAATTAATTGAAATTTAAAACAAAAAAGTATTTTCCATTATGAAAAGAAGAGGAAAACTATTAGAGTATGCAAGAAGTTTTGTGGTTCAGAATTTTTTTAAATACAGACTGCAAAAACACACACACACGTGTTGTTTTTTGAGATCTCTGCTTGATAAACACATAGAATTTCCATGCATGTTACTACATTGCTGAATAAAGCCTCTCACGGCCATCCTATGATTCTCACAATTGATAATGCAGCTAGCTATTATTTGTTTCTGTGGATTCTGCATCTACAGGCTCAACCAATCCCAAAGTGAAAATATTTGAGATAAAATGGTATCCATATGGAACACTTGTAGACAATTTCCCCCTTATCCTTATTACCTAAATGATACCGTATTTACAGTTATCTACATAGTCTCACTATGTTGCTCAGGCTAGTCTCAAACTAATGGTCTCAAGCTATCCTTTGATTCCTCAAATTGAAGTATGTGGGAGACACTGGAGGCATGGCTCAAGTGGTAGAATACCTGCTCAAAACATATGGGAGGTTGTTCAAAGGTTCTATGCACATACTATGTGATTTTATATAAGGAATGTAAGCAGCTGCAGATTTTGATATCCATGGGGCTCCTAGAACCAACCCCCTGCAGATACCCAGAGACCACTGTGTTAGTTCTGTCTTACCCGAGGGTAAAGACACTGATTGACTAAGATACCAGAGATTTGAACACATCTGGGCAGCAGCTGTATAAGGACTCTTAAACCTTCAGTTCCCTTCCAGCCTCACCAGGTTCCCTTCAGCAACCACCACAGGTATCCACTGACTCAACATGACTAAGAAGAGCACAAGTTATCTCTACTAATCTGAGAGGGGCGTACACTTCCATAGTTCTAGGAAGAATTTTAGAAAAACATAGAATGGTAGTCTGATATGTTAAAAGTTTGAATCTGAAAAACTTCTTAAAGAAATTTCAAAACCTCTTTACCTATGATCATTAACCTAGTCCAATTAAAAAAAATCTACAGTGAGCATATTTTTATTTGCCAAAAGCACTTGAAACTTTTGATATGTGACTGTAAATTTATTTTGCCTAGTTTCATGAACTCACATAGCTTCATACCCCATACTGATAATTTCTTTCATAATTCTAATTTTATAAAGTGAGGTGTGCAAATCAAGCCTCATGCTTTGCCAAAATGATCAGAAATTGTCAGGCCAGGTGGTAGTAGATCATACCTGTTATCCTAGCAACTCAGGAGGCTGAGATTTGAGGATTGTGGTCAAAGCCAGCCTGGGCAGAAAAGTCTCATGAGATTCTTAGCTCCAACTGACCACCAAAAAAGCCAGAAGCAGGGCTATGGCTCAAGTGATAGTGTTAGCTTTAAGCAAAAGCTCATGGAGAGCACCCAAGGCCCTGAGTTTAAGCTCCAGGGTGAGCACATAAGAAAGAACAAGAAAAGAAGAGAAAGAAAAGAAAGAACAGAAAAAAAGAAAAGAAGGAAATAGCCAACAAATGGAGTTGCAGACAATGAGGTTTCCTAGCTGTGGTGTTTGTTTTCAGCATACCTGAACCTCCACCTTCCTGGGACCTGGCAGAGCAAGCACAGCTCAGAGCTTGAATCTGGTCTGTTTCCAAAGGTGCTTAGTTCCCTGGAGCATGTGAAGTAAAAGCTGCCAAATCAGCACTTGAGAAGATTTCTCTCTGTTTACAAAACCTCTACTCTAGGCAATTGTATTTATTCATTCATTCATTCAACCAAAACATTTGGCCCATCTACAATGTACCACATAGACCAAGAGCACTCAGGGACAGGAAAGTGGCTGTCCCTTGTTTCAAACTCTGTCCTCAAACAGCTTTGGATCCAGAAAGCAAACATACCTTCAATTTAGGCTGGACAATAAAAGAGAGAATAAAATCCATGCTAATCAGCACTTATCAAGTGAAGAAAAAGAAGTTCTGTCTGGGAGGGACAGATAAGTTGATATTTGAATAAACCCAGTCTACATAAAACTAAAAACAGCCAGTGACTGATTCTGCATGTAGCAAATATATAAAAGAGGTATATTAGCCATATTAATCGTAATTATCCAAATATATATATGAACATAGTTGGGTATATAATATATATATAACAATATTTATTTACATAAATTATTTATATTATCAAGCTTCCTTTCCTGTTTAAAAATAGGCTGATGGAATCACTGCATTATTTGTCCATTGCTGTGTAACAAATTATTCTAGAACTCAGTACTTTAAAATAATACACACTAGTTCAGGGTATAACTCAGTGGCCGGACCCAGGGTTCCACAAAAAAACAAATTAATAAAAATTTATTATCTTACATAATTCTTGAGGGGTAAGAAAATTGTAGCAGGCTGACACTGGCTCAAAGTCTGTTCTAAGAACATACCTAGGCAGTCTTCTGGGGCTATGGTCCTTCAAGGACAACCTGCTTGCAGGATGGCTTAGTCATGAGATTGCTATAGAAGATCTTAGGTCCTAGTCATCTGGACTTCTCCGAGTGTCCCCACATATGGCAGCTGGCTTCCGCCAGAGGTAGAGACCTAAGAACAAAGCTGGGAGGAGTCACATCCACAGACCATCTGACTCTTCTGGCTTTAGGAGTGAGTCACTAAGTCCAAACCTCATTCATGGGGGCCATCTCAAGGAATTTCATCCAGAGACAAAATCTTGAAGTCACTACCAACACATTTTGCAGATTGGATACAAAATGGAGAATAGCAATATCTCATTGTTATTCTAGGTATCTTCTAAAGATAGGAACAATGGATATGGTATTACAAATAAAGAGATTCAGGCCTCAAAGATCCTAATCCCCACATTCATGTCTATATATAGATAAATAAATACTAAAATTGTATCACTAGTAGTATTTATTCATAGAGAGTTGGAGAAGGTTGCATAAAATAGCAGGCAAGCAGAATGCTGGGTTGTAGAGATCTATCACATTGAGGTTCAACTGCAACTCTGGAATTGTGGAAGTGAATCACCAAATGAAGTCCTTGAGCTCACAGAGGCACTGCTTTGTTTGATGGGACCTCCTGATTAACTGTGGTAGCAAAACACATTTATTTTATAGTGCAAACCATTTGTGATGGGCTTCCATTGTCCTGTATAATATGAGTAACAACAGAATCACAGGGAAGTAGGATTGCAAGAGGTCTTCTCTCAAATCTTCCACTTTATAAATGAAGAAGAGGAGGCCCAGAGAGAAGATGAGTCACATCGAAGAGCACAAGGATAGGCTAATGGGAAGTTACAAAAGTAGTGGAAGAAGGGGTTATGTAATCATTCACTCACCCCTCTCCCTACTGGGAGAAAACAAGGAGAGCTGCTCCTTCATTTTATTCCCACTCTTTGAAGGTCCACATATCTGTGGCAATTCTCACGTGTCAGCTGCAGAGTTAAGAACATATGACCCCAATGTGGTCCTTTACAGAAAATGTTTTTCTATTATTGTTATATTCACAGGGCCTGGTAACTCACCCTTGTGATGATTATCATTATACCCAAGAACGTTATGAACCAGAAAGGTGCTTGTTTTTTTGAAGAATTTAAACTTTCCTCCCTCTACCTCTCCCTGGTCCTCCAAAGTCCCAGAGTATGTGTCTTTACTCCGAAGAGAGTATGCATAAGAATCACTGTTTGATGATTGATAACTGTCCATTCATACCAGTCCATAGTTCTTCATCTTGCAGCTCCTGCTCTGAAGACTGGTGATCAGAGGCAGGCATGGGCAACGACTCTCAATGGTTAGAGCTTCTCTTTTCTTTCCAGCATTAGTCACAAGCAATTTCCATCTTTGTCATGCTCCACTTGTTTGGTGTGCATGGGCCAAGTGAGCCTCACCAGAACACAAGACACTGGCCAGCTCAGATAAACAAACGTTTACCGAGTGTCTGCGGAGGGCTTGACATTGTGCTTGGCCCTGGAAATATAAACATGTCATTGTCCTGGCTCTGGAGTAATTTTCCTGTCTAGGTTTTATTTTTACCTAAAATATCCCATTGCTAATGCAACTTGGTAGCCAATTTGAACTTTGATGACCAGTCTCTTCCAAATTCTTAGATCATATTCCAAACTGGGTTTTCTAATATATCCAAAACAGCCCAGCCTACTCAAATGAAAACTCTTCCCCCCTCATTCCTTCTAGGATCATCTGATGTCCCAAATTGTAGCCTCATCCTAACTTGGTGCATGTGTCTGTTACATCTAAATTAAGAGATAATACCATGTCCCCCTCCAAAGTAAACTATATTTTAATTGAATACTAATTAGTTGATTTTCAACACTTACTGTGTCTGTGTCTGGTATGCATGGGATAACATTAGCAATCACAGCAAATCCTGAAATGGCAAGTGCTGCATGTCAGGCCACATTCTAAGCATTCTCACAGCTGGAACTCGAGTCAACCCTCACATTCACTCTTCATCAGTCTACTCACAGACATGGAAAATAGTCCAGGGGAGGCCCACAGGCTTTTCCAAGCAATTGTATGTAGTTTAACAGCATCCCGACTCACATTTGAACTTAAGGAGTTGGGCTGAGATATCCTGTGTTTTTATTCATTGTATGTCCCTCACATATTATTTCTAATCATTCAATCATAAAAGGAAGGTACTTTCATTGCCACTTTGTAAATGAGGAACCAATGCATAGGGTTGTTAAGAAACTTGCTTACAAGCAGAGCAAAGGTGTAAGTCGGTCTGCCAGATTTGAAATGTCCTACCCTTTTCGGAATACTTCTCAAAACTTTATGCTAAAAGTTTGAGAACTTGACAGAAATGGACCTCTTCCTAGCAAATATTGACATGCCAAAACTAAACCAAGATGAGGTAAACTATCTTAACAGGCCCATATCAAGCATTGAAATAGAAACAGCAATAAGAGACCTCCCAGCTAAGAAAAGTCCAGGACCAGATGGTTTTACAGCGGAATTTTACAAGGCCTTCAAAGCAGAGCTCACACCAATTCTCCTCCAACTCTTCAATGAAATTGAAAGAGAAAGCTCACTACCGAACACATTCTATGAAGCCATCATAACCCTCATCCCAAAACCAGGCAGGGACTCATCAAAGAAAGAGAACTATAGACCCATTTCTTTGATGAACATTGATGCAAAACTTCTCAACAAAATTTTGGCCAACCGACTTCAACAATTCATCCAAAAAATCATACACCACGATCAAACAGGATTCATTTCAGGGATGCAAAGCTGGTTCAATATACGCAAATCAATTAATATTATTCATCACATCAACAGGAGCAAGAATAAGAACCACATGGTTATCTCAATAGACGCAGAAAAAGCATTCGACAAGATCCAACACCCCTTCCTGATGAAGGTTTTGGAAAAATTAGGAATCCATGGAACATTCCTCAATACAATAAAGGCTGTATATGACAAACCTACAGCCAGCATTATACTCAATGGTGAAAAACTAAAGCCATTTCCTCTTAACTCAGGAACAAGACAAAGATGCCCACTCTCTCCACTTCTCTTCAATCTAGTATTAGAATGCCTAGCTACAGCAATAAGACAAGATACAGACATAAAGGGGATCCAAATAGGGAAAGAAGAAATAAAACTCTCCCTCTTTGCAGATGACATGATCTTGTATTTAAAGAATCCCATAGACTCCACTCCCAAATTACTCAAGCTGATTCAAAACTTTGGCAAAGTAGCAGGTTATAAAATTAACCCCCAAAAATCAATGGCTTTTCTGTATGCCAACAATGAGAAAAGTGTGGCTGAAATTAGGAAAGCAACTCCATTTGTAATAGCCCCACAAAAAATAAAATACCTAGGAATTAACTTAACTAAAGAAGTGAAGGACCTCTATGATGAAAACTTTAAAATCTTGAAAAAGGAAATCAACACAGAACTTAAAAAATGGCAAAACCTCCCATGCTCCTGGATTGGAAAGATTAACATCGTGAAAATGGCAATACTTCCCAAGGCTATCTACAAATTCAACGCAATACCTATCCAAATTCCAACCTCATTCTTCAAGGAAATAGAAGAGGCAATCCAAAAATTCATATGGAACAATAAAAGACCCCGAATAGCAAAAACGCTCCTCAACGGAAAGAACACTGCTGGAGGAATATCAATACCAAACTTCAAACTCTACTATAAAGCCATAGTAATCAAAACAGCTTGGTATTGGCATAAGAACAGACCTCAGGACCAATGGAATAGAATTGAAAACCCAGAAATGAACCTACAGACCTATAGCCATCTAATCTTCAATAAGGGAGCTAAAACAATATAATGGAAGAAAGACAACCTCTTCAGTAAATGGTGCTGGCAAAATTGGTTAACTACATGTAGAAAACTTAAGCTAGATCCTTATATATCACCCTGCACCAGAATCAACTCCAAATGGATCAAAGACCTTGAAGTCAAAGCAGACACTCTGAAAACATTACAGGATGGAATAGGAGAAACCCTAGGTCTCCTTGGCTCAGGCCGAAATTTTCTGAATAGAGACCCGGAAACACAACAAATCAAAGAAAGGTTGGACAAATGGGATTGCATAAAGTTGCAGAGCTTCTGCAGGGCAAATGACATAGCTAGAAAGATCAATAGAAAGCCCACTGATTGGGAGAAGATCTTTACTAGCCATACAACGGACAAGGGTCTCATATCTAAAATATACTTGGAACTCAAAAAATTAAACCACCCAACAACAAATCCTCAAAGAAACAACTGCCCAATAAGTAAGTGGGCGAAAGACTTAAAGAGAAGCTTCTCTGAAGAAGAAAGAAGGATGGCCAATAGACACATGAAGAAATATTCAACATCCCTAGCCATAAAAGAAATGCAAATCAAAACAACATTGAGATATCACCTCACTCCAGTTAGAACAGCAAAAATCAAGAACTCTAACAACAGCAGATTCTGGAGGGGATGTGGACAGAAAGGAACCTTACTTCATTGTTGGTGGGAATGTAAACTTGTTCAACCACTTTGGAAAGCAGTATGGAGGTTCCTCAAAAGACTTCACATAGAGCTCCCCTATGACCCAGCAATCCCACTTTTGGACATTTACCCTAATGTTTACAAAAAAGACCACACTAAAGCTACTAGCACAACTATGTTGATTGCAGCATTATTTACCATAGCTAAGATATGGAACCAACCCAGATGCCCCTCAGTAGATGAATGGATCAAGAAAATGTGGTATATATACACAATGGAATTCTATGAGAAAGAATGACATTTCCCCATTTGTTAGGAAATGGAAAGGCTTGTAAAAAATTATATTAAGTAAAGTAAGCCAGGCCCAAAGAAACATAGGTCCCATGGTTTCCCTTATTTGCAATATCTAGTATAGGTATGAGTCAAGCGGAAAAAGTCAGATAATGTGATGTTAGGAAAACGAACCCTCAAATATGTATTTTAATGTTTTTGTTTCTTTCATGCATGTGTTTCTAACGCATTTATAATATTATTTCTTTGTTGCTTTGTATGTACCTCCCCCACATTGTAACCCCCGTTTTCACTATATTTGATGTCAGTATAACATGTGGAGGAGATGGGGACAAACAAGTCGTTTAAGGATTCAGGGTGACCTGTTGCAACAATGAGAAGTACAAAATGTCATGTCAAAACCAGCTTTACAATGTCGGTGTGTGGGGGGGGGGAGGGGGGTATGACTGGGCGGGGGGAAGGGGGGAGGCTGGGAAGGGAAGTGAAGGGTAAACAAAGGAGGAGGCTGCAATGCTTGGTAAGAAATGTATGTATTATCCTGCCCATGTAATTGTAACCCCTCTGTACAGTATGTTCTCAAATAAAATAAAATAAAATTTTAAAAAAAAAAGAAAGAATACACACACACAAAAAAAAAAGAAATGTCCTACCCTTTTCATGAACATGACCCTATTGACTGAATACTTGGGGTTTTATATATATTGTTTTAAAAGTGCTTTGGAATATGTTATCCTATTTCTTCATCAAGAGACCCAGCAATATATGTTATTATTTCTATCTATCAAAGTGAAATTGAACTGAGAGGTGAAGATTGGGGCTTAAGGCTAACCTAGGCAAAAGTTAATGAGCTCTCATCTTAACATAATAAATACAGTATAGTGGGCACACTTGTAATTGCAGCTACATTGCAGGTAGAGGTAGTAGGACCACAGACCAAGGCTGCCCTATGCAAAAATGTGAAGCCCTATCTGGAACAAACCAAGCAAATGGGCTAGGAGTATGGCTCAAAGGATAGTGTGCTTTCCAAACAAGGCCAGGAGTTTTAAAAAGGAAAGAAAAGAAAAGATAAGAAAGAGTACCATGAATAGACACATAGATGACAAAACTAAAGCTGACAACTTGAAATAATTAATAAATGGACTAATGGCTTAAAGAGAAACTTCTCATAGGAAGATGTAAGAATGGCTAATAGACACATAAAGAAATGTTCAACATCTCTGGCTATAAAGAAAATGCAAATCACAACAACACTGAGATTCCACCTCACCCCAGTTAGAATGGTCAATATCTAAAAAACTAACAATGACAAATGTTGACATGGTTGTGGCCAAAAGGGAATTCTATTATACTGTTGGTGGGAATGAAAGTTTGTTCAACACTCTGGAAATCAATATTGAAGATCCTCAAAAACTAAACACAGAGCTTCCCTATGACCCAGCAATCCCGCTCCTGGGCATTTACCCAATGACAAGCCAGGCTGCACTAAAGCCACCAGCACAACCACACTCATTGCAGCATTTTACCATAGCTAAGATATGGGATCAACCCAGATGCCCTCCCCTGCCCCCGCCCCCCTAGTGATTGAATGGATCAAGAAGATGTGGTAGATAGATAGATAGATAGATAGATAGATAGATAGATAGATAGATAGATATAGATATATATAATAGAATTCTAGTCATACATCAGAAAGAATGATATTGTACCATTCATAAGGAAATAGAAAGACTTGGAAAAAAGTATATTAAGTGAAGTAAGCCAGACCCAGAGAAACACAGGTTGCATGTTTTCTCTCATTTATGGAAAGTAGAATGTGCTTATAAATCTATAAGTAAACATACTGGGTGGTAAGCAAGGGGCTACAAATGAATTTAGTGAAGAAGAATAAACTGTATGGAGGGTTCAAATAGTATAATTCTTTAAAAACTCTAAGTCAAAGCCCAACAAAATAAATATTAGGTAATGGGTCCTTGCCAGAGGAGAGGGTGGGGCCAAAGAGAGAGAGGTAGAAAATGAAGGGGAATGGGGGAGAATACAGACAAGACTCTATTGAGAAATATGAAGAAATGGTGGGTCAATGTAGGGATGAAGATATTGAAGAAATGGCACAGATCAAGAGGAATTGTATACACAAATTGCAAAAAAATCAATATATAATCTAAAATTTAAGAAATATGAAGGAAGGAGTAGGGTAGAAAGTGTGGGTGAGAATGTTGAAAGCAGCAACAGTGATCAAGATTATATTCATAAACTGCTCTGTTGAGTGGCAACACCTATGTATAATCGCTTACAGAAAATTAAAAAAAATTAAAAGTCAGCTACTGGTGGCTCATGCCTGTAATCCTACCTATTGTAGAGGCTGAGATCTGAGGCAGAACTGACCACCAGAAAACCAGAAGTAGAGCTGTGGCTCAATGTCGTAGAGCCCTAGATTTGAACATGAAAGCTCAAGGACAGTATGCAGGCCTGGAGTTCAAGCCCCACAGCAGCAAGAGGAGAGGAGGAGGAGGAGGTGGAGGAGAAGAGAAGGAGAAGCAGGAGCAGCAGCAGTAGCAGCAGAGGAGGAGGAAGAGGAAGAAGACAACCAGGACGACTGTCTGGGTTCCCTGCATCCCTTTGTGCTTAAGTCAGCCTAAGTAAATAAGTTCTGGAGTTATTTGTTACCGAGATGGAGGAGGGAAAAGTAAGCAAATAGAAATGGTTTTAGGCCCCTATTATAGCCTTTGTTTTGAGTTTCAATATATTCTTTTCTTAAAAAAAGATATGTTGAAGTCTGAAGCTCTAGTTTCTGTGAAAATGACTTTGTTTGGAAATAGGATCTTTACAAATGTGATCAAGTTAAGATGAGGTCATTGGGATGAGCCCTCATCCAATATGACTAGAGGCCTTATAAGAAGAAGAGACAGACATGAGAAGGGACCCAGGTTGCTACGTGATAACAGAAGCAGAGACTGAAGCCAGGTTACCAGGCAAGCCCAACCCACAAACACCTTGACTTTGGACTTCCAGCCTCTGGATCTGTGGGATCACATGGTTATTGTTTTAAGATACCCAGGGTGATGTTTTGTTACAGTAGCTCTAAAATCTAGTATAGGTTTCCAATAAGATCTTCCTGTTTTACAAAATGAAATCGAAAACCACTAGATTTTATGTTATTAAATTTAAATAATCCAAAAATTTCACTTATATAAAATATCACATTTGTGGTAAAGTTGAATAAATGAAATCCTGATTTTATTTTGTAGTTTCTTAGTTTAACTTTTAACTTGGATTCTATTTATGTAAGTACTTGCAGAGACTTCTACTAAAGAGTATGTTTGTTTCTATTAATAAAATAATTATTGAGTTTTTCCATCATGGTTAAAAGTCACTTTTATTCCTAGACCCTATAAGTATAGGAATAAGGTACATACATATTTTAATGATTTCTTACAAAACTCAGCATCTTATCAAAAAATTGTTACTAGCTTTTCAACTTGACCATAATTTAACTTAAAGGACGCACAAGGTTGAATTTTGAGACTACCTGGAGCCCTACAATATCATTATTCCCCAAAGATCTACAATACAATCAACTAATTTTTTAGATACAAGCAAATTAATCACTTGCCTTTTATAATAAAATAAATATGTTTGGGTCTCAGGAGACTGAATGCCTTTCCCTCACTCACCAGCTGCCAACGTGGTCAAAAATATGTTGTGCTGCTGTTTGTCGTACATTGTATAGGTAGATTTTCAGGGGATTAGATAAACTGTTTATTCCTTACTTCTAGAAACATAAAAAGGATATTCCTGGGTCTGGGAAGGTGGCTCAGTGGTAGAATGCTTGCCTCACATGCATGAGGCCCTGGGTCAATCCCTCAGCACCGTATAAATAGAAAAGACCAGAAGTTTCGTTGTGGCTCAAGTGGTAGAGTGCTAGCCTTGAGCTGAAGAGCTGAGGGACAGAGCCCAGGGCCAGAGTTCAAGCCCCACACCCGACAAAAAAAAAAGTATATTCCTATAAAATAGTATATTATGGTGTACTTTTTAGTTTGTTTTCAAAGAACTTTTAAACACATCCATTTGAACCATAAAAGTGTGGTTTTTAAAAAAGGTGTAGCCCAGGCTGGTCTCAAACTTGTGATCCTCCTGCCACATCCCCCTCATTGATAACCAGGACCAGCAGAAAATTGTGATTTAAAAAAAAATAAAAGAAAACAAATGTTTTCATCTCTATCTTACAGCTGATGAAACTGACACTTGGAAATATGCCCCAGGTCATCCAGTAAATAAAAGATAGAACCAATAAAATATATAATGTAAAAAATATGACTCTCAATGTGGAAGATGTTTACCAATATACTAGACTTTCTATTTAAATCAGTCACAAGGTTTTGGGTTATTTCATGAAAAATTTGTGCAGGTCTCATAACTTCTAAAGGAAAGTATCATGATTTATCTTTTGAAATTCCTTTCCTAAGAGGTCATAGAAGCATTATCAATCTTGATATTATTTCCTTCTAGAAACCTTCATAAGCTAAAGAAACTGAGAAGTGCCGACATTACCCGGGTCTTCAATGCTTGTGTTTTGAAGGTGTTTACCTCAGATTGGGACTACCACTGCCATGTCAAGATTGATCCCAACCTTGAAGGAGCTGCTAAGAGATGAGTTGTGCTCAGCTCCACAGGAACAGGATCTACCTGAGAAGTAACTATAGCAATGGCCCCGATCATGACAGAAGTGATGCAAGGCCTCATTATCCTCCTCTTTTCCACTATGTCCTCATGCGGCCAAGAAAGGAGTGGATAAAATTTAGAACATCAGAATTACTTCTTCTAGATGTGAGTGACATATACTCAGAATATTCCAGAATAAGAAAGGTAGAATTTCTGATTTACACTTGTCCAGTGCTGTATGTGGTACTAAAATGAGAAGCTACCTCACATTTGTTCATCATATAACATATGCATTTTCTTCTTCACATGACAGACGCATTTCCACAACTTTGCTACAAGAAGAGGCTACATTACAGAAATAGTATTCTCTTTAGTGCTTCCACCATTCCACCATTATTCCTCCTTCAAGTGTCATAAGTCACCACAAAAAAAACCTGGCTTCTTTAACTCTTACAACACACAGTAGTAGTATCAAGATTAAAAATGGGCATGCCCTCATTTATAGGGTACCACAGAGTCCAGTCTCACACTCAATGGAATGAACCCACGGAGAGATCCCCAAAGCTCACCAGTTGTTACTGCCCAGAAGAAAACTGAGAATACTAGTGTCCTGTCTAGCTAAGATCTTTAGACTTAATACAGAAGATGGGGGGCTTAATATAGATAGCTCTATTTGCAGAGCAGAGGAAGACTCACTCAGACTTGAGAAAGAATCCTTACAGTGGCAATGGAGAGCTGTAATATAATTGTAAAATTAAACATTACAAATATGCTTTGTAATTATATGCAAAACCTGTGAAAAGCTTCTTTTGAAAAATGCCATCAGATGAGGAAATCAAGTTAGATTCTCATTAGGAATACATGTATGCTTAGAGAAACATTAAGTCTTTCTAGAAGAAGCAAAACACAGAACTGAGCCTATGGAGGTTCAATTCTGTGAGCAAAGGTCTAGAAAGGAGGAAAGTAAGCACAAAACAATGCATCTGGAAATAACATTAATTGTGTTAAATGGATTCCATGATCCTTATTTCCCATATCAAAGTTCCAAAAATGCTTAGAATATATTCTGTATTTTTATAACACTGTATACAATGGATACTACTCATCAATGAAAGAAATCACTGGCTGATACTGCAACATTGATGAATCTCTTTGAAAGAAGTCCAAAGAGAAGATCTGTTATAGATGGGCTTTTGAAACAGGCAAACTGATGGAAGGTGAAAACACTTAGAACAGCAAAGTCGGGGGGTACTGAGGAAGTGCTGAGTGAGAGGGGACATGTGAGGACTTTCTGTGGGGGAGGGGTTGTGGATGCTCTCTTTGTGACAAGGTAGATGTTTCATAGGCATATCTATTTATGGATAGTTAAGATTTGGGCCTCTCAACACACATGTAAGAGAGATAAATGAGGGTCCAAACCTGTGTTTAAATATAGCTGAGACACTTTTTAAGAAAAATGCTTGAAAGGTGAAGTGATAAGCAAAGAAAAATGTAAGCATATTTGGAAGTATGAGCACTTTAGATAGTCTCATCCTTTTTTGCTTGAGTAACTTTAATGATTTCCTCTTCCTATCTTGAGCTGTTTCTCCACCTTCCTAAAGGAAGGGGGGAACTTGAAAACAGAAGGAAGTGAGCCTTCCACACAGACCTCTCTATGTATGGCTGCATACATGGTGGAGCAAGCAAGAACCAAATTACCAGAAAAGAGCTTCTCCAACCAAGATCATCTGGTGTTTCTCTTGAGAAACATGCTTCCCTGCATTTGTACCCCTAAGATATCCAACCACCTTTCCAGGTCAAATCTATTTCACTTTCATGGGACCAAAAATAGAATCACGCTTGGTACCATGTCTTTACAGACACTGTTAAATTTGTTGGTCTAGCTTATCAACTTGTCTCTACCTAAGGAGCAAAGTTTCATTGTAGGTTTCAGTAAGCAGTAAGTTACTGGTGAGCCTATTTTGTATTTATTTTATATACATTCCCAAAAGAATTTTAATACAATAAAAACATCAACTATCATAGATCCACAGCAGGTGTTTGAACACAATAACCCATTGGGTGTTCTGTTTAGGGAAGGTGGGCACGGAGGCAGCTAAAGAGCCTTCCTTTGTATGCTGCACCATACAAAGTGAGTAGGAAGTGCTTTATGTGAATCACCTTACATGATGACTTAAGAGGGATCACCAGAGTACACTCTGTAATTGCATACAACATTACTAAAAATGCCTGGATAGCACTTGATTGTTTATTATTAAAATCCTCATCCATTAGCACTTACTACCTGTTGCATATTGCCAATAGGTCTTATAAAACACATCATACTGACAGGAACCACAACAGCATTACGAAAAATCACACTTCATGTCAGTGATAATTCCATTTTGAACATAACTGTGCTGTGAAACCAAATGTGAAATCATCAGACACTTAAAACTCAAAGTCTCATACATTACCCCCCAAAATGTCATGGAAGTTTGCCCAGGAAAAAAGCTCTTAATGAAATCTGCTTCATAAAAATTAAAAGTTATTGGATTATTAAGTTTTCTAAGGTCAGAAGTTATTTGTAAGATTATTTCTAACTAGAAATAATCGTAAAGGAGCCAAGGAAAAATTATTTTATTCCTGGGATGGACCTGGGGCGAGGGGGTTTACAAGAAGACACACAAAATATAAATTGAGGCTCTCTTCATTTGAATTCCAATTCAAAAGCTTATCAAATGATGAAACTTTTACATACATTTCAAATACATTCATACAAACATGTATAATCATAAAGCAACTGCAAATAAAACAAGACAAAATGTAAATGCTAACTTGTAGTTTTAGAAATAAATACATGTTCACCCTGAGGCAAAAGAAAATGTCAGACTTAAAATTAGGTGTAATTATACAATACTAAAAGCTGGCTTTTTCTTTGTGATTCTATTTTTGACAGCTGATACCTCCTAAGAAAAGATATAAATTAGTTTAGGCTTATGAAATTGTGTACTATTTAATGTGTAATGTCCAAAACCATTAAAACTTGGTATAGAACTTTTGAGAAATTTCCAGATTCTCAAATTACAACAAAAATAGCCATTAGAATTTTGGAAGCAATAATTCTTCCCTTAGGATTGATGTTCTGCTTACTTACAGATTGTCCATGTATCCTCTGGGGGTCTTCCATTGAAGAGTTCTTCTTCCAAATTATATATGAGCTATTAGCTACACACTTCCACAGAAGGTTCCAATATGGGGGCACCTATGTAGAGCACAGAGCAAGCAGCCATATTAATTGTATGGCATGAAATTAAGAGCAGCTCAGTTCGGCTGCAGCCGTCTATTTGCTAGCATGTACACATGAGTTAAGAATGCTTCCCTTCACTGAATGAATCTTTAAATAAATATTATGGGCTCTCTGTTTATCACAATTTACATGAGCCAAATGTGGACAAACGATAGCTCAGTTGTGTGTGTTATCAGCAGATGCAGCCCCCAAAGAAAAGAAGACAGGGGAACAGGGGAGCAGCTAAAAGGCTTTCTGCACATAATACTTTTGAGCCAACAGTACAGAGCATTCTTTTTTGCTTTTCTTTTTTCTCCCTTTGAATCCAGTTCCTCCCTGCTATCTATCAATGTCAATTGTCCCACAATGCAAAGAGGAAATACTCACAAAGAAATATGATGTAGTCTGAGTAAGGATGAAAGCAAGAACACTAAGGTTGAGTGTTTTACCCTCAGGGCTGGGATATTATTATACTATGTCTCAGCAAGTTTACTTTGGGTAACAATTTCACGGTTGATCAATTGGGCACCTTCTAGAGACTCAACACCTTCAGGAAGAATTGGTGTGAGGGAGATTTCAAAAATAAGGAGCATTTTCAAATATATTCTACTTTAGCTATTTTCCAAAAATGAAAAAATTCACTGATATAGCTATCTACTTACCCATTCGAATCTCCTACTTTTCAGAAATCAATTTTTATGCATTTGTTCAAATCAAGAATCCAAAGTCACTCTCTGGTATTTATACTGGTATTTGATGTGTGCTAATGTGTCTCATATAAAGTCAGATGTCCATAAATCAATGCATATGTAATTTTAAGCAAGAAAAGGTACAAGCAATACTATTTAAGACAAAATCATGGAAGAGAGAACTTGTAGTAGCTTAACTTCAGTTATTTCTTTTCTGAATATACTTAAATTTCTGCATATTAACATGGCAGAAAAACTATAAAAGTGAGAGTCAATGCCAGGTGCCAATGGCTCATAACTGTAATCCTAGCTACTCAGAATGCTAAGATCTGAGAATCCCAGTTCAAAGGCAGTTTAAGTAAACAGATCCAAGAGAATCGTATCTACAAGTAACCAGCAAAACATCAGAATTAGAGTTATGTGTTATAGGATAGAGTGCCAGTCTTGAACCAAAAAAGTGAAGGGAAAGACTCTGTGAGGCTTTGAGTTCAAATCTCGGTATTAGCACAAACAAAAAAGAGTCAAGGGATGTAAGTTCTGGTTTTGACTTTACCACAAAACGGCTGAATAATCTCAAGCAAATAAGGTAGGCTAATTGAGCCTAAATTTCCTCATCCCATTTCAACCAGATATTTTACAGCCTAAATATTTTATATTTCATAATTTTATGAGTACATGCATTTGTTTAAATAATTCCCTTGTAAAATATTCTAAGCAGACCTTATTAGAAAGTCATGAAACACTGGCAAAATTATCATATTTGTTTTGCTTGCAACTATCAGTACTGCAAAACAAATACCTTACTCAATCTCAATACAAAAGTAATGCTTTTTGAACAACCTGACACTTATAAGTAACTAGATTCTTAAAATTTGGAAAATCCCTTTTAACCATGTTTCTGTAATTTCACCAAGAACATAATCTTTCATCACTTAAAAGTTTGGGGTAAATAAAAAATCATAGGGATGTATTCACATCTACTAAACCAGGAAATGCAACTCAGCACTCTATTTTGGGTTGCAATATTGAATCTTAAAATTCACCAATACTGCTTTTAGAGGATTCCTTGCATAATTAGGAAAGAGAGGTTACAGAACAAACTAGACTTTCAAGTTGCTTTCAAGACTTACATTAACTTTTCCAGTCACTAAGGTGGGATTTAGAGTAATGATAATAATCCTGCTTTATGTTGGTAAATGCTTCACAGTTTACAAAGTGCTTTCACATAAACTGCCCACAGTGCACCTAGATGTGGTGAGACAAAGTCCAGTCTCATTGCTCACAGAAGGGAGCAGGCTCAAGACAAAGGCCCCTCTGATTTCCCATAAATTCCCATCCTCTCCATACCTATGCTGAGAACATGTTTCAATCAAAATCTGTATATTTGATATTCTGGGATTATTTCCCATGTGTTTCGTTTCGATATTTCCCTATTGAACTTACTGAACAGTTTAAGGTATTAAGAATGGTCAAGTTACATGAGCATGAAAGGTATTTCATTTGTAATTTTACTTCTGCTGAAGATGAAACTCTTTCTGCACTAAATATCATGTTTGTTATTGTTTCCTGGGCTAAAAAGAAAGGACTGAGATTATAGGGAAGTCAAAACAGTCGGCACTCATCTATTTCAGGTAGATGTCTTCAGTAAAAAAAAGAAAAGGAAAAAAGACTACCAGTCAAAAATCAAAAACTCACAGAGTCATGGACTTTATTTACAAATCCTCCACTGCTTGCTAAATCAGCATAGTTGTTTCCAGATTTCTATATGTCAATCCAAACCATGAAATATAGAGCATGACTAGGCCTACTGATATTTAGAAGCCTGGTTCTGGAAAACCCTTAATTCCCTCGCTGGACTTGATCTTTCATGGTTTAGAAATAAGCCTGCCTCCATTATAGCACTTATCTAGTGGTTCTGCAATTATTTCTCTACCTGTCTCCTCGACTCTCTATAGCTTCATGATTTTTGTCCTGATCACATATGGCATTAATTAAATGCTTTGAATGAATGCATCAATGTATTAATGAATGAGTAAGTGTTGTTAATACACAACAAATTCTGAATGCATACAAATTCTGAGTGAAATCAGAAAGAGGTTAAAATGATGGTGGTATCATTCAAGAAACTTAACAAAAGGGACTATCAACTTTTGGCTCTGAATAACAGAGCCTAAAGTAACATCCTAAGTAACAGGACAAAGCAAAACCAGATGATTTCATTAATGTCTATTTATCCATTGACATACCTACCAGCTGACCTACCTCCACACATAGAGTAGCTATTCAAACTGAACAGACATACCATAATCACATAGAGAGATGAACTTAGAGGTAAACTTCTCAAGGTCTTTGATTAAAAACCTAGGTGTGGTTTTGAGAAAAGGGGTATAAAAATGTCCATGATGGTATATGTTTTGGGAGATTTGTAGCATCCTAGATGAAGGTTTCTTGGTAGTAGTGGTGCCCCTATGAGATAGGGTACTATGAGTCCAGTGGCCACCATCCATTCCGAGATCATCCCAACATTCATCTTGCCAAAGCAGGGTATTGAACCAATAGCTTATCCATGCACTTTCCCCAAACAGCCAATTCCTTTATTTAGCAATTCCTAGGTCAACTATAATGACACTTACCCAACAAAAAAAATGTGCCTCTTGAGTTGCACATAAAAGGTAGGTTCCTACCTACCTTCTGCAGACCACTGAAGTACAAGGTTCCAGCACAAAGGACCTGAAAGATGCCTTGGGGCCATGAATCCAAGACTGAGTTAATTATCTGTGTTCAGTATTGAGGAAAACCCTAAAAGCATCTGCTTAAAATTTACCATCTCCTTAAAATCTTCCATCTCCTTAAAGTGGAAGAAAAGATGAACTGAGTAAAACCTCAAGACAAAATTGCAGTGTTAAGCTGAATGCCCATTTTAAGGTAGCCTGATTTCATGTTTTCTGCTGCACTTGGGAAGCTACACCATAAGGGCATACAGTGGTAAGTAGTCCTTTCTTTCCAAGGCTGCACAATGGCCTAGAAGAGACATAACTTCTATTCACAGTCCCAAGCCAGCTGCTTGCTGAGCATCTATTGCTGAGAAGAATCTCCCTGGTAGCTAGCAAAAGTAAGCTTGCTAGTTGAACAAGAAATAAGAGATCGTCCCTTCAAACTGCTTTTTCCACCACCTAAGGGAACCATAGCTCCTCTCATCCTTGAAGAAACAGCTAAGGGACGTGGAGCAAGAGAGCTCATTGTTGGTCTTTGCTAAAGAAGGGAGAGAAAGGTTGGAAAGCAAGGTTCTGGACTGCTGATGAAAAGCTCACTTTGTCAGTTGGACACAGGCATAATGGACACTCCCTTATATTCACCACTATTGTGGAGGTGGTTGGGAAGGAATCCACATCAGGGAGCACACATTAGTAAGTGAATATTGGTAAGTAAATGTTAGACTTAAGTACCAATTGAATAAACTCTACCAAAAAAAAAAACATCAAACTGAAAGTACAATCTGACAAAACTTCACAATCATACACAGGACCCTTTGTGGGTTCAAGAGGCATTAAAAAGTTCAGTCCATGATGATGACATTATCGTCATTCAAGTAAAGCCCAGTGATATAAACTTGCCATGATATTTCATATCCTAGTGCAACGAACAGGCCTATTGTTTCTCACAATACAGAAACTTTAAAGTATGTGAGATAGAACATGTATTCTATGCCTTGCCACAATCTAAACTACCCCTGGGATAGGAACCTCCTTTAATTTGAATAAAGAGAGAGATTTCAAATGGAGACTTACATATTTGTAAGTGTAGATGACATATGTAGCATACTCATAGGATTTTATGCAAAAATAAACTTCCTATATTAAAAAAGAAGTTAAAGTAAATTGCCCCCTAGGTTGCCAATTATTCTTCTTCACTCTGAAATCAGCCTTTGCTATTTAAAAAAAAAATCTTTAAAAGTTCTGAATGTAAATTTTTCCAAATTCAGATACTATTCTTTTCCTACCAATCAACTAAAGCCATCTCATATGTAAACAGTCTCTATCATTTATCTTAGGTCTGGCTCATCACAAACGCTCTTGCTACTTTCAGAAAGTAAAGATTTGAAGAAAAAAGTGGAAGTGGAACTGTATCGATTACACAGATGTGAGAGAGTTGGGGTGAGGTTATTAGGTCAGGCAAACCATTGGGACAGTGTTTCTAAATTAAAGAAAAATAGGGTGGGGTAAAAGTGGGAAATAATATGATTAGGAAGAAAACAATTTTTATTTTATATACCATACATATTTTTTTCTGCTGTGTTTGAAAAATGGGTTATATTTTAGATGGCACATTAATCATCTCTAATGAACCAGAAACTTATCCAACCCAGTTAATAACTTGTGGCTCCTTGGATGAAAGTGTATTTTCCTTATAACACACCATTGCTTTATTCTTTGCCTTCTCACCAGTGTTGAGTTTGCTAACATTCCTGAGAAGCAGAAGGAAGCTAGTGATTGAACATTGCTTTATACAAAAGAAAGGGACTATTCTAACATATGTCCCCCAAAGACTACAACTACAGATTGAATAAACATATCAAACCAAGGGGGTCTCTATGAAAATTTACAAACAGAAGCCTGCAGCGAAATGTGCCAGTGGATAAAGCATCTCCAGAGACTCACCATTCCTTGCTCTGGAAACCATAAGGCCACGTGTCTGTCACCTCTCTTTTGCTTTCCTCACCTTCCTAAGAAATTTTGTTGTACAATGAAAAAAGACATTGGGTACAGCCAGGTAAGTCACAAGCAGAAGCCCTGTGTTCTCTACAGTCTATCACATAGGAAGGAGAATCATCATAACCACTGAAGCCATAATTGAAAACCAACTTGATCCAGGCACTGGTGGCTCGCACCTATATCCTAGCTATTCAGGAAGCTGAGATCTGAAGCTTGAGGTGTGAAGCCAGCCCTGGTGGGAAAGTCCTTGAGACTCTTATCTCCAATTAGTCACCAAAACAGCTGGAAATAGAGCTATGGTTTAAGTGATAGAGGCTAGCCTTGAGCAAGTGCTCTGGGACAACACTCAGGCCCAGAGTTCAAGCCCCCAAACCAGCAAACAAAAAAGAAAATTTGATCTCTACATTGGCAAAAGTCTTCAACATCTATCTATCTATCTATCTATCTATCTATCTATCTATCTATCTATCTATCTATCTATCTATCTCTATATATATGTATGTATGCCGAAATACATATTTGTATATATACAAGGTATACAGAAAATATACAGAAATATATATTTCTGTACACATGTATTTTTATGCACATGTATTTCTATATACATATATTTCTATATAGAAATATAGTTTTATATACATTATATATATATAAGCAAACATCTATACTGGTTTTCTTTCATGGATTTCCCACTTACTTGTCTAGTACTACTGATTTAAAAGCTTTTAGTATGAAGCCTGTCTACTCTTTTTAGAACTTCTAAACAAATATGACAAAAATTTGTATATGTGCCAGTTCTGTGCTTCAACTTAGTCTGAGCTTTTTTTTTTACTTAAGACTAGTGATCTATTACTTGAGCTCTACCTCTGCCTTTTTATTGGTTCATTGAACACCAGAATCTTATAGACTATGGCTGGCTTCAAACCATGTCCTCAGATCTCACCCTCCTGAGTAGCTAGGATTACAGGTATGAGCCACTGGCTGACAAGACTTTTGATTTACACATAAGAGTTCACATTTATGGAGTTTTTGACTGACACATAATAGTTCACATTTATGGAGTTCAGTATAAGTCTCTTTAGACATACTGTATACATTGTAAAATGATGGATTCAGGGTAGTTAACAGTCATAGCACCTTATATACATTTGTCTTTATGTTAAGATCATTACAAATCCCTCTAGCTTTTTGTAAATATATTTTATATTATTAGAGTTATAGTATATCTTATTTGACTCTATATTATTATTACATTGTGAGCTCCAGTCACCCTACTGTGTAACAGAATGACTTTGCCATCTGTGGCATCCTTCTATGATGAAAAATGGAAAGCAATTAGACAGTCAAATGAGCTGACATTAATTAGGAAAATTGTGATGTGTTTATTTGGTAATGTAAGATGAATTCAAACTATGTTTGGCCTATAAATTGCTTTAATATAACACTAGTTCATTATCAGTGTTAGGTAAACAAAATAAATGCTGGTTGACTACAATTGGTGTTTCACTCATGATGGATTTGGAGGAACAGCGGTGTGCTACAGCAGACTGCTGGTGAACCACAGCTCTAAAACTCCTATTCATAATGAGGAAACGCAAGTATCCAAGAAAAAATAATATAAAATGCACACAAGGCCATACTGTAGGCATACTGATTCTGCTGTATCTATTGAATTTAGTTCCCCCACCTTTGTTGTTCATATATAATGTATGGTAGAAATAAGTTCCTCAGCCTATGAAGACCAGTTTGTAAACACACACACACACACACACACACACACACACACACACACACACACACACACACACACACACACAGAAAGATATACATTGTTTTATATTTATATATATATATACAAATATATATAGATCAGAAAAAGTGGTATGTGGGAAAAAAATAGCTCCTTTCAATACTTAGATTTTCTGTTGTCCCAATTAAGTAACTATGCCTCAAAGATGAATTTTTTATTTTATTCAAAAAATAAAAGAATATATCAAATAGCTACTCATTTATATAGAAAGACCTACTAACAAATAAAATGACCTCAAGATGTGAGGGTAGGTAGTAGTTTCAGGAGTATGCCAAATAGTAAAATCATACTGAGCTATATGCTTACTAAAGTGAAGTTTTTACCATATGCCACAACTTACATTTTCTAGAGATGTTGCCCTCTTTGTTTATCCAATGCCACCAATATCCAGTTGTTTTAAAAGCGACTGTCTCTTTCACCAGGAATGATAACCAGGGCTTTTATCTCCAATTCAGACATGATGTCAGTGCTGCTCTTTGCTTAGATGTTCATCCTTCAATTCTGTTCTCTAACGTAGAGAACATTTACTCATATCTAAATAAATATGAACCATAATATATTTAGGTATCAAAGTGCTAAAGGCTGAAAACATATTCTTAGTATAAGAGGTAAGGATTAGAACACACATAAGTCTACTTAATATTAAAGTTCAAGTGATTTGCTAATAAGGGTTCCTATAGGCTTTAATTTCTTAGGACTTAAATCACAGAAGTTTGGTGTTCAATAACACTCTAAGTAAAATTCATAAAGCACCTGATTAATGCGGTTAATAATGTGGTTAATTAATTAATGTAGTTAATAATTTTTGCAGCTGGCAAAAATCAAAATGCAGTTTTGCTTACTAAAAGGTGAAAATATAAATGTTGCTCAGACTCCTAAGAAATATGTATTTTCCTTTTGCTGCTAAGTTCAAAAGCAATTGCAACAATGAATATCCAGCTTGTTAGGTGGTGTATTTCATGTAGGAGATCCAAATTCGTCGTTAGAATCAATGTATTTTGCATGTGCCAATTTAGAAGGATTTGCAGAGTAATTGGCTCTCTATTCTATCCCATTACTACTCCTAGACACTAAAGAAGCACATCTCAAGTGTAACAACACCATCTCATTTCTTGGATGCTAACTCTTACTTTTAGTTGCTTCTTTACCAGAAGAAGAATTGCTTGATGGGATAAGCATGCAAGATTGTAGTCTCAGAGGCCAACAAACAAAAATGAAAGCAATAAGCTGCCGGGGGGAGCACTGACTCAGAGTTGCTTTGAATTTCATTCCTTAAAAATCAAAGCACAACTTACATTAGAGCAAAAGTAGAAAGGTTAAATAAATCTTTCTTCAGTTCCACGAGAAAGCAGCTAGTGGTTGATAAATGTGACAGCAACACTCATAGTTTGAGGTGTTGTGAGGGAGACTCAAAAAGAAGTCAAATTTCCATCTAGGAAAGAAATGATCTGGAACATCCATGGCTGATAGCCAAGCTGCTTCTGCATGAACACTTCTGGGGACAGAAATTCCCCAGCTTGCCAAGCCACCTGGTGCCAAACCGGAATGTTTCATCTTTAGAAGGCTTTTTCCTTTTACTAAACTAAAATGAACCCATCCAAGCCTTCTACTCAAAGTACTTAAAGGTCAATTTTTCTTCTATACCAGCATAAACATATTCTAATGTCCAACTAGGCAAAATATGCCTTGATGTATCTGAAGCTTGTGATGATAGCTCCTAATAGCTCCCTCCTCTCTCTCTTCTGCCCCCCACCTCACCCTCTCTCTCTCTGGTCCTTGGGCTTGAACTCAGGGCCTGAGTGATGTCCCTAAGCTTTTTTGCTCAAGGCTAGGTTTCTACCACTGAAGCCCCAGCTCCACTTTTTGTTGTTGGTGGTGGTTAATTAGAAATAAAAAGGCTTATAGACTTTTTCCTGCTGGCTTTAAACTGCCATCCTCAGTTCTCAGCCTCCTGAGTAGTGAGGATTATAGGCACGAGCCACCCAGTGCTTGGCTATCTATCTTTTTTTAATCAGTTACTTGACTTTCTGAGTCCTTTTGGAGAGCATACTTATTGGTCAGTGGCTTCTGGGTCTGACCACCACAAGCACTTTCTGAATGTTAAAACACTCAAGATTATCCACAAAGGACCAGCTTTCAAGTCCTAATTCCTCTGTTCCAAGTTTGGGGAATTGATTCATCCCTGTGAAATTCTCATCTTGTTAGTTTCTGCCTATCAGTCAAGGTCACTCAGATTCTCTTTGACTCATGATTCTCTAAGCCACTAACTGAGATATTCCTTCTAGGCTTGTATAAGATACCTACTTAAAGAGAGAGAGAGAGAGAGAGAGAGAGAGAGAGACAGACAGACAGACAGACAGACAGAGACAGAGAGAGACAGAGACAGAGACAGAGAGAGAGAGAAATACATTTAGTTTAGCTTTCTTCTTGAAAGCTACTGGTAGATGTACCAAAGCACACAAGCCATACAGGGCACTTCCTGATGACTCAAAGGGCTAAAAATGAATAAACTACTAAAGTCTTGGTGTAAGAGAGTAAATATTTACATCTACAACTCTGGTACTTATAAATTCTATAATCTTAGGAAAGATCTCTGAGCCTATTTCATTAGTACAATGATGTTAAAATCATGTCATAGGTTGGAGAACATTAGTAATGTTTCCTACAGCAAGTCTCATAAAAAATGAAAAATCGTAAAACTATAATGAAACCTGCTTAACTGTTTCTAGTTTTTACACCAAACAATTATTAGCCAATTATATAGATTATGTAGGCCAATTGTTTAGGGAAAGATACTTATATTGCTATATTTCAGGTTATTAAGGTCACAGTTCAATCACTGTAGTACTCCCTTCTCATTAATTACCTTGTGTAAATGGTGTATGTATGGGCCTTCTACCTGAGCTGGCTCTGAATCTCAGATCTCAGCCTTTTAAGTGGCTAGGATTACAAGAGTGAACCACCAGTACCAGGCTAATATTTTGTCTTTTATCAGCTAAACAATCTCACTATTAGATTTTTTTTCTCCCTGGGTGTTAATTTGTAACCTTTCTTAATTAGTATTCTCCTCAGTCTCTCCAGATCATTACATGTTCCCAGTGCTAAAAAATTATTAAATTGGGCCTTCTCCTGAATAAGGAGCAGGTTTGATTTATTCTGATTTGGTCTGACATCTAAATCCTTTTTAATTTGTCCCCAGTTACCATTCTGGCCTATCACTTTCTCCTCTAAACCTCAGCCATTCATTAGAAACTTCTAGCAGCTGGAAGATTCCCCAAGAATCACTGACACCCTCCAGGCCAACGCTCCTTCCACCCACACTCCTTTCTAGTGTCCAAGACTCAGCCCAAGGCCTATACTCCAGGAGGCTTTGCACACCTGGTTTGGGTTTGGTTTTGTTTTTCACCTGAGCACTTGTTACCTTGACTCACAATCATCTATCAGACTGCTTCCTTCAAAACAGAAACCATTTTGAGCTACTGAACACGATTCCTGAGCCCCTGCAAATGTTCTAATAGTGAATGGACTAATGTGTCCAAATTAGAGACACTGGTCATTGAGGGCACTAAGGTTGGTGTTTAGGAAAGAGGCTTCACCCTCAACATGCGCATACTGCTCAGGTACTATCCCTTGCACTCCCCCGCCTACCCAGCCAGAGCCTCTGTTAATTACACACTTGCTGTTGGTCCATTTGGAATTTATAATCAATTCACTCTTCCTGACAGATCTGAGTCCCTCCAACACCCCCCGCCCCCCGCGTCCCCCAACACCAACACACGTTTTAAACAAGTCTGAAGTTTTAGCAGGCCATTTAGCTGCCATGACTTTACCAGAACCAAAGGGGCGGCCTTGAACAACACACAAAAAGTTTATAAAGTATGCATTAAGCATTATTTGCATCTACACATCCCCAATAGGCATGAAAAGTAACTCAGTGATGGTGCTTTTTCCTCCCTCCCTGATTATTCACCGAAGTAATATAATTTCTCAACATGGCCAACATCTTTGGTTCTTCTACCATTCATTGCCTCTTTAATTGGGACCGACATTTTTTTTTTTCCAAAGAGAGGAATAATTCTGGGACAACTAAAAACGCTAATAAAAATAAGTACACCCCCCCCCCAAATGCTTCCCATTCCTGGATTTTGGAGATCAAGTACATGTCTAAAATAGCAATGGTATCAAGTAAGGCTAAGTGACCCCCTCCCCCCACTTCCCAGTTCCCTGAGGTCCCAATTAATCACCACCTCCCCAAAGCAGAGGGAAAACAAACCTTCTTCCGCGTGTTCAGATGCATCCTTCGGCCAGCAACCCCCTCGCGCTGCCGGGCAAGGCCAGGGGCGCAATAGCCGCCCCTCCCGTCTGCCGGCCCAGCGCGCCCCCCATTATTGCGCGCGCTTCGCCCCCTCCCCCCTTATGGATAGCTCGGCGTACCTGCCCGAACCGCGGTCCCCACCTTCCCTGGGAAGGGCACGCCGGGTGCTGGCGGCGCTGGCTTGAGGGTCGGGGGTCGGGCGCCCCCTCTGTGTCTCCGGGCGCCACTCGCCGCCCCCGGTGCCCTGGGGGCAGTAGGCGTCAGCCGCCCCGGGGCTCGGCCGCTGCGGCCTCGGTGCCCAAGAGTCAGATTTAGTTTCACAACAAAGTCTCCGCGTCACCGCTGCCCAACTGGAAGGAGGCCGGAGCTGGCGGCGCGGCGCGTGGCCACCGCGGGGCGAAGGTGACCAGAAGGGGCGCGCGGGGAGGGAAGGTGACCAGCCACCCAGGACGCCGACAGGACTTACCTTGAGGGCCACTTAGGCTTAGGCGAGGTGGGGCTGAGGGACCGGTTCTTCCGATAGCAAAACCAAAACGTGGGTACTGGGGAGGTCAGGAGGGAGGGGGGCGGGCTCTGGCTCCGTGGGCGCTGGGAGCCAAAGCCCTGTCCTGGCTTCCAGAAATCTTAGCCTTAGGGTGACTTTTTTTCTTGCTTTTTGGGGCGCGCTCCCGTGCCTTCGGGTCGAGGGGCGCCCTTCACCTCTGGGTGAGCTGCAGCACCAAGGCTGGCATGGGTTAGGGGAGCCCTCACCCCCTGACTCTCCACCACACTGCAGCCCACACCCCTGGGAGACACACTTTGGAAAGCCTAGGCCTCAAGGAACAAGGGAGGGTGGTGGGTTTTCTTCCAAACTACTGGGGAAGCCATGTGCGCCCGGCCCAGAGGGTAGGGCAGAGGAGGCCAAGACTGGATTTGTTTTCCTGCTGATATAAAAGCACATGCAGTCAACCTGAGACCTGTTAAAGATTCAGATCATTTCTATATTGATTTTAAAGGCATATACTCTAACTCTTGCTTTCAGAGAGGGAAACTGAGGCAAAAATGGTCAATGGATTACCCTCAAACACATGGTTAGAAGCTTGGACTCAATGACCAGAGAAAAGATGGTTTGGGAGTTGGTTGGTGGTGATGGTGGGTTTTTGTTTTTGTCATTCTTTACATAAAATAGCCCTTTGGGAGGCACAAAGAAGCTTCTGTAATCCTGTAATTCCTTTACATCGGTGACATAATTAGGCTAGGGAGAAATGAGCGTCTACCTGCAGTTATTTCAGCACTTAATGGAGCTACCAGGACAGAGTAGTAATCTGAGATTGCCCTTCTTCCAGAACTTGCTTTCAGTTGAAGGGAATCCAAGAGCCAGCAGTCAAATATATACAAATACCTTGATGGTTTGCTTGTTGAGTCCTTACAAGGATTTATCACTTCTCAGTGAACATTAGAATGATCTCTCTCCCCTCTCCTCTCTCTTCTGTCTCTCTATCTCTGTCTCTTTGTATCTCTGTCTCTCATCTCTTTCCTATCCCCTTTAAGTAATTCACATCAAAATAGGTAATGTAAGCGAAAGACTTGGGACAGTATATAAATGATGGCATTAAATGTAGGTGTTACTGTATACTTTCAAAATTATCTAGATCCACAAGCCTTACTGGTATTTATCAGTCATCACATATCTGTTGACTTGTGCTAAAAACCCATGAAGTTAGACTAGAACAATGAGATAATCCTTTGCCTTTAAACACCACAGATTATGGATTTCTAAGATAAAACCAACCAACAGGAAATAATTAAAACCTATACAAAGACTCATACTTTTATCCTAAATGGTTGGATTTCTGTGTATGCAGACCTCTAAATTTTCCAAAATAGAGCATGTATGTTGGTCAAGAAAGGCTTCTTGTAATAGTCATTGATAAATTATATTAACCTGTTTAGACCCTTACATCTTGCTCAAACAAAAAAATTAACCAATATATCCAGATAATGAAAATAGCTTTGCTTTTTTTTATAATCTACCGATAATCCTTTCTACCCATACATTAGTATAAATAATTTTCATAACATAAAAGTGAATGTAGAGCCTCTTAAGGCTTAAATGAACTAAAATTTCATTTAATGATGGGGTGGGGTGTGAACCAACTCCAAAAGTGTCAAACACAAGGCCTGACAGGAACTCACAAAGGAAGTTTGTCTTGTCAAAGGCTGTAGGTATGTTTATTTGAAATTTCTATTTTTTTTTTGTTTTGGTCTGTTTTGGGGCCTGAACTCTGGGTCTAGAACTCTTGGGCCTGAACTCTTGAGTCACAGTGTCACTTCCAGCTTTTTCTGTTTATGTGGTGCTGAGGAATTGAACCCAGGGCCTCATACATGCAAGGCAAGCACTCTACCACTGAGCCACCTTCCCAGCCCCTGAAAATTCTATGCCAAAAGCCAATCCTTAAAATTGAGAAGTAAAATATATTCTAAAATGTTTATGCATTACACAATAGTTCTTTTGATCCTTTATCCTAGTATTTCTTCAAATTCATAGAAAGAACAAGTCACAATGCAAATTTAGTTTTATATGATCTTTGGATAAAATGATGTCAATTTTGAACCAGTTTGTGGTTCAAAATTGGAAGGTGTGAACAATTATTATTTTCCCTTCAGAAATGTCATGTGTTTAAAATATTGGTTCTGATAATATTCGAAGATAGAGTCACATCCAGAATGTTCTCTTAAGGAAAATTGTGCTGGCAAAGTACATTTCTTTTAGCACAGTATACAAATTCTTCATATTCTCCAAAACAGGAGGAGCAGGAGCCAATTTATAGAGGATAATGTATTCCAGACACTTGCTGGAATAAACAATGCTCTTGAGCCCCTCAGATACACAGCCAATAGGGAGCTGTTGACTACTTGAGGTTTTTGCACATCTTGCAGCCAAATCAGAAATCCAAATCCCAAATCAATCACAGACACCGTGTGGATTTACAGTCCTGCCTGGGAATAGGATCATAATCTGAAAATGTGCTATGCCACCCAAGATAGGTTTGCTCTTGATATAAAATATACTTATTTTTTATTTGACATACCAATGTGAGTAAAGTTTTCAATAAAACATTTAATATTCTTTCCAGCCTCATGCCAAAATGTAAGAATATGTGTTCATAGTAATCAATCTAAGATTATATGGGCACTTATATTCATATAATAATGTATATATTGACATACTTGTAAAATTCCCATGTGATTGATGAGTAAATGTCATAAGGACACAATTATGTGTCTGGTGGCTTATATTGGACTTTCATTCAGCTGTTTACATATCATAAAGTGCTAATCCCAAATGGTATCAGAATCTACATTATGTTCAATAAAGAAATGCCAAAGAGTTTTACATATGAAGGCACAAGTACAGTGTTATACTCTAGTTTATACACATAAACACAGAACACATGTGACTGAAAGGCACATTACACTCTGGTCCTATTCAGATTCTTAAGTTTATGTTAGATCTATAGAAGGCCAAAACAAAAATCAACAAAAGTTTTGTAGTTCATTGAGGGTTTTTCTTGTTTGTTTTTTGCCTGCACTTCACAGATTAAGTATGCTGTGGTTAATCCCGATTGAAAAAATCTCTCCAGTTGTATTTCTCTCTCTGTCTCTGTCATTCTCATTCTCTGTTTCTGTCTCTGTCTGTCTGTCTGTCTGTCTCTCTCTCTCTCTCTCTTTCTGCACACACTGAAAACTCTTTTGTTATTTACTATGGTGATGTAATTCCATGTAGAAAGCCTTGCAAAATGTACCTAATGTTGGAAAATCCATCCCACTAACCAAGGTTTAGATTTATTCCTAATCATCAGCAATGGAAGACTGGAGTATATAAGAAAAGTCAGAGATGAGTGGTGAATCAGCAATTTGACATGTCCAGAAGCAATTGAAAGAAACAATTTAAAAGACTGTTCTTTCTAATACTACACTTTCTTCTTTCATTTAGTGACATTTGATGTCACTTTTTGTAACAGAATTGTGTTAACTCTTTTAGTACATCATGCATCTTACGGGAGATCATTAGTTGATAGCACTGAAATGTCAACGTAAGTTATGTGTGCAGCTAATCATATAGTTCTAAGCTTCACATCATCTGTATTTTAAATAAATATATATATTTTTCAGCATACCGAGGTAGCCTGTAACCTGCAAAATAATTCTTTGCCTATCGGTCTTCTCAAAAATATATGAAGTGCATGGAGAATGTTAATCACTTATTTCATAGCCACAAATTTTGACATTTGCACCTGACTCCTTATTAGGCCTAGTGTTTTCAACTAGTTGTTATTCAGATTAGGAAATAAATTTCCCCTTATCAAAATTTATAAGAGACAGCATCAGTTTATTTAACCATATCAGAGATACAAGAGGTACAAGTGGTTTAATGGGAGTAAAGAGAAGTTTTGCCTTTATATATTTAGAACTTAAGAGACTGAGTAAGAAATGGACACTAGGATTTCTGATCCAATTTCCACCAAAACAAAGGCCTGAGATTAATTTTCAAGTGATGCTTTGCATACATTCCATATCTCATAAATAATTACTGTGATAAATGTTTTTGAATATTTGATTAATTTTTTAAAACTGTTTTGCTGAACTCTCATTTTTAGATGAAAATTTCCAGTCATTGAAATATAATCTTTGTGCATAGTTAAACTAATTTTCCTATTTTTCTTTGGTCATTTTTGTCTCTTTTAAAATATTTTAAGTTCTTGTACCAAAAGGTTTCAATTTCACAAGTCAAATTATGAGAACAGTGCATTTTGATAAATGTCACCCTTTCCATTGCTTTCTCCCATCTTTCCCAATACCCTCAAGGAAAATAGTTTAACTTTTACCTAATGTACATTGAACACAATGACGATTGCTCACTTTTCCTCCCTCCAACTGTGTGCCCCCCCTTGCTCTCAGCCCTGACAAAACATATTTCAGCTTCATTTTTGTCTCTTGACATGCATATTCACATAGGTGTGTTTATTTCATTATCAGCTACTGTTATGCATGGTGCTTCCCTGAGCTTCCAGTTTGCTCTTTTTTCAGGGAATTCTGCTTATTACAGTTTGGATTGGTGTTACTATTATAAAGAGAATATATCTATAATATTCTCTAGGGAATAAGATTTCTCAAAGTGGCAGTCACATATTTCTTTATGCCTACTAAAAGGTAATGCCTTGATTTCCCTTTAAAATCTCTGTGATGTCATATGACAAACATCCAATTTGTTATTCTGCCTTACAACTAGGTAATTTTTAAAATAGTACCCTTTTCTTCTGGAATAAAATTGCAGATGTTCTTATACAAATGCTCTTATAGTATGGTATTAGCCAGACCAGTCACTCCACAAGCAAACCCCACCAGCCAACAGGACAGAGAGCTTTAATTCATGAAGAATGGAATTAGACCTCAAGTTTAGGAGTTTTAGATTTTATTTTCCCAGATGTGCCATGTGTATCTATCTAGCTTCCATCTCACCATGCTTTTGGCAGATAGCTGATGGTACTTTCTTTGGTTTGGTGTTCTGTTGCAAAGTATGATTAAACTTTCCTTAAAAACCTATATAACTTCAAAAAAAAATCTTGCATTCTGTGAGTTTTGTCATCATACAAAATAGGACTCAATATGTACATCCTTATTTCAGAAACCCCAGGATTTAGAGGCTTGGATTCATGAAAAAAAAAATCTATAATATAAACGGCTCTATGCTACAAAAGCACAGAAAACAACAGCAACAACAACAACAAAACAAAACAGGTCTGTCTTGGCCAGCAATCAGCCTGGAAAATAGTACTAGTGGTAGCAGTAAAGATAATTTTCCAACTTCCTTGCCCTGTATGCCAAACCACATATCACCAAACTGCCAAATTTTTAGTGCCAAAGGAACAGTAGAAAGCAAAAGGCAAGTAAACCATTGTTGTTTGATAAGCATAAAATATTCCAGAGTAAAGCACATTATGTTTCCAACATTGTAATTGTCTTCATTTCTTAACATGTAACAAGAGGCACTGAACAGCTATTTTCAGTAATGAAAACCTAATGTGCCCTGGAATATTAGTCAGATATTCAGAGGTCTGACTTGCTGATTGGAGCTGACTTCTTTTGTTTTGTTTGGTTGTCTGTCTTCTTCTGCTTGGTTTTATTCTTTCACATCATATGGCATTTTGGTGTTTTTTTTTTGTCTATGCACTAAATATTTAGTTTGTATTGTTTTGTATTTGGATTTCTCAAGAAAATACATTGTTCTTAAGCTAATCCTTTAAGAACAAAACTGAGGATGCTTTAGGGAATCAATTAACCCAGTGCTTTTCCATGATGTGTAATTTTTGCATTATCTGACTCATAGTCCAAAAGAATGTTTATGGTGAGTTGGAAAGAGGAGTCCAAAGAAGAAATGTTCTTATTTTGTTTTTTCAGAATTTTGTTTTGAAAGTTTTGTCCCAGTTTTATTCTTTTTTAATTTGCTGAAGATCCTGAAGTAAGTGGCCAGTACAATACTTTTCTTAATCTATCATGATGTAGATGTTTCCATAAATAATAATATCTATATGTGAAAAAGGAAAACATGGATTATTTCACGAGGTGCTGTATAAACCACTGACAAGGGTGGAATAAAAAATGAAATAGTCACACATACATGTATATAAAGGTATATAAACAAGCAAATGTGATCCTTGTCACTGCAGTGCGATTGCTTTTAGCAATTTTAAGTCTTTGAAATTGAAGATGTGTATAATCTCAGCATTCTCAAACCACTAATTTCATAAGTATGTATGTAGCATTTCAGCAACACGGGGAACTCTTACGAGCAATCAGAACGATGACAATGATGGAGGTAAAACTCAGCATTTACCTGTGCTCTGAACTGTTGAAAATGGATTTCCATTGCGGCCCGACAAAAGGGGCTGTGAATGCATGTTGAAAACTAATTGCGAGCTGGAAATGTGGACTGAATCGTTTGCATCAGAAAGAGGTGTACACAGTTCAAGAAATATAGGGCGAATATGGCTTCAGGGATCAAAGTGGGTAACCCATTTGATGTGAAAGTTGAGCTTAAGAAGAGGGGGGGCGGGGGGAGGGAGAATGGGGTCTTGAGCCTATTTGCCTGTCTGTGGCGATGTGGGAAGAATTGAATGACCAAAGACCAAGAAAGGACTTGAGCTTGGCTCCTATAGCTAAACGAATTCACCTCAGGTAGGAGAAGGGTTGTTTTCACCTCCATTCTCTGGAAATCTAGCTTCTTAAGCAAGGCGCTTCCCTTTCCTCAAGCTCAGGACTCGGGTCTATTTTGACGCAGTCAGCGAAGTCTTGAAGTCCCGGGAGATTTGGGGGGGAGCTGGGTACCTTGTGCCCTGAGCTGGGGCGTCCGTTGCTCTGCATAGTAGCTGTGCAATTCAATTTCAGGCTCCCTTTCCCCCAGGCATTAAAAAAAAAAAAAACCTAGAGGAAAAATCCAAACACTGTGTAAGAAACTCGAGAGGAGACAGTGAGATGCAGGGCCGCACACGTGGTCCTGTAAATTGGATGGGAGGGTGGGGGAGGCGGGAAAGAGGGGAGAAGCGAAACTGGAAATTATAGCACAGTTTGGAACCCCCGAGGACCTCCCTTATTTCCCAATATTTATTGTATTTGGTTCTTCACAGTTGCGCTTAACCAATAAAAGTGGTGGCGAAAAGACAGGATCTCCGCAGTGACGCTTCTTTCGACATAAATGGACGCAGCAAGCAGCTCGGGTTTTTGTGGGGGTTTTGTGTTTTTGTTTTGCTTTTGTTTTGGTCGGGAAAGCAGAGAAACCTTATTCCAGAGGCTGTTTCTGAACAGTAGCAGATTAGTCGCCCAAAGATTAAGAACAGCTTCGTTGTCCAAAATGCAAGGTAGTGTGAGATGCGTAGATCTCCCAAACAGGGCACTGCAACTCACTCAGCAATTCCCAAACCCCCAAGAAAACAAGAAAAATCAAAAGACATCTTTTTATTCTTGTGCCCTAAAATGGGCGTTAAAGTGACAATTCTGGAAGCTGTTTCGTTTCAAAACGTATCCTCCTTTTTTTTGGCTGAAAGAATATCTTCTTATGGATAAAATGAAAAAGCAAACACTTCGTCAATGAGCAGCAAAATTAAGGAGTTAAACCAAAGCGCTACTTCTGTTTCCAGTTTTAAGAACGAAGAAAAAAAAAAACACAATTTCCCCATAAGAACGCTCCGTTTTGTTTTTCTTTTCTAACATGTCTTGAATTAAACAGAACATGTTAACAAGATTGTAATGAAAACTCTGTGATGTAAACATGTAATGAAGAAATTCTAGATTGATTATGTTTGGGGGCCACGAAGATTTTATGACTAGATATCATTGAATCCGTGGAACCAAGGCTGTAAAAGCTGTGGGACTCTTAATGGGGAGGGAGATCTTGAAAACGCTAGGGAATCTCTTTTCTCATATACATATATATTCAGATGTAAATGCAATAACTTGAGCTGAGTTTTATTTTTCTAGGATTCCAATATGTATTTAGTAGGTTTTGAAGGCCAGATGCCAGTTCGTGAATGTATCGGAATAAAACGCAAGGACAAATGCCAAATGCCTGTGGTTTGTGTAAACTACACAAAATCATAAGGTTTTTATATTTAGGTAGATAAATGGAGAGATAAAATGACAGATAAAAATCAGTTGTTCTGGTTTGTTGTGGATTTCGATCTAGGATAGATTTTTTTTTCTCAGTTTCCTAAATTTTCATGCACAAACACTTGCTAATCAGCGCAGGCGTTGCTTTTATTTCGCGTCTTAAAAGTAGCAGGGAAAAGAAAACCCAAGGAAAACGTCTAGGTACAGCAAGCTCTACCTTGCTTCACCTCGGGACGTGTTTGGCCTTCTCTAGAACCAGGGGTGCGCAAAGACGAGGCGAGGGGACTTGGACTGATGGGCACAGTCCCGCCTCTTTAAGAAATCTTTGCAAAACGCCCGTTTAGCTCCATTTCCCGGGTGATTGGAAGGAAAAGGAAAGGGCTCCTTTGGGTAGAAGTGTGTGTGTGTGTGTGTGTGTGTGTGTGTGTGTGTAAGGTGGGGGGTATTAACGTTTTCTACATTGTCTAGTGGGAGCCGACCGAGAAATCTCTCTGGGACCCCTCGGCTCAGCCCGCTGGGGTGGGGACCCCGCGGCGGGGACTTCGCGGGGAGCTGCCACCGCCTCCGCCGGCCGCTCCCGCGGCGGTGCCTCTGCCCGCGCCGCCGCCGCCCGCGCGCCGGCCGAAGCCGCGAGCGTTCGGGGCAGGAAAACCCTGTCCCTCCCGGCGGCGCTCATTACCGGCAGCTGCTTCTGCTTAGTCCTGCCAGGCTCAGTTTGCCCCAACCCACGGCCTCTCCCCGGGTTCCGTCTCCACCCGCCCCTCCCTGACTTCCCCGCCGCCCCCCCCCCCGCCCCCCAGATCCGCCGTGGCTGCGCAGGTCAACGCCGGTTGGCAGTCCCTGTCCAGGGGTCACAGCTCCTGGGTGGAGGGCGCTTGGGGAGGGCGCTGGAAGCACAAACGAGAAGAATCGGGAGGCTGTACCGCCCCTGTGGGAACTTAGAAAGAGGCCCTGCGAGGGTGGGATCAGGAGGCCGGGGGCCAGAAGGGCGCAGGGCTAGCCTAGCAGCCGGAATCTGCCGCTCCACCCGCCCGGAGACGCGGGGCAGGAGCCGGAGCTCGGGCCCGGGGAGCAGCGGCCCGGCGCCCAGGATCGGGAGCCCTGCGTGCCTGCCACTCGTGGCGTCGGGGAGACCGGAGCCGTGGAGGGGGATCGGGGACCCGGCTGCCCCCGCGCGGGGGAGGGAGGGAGAGGGTTTCCCCGGGAGCTCGGGAACCCCCACGCATGAGAGCCCTGGGGGACCGAGCCTGCGGTGCGCTGCGGAGCACGGTCCTCGGTCAGTTCTCTTCCTTGTGCTCGCTCTCCACTTTCTGGTCTGCTAGAGAAAAGCCCTACACCAGAGAGAGCGGGCGGTCACCAAGGTTCCCACGCAAAGCAGACGCGAGAGGCGGCCCTAGCGCGGGGCCGAGCAGGCCGCGGGCCGGCGTCGCCGGGCTGCTCAGAGCTCCGAGGCTCGGGAATGGGTGTCTCCAGCCACAGCCAGACCGGAGCGGGGACTCTGGGTGGCGAGGGTCGGCGGGAGCGTTCCCAGGATCCCTGCGTCCTGGCTGTTGGGAAGTGGTCTGAAGTGCCCCGGGGGCTTGCCCACAGAGGCCTGGTTTCAAACCAAGGAGACGAGGAGACTCGAGGATTCCCTTCCAAAGAGAGCCTTCCCTGACACTGCAGTCGCATTTTGGCAAACCAACACCCTGGTGGCCCGGAAGGGTTAACTTCCCGCGTCCTTGCACAGTGTTGTTTTGCTTTTCTAGCACGAGGAACAATAGCATCTTGCCTGCCCAGAAGTGACCCAAGCAAAAGGGCCTATCGGGTCCTTCTCCCCGCCCATCTCCGAGAGTAGGGGGGCCCTACGTCCGCAAAGGGTACACCCATTCTCACCGTCATATCTGACAGTTGGTAGGGTTCCGCCTTGCAGTCGCGGAACCCCGAATTTCTGATGAAGAAACTGATTTTCACCAAGGGCTTTCCTTGACCAAGAGGACCACCGCTGCGTGCCTCTCCCTGTACGGCTAGCACGGGGCGGCTTGCTGCCAGAAAATGTGTGTTCAGTGAGAGCACATCCAGCCTGGTGGTCCCAGGCTCCAGGCTGGACCCAGGTCGGATTCAACTGGCACATTTTCCCGCCCAATCCTGCGGGCTCCCAGCCAAAACACAACACTCCTGAATCTGAGGCCCTTGTGCTGACAGATTGCAGAGAACCCAAACCTACACCCTTCTTCTTTTCTGGTTTCTAAAGAATCCGCTCTCTCCAGCTCGCACACCTCACCTCGGATTTCACCCCGCAGTTTTGAGGAACTTGTGGTGGAAATGGCCGCAGGGCGGGGCCTAGAGGCTGGGGGCCCCTGGCCCTTGTTCTGCCTGTGGCATCAAGTGAGAGGGTGCAGATCTGAGGCCGTCCCGGGTAAAAATTTGAGACTATACCAAAAGACAAACAACAAAACCTAAAGCAAATTTCAAAAACAAATAAATAGGTAGGGGATTGTGGAGCAAGTGGGAGAGTGCCCGCTTAGCAAGCCTGAGGCCCTGATTCCAAATCCCACAACCATCAAACAACAAAACAACAACAACAATGGGTTTAGGAAGAAAATTTTCGTTGAATAAAGCCGAAACCCCTTTTTCATCCTTCATGAACACCCTGCCTTTTCTTTTTCCTTAGCAATCTTAAACCGGCCTACTTTAATCAATCAGACCCATTCTTAAGTAGGGGTGGAGCTCTTGAAGGGTCCCTTGAGGAAGGAAGATTTAGCCTCCCTCTCCCCCCCCCACTGTCCCCGCCTCTAGTTGCCCACTTTGATTATGCAATCCGAGTCCCTTAAAACCACAATACAATACAATACAACAATACAAAACACAACACAATACAATACAAAACAAATAAACCAGAAAGCGCTCCTGCAGGTTATTCCATCTTGAAGATGAGACACCTCTTCCCAGACTCCAGCAATAGTCCAAGTCAGTTGTTACCCTTAGCCCAGATCCCAGTTTGGCAGTGTGGGGAAGGATATAATCTTGGGAAGGAAGGAGGCTAGGCTCCCAGGAAGTAAGGACTAGTCTAGTCTGGACCGGTCAGCCCGGGTTCCCATCTTCTCCCTAGTTAAAGTGAAGACCCAAGTACAAGGCTGGCTCCAAGTACCATTTACTGAAGAAGCTCCATAGCTAATGCATGTAAAGCGATTAAGAATCCTCAGCCTCCTGAGCACAAAATAGGGCCTTTTCCAGGTAAAGACGCTTTCCCCTGGAGATCAAGTGTCAATTTTCAAGAATTAGAGACCTGGGGCATTTTGGAAATATAGAATAGTAGCATTAAAACTGCCACAGAAAATGTTTGTGAAACACAACACTCTGTAAGGATGCACTTGCTGGAAAAGGCAGGCCTCAGTCATAGTCTAGGGACTGCCACAGAGGCCTGCAGTGCTCATTGATCTGGTGTGTGAACAGCCTTAATACCTACAAAGGTTTTCCTGAGATCATCCCTCAGCAACTATTACCTCCTTTGTTTCTATGATTGCTAAAAGGCCAAAAGTAAGTAATTTCAATTTCATGACTGTCAGCATGGAAAGCTGTTGAAGGAAATGCCTTTTTTTTTTTTGTTCTTTAACACCTAGGATATTTCCTAAAAATGTGTAGGTTACGTTGGACGGGGTCTTAATTAACAGACACTGTTGATTATGTTCTGTTCCTTGTGGTCACAGAAATGAGAATATATGCTTTATATTTAAAATTAAGAAATGCAAAATAACACAAATGAAAGGTTTTGGCAATGCAAAGAAATCTGTTCATTTGAAAGAAAGCCTGGGAGCTTTGCTCTCAGAATGTATATGCAGATAAATCGTTCATAGTGCATTTGGAGGAGTTGGTACTGAGACAGATATCTCAGCAATAAAACTATTCTGTATTTTTGCAACAATCCTTTCCAAATATTCCATTGGTGTGATTATTTTTGAGCACAGGATCCTGATTTCCTTGCATTAGCAAAGATCCTGGAAAATATTACAAATCATTCAGGAGAGAAAACAAAAAGAATGACATTTTGAAACTAGGTGTAAACACCTGCAAATCTCTCATTTTCTTGAGCTAGAGTCTTACTGTTTTTTTTTTCTGTTTCAGGTACAGTTTGAAAGAATATTTATAGGTAGCACTGAATTCCTGTGCCTTTCAGCAAAGACACCTTGTTGTACTTCTACCATATAAAACCAAAGTACTTTGCAATAATGATGTTTCATTTCCACCTTTTAATGCCACACACTCTGAATTCCTTGGGCACTTCAAGCAGACATTGCCAGTGTGTGCACTGCTACAATACAAAGGGACAACCTCCCCTAGGCCAACCACTGTGTGGAGTCTACAGGGATGGATTCACAGCACCGTTAATTCCTCTGGTTCCATCTGTGGCATGATAAAGCCCAGCCATTATGGATCACTGTGAGGTTAAATTAATTAGGTTCCTCCATTATGCTGCTGTCTTCTGGAGATGGTTGCCATTTTCCCTTTAAATGTCATTATTTCTTGATCTAGTTAGCAGTTGATGTGATAAAAGAGGCGCTAATGTAAATTTAACAATACAAATAACACTTCCTTGCATGTATGTTGGGGGAAAAAAGCATGGAGAGGGCCAACCAACTTGTACCTGTCTGCCATAAACAGTGATGTAACTCATACTTTAAAAGAATAAAATGAAGCTCGCCAATATGCACTTGGATTCTTTTCTTCAGTGAATTCCTGAATCAATACTTTTGTTTCATGTTTTCATGTTCTCAGTAATGTTAATGTATCCAGTTACAAAAGCTTGCTAGTAAGAAAGAAAATATGCCCTGCTGTGCACCCTTCTAAACATTTTAAAAGAATCAGGTTTTCTTTTCATTTGGAATCATGATTTTGATTGTCTGCTATAGTTTTGTAATCTCCAATGGATAATGGTGGACATACTTAATTCCCTACTCTAATTACCTGAGTTGAAAAACAAGGTCACATTAGCAGACTCAGTAGCATCTCTGCTCTTGTACAAAAAGGAAACATGTAGACATAAAGCAGTATCAAGTATGATATTTATTCTGCCACTGGAGAGACACATAAAAAATACTGGTAGCCTAATGAACCTATATGGCAAATATTGAAAGCAGATGTATTCCTGGTACATTATGGAGTAAAAATTTATTATTAATAGGTGATAAAGTGCACGCACTAATAAAAAAGTAGAGTCTAATATTTTTATTTAGCCTTTCAAGGATTATTTTATTATTGTTAAAGCTAATAAAATTTTGGTAACCTAAGATCCAATAATTTAGGACCAATATATAAATAGATCACAAATCGTAAGTAAAAGCCCTTGTGTCTACAAATCAGTTGTATTTTGTCTGGTTGTTTTCAGTTTTTCTCTTTTGTTTCCTATGAAATAGCTAGGTGGTTTTCACTGTCTTTTGGGACCAATGTAAAATAAAATTTAACGTAGAAGAACTATAGCTCCTCTGATGTAGGGGATCCAGGTAAAGAGTTGATTTCATGGAATTTGAAGTCTGGGTTATTTTCCACTTTTTTAGTTAAAGAACAGGTGCTTAGGTAAAGATTGGTCATTGATACCAGGCCCCACCTCACCTTCCTCCTTCACCCCAGATTGCGTGTTTGGAGGGGCATCACAATGGCACTATTACTGTGAGTTGTGCAGACTCCATGCATGGTTCAACTAAAGACAGTAAATGGTCAAGGATGTGAGGTGTAGGCAATGTGTATGCCACATTGAAATTGGTGTGGGCACAAGTAAGGTAGGTGTCAGATAGGTGTGGGCACTGTTAAGATACGTGTAAGATAGGTGTGAGCACCCTAAGTTGTCTCTGATTCAAGGTATCACACCTTTGTTCTAAACACAGGTTAAAGTCTGTAGGTGACACTAGTGTGGAGGAAATCTGTAAGTACCACTATACTATGAATTGAAAATGTTTCTGCTTTGGGACATTCACAGTTTAGTAAATGGTAACTGAGTTGAGCAGAGTTGAACAAGTAAGTCTAAAGATAAAACTAAGATAAATACCATATTATGAGGTAACCCAAAGTACATTGCTAGCATCAAAACATCATTTCTTCAATATTATCTTTCCATATCATCTCTCTTTTATTCTATATCCCCAAATCAACATTGGCTTTTACTTTCAAAAAGGTCTAGAGTTTTAACCCTTTAACCTTTCAAAACTTTATCCTTTTACACACACTGAGATATGTAGATGTGTATGCAGAGAGAGTGTGTGTGTGTGTGGGGGAATTAATGAATATTAATGAGACACATTTTACAGGAGTCTACCATCCTTACCTTTTTTTCTTGTTGTTAAGTGGAGGGAGGGGAAACAGTAAAATTCTCTGCAGCACTCACTATAAATTATGTTTTGCTGAAAGGTTTAATACTTAATTTTAAGTTAAAGGACATTTTCTTGGCTACTTTAGTTTTTGTTCATCTGGGAGAAAGTCCAGGTGGCAACTTTAATATAAAAATCCAGCATAGGCTTGTTTTAAGGCAAACATCTTTGGGTAGAGCCAGGTACTTTAGATGCAAATTACGGTCTGTTTTTGTTGACGTAAAAGGATATTGGCATTCATTCAAATATTCATTAGTTTAGAGCTTTGAATTAGTTCAGATCCAGTGGCTATTTAGAAGAGGAAATAAAATGGATGAATAATTAAGAGCAGGATTCTCCGATAGTAAAGTTATTTGAGTTACCTCCTAGATAATCTTCTCTCTCAATATTTAAAGTTGGCTAAAAGATCAACTCTTGGTGCATTTGTATTGTGAAATACAGTTAAGAAAGTAGGAATCTGGGAAGGCAAATTAAAAGTAAGGAGTTAAGCCCTTCAAATTAGAGGAAAGCAACTCTATGGTGACAAATTCCAGAAAGTTCTTAATTTCTTATTTGTGAAATACTGTTAATAATTGCATTAACTACTTTCTCATTCAATTCAAATTTATTTTCAAAGGCATTCTACAGACTGTACAAGAAATTCACCTTAAAAAAATCAAAACCAAAATGATCCTGGTATAGTTAATATTTTTTTCCCCATAAGGGATGTGATGAAACTGAGCTTTAGAACATTCTTTAATGTTGATAGAGCAGGCTTGAAAAAAACTTGTCTTATAAATCAAACTGTTCTGGGGGCAAACTGGTGTTGTTTTTAAACCACAGAGTGGGTCAGTGGGTGTGGTTATGCACATGGTTGAATGGTGAATGTATAGATTAAAATACATTTTGCCACACTAGTTTCCAGAGGATTGTTTTGGCCTGGTGTTCCAAACCATGAGCCAAAACTTTGGTCAGTATTTTGACAACAGAGCCAGGAAAAACAGAAAAGGCTTAGCCTGTGAAAAAGAAATGAAGATGTAGTGAAGGAAAACAGTAGTCCCACTGCCACTGCCTTACTCAATCCATATGTGGGCTTAAACACAGGAAATACCCACCATTCACCGCAATCAAGCCAGAGGCTTGTGCATCACAAAGTGCCTTGTGGAACTAATTGGACTCTATTAAGATTGTCATTGACATGGGAAAGCATTTTGAAATTTTAAATCAGAACATGCAATGTACATAGAAAAAGATAACAGTCACATTGTTGATTCAGGACTACAAATGTCGGCATAATACACTTGTAGACATGCAGGATTTGTATGCTTGATTCTGTGATGTGCTGTATTAATTATCATCCAGGAATATGTTTGTCTTCCTTCCCTTTTTATGTTTTTTTTCCTCTACAATCCTTCCAGAATGGCAGATTTCACCGTGTGTTTCTACACCAACTTATAAGCAGAGAAAATCAAAGCATTGCCAATTCATCAACAAATGCATAGTACTTGCCATATAAGCAAGACAAGGTCTACAAAAAGAAAAAGAAAGCATAGCTCAAAAATAATAGAACTTGCAAGAAAAGTTTTGACGATATTAGATAAAAACACAGATGGTGTAAGTATCATATATGCAAACGATTTGAAGTTTGCCAACAAATCCTTGGGAAAGACTTTATCAACATCGCTATTATAGATGTCTTTAAGTTGGACAAGAAATGTACTTATTACCTCTTGCATGTAACTGTTAACTCATCTGTACATCACCCTGACAATAAAATTAAATTAAAAAAGAAACAAACAAAAAATTAAAAAAGTAAAATGGAAAAAATTACCTAAATCCAAGCAGGGTGCTGGTTGCTCATATCTGTAATGCTAACTATGCAGGAGGCTGAGATCTGAGGATCATTGTTCAAAACCAGCCCAGGCAATTAACCACCAGAAACTAGAAGTGGTGCTATGGCTCAACATGGTAGAGCACTACCCTTGAGAAAAAGATCTCAGGGACAGTTCCTAGGCCTGGAGTTCAAGCCCTATGAGTAACAAAAAAACCTTACCTATATAGGTAAGTCACTAGATAGATAGATACATACATACATACATATATATACATATATTTACACACACATATATATACGCATATGTATATACATATATATGTATATATATATATATAAAACTTACCCTATACTGGAAGCTTACTCTCCTTCCCTTTGTTGACATTTTGAGAACTCCATTGGAGTCTATGTGCTTAGTCCTAACAACTATCTTAAAGTTATGGCTGCCAATCATATTTGTTTTATAGATAAGATTAACTTGTTTGTCTTTGGTCTAAAGACTTAAGAATATTATGTAATATTATTTATAATTATCTATTATATTATATATTTTAAATGTAACTTCTACTACTATGAGGAACATGCAATATTTTATCTACCTAAAATTTTTGAAAAGGCTTATATTCTACAGTCATTTGATTCAAAATTTCTTAGGCATGAATGGCGACAATAATTGTATTTCTCCATCTAAAACAATTGATGATGAACATACTCAAAAGGAATTATCCTAAACTTCTCATCTCAATGATGTTACCATTTTGTTGGTTCTTTATTTCATTGGTTTCAAAACTTCTTCTTTGGTATGGGTCATTTCTAGAATATTTCAATGTTGCTCCAGTTTCAAAAATAAAATAAATTAGGAAGGGTATGCAATTTGTGTTCATGAAACAGATTTACCATGAAGATATTGCCAATGGGTGAAGTTGGGCAAGCAACAAATCATTGGAAGCTTTGATGTGTGTACATGTTTAAATACCCTTAAAATTCCAGTATCATAAAAATTGCAATCTGATCCACTCATTACCAAGTTCTTTATGTAGATTGAGAGCTATGATTTTATTTTTTGTGTGAAATTTATTTACTTATGTATTTGAATTTTATTTATCTTTAATTGTACAAAAGAGTTGCCACTCAACAAAGTAGTATATAGATACAATGAATCTTGATCAATGTCACCCCTTTCACCATTATCCCCAGGAAGAGTTTTTTTAATATGAATAAAGTCATTTAATTCTCCCTCTGAAATAGATGCCTTGATTATTTCATTTTAGGAAGAAACTGAGCCACAGAAAAGCACCATACTTCTGAGAAGTGAATTCACACAGTTAAAGAGCAGAGTATACTTACTTTATTGGCAAATAATAAAACAAGGGAACCATTGGACTATTATAATAATCTAGATGGTATATAGAAAATAATATACCTTCTATTTAGGTATACTAGTGTCTAAGTACATAGACCCTAAATAGTGTTTTTGTGTGTGTGTGTGTTTAAAAATCCCCATCCTCCTTGCCCCGTGCCAGTGGCTCACGCCTGTAATCCTAGCTACTCAGGAGGTTCAGATCTGAGGATCGCGGTTCAAAGCCAGCTCGGGCAGGAAACTCTTATCTCCAATAAACCATCAGAAAACCTGAAGTGGTGCTGTAGCTCAAGTGGTAGAGTGCTAGCCTTGAGCTGAAGAGCTAAGGGACAGCACTCAGGCCCAGAGTTCAAGCCCCACGACTGAAAAAAAAAATCCCCATCCTCATTAAAAAATTCCAAACATGGGAAATACTTTGCAGAAATAGTGAAAAATGGGCAAATACAGATAGAAACTTTTTTCTATAGAGATATATTATCCTATTAATGTAAGATAGTGTCCTTACCCTCATGATTTCATACCTATACATCATTTGCATACACATAATTCCATTGACAACCAATAAAAGAGTCTCTATGAGACAGGGAGTTCCCACCTTTATATAGACATAGACATCTTCAAAAATTTTTGTAGCTGGGCCCTGGTGGCTCACACTTATAATCCTAGCTACTCAGGAGGCTGAGATCTGAGGATTGCGGTTCAAAGCCAGCCCGGGGAAGAAAGTCCATGAGACTCTTTTCTCCAATAAGCCACCAGAAAACAGAAGTGCTGTGGCTCAAGTGGTAGAGTGCTAGCCTTGAGCTGAATCGCTGAGGGACAGAGCTCAGGCCCAGAGTTCAAGACCCATGATCAACAACAACAACAACAACAAAGATTTTTGGTTTTAGCTACATGGAAAAATCTGTTTAGTGTGAGAAAAAAGCATCAAGCTACAAAAGGGAGAATTGAAGAACACTGATTACACCTTTTGAAAGTGAATGCATCTGTAGAAGAGATAGTGTACAGGTGGCACATGGATAAGGTTTTAAGAACTCTGTTTTGGAATTAAGCAAAGCTTGTACCAGAATGGAACCTCTATTTCTCCATCTGCAAAATGGAACTAGTCAAAGTTCAAAGGTCTTGAACATCACTAGTGCAAATATCACCTTGAGAATAGTTTAGAAGACAGATTTAAGGTTGGCTTCCTGGAATAAGACTGTTGGATTTGATTTTTATCTTTTTAACCCCTATGAACTCATAAGTTGAGGGGCTGTGAAGACAATAACCTTAAAACAGTATTGTCTGAGTTAAATTTGATAATGTAGATTAAGTACCTAATAAAAATCTTGCCACGGGATAAGTCCTCAGGACATGCCAATATAATTATGGACATTTGAGAAAAAGAAAAATAGACAGTAGAATTTGAAAGTCTAAACCCTTTCTGCTTCCTTAAAAATATCCTAAAAGTAAGTTTTACATTTATTTTACATTTATAGAACTCAAGGTATATTTGCTATTACCTCCCACAGTTTAAGCATTATTTTCCTTATCTATAAAATGGTTTTAACTCTACAGCTAACTCTGTACGGTAAAATTAAGACATTTTTATATGGAATTAAATATCTCAAAATAATATCTTTTTTTGTGGCACTAGACTTTGAATTTACTAGTCAAGTACTCTACCACACCACTAACTATAAAGATAACATCATGGTATGCATACAAAAATATTATTGAAAATAAATGCTTTACTCTTAACATAGTGATTCCTTTCCAATAATTTCCACTTTCCAAAATGCCTATTTTCTCTCCTCAGCATGTCATGGAAGAACTCAGCAAGATAACTTAATCGGCTTGAATAGCATAACGTGCTATTCAAACAAACAATTCTACCAGGTTATTTTGACATGTCTTTCTTTTAAAACCAATTACACACACAAACAGTTTGATGCCACTTCTAAATGCCAGTGGGAAAAATAAGTGAAAGAAAAAAATAAAAGAATATTTTCAGACTTACAGGAAAGACTAACAGTTGAGAATGTTGTGGGAGACAATCACGCCGTAAGTCACAGGAAAAGATCAAGGCATTTTTGACAGTACCTCTGTGTTCTTTATATGCTGACCTTTGTTTTAGCAGACATGGAGTGATCTTGACTAAAAATCACCCCTGAGGGTACAATGAAATTTGCTCGTTAAACTATTTTAGTGTTTTTCCTGGATCTCATGCACAGCATGCTGCTGTCTCTCTGTGGTGGAACCCAAAGCTAATAGCTTTTACTGATTCTGCAGATAAATATCATACATCACTTATGCTTTAAAAATCCCTGCTCAAACTCGAGTTCCTATTAAACAACATTGCTTTGGGTTTCATATAATTAAAGAAGAACACAAGAAAACTTACAGAGAATACAATGTTATGGATAGAAAAGTTTTACCACAAAATGATGTTGTATCTATATTTGATTCTTATGTGTTTACCTTATTTTTCTGAAACAGTAAGATGTTCTGTGCTGTGCTTCATTTATCTGTAAGTAACCTGACCACATATTTTATTTTCTAAGCAGGGCTACTTTTTGACAGTGTTAGGGATTGTCCTAGGACAGAAGAAGGAAAGTCTACCTAGGTGTAAGAAATAGATATTGATCAATCTTAGCATTTCTTTTTGTGGACTGAGGAATAAGTTGGTGAGTTCATTAAATAAGCCCTAATTTTATCAGTTAAAGTTACTATTGATTAAAAGAGCATTTTGTAGTAAATAAGAAAAAAATCTTTAAATTCTAACAAGTTTTTAAATTAACTAGTGAATTCTTAGAAAACCATATTATTTTGGATAATTTCCTGTTCTTTGGATCAGATTATACAACATTTTTGTTGTTCTGATCAAAAAGAAAAATTGTGAAATTAAGCATTAGTACTTTATCCCCACCTTTTAAGTTAGTTGTAGTTATGAGGTATTAATAAATATCTGTTGAATGAATGAAAGAATGAAGCAAGAAACTTCTGATTTATTCAAATCTAATCAATAAATGAAATTATTTCCTTATTGCAAATTTTTATGTAAAACTGATGATCACATTTTACTTCTTTTTGGAAAATACATGTGTATAAACATGTTAGAATATCGTTTGCTGAAAAATCAAGCCATCTTGGAGACAACCACACAACTTTACCTTCACAGGCACAAAAATGTCAATTCTTTAACAATATGGACAGCTCTGTGTGTGTGTGTGTGTGTGTGTGTGTGTATGTGTATGTGCATGCGTGTATGTGTGTGTGCATACACCAATACTGGGGCTTGAACTCAAGGTCTGGACATTGTTCCTTAGCTTTTGTGCTCAAGACTGGTGATCTGCCACTTTAGCCACAGGTCTACTTTCAGCCTTTTCAGTGTGGTTAATGGGAGATTAGAGTCTCACTGGCTTTTTAGCTACAGCTCACTTCGAAACTGCCATCCTCAGATTTCAGCCCTCAGAGTAATTAGGATTAGATGTGAGATACCATCAACTGGCAGGAAGGCTTTTATTTATGATCTGCATATTCTTTCAAATACTTTACAAATAGTAAGGGTCTATTAATATCTGATATGACAATGACTTAATATATAGTATTCTTCATATTTATGTGCTAGTTGGTACTACAAATGAATTTTATTTCCCAGAAAAAAATTAAGGGAATATTTGGTATGTCTTATGTCCAGAGAACTAAAATTCTTCATAATATATTGTATCCTAGAGTCTCACTGTTATAAAAGTTATTACAAACACTTGACCATCAACCATCTATTTGATGGTCATGTTCCATGCTCTGGACTTTGGGAACTAAGAAACTATTTTCATAGAGCCCTTGAATGTAGTAGTTGCCTGTTTTCTAGCCTTTCACTTCTAAGAACTTAGAGGCGATCTTTTACCTGTGGCGGCACTTAGATTATTCACCTCCTATATCAAGCTCATGTTCTTCTCCCCTCCTATATCAAGCTCATGTTCTTCTCCAAAACTCTCAGCTAGTGACAGACATTACCTTTGGCTTACAGTCCTTTCCACCCCAATTCCTATTCATGTTGAATTGTGTTGGACTGCACTTTTATCTGCCTTCACCAAGGCCTTTCTGTTCCTTCCTCTTAACCTCATTCTGTTCCATTTTAGTCACCAGCCATCAACTGGACATTGTCATCATACACAACTTTTATACTTTCTGTAATTATAATTTATAATTTCTTTTATAATTTCTGTAATGTTAGAGTCTATCTTCAACCACAACTATCTCATTTTTAGATTTTCTGCTCATCTATCCTTATCATACTCCTGTTCTAACTTTGGGACCTTTAATGACCTTGAGAGATGTAGGGCCCTTCAGAGGTTAGTAGATTATGAGGAGTCAGCCATCATAATGAGGACAGGATCAGTGCCCTGTGGACAGACACCATGCTCTCCATTATGTGAAAATGTAAGTATTCAACAGTCTGCAAGCCAGAAGAGGGCCCTTATCAGAACTTGACCATAATGACCCTCTGCTCTCAGACTTTAAGTTTACAGAACTAAGAGAAATAAATTTTGTTGAATAGGGGATAAACCACTTAGTCTATGGTACTTTGCTTTAGCAAACTGAACCAAGACACTAGGCAGTTATTTATCTGATTTTCCTTGCTGGAGATTAGTTTGCATTTTCTACTTAATGACAAATTTAGAGCACTTTCTCCTGGTCCAAGTCGCCCTTCAAGTAACAGATTTTTCTTAATTCAGAATAATTTTCTTATATTTAAATGCAAATACAACCCAAATCTGAATGTCATTCAAATGTATATACCACATTTATGAAAATAAGTGGATATATTTATGCCTGTGTATATGTCTGTATGTACATATATATTTATATTTATAAGTGCTTTTCTTTCTACCAATTCTCTCATCTGTGTCATACAAAGTTGAATTTAATTGAATGAAGTTTCTCTTCATTACAGATTGTATTTTTCTACTTCTTTGCATACCTGAACCATATAGTTTGATGACAATCAATGGTTAATTTTCTTTTTTGGTGTGCTACACATTTTGTATTACTACACATTTTCTTGAAATTTAGTCTTGGGTGTTATTATATGGAACCAGTTTGATCTTTTTGGAGGTCTTTTATCTTTGGTTGTATGAGACAAAATAGCACCTAGCTTATTGTTCTTTGTTCTTCTCTGCTAAGGTAAGACCCTTTTGACTAATTCTAATGAATGCTTCATATGTAATGTTATTTTTCATTCTGGCCATTGGGAGCAGCCATTATTCCTGTCCGTGATGATTTTAGAGGAGCTGAGTTTTTTCCTCCTAATATTTTAGGTGGTTCTTTTCCTGGACCTGATGTGGATCTGTATTCATTTGGTTATTTAAAGCAAACCTTGTACAGATCTCTGGAATTCTCCCTTTAAGTAGCTTTTTCTTCTTCAGCAACCTGCTTTACAGAGCCTAATACCATATGTTTCTTTTAATAACCCTATACCCCAAAGACACACCTGGCTCCCCTGAAACCACCCTCTCTTTACTGTATCCTGGAAACTTTCTCCTCTGCAGAAAAGGGCTACCTCTTTGGTTTCTTGCCCCTCAAAGATCAATTGGTTTAGTTTTCTTATGGACTAGCTCTGCAGGAAAGTCATTTTTATGTGCACATATACAGAGAATTCAGAAATCTCAACTAAGCTATGAATTAGATCATAGAAGAAATAAGGTATAGTTCTATAGTTAAAATACACATAAAATAGACACTAATGATATCTAGAAAAATCTGCATATGTTTGTGAATCTGGTTATTTATCACTATGTAAACCAAGTGCCAAAAGAAATTACAAAGAAAATCAGAAACTATTATGAAAAAAGAAGTAACAAATATAAAATATATTCAAAATGATGGGACATTTTGTAGCCTTAAATGTGTATGTAAGGCAGCTGGGAAGGTGGCTCAGAGGTGGAGTTCTTGCCTTGCATGCATGAGGGCCTGGGTTCGATTCCTCAGTACCACGTAAGCAGAAAAAGCCGGAAGTGGTACTGTGGCTCAGGTGGTAGAGCACTAGCCTTGAGCTGAAGAGCTGAGGGACAGAGCCCAGGCCCAGAGTTCAAGCCCCACAACTGGCAAAAAAAGTGTATGTAAAACAAGAACAAAAGCTGAAAATGAATGAGCTTAGTGTTTATATTAGGTAGGCACAAAAAATTCCAACTCAACCCCAAAAAAGAATTAAAGAAAGAAGATAGACCAGACATGATTGAAATAGTACTGATACCTAAAAGACTTAGTAGTTCTTGACAAGATTAGTTCTGTCATCTTGAAACTTAAATAATAACTGAAAAAAAATCCTCCACACCCTCTGGGATTACATGAATCATTGGTCTACTCTACTAAACATATTAGTTTAATATACAACTTTTTTCAGAGAATTGAACAACAGATAATTTTTGTGAACTAGCACAACCCTAATATTTAATTCTCACAGAGATATTATAAGAGAGGAAGAATTAATCTGATGTTACTCATAGAATAGAAGCAAAAATTCTAAACAAAACACATGTAGGCAGAATCTGATACATAAATTAGACATCATATTAAGACTGAACTGGATTGAATATAATGTTGTTTTACCATTTGTAAAACACATCAGTGAGATCTGTCTTACTAGTAGAAAAAGGAAAATATTACATACTTATTTCAGTACTTACTGAAAAAGCATTTAATACTCTTGCATTAATAGATAACAAACATTCTTGACAAACTGGTAACTAACATCATATTGTGGACCACATAGTCAATATATTGGTGGAATGATACAGCTGCTAATGAACTTGATCCAAACTTAGAAGGAGACATCAGCCTCTCTGCTCAAAATGGGCAAAATCAAGTTCTGTTCTACTTAGACTGGACAGCACCTGGGATATTGTGCTTGTTGGGGATAGAGGGACTCTCTTCTAAAAGGACCTTGGCAAACTATAAAGTCCTTAAAAGATGGCAAAAATTATTGACTATGATACAGAAGTAGTGATGAAAACCAGACAAAAGAAGACAACACATAGTTTCTTGGGGAAAAAGGGTTAAACTTCTCTTTAGTGTCTAGACAGAGAAAACCAGTAAGAGAGAAAGGTGAGTAATGATAGACCCATCTTAGTCAGGTGCTGTGACTCTGCCTGTAATCCAATTACTCAGGATGCTCAGACCTGGAGGTTCTTGGTTTGAAGCTGATTTCAGATAGGCAGAAAAACCTGAGTCTCCATCTCCAATTAACTAGCAAAATGCCAGTCTGTAGTCATGGCTCAAGTGGTAGAGAACTAGCTATAAGCAAGAAAGCTCATAACAAGGAAGGGGTAGGGGGGCAGATAGATATACATCTTTACATTTTTTCTGGAAGAACTCTTAACAACAGAAATTCTCTGGAAATGAAAGCCATCCACTCTTTAAGTCTCTGATACTATTATTACATATTAAGAGGCTGGATACACATTCAGAAAGGATACTATAAAAAGGACTGGGATAAACAATATCTGAGATGATTTCTATCTCCATGATTTTGTAATTCAATAATAATCACAGATTAGAATTTCAATGCATTTTACAAATAGCCATTGCAAGTTCACACCATGTGGCTTGTAGTACAGAGTACACAGCTGAATCAGTGTTAATTGTGTCTCTATTTCTTTTCTGACTTGTTTATAGGTCACTGAATTCTAACATCGCATTACTAAGATTCTAAGTCAGTCACCATAATATTGCATATAGTGTTCTTAATGCCTCGCACTTAGCTCTACTTCAGAAGTCAGGATACTTAATGAATGAGAAGCGCAGGGAAGTTGAGCTGGTTTCTCAACATCCATGAATTTGTTCCTGACTCCTTGAACTCTTCCCATCCATTATACTCAGTTTACGTATCATGTTTCTTCTCTTGAGACTGTATCTATTTCCAAATTGCCTTTCCTACCCCTTCCCACCTGAACATTTTAAATTCAGTCGCTGAAAAAATTGTAGCAATAAAACAAAAATTTCCACATACATTTTTTGGAAATCATTACTTTTCTATAAATACTTCTAACTTATTTACCTTTCTATTTACTATTAGCTCTTTGTGGGCCATTAAAATCACACATTGTTTTTGTAGGTTCATGGATAGAGGAATAGCTCATACTGACAGTAATTTTATTATATATTAATTCCACATAAACATGAAGGCAAGTGTTAATGTTTGGACAGAGAATTTGTGAATTCCTTTGTGTTTTCTTTCTTTGCTTCTTTGCGAGTGAAGGCTCTATTAATAAATGGTGAGAGCAGGTGAATCACAAAGGCAAGACCTGCAAACAGCAACTGTAGTCACAAGTCCTTCATGGTGTGTCTAGTATTTGGAAACTTCATCTCATGCTTTATATCTTCAGAAACATTAAAGTACCCAGACACTGGTGAATGTCAAGGATAGCAAACACATTTCTGAAATGTAACAAAGGATTTATACACATGGTTATCTCTTATGTTCCCTAGCTACAATTCTTACTGTATTTCAGTTGTGGTTGAAAGAGGCTTAAGAAAATCTTTACTATCCTCTCCTAAATGGATATTCTTGTTTAAGGAAATGGATATTTATTACTTTTATTATTACTTAAGTTATTAATCCATTTACTACTTTAACACAGCAATTGGGCTAGAATAATTATACACTGCTATTACTGAGATTTTTTTCAAGTTTGAATAAGGACACTTTTAAAGATTGCTTCTCTTAGATCAGTACTTGATTTTTACAAAAATCCAAAATTCAATATTATGACAAGCATGTATGTGGTTTTAAGAATTCTTCTCATTTATTTTTAAATTCATCTAAAATTTCATCAATTTGAAAGCATACTTTAAATGGCTAATACATTGTGCATAATATTATACATAGTATATAATATATAGCATTTCTAGATATATACTTATACATCTATATATTTATACATAGTATATAATATTATACATTGAATATAATATTTTAAATAGCCCTCTAATAACCCCCAAATGATACTGATAGGGAATATCAATATGAAAAATCTCATAGACTTTGCATGACTCAATAAAATTTTCACAGATTAAAACATTTGAATGACTAAAAACAAGTACGGTATGTGTTTGTGTGTGTGTGTGTGTGTGTGTGTGTGTGTGTGTGCATGTGTGTTGGTCCTGGGACTTGAAGTCAGGGCCTGGGTGCTATCCTAGAGCTTCTTTTGCTCAAGGCTAGTGTTCTACCACTTGAGCCACAGCTCCACTTCTGCCTTTTGGTAGTTCACTGAAGAATCTCAGAGACTTTAAAATTCAATCCTTACATTTCAGCTTCCTGAGGAGCTAGGGTTACAGGTGTGAGCCACTGGCATCTGGCTTCAAAACAAATATTTTAATAATATCAATACCCAATTATCTACAAGCATCTATTTAGAATTTTACAAAGTAGGCCATAATTACCAGTACTAAAATATTGCTGAATGAAGTTGGATTGTATATAAGTTACCATATATGCAAAAAGAATTGCAAAATGCATTGTGTAGAATATTGATTTTGTTTTGGGTTCTTTCAAAAAGTTACTAGAAATATTAAAATAGTTTATATTAATATAACCCCATCGTCTTAGTTCTATAGACTAATTCTTAAGTCTAAAAATAAAGAGCAACTGAAAATCTGTAAGTGGTTAAAAGGTCAATGAAAATCATTGTTGGGTACTATTTTTATGTTAAAGAAACCAAAAAACATAAATAGGAACTAGATTTTCCAGTATAAAGATCAAGCTAGCCTTTTACCTGCTTTATTTGACAAATTTGCTCTCTAAATAAATAAAAGGTAAGTCAATTTTTAGTAATAGCATGGCAAGTTTTTAAACAATTTAAAACATCTTCCCTGGGACAAATACAAAGGCAATAATTAGGATTTCATTAGCTCTATTGTTTACAAATTGAAAGGAAAAAAAGAGAGTGAGGAAGAAGGAAAGAAAAAGAAATGACCAAGAAAATGTAAATTTTTAATTATTCTAAACTTAAGACTGTAGATATAGCATATAGTAATAACCATTTACATTTAACCTAACCATATAAAGTTAAAAATTCATTTTTTCATCCATTTTAAGATTATTGTATTGCATAACACAGATATAAAACAGTTCCATCAACACAGAATGTTCATAGTGGGTAACTTCTCTATGTATTACAATGTAAGACAAGAATGTAGGACAGAAAGTGTGTGTATTTTAAAGGGCAAAGAGACGCATCCTGGATTGATGAGCTTTCTTCTTCCAGCTTTCTTTTCTCTCTCCTAGTTTTATCAAATTAGAAAAAGCATATATGACCAAAGCCTATACTTTGTGTTTTGTTTGTTGTTTTATTTTTTTTTTATTTTTTTATGTTTTGGTCCGGTCGTGGGGCATGAACTCTGGGCCTGGGCACTGTCCCTCAGTTCTTCAGCTCAAGGCTAGCACTCTACCACTTGAGCCACAGTACCACTTCTGGCTTTTTTCTTTTTGCTTATGTGGTGCTGAGGAATCAAACCCAGGGCCTCTGGCATGCAAGGCAAGCGCTCTACCACTGAGCCACCTTCCCAGCCTCTGTTGTTTTATTTTTAAAGAGAGTATACTTCTATTAAGAGCAAGCACTACTGTTGGAAGGCCATTACAAAGGATGCTGGTATTGGAGTAGCAGTACTGATCGACTCTAGATAGTTGTAGAGTTGTAAAAGCAAATCTCATACATTTAAGTAGTGAGCTGAGATGTGTAGCTCAGTTATTACTAGATTTGAACCTTGGTAGACTAAAGTGCCCTAGATCACACTGCTGTCTTTGGGAAGAGTTCTATATGGCCAACTGAGAGAGAGGGGGGGGGGGAGAGAAAGAGAGGGAGAGGGAGAGGGAGAGGGAGAAGAAGAGAGAGAGGGAGAGAAAGAGGGAGAGAGAGGGAGAGGTGGGGGATGGGAGACAGGGAAGATGAAGATTTGATTCAGGACAGTAAGTAAATGAGAGGACTCTGGTTAGAGTGGAGAGTCAAAATTTCTCTTCAAGGTAGAAAAAAAAAAATTAAGCCATGTAAATGTCAACCTCCAGAATCCATTTGGATGAAAACCTCAGTGACTCAGCTGGAAAAGTGCTTATTTGAAAAACCCTTTCTAAATGACGACTCTTCAACTCTGCATTTGATTAAATCCATTTAAGAAGAAACCACCCTTATTTTGTGTTGGCCTATTATCTTCAAATGATTAAAATGATATCATTACCACTTATAAGTTTTATATCTCTCTTGAAGATTACATTTAAGAAAAACACTTCAATAATACTGTGCTGCCATAAAAGGCAGTTTCTCCTCATTCTGAAATAATACTCCCTTAAGGGGTCAGATTTACATCTAATGCAATACCATGGGAGAATTAGACTCCAGGAAAGCAAAGAGAATCCTCATAGAGTTACATAGGATGAAAATTTGGCACAGACACTATTTTTTTGATGGAAACCGATGAAGGGAATAAAAGTTAAAATACAAAGAAATAAGGATCCAAGGTAACAAGGCCAAAAGAAAGGAGTCTTTTGTTGTTGTTGTTCCAAGTTTTTTTTCTTCCTTTTCTTCTATTTTGGCCAACTCTCCTGTTTTCTTTTAGGGTCTTTATGCTACCAAGACCAGTTAAAATGAAAAGGTAGGTATTGAAGTCATAATAAAATGTCTCCTTGTTTTATTTAGCTTTCATAATGATTAGCTTTGAGCTGGATATTTCATGTATCTCAAACTGAGAACTCTTAAAGACTAGGTCCTGGAATGAACTTATTTCAGGGGTCATGCTAACCACAGGCAGTAAATGCACAGAATGTCTCTGTATTCACTTCAGGAGCCATTTCTGGGCTGAGGCATCTTCATGGTTTAGAAAACCAATGAGTTTCAATGCCTTTTTAGAACTGCAAATATAGAGTTCAACATGCCTAGCAGTGATGTATTACTCTTTTTTTTACAGTCATTTCATGCTTGTATTTTATTTCCTTTGCTCGATTTTGCTTTAATGCTATTATGAAATATATTAATACATTTTGGTGCTCAATCCAAGAACAGACTAACTGCATTCTACATTGTGTATAATTACTCAAATTGCCTATAACAGCTCTTTGTAATTTCCAAAATCCAGATTGTGGAATTCTTTCTCTGTGCAAAAGCAATTTTCTTTTTATTTGCATGCAATATTTCTACGCTACCTATTCTGGCTTATTTCGAAATAGCTTTTTGATTGATATTATTTGGATGAAATTCAATTCTACAACCTAAAGCCATCTTACAGAATGTGGAAAATGTTATTTTATACTTGCATTAGGCATATTTTCTGATATTCCTAAAACGTTAATTGCTTCTTTTAGAGACTAAGGCTAATTAATCCCATGAAGTTTGTAAGAAAAGCATATGGAGCTCAAATCACTGCTTTATTGCTGCTGCTACAGTGTCTTTGGATGACTGCTACTCTATGAGTTTTGGCTGGTACATTTCAAAACTCCAGGTGCTTTGAAATGACGAAGTCAGGATTCCTTCAGTTTACAACTTAGAGAAAATATACTACTGTGTTCAAGGAGTCCACCTACGTGTGTATGGATGGGATGCTGCTCTAAGCCTGTACATGCACTAATGTCTTATTCAATTGTTATAGCAATGACCATCTTGTTTCCATTTTGCAGACAAAGCAATTGAACCCAGGAGAAATTAAGCAGCTTGTCTATGGTGTCCCAGAAATGTAGAACTATAGTTGACTCCCAGACAAATATGGCTTCAGAATTCACCCCACTCAGGAGAAATATACAATAGAATATTTAAACTACGCTGGTAAATAGTAAAGAAAAATTTGAATTTAATTGCTTATTTCTATCCAAGTCTCATTTACAGGCACAATATTAACAGTAGTTTCATTATTGAAAGCAATGGACTATAATCTATGTGAGCGGAGATTATCTTAATGATATGTAAGATTGGAAACAAACAGTTGAATTGGATGATTCATTGTCCACTTTCAGCATTTCAAAATATGAAAAGATTGAAAATGGATAAACCTATAATATTATAATAAATATTAAAATATTAAAAAGTAATTTTCAAAAGGAAGAAGATAAAAACTATGTATGTATGCATGCATATCCATCTATCTATCAATCATCTGTCTATCATTTACCTATCTACGCTTGCATCCTTCAATCCAGTCTTCTAAGCATCCATTAATTTTCATTGTAGAGAACCACTTTTTGCTACTTTATTCCTACATATTTAGTTAGCTACAGTTTTCTTCTTGCTAATAAACTGTACTGTCTAAAGCTATGTGGCCACCTTAAGCTTTTCTTCCTTTGTTTGTTGGCTTCTCCAAAAAAAGAGAAAGAAATAGAAGGAAGTTTTTCTTTTTTGGGTCAATATGTTTTCATTCCCCCCATTCAACTTCCAGAGTTTCCCTTGACAGTAGCAACACTTGATCTAGCCTACTGATGCCTCTGGCCAGTGCTAGAATGACCATCATGTGCCACTCAGAGATCATTATTCCATATCAACAGCCTGCATGACTATACAAAGTAAGTGCAAATATTTGCACCTGCGCAGGGGATAATGTGGATGAAGTTTGAGTATAGCTTCAACGAAAACCTGCTAAGAAGGAAATCCAAGAGATGTTATAAAGAAATGTAGGCTTTGTATGTCCCTCCCCCACAATATAACCCCTGTTTTCACTGTATTTGATGTTGGTGTACTTTGTGGAGGGGAAGGGAAAAAACAAATTGTTTAAATAGGGATACAGGTGGACCCATTGCAACAATGAGATGTACAAGAGGTTATGTCGAAAAACGAACTTTACAACTTTGGCTGGTGGGGGTGGGTTGGGAAAGGGGGAATTGGGGAGGGGGTGGGGGAAGGGGCATGGGAAGGGATGAGAAGGGAAAACACAGGAGGGGGCAACAATGCTTGATACGAAATGTACTCATTATCTTGCCCATGTAATTGTAACCCCTCTGTACAGTATTTTCACAATAAAAAAAGATAAAAAAAAGAAATGCAGGCATGCATTTAAAAAGAAAGAAGAGAATGGTTCTATTATCCAGAGGCAGTAAGCATAAGCAACTATTTCCCTCCTCTCATTATGAGGAACTACAAGAGACATTTTTTTCTTGCTTTTAGAAAAAGGGATAGGATCAGACCTGCACATTCCCTCTACCATACAGTTTTAAAAGCAAGAGAAATGTCTAAATATTCATATTTATATCTGCAAGGCTACCACAGTGTCTATCAAATTGTTGATGTGCACAATTATTCTATAATGAACAGATGAATTTCTGTTTCAGGGGAGGCTGAATCACAGCTAGTAGATTGCAATGCATATACTTCAGATGTGGTTGGCCTAACTGCACATCTTGCAGGGAGAGGTGGTATGATTATAAATCACCTGGAAAGCTGGCTGTACTCAGCCCATCCCTTCTTCCTCATCCTGCCAATCTTGGAGGCCTACAACGCATGAATCACATGAATATGGCAGGACTGTTATAGAAAGGGAGTAAAGACTTAGAAGCATCTTAATGTGTCCATTCACTCACTATTTATCTCATTCCATTCATGAAACATTATTGCATCCCTATTGTGTATTCCAATAACTCCTGTAGGCACTAAAGATACAACATGAATGATACACTGCTCTTGTTCTTAGACATATGCATTTTAGTGGAAGAAATAACTATAATGGATGCAAGTGCCTGGACAAATAAAATAGAACTAGCAGATGTTATTGTGGGTCCGTAGAATGGAGACCCTTCCATTAGACTCAGACTTTTTGGAGGAAGTCATATCTGAGTTAAGTGCTGTTAGTTGACCACCTTCAACTATGCTTAGAAGAGAAAAAAAAATGAGAGCAAATGAGAAGGAAACCTCATGTAGAAGTTATGCATATGTCAAATTATACAGTTATAACATCAAATGAATGTAGAAAATGATGTGAAATTCATTGTTGTAAGAGCACTATGTCTGAAGTAGGACATGATAGGCAAGGTGGTCAAAAATATGGAGTGGGGCCCAGATATCCTCTGGTAAACTTGGCCCCATGAGCTGATTTCCATCCAGGGGTTTTGTGGTGACTGGGGTGAACGATTAGGGAGGATTTGATGGTAAATAAATGTGAGATGATGAAGGCTAAGGGCACCAGCAGTGCCAGTAGGGATCAAGTAAGGACCAGAAGTGGAGAATAGTCAAGGATGTTTGAGCTTTCTGGCTTGAATGACTGGGTAGTTGATATTGACTGTATCTGAGTGAGAGAATTTTGGGGAAAAAAAGTTCTAGGAAAAGGCGATGAGTTCAGTTTAGGATTTTGAGGGACTTATGTTTTGTGTCATGGTCTGAATATTGATATACCCCTACAATTTGTGTTGAAATTTAATCCTCAAAGCAATACTATTTTTTCTGTACATGTGACATTTGGGAAGTGATTAGAATGGGATTAGTGTTTTATAAGAGGGCTCAGAGGAACAAGGTAGACATTTTACACTTCTGTTATATCAGGTTAAAGCAAGAAGGTGCCATCTGGGAAGTACTAAGCAACTCCCATCAGACATTAAATTTGCTAGCACCAGCATTGCAGAATTCCCAAGATCTGGATGGAATACGAGCCTCCAAACTATGAGAAATAAATTTCTATTATCAAACTATGAGAAATAAATTTCTATTACTTTTAAGTGATCCAGCCTCAGGTGTTTGTTATAGCAGTAGGATTAGAGTAAAATAGTTACATACAAACATCTAGCACTAAGGAAGAGTCTGGACTATAGATTAAAAGTTAGTTTTCCTTACAGAAGAGCTCACTGAAGTTGTAAGAGCATTTTTCAACCCAGGGACAGTGGATAGATGCATTTAGAAGACTCTTAAGGACTATCGCTATTTAATAGTCAAGGAGAAAAACTACAGGTCATCAAAGAGAGAAAGAATGGTCTGAGATGTTCAAGGACTGTAATGAAATATGGTAACCAGGGTGTCTTCTCAACAAGTCTGCTTTAGATGTTTTTCTATTTTTGTCATACTATTAAATGAATGGCATTCAATATTGGTATCTTTCCTTTCACATCTTTTCCCTTCAGGCTGAAGTCTCCTACTAAACTGAGACTACCTTAATCATCATTGTATTTTCAGTGCTTACCATATAGGATACACATAATCTAAAATAATGTCTAATATGAACATACACACCACCACACACTTCTCTGTCTCTTACATTAAACTATTTGGATTTTAAACAATAGAAACTCAACTTGAGTCCAATTGTGGCTCATAGTATCCAAAGAAGAGTTAGGCATTCAATCTCTGTGTATAATAAGGAAGGACTTTGTATCTGGAAGGAACAAAAATCAGGAATATTAGGTTCCCTCAAGACCGTTTTACTCTTTCATTTTTTTCCTGCTCTTTCTTTCCACACGGCCTTTTGTTTCAGTGTATTACAAACTGTAACTGCTGACAGCTCCTGTATTTTGCATTTTATACTATCAATCACCAAAAATCCTGGGGCAGAATCATAAGCCTAATGAAGGTCTTGTGCTCAGACCTGGGTCATCTGATGGCACCCAGAGGATCAGATGAATTTTTATAAAATATCTGTTTTCACTGAAACCATGAAAATATGGAGACATGTCCCCTACAAAGTTGATTGGCTGTAAAATGATAAACCTATTTAAGAGTTAAAAAAAAAAACTAGGAAAACCAGAAAGAAAGTATTGATGACTTAAAAAGTTTAAGAATCCTGGAAAGAAACTGAAATACCAAAGAACTAGGTGGAATATGAAATCTGTGGTCTTACCAGAAATTTTATGTTTAGCAGAATGCTTTATTGCCCCCATGGGCTTATTTTATCTGGTTGAAGCTTTTACTTCAGATGTAATACATAGATAATATAACTACTATTAGGTTGTTATGATGCTAAAGTGAGATAATGTTATAATAATAATTAACAGTATGTTTTTGTCAGGGCCAGATAATATTATTGTTTATTTTTTTCTAGAGAAGAAAAGTGTGCTCTAATTTTTCAAGGTTCCCAGGTGACAAGTTAAAGGCTGTTCTGAAGAATACAGAGCCAGCCACTCTAAACTTCTGACTCCATTATTAACCATAGTTAAAATAATATGTACAAAGGGATTGTAGTACTGAATCCCCAGTTAGTCTAATAAATTCATTTATTGGGCTAATTTCTTTCTCTATTATATTGAAGACACAGTTCTGAGTAGTGGAAGTACAGCTATAAAACAAAAATCTCTACTTCATAAAGTTTAAATTCTGATATGGGCTAAATATCACAAATACATAAATAATGTGAACATTTTTAAGAAGTGATAAATTTCATAAAGGTAAGGGGAAAGGAGGGAGAGGGTGATACCCTTCAAGAAGAAATATACTCATTACCAGACTGTAACTCCTAACTATAACTTCTCTGTACATCACCTTTACAATAAAAATTAATAAAAATGTCAATAGTACAGAGATTCTCTGTATGACCATTACAGTTCCAGTGGTCAAACATAAATCCTTTAAGGGGCCTATTAGGTCAAGTATCAGGAGACCCAAGCAGCTATTTTTCAGGGATGAGACCAATGATGTAAAGGCCCAGAATGGGAAGGAATGTAGGCTTGAGGAAGACATAAAACAATTTGATTGGAGGCAGGTAAGAAAGAAGGAGGATAAGAATTGAGGGCTGAGACCAGCTAGATTGCTAAATGATTAGGAATTTTAGGGCATGTTGAATAGCTTGGATTTTTTTTAAATATAAGTTTTCTTAAGGGTTTATGCAGAGCAGTGATATCATCTGATTTAGACTTTGAGATCACTCTGCTTACTGTAGAATGAGAGTAGGTAGCAGGGCAAGTAATTAGAGAATATAAGAGATAATGATGTCTTAGACTGGCTTTCTGGGAGGTAAGAAGTGGTTAGATTAGGAATCTAACAAGATTTCTTAATCCATTGGTATGAAGAAATAAAGAGGAGAATTAAGGGGAAATCATAAGATTAAGCAAAAATAACTAGAGGAATATAGAAATGAGGATGGGAGAGAAAGTGTTTGATGGAAGAACAGGAACTCTATGTTAAGTATGTTGATTATGTAAAACATACCTAGCAGCTCTCAGCTTTCTCCCTCCCAAGGATATTGTAGGGGGAAAATTCAAATGGTTAGAAACAATCTACTGATTTGGATTTGAGCTGAATTAAATTCAAAATAAAGTGAACCGGGACTTATTTTTAGCTTAGCGGATTGTGTTCCAAAATAATTCTTATGGGGTTTTGTTTTATTGGTCATATTTAACATTCTAGAAATCATCTGTAATAAGCTATCAGGAAGCACGTTGACCCACAAATCTTACACATCCCATTAGTTTCATCCCAGATCTACCTCTATAGCTGGCACCTATAGGAAAGCCTAGTCTGAAAGCTAAATAAACTGGGACTCAAGTGTATAAGCTACTATGGTATTGGAGCTCCCAACCACGCCAATTATTTTTTTCTGCCTTCAGAATAAGGATAGGTTTTTCCCAAGAAATGATCAAATACTGGGCTGGTAATTTGTGGGGACCATGATCTTTTTGTAATTTTTGAGGGGTAAGATGTACATCAAAGACTATTTCCAAATTCCATGGTTAATGTGGGAAATTGACTAACCTGTTTTGAGATGGTTCAGCACCTGTTTCTAAGTCGCTCATGTCTTCTGGCTCTGGACTGCATCGTCACGAGTCACAATTATATATCATCACAATTATAATAATTGTTCATCCATGTAAGTTAATCATGGAAGACTTGACCTGGAGTACCATCTGAGGAATGGGTTCCAGATAGTTCTTTCAAGTCCCTGGGTATGGCCACTGTATGACATTTTCCCATGTACTCAAATCAAGAGAGCTTGAGCTAGGTAGTTTAAAAATGTTTTCTGTGAAATCTTGAGGAAGAGAAGAAGCCAAGTATGGGGAACCCTTGGTCTCCCTCATACCAGCCTCATAGTGTTTATTTCATATACTGGAGTTTTCAGTGGACTTTTCAATGAGGTGACATCTGGAACTACTGTGTGTGTATGTGTGTGTGTGTGTGTGTGTGTGTGTGTGTGTGTGTGTATGTGTGTGTGTGTGAGTGTGTGTGTGTGTGTAAGAGAGAGAGAGAGACAGAGAGAGAGAGAGAGAAGTTATACAGGCATTACTTAGAAAAATGGATCTAAGACTAGAAAACTTCTCAAACAGACTACATTATTTTTTATCTTAACCTTAGTTTACATCAAATAAATTTTTCAGGGACATGAGGGGAAGAAAATTTGTCTGTTCCTATTATCAACATACCATTTATCACTTGGAAGGGTTGGCTGCCCAGATATAAGAAGGAAGGATAACATCTCTTTGTTTTCTAGGCTCCATATGCTGGCCTGGATTTCCTTAATTTCTTTTGGTTGTGGTTTAGGCTAGCATCCTCATCAAGTTCTTGAAGAAGAGTTATTTAGTGTGTTTTCTTTGTAGTTAGTGAGAGCTCTGGCCATCCTTGGTGACTGATGGCCATGCAATAGGAATGGATAGAGCATCTGGCTTTCGTTTTTGTTCCTCAGGTCACTGATGAGTTTTCAAATCTTTCCTCAGCTTACCTTTGTTAGGTTAAGAAAAGATGTGAATCAGCTTGTGGGTTTACTAGGAAGATTTGTTATTTTCCATGGAAAACTAGAAAGTTCTGTTTGCTCAGCAGCTTTCTTTTGACTCTCTCTTTTCCAGCACCCCAATCCAGTCATTGTGCAATTGGGTTTACAAAAAGAAAGAAAAGAAAAACACAAGAAAGTTTCTCAACCGTACTAACACCCAGAGAATTTGTATAGCATCCAGAAACTCAGCAAGTCCTATGGGAGACTGGCAGACAGATTCTGGCATCAACAGTGTACTAAGCTCCAAGATCAAGCTAATAGTCTGCAGACAATGGAGCTGTCCAAAAGGCTGTGAGGTTCTGATACCTGGGTTTGCCACAGATACTACTTTCAACTTCTGGGTGATGGCCTATTAGTTGTATCTATAAGCTTTACTTAACAATCTCAGTACTAATGCCTTCTTCTGTGTGTTCCAGGAGGCCATTTTTGTTTCATTTTATTTATTTATTTATTTATTTAGGTAGGTCGTGGGCTTGAACTCTGGACTTGGGCTCTGTCCCTGCGCTCTTCAGCTCAAGGCTAGCACTCTACCGCTTGAGCCACAGTGACACTTCTGGTTTTCTGGTAGTTTATTGGAGATAAGAGTCTCACAGACTTTCCTGTCCGGGCTGGCTTTGAACGGTAATCCTCAGATCTCAGCCTCCTGAGTAGCTAGGATTACAGGTGTGAGCCACAGGTACCCGGCTTTGTTTCATCACTAATCAGTGCATTTTAGGATCATTATGCCTGTCCAAGTTGCTAATGGGCTGAACTAAGGTAGTCCAAACTAAAGCAGACCTAACATTAATTGCTTAGACCTCAAGGAAAAGATTCAAATATGTTTCCTCCCTGTCCTCCACATTCAATGTGACTACTTCTCTTTCTTTTTTACCTCCAGGAATTCATTCCTCTCAATCTATGTGGCCACTGCAAGCATTTTCTTTGTCCTTATATGTATGTACTCCACTAACTGGCCCAGGGCCTATTGAGGTAGCCTACTCTCTAGTCACAGTTGGTTGAGCAAGGGAAAGACAGCAGACCCAAGTTTGCTTACTAAGCTAATGGATTAGACTTGAGATAGTCAGAGATGTGGAGAAGGAGGTCCCTCCGCTGTGGCTCGACTCTATATTGTCGGTAAATATAGATGTTTATGTTTCGTGTCACTTAAGGAGCTAGATAACAATACATGTAGGATCAGCCTTCTGGATTTGTCCTGTGGTCTTATATCTTCCTGAGCTCTAGGTGATGCTCTTCCCTCTGTTCTTCTTCCCTAACTCCCTCTGGTGAACTTCTCCTTCAAGGCTGGGTTCAGAAATAATTTACTTAAGAACTCTTTCAGTCTCTTAGCCCTTTGTACTGTAAGTGTATTTTATAGCTCTGTGCTCTGTATCTCCTTAATCACTAGGAAGGTATTTGAGTGCATGTCTCTGCATTTATTCCTTTTAATATTTCTCATGGACTCAAAGCAAAAGACTTTGGATGAATAGAAATGTGTTCTGGCTCTTGATATGTTGTTACTATGGCAAGTCTAAATTATTGGAATGACTGAGATCAGACTTTTTATGATTTCTAGAAGCACCATGCCTGCTCAGGGAGCAAGGTCTTATCTTCATAGACCATAGCATTTCTTTTCTTTTTCTTTTTTTTTTGGGTCCGGTCGTGGGGCCTGAACTCTGGGCCTGGGCCTTGTCCCTCAGCTCTTCAGCTCAAGGCTAGCGCTCTACCACTTGAGCCACAGCGCCACTTCCGGCTTTTTTTTCTTTTTGCTTATATGGTGCTGAGGAATCGAACCCAGGGCCTCAGGCATGCAAGGTAAGCGCTCTACCACTGAGCCACCTTCCCAGCCCAGACCATAGCATTTCTAATGTTGCCTTACCTCACTGAGTGGTGGCCCAACTGCCTCTTTTTTCTACAAAAGATCACAGTGTCTAACTGATGGCTCATGTCTGCAATCCTAGCTACTTGGGAGATTGAGATTAGGAAGATTAAAGTTTGAGACCACCCAGGGACCTAAGATTCCTTCTCAATGGAGAACTGGGAGCTGTGGCACTTACCTGTTATACCGGTTGTGTGGGAGGCTGAGATTGGAAGGACTTTGGTTCCAGGCCAGCTCAGGTAGAAAATAATTATGAGATTTCACTTCAACAGAAAGAAACTACGTGAGCTGACATCCATCTGTCACTCTGGCTACAATGGAAAGCCTAAAAATGGTGTAAAATTGTCCAGGAACATACTTGGGAAAGAAGTAAGGCCCTTTCTCAAAAAGGGCTAGAGGTGTGGCTTAATGGTAGAGTATCTGCCTAGCAAGCCCAGGAATAGAGTTCAAACTCCATACCGGCAAAATATAATAATAACAACAACAATAATAATAATAGTAATGGTTTGCAATTTCTGAGCCCCAATTTTGTCTCGATATAAGCACAAATTTTTTATTTCATAAGTCTGAAATGCCTAGGGTTTATGTAGTATATTATGAGATTCTGTGGGCTAGGAGTAATGAGATGAAACTCTAAGAAAGACTAATAAACTTACCTGACAAATCTTACTGGAGGAGATGGTAAACTCTAAGCTGGTGTACAAGAACTATATCTGCTCTATTTTGTTTCAGCATCAGTTTACTACAGCTCAGACAGTACTACTTTCAAGAAAAGAGCTTCCTTGCCATTTCTGGTGTAGAAAAGAGTTGTCACCATTAGGTTATTTGGTGCACTTGCAATTTATCTCAATTCATCTACAGAAAATATAACATATCATTTGTTTTTAACCAATTAATTCATTCAACAAATATTTATTGAATATCTACTATGTGAACGCAACAAGAAACAAAACCTGACATGTTCCTGGTAGAGTCTGTCTTGGGATTCACTTCTAATAGGGAAGAAAGGACCATAAATTAAGCTGCTGTCTGTGATGGTTAATCTTGATGGTCAACTTAATTGGTCAGCTTAATTGGATTGAGACATGCCTAGAGGATTAGTGAAGCACACCTCTTTGTGTATGTCTATAAGGGCATTTTCAGAGATATGGGACGGCGTGCTCTGAATGAATGTGGCTGGGAGCCTTAATGGAATAAAAGGGGGAATGGGAGAAAATGCAGGTACAGGTATTACTCTCTTTTGTTGCTTCATGTCTGCCATGATCTCAGGGCATGTAATTGCCCTAAGATTTTATGTGAGTAATCTGATAAAAGAAATTATAGTCCTGTTCACACCAAAAACTAGACATAAAAAGCAGAGTGACAAGTGTAGAGAAACAACATACAGTCAAGTCTAGAATAAAAGCCAGGGTGAAGTTGCGGCTAAGGAAGGAGAGAAGCAGAAGGAAGATGTCATGGTCAGGGGTAGAATATGAAACATCTCCTATAGACTCATCTGTCAAATGTTTAGTAGGCAGGTGCTGGTGCTATTTCGAGAGGCTGTAGAAGCCTCCCTGGAGGAAGTAAGTCACTGGGGGGGGGGGCGGTTGTACTTGGAAACTACATCCTTTCTTAACCACAATCTCTCTTCTTTCTCTGTATCCTGTTTGAGCTGAACACACTCCACCACCACATGCTTCCCCTGCCATGATGTGCTGCCCAAGCACTTGGGAAGTGACCATGGACTGAATCCTCTGAAGCCATGGGCCAGAACAAAAATTTCCTCCCTTTTTTCTTTTTATCTCAGGTATGTATCACAAGAAAGCTAACAAAGAAAATTTGTACAGAGAAGCATGGTAATTCTTCTAACTTCTTCACGATGTGGTTCAGAAAGCTTTAGGGTTGGTTTGATGAAAGAATTGTTTGGAAAACTGAGCTAGAGAAGCTTTAGAATAATTTAAATCCAGTGTTTATTGGTTGAGATGAGCATATCCAAAGCTTTATGGCCTGGCTGGCCTCCAGTTGTAATCCTTCCGTTCGTTGCCTCTTGGGTAGCTAGGATTATAGATATGAACCACTGCACATAGGCCATAACTTGTTTTTGACTTTACACAGCTGAGTTTGCCTTGAATATCAGAAGAAATTTTTCACTTAAGACTTTTGAATAATGGTGGAGCTGGTAAGACTTTGGGGACTCTAGATGAACTGAATATGTTTTGCATTATGAGATTTCCATAGGTCTTTAAGAGTGGTTAGGGGAGAATGTTACAATTTGGACATAAATGGCCCACACAAGCTCACGTGTTGCATGTTTGCTCCTTATGCAGTGGTGCGACTTTGGGAGGCTATGGAAAGTTTAGGAGGTGGAGCCTAGCTAGAGAAGTTTGTCACTGGGTGTGTATTCTTAGGGCTGTATCCTGCACTGACCATTTTCTGTCTTCTTTCTCTAATTCTTGTCTGCCATAGACTTATGAAGCACCTCTGCCACATGTTTCAAGTACCATGATTTTCTACCCAAGTATATAGTATCAAACAGTCACATAAATTAACCTCTTTGAAATTAAGATCCAGAATAAGTCTTTCCTCATTTGAGTTATTGTCTGAGGTTTTTTTGGTTACAGATATGTAAAAGGAAATAAGACAGAAGAACATTCCAGGCTAATGTAACAGGGTGTGCAAACTTTATGCATGGGGGGGGGGGGTGATACAGTAACTCTAGGTATAGAGAGAAAGCTGCTGGTACCTTGGAGCCTAAGGAAGTGGCAGGAAGGCACTTTGAGAAAGTGCTTGGAGGGAGTCTTACTAATGTCACAAACGTTCAATGGAAACAATGGGAAATGTCAACACTTTGAAATGAATAAAGTGACAAAGCCAGATCTGTACTTTCAGAATACTTTTCTGGTTGCAAAGTGGAAAATAGTTTGAGGGAGACTAGATGTGGTAGGCAGGGTATTCAGCCATTGTGATCCTAGTGGAAAATGATGGACTATTAGACTAGAGTGATAATGGAACTAATAAATCCAAGGAAAAGAACCAGGATGTAGATGTAAATAACTTATGCAGGAGGACAAACATCTAAAGTCACTAGAAGTCACCTTGAAGTCACTAGGCTAAAAGGGGTGAACTAATGCTGAAGGGAAAATATTCAGGAAAAAGAAGGAAAGGAGCAAGAAAAGAAGAAAGAAAAGGAAAAGAGAAAAGAGAAAAACTGTGAGAGAATTTTCTGAACCTATAAAGCACAAAAACAATCTTCTCTCATCTGACTTGTGTTTAATACTAAAATGGGGGTAGAAAATGTTTGTAAAAGAGAGACATCAATAGGATTCAAAGTTTTCAACCAATATGAACCAGGAAGTTAATGCAACTATTAGCATTATTTTTTTCCATATGGGATTCCTCCTTGTTGAGATATTTTGGAAGGTAAATGATCATTTCTACTCCTGAAAGTACAGTAATTCTTGTTGAAGTGAGTAATTGTAGTCAAGGAAAAATAAGGTATTTGGAGTAGTGAGAGTCTAGAGAAAACATTCCAAGTCTAACAAGCAATTTTAGTCCTGCATTTATCCCTGGGACTACATTACTACACCACAGAGACATAGGGTCTTCTGTGTGTCTCTGTGCGGGAATTTAATTAACCATGAAGGTGCTTGATGGTGAGGAATCTTGCTTATTCATGGTTTTTTAACATCTATGAAAAGGAAATACCATGGTTTTTAGGTCTGGTCATGCGGCCATACATTTCCAATGAGAAACATAATTGGGAGGGGGCATATTCCTTAAATAAATAAACTCACTGAAAATATGTGCTGTTAGAGATGAGATACTCAAAAGACTGATGGATACTGTTCTGAGGTTGATCAAAATGACTCAAATTAGAAGATGTTTATATTTAACTATATGTACTCACATAATACATAATGATTAATAAATGAGACCCTACGTGCTGACATTACCCTGGAGCAAATATTTTCATCAGGAAATATCTTTGAAAGTATGTGAGACACTTGAAATCACAAGCTCAACATAGAATCATTGGCTGTAATTTCAAATGATACAATATAGACGTATCTGTCCATGAGAAATGATTTTTTTCATCAACACAAGTCACAATTTGGGTTCACAGAGTACTGGAAAAAGGGAGAGAGAAAAGCCACATGTGCCTCAACTGACTATAAAATATGAAACAAAAACCGTAAAGGTAACAACTAAATTTCCAGGGCTCTCAACTTTTAAAACCTGTTTGAAGAAGGTGCTAATGGCATTTTTCATATAGTGCCATGTGTTACCTGGTGGTAGTTTTCCCCAGCTTTGGATCCATTTTCAGCTGCATGAACCAGTAACTTGTGTTGGTAGCCGTCAGTTGGTCTAGACAGACAATTCTTTTGAGATCTGTTCTCTTTTGATGGGTTTATCAGATTTCCACCTCCCATTTTTCCTTTCTGGTTTTCTACATCTTCCTGTCTCTCCTTCTTGCATGCATGATGTAACATACTGACTGGCAAAGGTCATTCAATGTCCTAGTCTCTTACAGCCAGGAGAGAAAAGCAGTGTGGTATATTTCACAACCCCAAAACTTCCCTGCCAGGCAAGAAAAATTCCTTCCTTACCTACTTCCATAAAAATAATCAAATGTTAATATGGAGTGAAGTCTGTTATACAGCAATGGCATGCATATTTGAGAACACTGTAGATGCTCAGAGTCTCTTGGGCCCATATATGCCCTAACTTTGGCAGTTAGATGGGCATCCCCAGGCAATTAATTAAGCCTTTCCTCATATGTTTGCTCCACTTGTGAGGGCCATAGGGTTGTTGTGAGGTTTATATACCCCCAAAGAAGTAGAGGGTGTAGATCCAAAATTTCTTGTGCAATGCCCTTCATATTATGATCTATCTAGAAATGTTAGTTATTCTTATGATCTGTCAAAGATATCATCATTTGAACTCCAACAGGGACATACTAGGACATGGCATGTAAAGTTGGATAAACTCATTATACAGGTATTTGTTTCCTCTGGCAAGCTTTATTTTGTATGAGAATTCGGAAAAAAAAATGAGTTTGGTCCATAGAGAAGATTGTTTTAAAAAAAATAAAAAGGAGTGGGTGGCTTTAATCAAGTTGTGTTCAACCACAGGGGTAGTTTCTGTTTATTTTCAGAATAGCAGGAATACACACCAGTAGCCCTATCCTGCTGGACGTGTGAATTATTTAAAAATCAATCATAAAAATGAAAGCAGTACTATTCAAAATGCATCTGAAGAGCTAGAATTGAGACACACAGTCAATATAATTCTGGTGAATGTGTTTAAGTCACCTTTTATGATAAGTTGAATAATGAAATAATTAAAATCAGTGCAAAGTAATCAGTTGAGAGTAACAAGTTCATTTCTGTAGACAGAGCACTTGGCCTTAAATACCTACACACATACATCCAGGATGGTTAAAATGAGCTTGCAACTTTCCTCCAGAAGTATTTGAGCAGGAAATAAAACCTTTTCCCAGTGGATGAAATAACAGTCGTTTCTGCCAATCTAAGCAAGGCAGATTTAAATTTTATACGTGTCCAACTGCTTGTTCCCCCTTAGCTAATAACCGGCATGCTGGAAACATTTCAAATGAAAGGGAGTTCACAGCCTCACAAACCCAGCTCTGAATATAACTACCATGCATGTAAACAAGTAAACCATTATGTTTCTTATTGCGATAAAGAATACAATGATAAGTGGAGACTTTCACAAAACAAAGAGCTTCCTATTGCAAGTGTGGATAATCTTCCAGAAAACCCTGTGTTTTGGCGAATCGCACCAGGTTAATCTATTAGGCATCTCCTTTCATTATCAAATTTCCGCTGCCTATCATAGTGGCTGCCTTATCAAGCACCCCTTTTTCAATAGCAGCTCCATTCCTAAGATTTCAGATGCTGGCCTTCCCTGCTCAGAAAACAGGTGCCCTCACTGTTCCTGGGCAGCAAAGGTCCCTGCTCAGAAGCCTGGGAAAGGGCAGGGCTATCAGCCACGGTTCTACCTGAAGGAACAGGTAACAGAAAACTGTTGATTCAATGAATAGAACTTAATTGGCACACATTAGCCAGAGTGGATGCTTTTTAGAATTGAAATTCCTTAAAAATTTCCCGCTGACAAAACAAAATAAAATCGCTTTAAAGAAGAAAAACGCAGACCATGGTTTTATAATAACCAAATGGACTGCTCCAAACAATGGAACTGTTCTTTAGGGAATTCCTTTGTAAAACAAAATATTCATTTATATTCATTGTTTAAAAAATAGAAGTATGGTGGTTTATTACAACTTTGCCAAGTTACCTATGGGGCCGACACTGTGGAGCGCAGCTTTGTCTATATTGAGGAGGAAATGCATTTTGTGACTCTACAGGAGGCTACTATTCCAAGTCAATTAGTACAATGTATCAGTTTTCTGATTCTCAGTGTCTCCATTGCCAGCCTGTCTTCTCTTTCTTTCTTAATAAAACTGGGCATGTGGATTGTGACCAGTCCTTTGTGTGCTAGGCCAAGGTCTCTAGTCATCATGGAGCAATGAAACCCACAGCTAATAAAAATCTCAGCTATATTAATAGCTATGTGCCAGAATCTGCACACAGAACCCCTTTAGCTGTTGGTTTACATTACAAGTAATAGTTGCAGTCTAGGTAGATGTCATGCTTATATTGAGATTTATTTGTAATAGCCATACAGAGGAAGATAACCATTTTGTTTTGCTTAGTCAATGTCAAGATTTCCTTAATTTCTTCTTGTCAATTCTCTACCTGGCAAATTGTTGTCTTGCTCATCTACATTCTCCAACAAATAGAAAGAACTTCATTCTCTGCCTTGAACTTAGCCTTAAAAACTTGGCTGGTGTGTGCTTTAGCAATGAAACAAAGGCATTCAGGAAGGCTACCAAACTGACAATCAGAAGATCCAGGTTGCCTGCAGTTTTCTTGCCTAATAGCAGGACATCTCAGAGATAGCTGTGGATCTTCAGAGTGGGTAGGAAGCAATTGATAAGCACATGCCTTTGCTTCCGGACCTCTGTAGCACCAGCTTTGTTTCATCTACAGATGATTAAATGGTCTACAGGGCAATTATGAACTGGAGGAAGGAACCGCCAGCTCTCTCCAGGTTTCCTCAATCAGCGTGATTAAATTTCTCAAAGGCAAGGCTGCTGTAGCAGGAACCATTTCAATGGCTTTTCCTGGAAAAATTTGGGCAGCTCAGAATTGAGACTTTCATTTAACTACTCGCTGTTTCATTTTATTATGTGCAAATTGTAGCTTAATAGATTTACAGTCGCTATAAATTCTCAACTGTTAGGGTAGCCCTAGTGTCTAGCATATATTAAAATGGCTTCATATGAACTGGAGAAAAGTGATAGCTATTGATTTTAACCTGTAGAATAAACTCTATTTTAATAAATAGCTACTTATGGTCTTTATTATCTTCAAGGAGAAATATTTTATTGCCCCTTATCAACAATAGGAAAAATAAAATGTTCTCATTTTGAGTGAGAAAAAAATGGATGTTGTCCAGAAAACCTTTCTGGGAAAAGTCAAATAACTACTTTCTATGTCAAAATTGAAAAAGTAACAGTAGCATTAAAGATATTGGTTTGGAAATTTATACAGTAGACATATATGTGTGTAAACACAAAGTTTATAGGGAGTTTTAATTATAAAATAGACATTGGAATTAATTTATTCTTCTTTTCAATATATTAAATCAAAACAAAACATTATTGATAAAGTCCAATACAATTATTTCTAATTCCATAGTAGCGTTTTTATCATAGATTTTCTTCAACAATGTATCAAAATCCCCTTAGTTGAGTTATGAATGATGTTTATAGATATGTTGACATGATCTACAACCAAATGTCAGTCCTAGAAATAGCTTTAGCTGAAGCTGTGAAACGCATTTGGGCAACTGGTTTATAAAAAGAATCCTGGACTAAGGGTCACAGTCACAGGATACAGTTGCCAAAGCACACTAACTTGCTGGTTGATATTGTCACTCTGTGACAGCCTTAACTTTGGACTTGTGGAATTCAGATTTCTTCCCTATTAAATGAGAGTTTTGTCTTTCCTAACTGGTTCATTCGGGTTTATGTCATTTTCAGTCTTCAAAAAAAGAAGGAATAATAGATTTGTAAGATACAAAATGGCATAATTGGAGAGGAGAGAGGTTAAGGAAAAATAATACAGGTGGGGCAAATTTAATCAAAGTACATCATATGTATGTTGTAAATATCACAATAAAGTATGCTTGTACAATTTATGCTACTAAATTTAAAAATATGTTTTAAATGGCATTCCATACCACATGAAGGTAATAATAATCTTTTGTCAAAAATAAGTAACCAGTGCTGGTGGCTCACACCTGTAATCCTAGCTACTCAGGAGGCTGAGATCTGAGTATTGTGGGTCAAAGCTAGCCTGGGCAGGAAAGTCCATGAGACTCTTATCTCCAATAAGCTAATGTACTAAGAAAAAGCTGGAAGTGGTGCTGTGACTCAAATGGTAGAGTGCTAGCATTGAGCACAAAGAGGCTCAGAGACAGAGCCCTGAGTTCAAGCCCTAGGACCAACCCCCCATCCCCACCCCCACCACCAAAAGTTACCAGATAGATTAGATTGGTTGTTTAAGTTGATTAGTTGTCAAAATCACCTGTAAATATTTGAATGATGGTAATACAAGAATGGTTAAGCAATTTAATGCAATAAGTTATTTTTTTTTACAACTTGAGTTTTGAATCACTTCAGAAATGATTTATATTTAGGGATTCTACCATTGTATACAGTCACATTGAGCATGAGAAGCTGATGGTTTAGAGACCACTGTTTAGAGTCTGAATTGAAGGGGTGAGGAAGTCTGGACAATTTCATGACTAAATAGAACAAACTGAATCCTAATTTTACATTACTTGCCGGAAATAAACACAAATCTGTAAACACTGAGTCATATAAATGTCATATGAACCTCTCATTAGGATAATATAATTTCTTTTGGTATCATTTAGAAGCAAAGGAATCTTTTGGACTAAATTGTATAATGAAGCCTATGGTCGAATGCTAATCACAGAAATCTGAATTTAAGCCACTGATTTTAAGTGAGATAATCTTCAAATGTTCAAATAATATATTTTTACTCATAAAGTAAATTTCACTGACTAATTTTGTTTTGGTTATGAGTATTTTCCAAAAAGCCAAAATTTCTTACAGGTTGTATTAAAGTAATTAGCAGCTTATTCTTGCTGTCAATTAGCTGTTTCGACAATAAAATCAGAATGAGAAGGAAGCAATTAGATTTCTACCTTTCTGAAATGGTGGGAGACCATTGGAGGTAGTAGGATACACGGAAAAGCCACCTTACATAAGATATAGCAAGTAGAAAATTAACTAGAGAATTGACATTTTGTAACTCATTTGGAAATAAGATGGATACGTGACATAATCCAAATGGCCACAAAGTAAAAAGTGACTAAAATGTGTTAAAATAAAAACCAACTGTACTGAATGAAAAAGAAATATAAAAATGTTTGCTGAAGAACTTTAAGCAGTTTCTTGAATTGTATTAAATTTTTTTCTGAAGTGATTTTTAAAAAATGAGCACATATAATATTTAAATAAAATGACTATTTCTCTCCAGTATTCTTTTGTTTACAGATTCTAATCTTCCTAAAAATAAAGAACTTTATAAAAATAATAACTCACTAAAAGACATCACTTGAGAAAAAACAACTTATTTATCATAGGACCTTGAAATAACATCTGTTTTATATAATGTGGATAGCAGACCAGTCTTTAATTCATCCATCTACACAACCACTTAAAGTGTAAGAATATATAAAGTAGAATGTGATTTCTGCGTTTTTGCTGTGAAACGTAATATTAAAATGGTTCAGATGCTTCCAGATATAATTTTGAAATTGCATAGATTTCTACACATCATTAACAAACTACAGATGGATAGATATGAAAGGTCTTTATTGGCTCTATGTTGTTATACAGCTTTTAGCACAATGAAGTAAAGGGACCATTTGCAAATCTCATTAATAGTTCTACTGCTTTCCACCACTTGAATGAAAAGTGATAATGTATAGATCTCACAGTCATTAAGAACTTTCTGTTACTCCTTTAGGATTAATTTGCGCTGACCCAGAATTTTGTATTTGCTTAACACAAGCCATGGGTTACTTTGATGTTATCTGCTTCTATAAACAGTAATATACACTCCTCTCCTGGGCTAAAACAGCTCTTATTCCAGTGAGAATTGATGGTATTAATCATTTTGAAGTTCAAGAGTGCTGATCATAAATTGTATGCAGGGACCATACTTAGTACCTCCCAGGACTCCCATTCATCAACAATTCTTCTTTTCCACCTGGATGTAAAGTATATAAGGAGTAAATTTATCTTAGAACTTGGGTTCAAGGATCCTCTTAATGTCTGGTTGACATACAAAACATCTGACAACAAATAGTATTTATTCTTCTATCCTTTGAAATAAAGACCTAAATTATCTTCCATTTCTAAAGTCTGATTCCCTCAAGTGGCCAGAATGGAAAATGCACATCTTGCCTTAAAGTTGCAAGTATGTGAAATAAACTGAAATGGCAGCAGATAAAAGAAATCCTTTCACAACAGTTAAAAATAAAAGATGCTAACTTTAAATCACTACCATGATATCAACTTAGATTTAATTTTTTAAACATATAAACTGGTTAAAAATGCTCACCAATAATTTATAAACTGTCCAGACTCAAAAGTGCTTAGAAAAGCATTTTATGTTTAAAAAAATGCAAACCTGCACAGATTTTCAGGTTTGTTTTTCTTACATGGGAACTGAACAAATTACTCAGCTCAAGTTAATACAAATCAAGAGAAAAGACAGAAATCAACATATCTGTTGATATATATGTGTATATTATAAATAGGGAGAGAATTTATGTGTATACACACACACACACACACACACACACACACACACATATATATGGAGAGAGAGAGAGAGAGAGAGAGAGAGAGAAAGAGAGAGAGAGACTAGTCTCCCTACCACTCAAATTTGCTGTCAAGTCTGAGAAAGGGTTAAGATTTGTAATGTCACTTTCAGGATAAAATATGTAGTGAATGGAGGGAGATAAATAGCAAGAACAATAATGAAAGAAGATGATGAGAGGCTAAATAGAAATCTTGAAATTCAGGTAGCATATATTTGTTCACATGATCTCATTTTGTAGCTTTTCAGATTTTCCCTCACATAAGTGAAATACAGCAAACAAATACTTAAGAGACTCAAACTCTTGACCATGGAGACATATCTGGTCTCATCCTAAGCCTGGATTTGGACCTTTTAAAATTCTTCCCTTTTCATTATGAAAAGGTGGTTTCTAAAGTTAGCTGGCCTCCAACATGATGAGTGTGAGTTTATTTTATGTTAAGCACCTTGAAAGTTCAATAGAAACGACTAAAATATAAGTAAATTGTTTCACTGAGCCCCAAACCTCTAATTTAAGAAAATAAACATCAAAGACATTTTTTGCCAGCATATACACTAAAAAGATTAAAGTTCTTTTTTTTTTTTGGTCCGGTCATGGGGCCTGAACTCTGGGCCTGGGCGCTGTCCCTCAGCTCTTCAGCTCTACCACTTGAGCCACAGCGCCACTTTGGGCTTTTTTTCTTTTTGCTTATGTGGTGCTGGGGAATCGAACCCAGGGCCTCAGGCATGCAAGGCAAGCGTTCTATCACTGAGCCACCTTCCCAGCCCCAAGATTAAAATTCTTATAAACATAATCTTTTGTAAGTGCAAATAATAAACTTCATAATAATTTTTAACAATTTACATGGTCAAAAAACAGTGTGGAAATGTGTGATACCCAAAATTGTTCTACAGACTTCATTTGACACTCTTGTTAGGAGAATTTATTTTGTTTGGGCAGAATTCTTCCCTCAGAGCTAGTTTTCTGGAGACAGCAATAGCTTCTCACATTAGATGATCCAATAAAACTTGTTCCCATATTTAACAATGTCTGAGTTTTCCATTTATAAGTTGCTTTGCTTATTGAGTGAACATTGAACTAGTAGTGAGTCAAGAACATGAATATTCTTGTTTGTTCCATACAGATTGTAATCTCAAAGATATAGAAAAATTTTTGCAAGTCATGTATCTGACAAGTGACATGTATCTTTTAATTTAGTAGTAAAGGCAAACAACCCAATTAAAATGGGTAAACAATTTGAATAGATATTTTTGCTCAGAAACATAGAAATATCCAATAGTCATAGAATATTGAGTTAAACATCATTATGAGTTATTAAAGAAATGCAAATCAAAACCACAATTTGATATCATTTCATAGATTCATGATTAGCAAACAGTTACAAGTCTTGACAAAGATATGGAAAACTGGAACTTTATATATTGCTGATGGGAATGTAAGGTTGTGAATCAACTTGGAAAAATAGTTTTTCCAAAAGTTAAGCAGGCTGATCATATGACCTAGCAAGTCCCACTCCCAAGTTTCTGTCCAGAAATAGTAAAAATATATCTCCAAAGACTTGGACGTGAATATTCACAGTGAGCCACGTGCCAGTGGCTCAGGCCTATAGTCCTGGCTACCCAAAGGGCTGAAATCTGAGAACTGCAGTTCAAAGCCTAATAGGCAAACAAATCTGATCATTTAACCAGTAAAAAGCTGGAAGTGGAGGCGAGGTTAAGTCATGGAATGCCAGCAATGAGCAAAAAGCTGAGTGAGAGAGTGAGGCCCAGTCTTCAAGACCCCGTACTGGCACCAAAAATAAATAAATAGATAAATAAATACACAAAAAAAAAACAGGACAAAACAAACAAAATGTCTCCCCAAACAACAAAAAATGTTTCATATCAGTATCATTCATAGTAGTCCCAAATACCAAATAGAAATAATCTAAATGCCCTTTAGCTGATGAATCTATCAACAAAATGTAGCCAATCCACACATCCATTCTATCCATTTAATCTATCATAAAAAGAAATGGAGTACGGACAGGTACTTTAATAGAATAATCTAAAAAACATTAATTGTTGGGCTTGAGAAAAGTCTAGAAAACATTATTTTTTATAATCAGTGAAAAAAGCCAGTTATTATATAGTGAAGATTATATCTTATATAATTATAAATAATAGAGATATAATGGGACCCAAAAGCTAAGAGATTGTGTGAGTCGTATAAAGAAACTTTGTGTTTTTCCTCACAGTCATAGAAAAACATACAAGGAATTTAGTAAGAGGTGAGTGGGAATGATAGAGCTATAGTATTTAGAATACTCTAAGATGTGCAAAACTAGCTAGAATTAGAGATAGACCAGGTAAGGTTTTGGGTTTTTTTGTTGGTGTTTGTTTTCCAGTCCTGGGGCTTGAACTCTGGGCCTGGGTACAGTCCCTCAGCTCCTTTAGCTCAAGGCTACTGCACAACCACTTGGCCACAGCTCCACTTCCAGATTTTTTCTGTGATTAATTGGAGATAGGAGTCTCACGAATTTCTTGCTTGGGCTGGTTTCAAACCCTAATCCTCAGATCTCAGCCTCCTGAGTAGCTAGGATTATAGGCATGATCCACCAGTGCCCCGCTAGATTTTCATTTCCATGCTTAAGGAATCTTACATTTTCTCCCAAGTTGCTATGTTCGATAGTGATTCGCATAGTTACTTTCCTTTATTTATTCATGTAGCCTTACCTCCTGCAGCACTATAGTGAGTTATTAAACTTTGTGTTTTCAGCACCCAACGTACTATAGTCTAGTATTTAGCAAGCTCTCAGTATGTTTATACAGTGACTGATGGTGAAAAAGCCTAAGAACAGAGACAAAATCCAACCTCAAGTCTTCCACTCTCCACTAATTTAATTTGCTGATTGACTCTGTTCCAACTTGTAGATTTACAAAAGAAATCATAGCTTGATCTTGAGTTGGAAGATTCTTCATATTCATGCTACTCACTTTGTCCTAAGCTTTTGGGAGACTCAATATATTAGGCACAAGTAAATAAATCAGGAAATTATTTGCTGTAAGAACACATTCTCCATGTGCCTATTGCAGCTGTGCAAATCTTGGAAAAATAATTAAATTTAGATTTTACCCTTATTTTGTGTATTTTCTGCTTAAAGTATTAATAGGCTAGTTCAAGAGGTTGACTATGGCTTATTAAATCAAACAAAATGTTGGGTAATACTGATTATGTTACCTAGTGCATAATATCTCTGCTAATAATAGTAGAGTAAAATATCTGACTATGAGAGGCCCATATAATTACTCACTCATTATACTTCATTTTAAAGGGAAAGTGAACAATCTTATCCCTTTAAATGTGTAAAACCAAAACCCAACCAAAACAAATCCTAGCTTATGTTCTGAAGATAGTCGGCATTTGACTCAGTCATATTTCAAATTCACATAGGTTTGAAAGGATGCTTACATCAAGAATTACAACCATGAATGACACTCTGAATAATCTTAAAAAGGAAATAAAGATTATTATAGAAAGGGGCATAGGAGTAAGCAGAAAGGAAGAAAATAAACACTTTGAGAGAATGTAATTGGCCAGAATCATTTCCTATTTTATTTGAAAATATATTATGCAGTAGTAAAAACCTTTCATAAATTGTGACCTATGGGGATATTTCTCTGCTCCTCTTAGCTCTAACACCTTCTCAAACTGAAAAGTTTGAGTACAGTGTCATACATATTACATAGATAAGTTACTGATTATCCTGGAGCTGTTTTCTACCAATATTCCGGACCTACTGGACACAGACAAAGCTGAGTAGACATTGAAATATATTGCCTAGGAACTATCTTCATCAAACATACCATTTTAACTTTTTCGAGTTCAAATTGACCAGTTATCTAAATTGATGGATTGTTTTTGTATTTGGATCTTGGGAGCATTGGTGGCATACTATTTGACTTTGATGATCTAGGCTAAGGACTGCCATTGTTTTAGCCAATACTATCTTCTATTTTATATAAATAGTCTGGCATTTTCAAATCACTTTATTAAATTTTGGCTTTTTCCAATTTGCTTTTCTCATTGAATGCTTCTTATACTGTCTGACATCCTAAGATTTAAACATATTTGCTTAATTTGAAAGAGGGGAAGAAAAGATATAAGAGACAAAAGTATGTTACTTTCATGTTTCTATCACTCAAAAATAGAAGCATATTTCTCTCAGACTAGACCCTTACCCAGAAATCAACTCTTAGAAGCATCAAACAGTAATTTAATTTCAAAAGCTTTTTTTTGTAAAGTGACATAAGCTATTATGGTTATATTGCTAAACAATTTGGAATCCATCTATAGCATGGAGTCTTTATAAAGTCCATGGGCTGTTTTAAACATTTTTTAACTTTAATAATTTAGATTATAGATATGATATAAACCATCTGCATCTTTCTGGCTGTAAGCAATTTTTTTTTCTTCTTGAAGCTGGCTTGGACTTCAATTCTATGAGCCAGAGGACCAGCTGACCATCCCATAGATGGTGGTCGACTTTTGCAACAGAGTCTAAAATATGAATATCTTATGAGAAGTTGGGGAATCTGGTCTTAAACTTTACTAAACTGAGTTTGAATGCTTTTATAAAAATTTGTGTACTTTAAGTTTAAGTAATTTCAATTTAGAAATCAGGAAACATTTTTTAAAGACTCTAGATTTTGAAATACAAAGGCTCAAAAGATTTTTCAGTACTCATAAAACTTCATTTTAGACACCCAGAGTGACAAATATCCATTTACACTATTAACAGGTGTTCAGAGTAGTCTACCACAACTTGGCAAATCTAGACTAATGATGAGTCACACACACACACACACACACACACACACACACACACACACACACCACTCACATTCTTGAGTAAGCATAGGTATCATTAGAATTAATTCAAAGGCAGAGAAATATAATGGTTCATGCAACCTCTTGCTGGCTTATGTTTTAAAACAGACAATCAGAAAGCCAACAGAGGTAGCATTATGGGATATCTCATTAGGATCCAAGAAGAAAGTCAAGAGAATGCCTGAAAGGTACTCACCTCTGCAGCCTGAGATGTCCTCCAGCAAGGAGGATAGAAGTTGTAAGGAGCAGGACAAGCTAAGCTGGGTGCTGTCAAGGATTGTACAGAATAGTTTTAAAGAGGAAGGACCAGTGTCAGCAGAAGGAGCAGAGAGGGTGCTGACTCAGGAGGCAGAATCAGTGGTAAGGCCAAAGTCGCCAAGATGGGACAGCATTAGCAGGATAGACGCAGCACTCCATCCAGCCTCTGCCTTCTCATCACTCCCAACTTACCCATGGCCCTTTAGTAAGCTCCTTTCCTCAGAGGTATTTGTGGACTTGTCATTTGGGTGAGTGGAGATCATGGGACTAAGCAGCCACTCTAATGCTCAGATCTGTGTGCTGGCTCATATAGCTTTGTGTCCATGCGTGAATTGCCAGACACTGCAACTTCTAGGAAGGTAAAAACAAGACTGTTAAGTAAAAGGTAATGTCTATTGGAAAGAACAATTCAGCGACTTTATGCAAGGATGAGTTCTGGGTTTATTTTAACCTGTCAGGCAAAAAACTGAGTTAATACTATGCATGTTAAAACCAATTTGACAGATGGATGGAAGTTTACTATGTGGTGGCTGTCAGCAGCCTCAAAGCGGTTAGCCGCATGAAGAAAGCCAGGTGTACACAGACTTCAGGATGCCCCCAAAGAATGGTCACTATCATACAAATACCCCCTGCAGCACCCAAGACCACAACATATGGGCACATTGAGCATGTAGAAACCTCCAAGAGGTGATACTTTATCACTGTTCATATAGGAACATTGGGATATGAGTACACTTCACTGATTCTGTCTTTAGAAAGAGCATGATTGAAAATGAAAGATCAGTAATACCCTTTTAGCTCTGGAATTGGTGGGAAGTATTTGGGTACTTAGGAAAAGAAAGATTATAACTTTGATTTAGAAACATATTAAATCAACATTTATTGAGTGCCTGTTTGCACAAGGGAGGTGCTTTAAAAGATGCACCAGACATGGGCATTGTCCTGTGGTTCTTACCAGAATCAAGCCTAATGTTGTGAAAAATATCTCATTTAGGAAAATTAAGTCATTGTGGGGTGTTCATGCTGCCTTTCCCTGTCCTGGAGGATGTTCTGTTATTCCCGAGTTAGCCTCTCGTTTTGGGGGTGTGTTAATTGGTTAAGCTTCCTTCCTAGTAATGGCTTCTTGCAGGACTCTATGCAGAAAATGTAAAGCTCAGTTTCAACCCCGTAGACCCACCTGCTCTATTTGTGTGCCTGGATGACAACAGAGAATTTCAGAGAGTCCATCATAGTTTCTCATTTTCAAGAAATTGATCAGTCAGAGAAGAGAAAGAAGGGAAGGGGAAAGTCATCACATTCCCGCAGGGAAAGACATTCTCTTCCAGCTCATCAGAGGGAGCTTTAGCAGTGAGGTCTGTACTCATTCACAAACTCTTATGATGGGATTATGGTTTCAGTGGAGAGAAAGAAATTGATGCTGCTCCCAACTCCAGCAAGACGGTTTAGTAGAGGCAATTTTTTTTTTATGCCAGAAACATCAAAAAGGAAGAAAAGCTCTAGAGAAATCCATTTTGAACATTTATTTTTTTGTCTTTCTTCTTTCTGTTGTGAACAAAATTGCCCATCTCAAGACCACTTTAAAAAAATCTATAATTTCTCAAAACTACCCATCTGCTGAACTACTCGTTAGTGTAGTTGCCTGTCAACAATGGACTAATTGGCTTTGGCTGAGTTTGCTTTTCTCAGGCCTGGTCTCGGTGCACTTTTGAAAGGGCTCTAAGTTAGAGATTAGGCTACATTCCACTGCAAAGGTCTTAGAACACAAGGCTCTTGTACCCATTTATCTCTTAATGTTCACATGTCATACAGAGGGCATCCATGTGACATCAGTGTGGATGTGATGTATTGTTTTCCTTACTCTCCACTCTTTGGCCATTTTTCCTTTTTTTACTTGTAAAACAATGCCATAATTTTATGAATATCAGCATTGATAACCCAAACATATTTTAAGGTATGAGAAAATTATCAGTCTCCAGGGAAGAGAAAGCCATGAAGAAACATGATATTCCCAGGAATTTGGAAATGTAACTTTTTTATTTGATGTATCACTGAGATTAGAGAGCCATCTTTAGTTTCAAACCTGATGAGTAACTCTATCATTAGCCAATGACTGTCTGCCATGTTACATTTTTGAGGTATATTCTCAGGGTTATAGAATTTCTTTCTCTGTTCTTTTCCCCCAAGGTTTCCCTGCCTAACAAAGGAAGGAGTTAATAATGCCCTTAGCCATCAGCAAAAAAGTTACAAGCAGGGGAAAAGTACATGATTGAAGAACTGAACACTTAATTACACATAGAGGTATTAAAAGAAAGATCCCTTGAGCTAGCAGACCACAGGACAATGGATCAGCAATTTTACAATCTATTTTTGACTGTCATTGACTTAGGACTCTGGAAAAGTCCCCTTTGTTTCTGTTTTTCAAAAAAATATTGCACTATCATGACAATCATTATTTATTTGGTATAAAGGATGCTTGCTTAACACCCAGAATCCAGAGTTTTTTTTTCTTTTTCTTAACCAGAGAAAGAATAAAATTACTTTCATCCTCAAACAATAGAGAATAATATCATATGCCCACAAAAGCATGAACAAAACCATCCACAAGGGCAAAGGAAGGGGGTTTTAAAGATCCTGTGAGTTTTATTTCCCCTGTGAGCTTGTACCTGCCTGTGAAAGTTGGGGGGCTACTGTTTGTGAACCATCATGCTTTTGTGCCTGGAACATGGTGCAATGTGTTTGCTTCAAAGCCTAAGTATCTCCATTTTGCAGCTGGGAATGCTGCATACAGAAGAGCTTAGCAAGTTTGCTAAGGTTCCTGGTCCTGGTGGCCCTAAGGCCTGTATACAATTCCTTTTTTTTTTTTTTTTTGGTGCCCATCCTGAGGCATGAACTCAAGGCCTAGGCACTGTTCCTGAGCTTCTTTTACTCAAGGTTAGTGCTCTACCACTTGAGCCAAAGCTCCACTTCTAGCTTTTTCTGAGTAGTTTGTTGGAGATAAGAGTCGCACAGACTTTACCCAGACTGACTTCAAACTGTGATCCTCAGATCTCAGTCGCCTGAGAAGCTAGGATTACAGGCAAAAACCACCAGCGGGGCTGGGAAGGTGGCTGAGTGGTAGAGTGCTTGCCTTGCATGCATGAGGCCCTGAGTTTGGTTCCTCAACACCACATTAGCAGAAAAAGCCAGAAGTGGGGTTGAGGCTCAAGTGGAAGAGTGCTAGGCTACAGCTGAAGAGCTGAGGGACAGCGCCCTTGCCCAGAGTTCAGGCCCCACAACCGACAAAAAAACAACAAAAAAAGGAAAAACCACCAGCACCCATTTCTACAATACTTGAAAATGGACTTGAAAGTATTTCCCATAAGACGCTATTAATCCTGACCAGTTAACTGCTCCCCTATTCTTTTAAATTGTACTTTATCTCTTATCTCCTTAAATTTTAGGGTTAGATCTGGAAGCATGGGGACATCTAGAACCCTAGTGACTCAAGTATTCACAGTGTTAGAATGTGCAATTATCCTAATTCATAAGAAATACTTTCTAATGCCAGAGGTTCCTCTGCTTCTGATTTCATTATCACAAGTGATTGAGGTTTTTCCTGCCCTTCTAGTTGCCTCCAAAAAAGAACATTCCACTCAGGTTCACAGTCTTAGAATTGACTGTTTTCCTTCTTCCCTATGCCCATCTCTACTCCTACATCTCATGGAGCTGATAGCAAATTATATCTATCTATCTATCTATCTATCTATCTATCTATCTATCTATCTATCCATCTATCTATCTGTCTCAGCAATCCTCTCTATAGGTCTTCACATGATGTCCCCTTCTTAAATCCAACTCATTATAGGCTTTAATCATATCTACAAAACACCTTCATAGCCATGTCTGGATGAGTGTTTGGTTGAATAACTGGATACTCTGAATTATCCAAGTGGATGCATCCAAAGATAATTATAAATGTAGAGTAACTGGCTGTGTTAAGTTTTCAAAAGCTAAAGGACAACATGAGAGTTCCAAGCTTTGGAGAGAGAAGATTGTAAGTGTTACATAGGATTCCTATGATGTCTTCTCTTCCCTCAGACAGCTGCGGTAAAGGACTGCTTTGATGGCCTGGCTCTCAGTTAGCTGTCAGTAGATCCTTGCTGTCCATGATACACTTACATATTCACTCTAACACTTTGCATTTTCAAAGAGACTTATAAGGCAATTCTCATGGTGTGGTGAAATGACAAGAAACTAAGATGGTCTGTTTAAAGGCTACTTACAAAGGCTGGAGATAAGAGTCTCACAGGCTGCCCTGTCTGGGCTTGCTTCAAACCGAGATCTTCACATCTCAGCCTCCTGAGTAGCGGGTATTACAGGCAAGATTCAATCAATGCCTAGCCAATGGTTGCTTCTTAACTTCACAACTTTCAGAGTGATATCTATGATTTCATAATACCAAGACCTCTTGTAACTGATGTAACCACTATGGAAATCAGCGTGGAGGTTCTTCAAAACACTAAGAATAAACTATTCTACTATCCAGCAAAGCATTCCACATAATGTTCCTATAACACTTAAGAGTAAAACTAGAAGGGGCTGGGAAGGTAACTCAGTGGTAGAGTGCTTGCCTCGCATGCATGAGGCCCTGGGTTTGATTCCTCAGCACCACATAAGCAGAAAAAGCAGAAAGTGGTGCTGTGGCTCAAGTGGTAGAGTGCTAGCCTTAAGCTGAAGAGCTGAGGGACAGAGCCCAGGCCCAGAGTTCAAGCCCCATGACCGACCAAAAAATAAAAAATAAAAAAAGTAAAACTAGAAGCTGAGTTCCATTCTGATGTAGAAATTAAGACAAAGCTCAAGGCAATGTTCATTCTCTATAAATTGTAATTACCACACGACCTAGACCTATGTTCCATCTCAATCCCACCAGACTATGTTATGACTTTTACTTTCAACAGTCCTGTATATTTGTAAACCTGACAGGGAACAAGATAGTATTTGTCATTTCAGTTGCTCTTTCTTTATTCTTTATATTTCAGGCTCCCTTCTGAATTTTGAGGGTAGAAATGCCAGTAATGTGTCTCTTAGTTTTTATTCCCCCAAGTATAGTTTTATCTTGTCTTCATTCCTGAAGGATATATATCTGGAAAAGCTCATGGTCTAAGTATTGCCCTTTAGCTTTTTCACACAAGGCTGGGTACTCTACCACTTGAGCCATAGCTCCACTTCTGGTATTTTGTTGGTTTATTCAAAATAGGAGGTTTTTTTGTTTTGTTTTTGCCAGTTTTGTGAACTCTAGGCCTGGGTGCTATCCCTATGCTCTTTGGCTCCTGGCGAGAGCTCTACCACTTGAGCCACATTTCCGGTTTTCTGGTGGTTAATTAGAAATAAAAGTGTCATGGACTTTCCTGCCCGGGCTAGTTTTGAACCACGATCCTCAGATCTGAGCCTCCTGAGTAGCTAGGATTACAGGCATGAGCCACCGGCGCCTGGCCAAAATAGGAGTTTTAGGGACTTTTCTGCCTGGGCTTCAAACCATGATCTTTAAATCTCAGCCACCTGAGAAAGTCAGAATTAGAGGCACAAACCACAGCACTCAACTGGACTCTAAATTTTTAACTTGCAGAAAATATAGGAGGTTTTCAGACAATTATTCAAAACTTTTTCTACCCTATGTTCTTTTCTCTTTTCCTTTAGATGCTCCAATTAAATAAATGCTAGACTTCTAATAAATATTGCCCATGTCCGTGTTTTCACCTATTTTCTTTTTCCCCCTAGCTTCAAGTTACTCTGTTCTTGGCCGTGTCGATTCTATAATTGAGCCCATCTTGTAAATTTTCTTATTTCAGTGGCTGTAACACTCAGTTTTATCATTCTTCTTTCAAGTTTCCACTTCTTTATTGAGAACTTTAAATTTCTATCAATTACAAGAGTAGTTATTTATTTTTAGCTGACTTTAAATGTCCTTGTATTTCTATTCTAGTGTATAAATGTCCTTATATTTCTGGATCTTCTTTGCACTGGCACGTGTCGGTTATCTGTTAAATTTTGCTGTGATTCTTTGCCAGTATAGCTTTGGGGGTAAGTGTAGGGGATATAGGCAGTAGTTAGCACATGGATAAGGAATCCTTCTTCAAGAACTTTCTTTCTGGAATTTTTCCTATACATCCTGTCTTTCCCGTGGGCTAGAAAGCTAGGTTCTTTTCTTAGAGATGTAGCTACCAGCAAAAACATCCTCTTTGGTGATAAACGCTCTAGAGAGAAAGGAGAGATTAAAGTAACAAAGAGAAGACTCCACGCGGTTTATAACACAGTGACCCCTTATCTTCTTCTGGTCAGAGAGATGGAATTTTGATTGGCCACTGTAGGTGCTTTCACTGCTAACATTACCTGGTGGTACAATTTCATAAGTGGTGCTGCCCTCAGGAAGGGAGCAGAAAAGAAAAGAGAGGAAGAACAAAGTGTCCTATTTCCAGCTCACAAGAGCCCTTTGCTGCTGTCCTCTGGCCAGAATCAGGAAGTCTCTCCTAAAGAGAGACTTATGCTGCCCACACCTGCTTTATAGCTCTAGGATATCAGTGGTCCTCAAGTCAAAGTCAAAAGATGTAGAGAGGACAAGCCCAGTGAAGTCATTGCCATATCAGTCGATATTCAAGTTGTAACTTCCATCTCATCTAAAGATGCTCATGTGTTGCTTTTCTATTTTGTCCACAGTTATTGGAGTTAGCAAGAGATAGGTTTTAATGAGCTTACCAGGAATCCCTCAGCCTCTTTACATAAAAAGTCTGGTCTCTTGGGTTTTGTTCATTATCTATCTGCTGCCCCCACTTCTAAGAGAGTGTGGGTGATTGGGCATGTTTCTGTGCACACATGTTTATGTGTTCTTTACCCTCTAGTCTTGGCATCAAGCAGAGCTCCTCAGATTCCTGCTGTTTCCTATGAGTACCCACAAATAGGCTGATACAGTCTTACAGTCCAGTGCCCTTTTGGACATTCCTAGTTCCAGCTGACACTTTTGAGCAAATTTAAATGAACAGATCTGTCAGGAATCCATTGTATAAACTAAAAACTTAAGAAAAGTAAGGGAAGGGGTGGGTCAAAATGAGGTAAAAATGTTGAAAGGGGTGACACTGATCAAGATGCATTATGTTCATTGGCTTTCTAAAATGGCAACTCCTTTGTACAACCATTTAAAGATAATTTTAAAAATATAGACAAGTTATTATAAATTATTCAGTTGATAATGAATCCACATAAATTAAACTTAACTAGAAATATGACACAATGAAAATATGATATATTGGTAAAAATGTTAAAAAAACAAAAGAAAAGAAGAGTTATAGAAACTATTAGAGAAAAATGCTATCTTATATTTATAATCAATTGATGAAGCCAAAGATGAAAATATATACATGACTTCAATTTCATTGTACAATCTCATAGTTTTCTTAAGCCTATTAAGTATGTAAAGATATGTAAGTAACTTTTTCAAGTTACTCATTTCTACTTTTTCTAAGTAAAAACTTGCTGCAGTTGTGAGTGTATTTCACAACTGTTTTTCTTTAATTTAATTTTTTATTATTACCTTTAAGTAGTTATACATAGGAGTTGCTATTTAACAAAGTAGTTTATGAATGCAATATATCTTGATCAATGTCACCCCTTTCAACATTCCTATCCTTATTTTATGCAATTGTTGATAGCAGTCTTCCCCCATTCATTGTTCTTGCACTGTTTTAAGTAGACATGAGATTCTTTTAAGAATATAATACAAACTATACCTGAAATTATGTCACTTAATATTAATGATGTTTATTTCTGCTCATTCAACTTCCTATGTCCTTTATTGTACTCTGAATTATATTTTGTAATGAAGATATATATCCCAAAATTTTACCAGTCTCATCCTTGTGAATTTTGACAGAGGTGAATTGGATGATATTGCATTAATGAACCTTACTAATTTGCTCTTAGGATGGTCACTCTGTCTGTAGGCAAGATGGTATCCAAAAATGATTAATTAAACTTTATAATGAACAGCCTCTTTATACCAACAGAAAACAGTCATAGCCAGTAGCTTTTACTCATTGTTGGAGCAGTTAACTACACCTGGATAGACACTTAAAATAGACACAACATCTTTTGGGTGTGAGCTTTAAAGAGGAATGTTGCACTAAATAATCGATGCTTATCATCTTGTTTCTAAGATCCCAGCCCTTGGCAGTGCTCCCACACATCAGTCAGTTTTTCTTCCATTGAACTGAAATAATGGGAATTTTCACGTATTTGAAGGATTTACAGTAAAGGAGATTTTACTTTCGCTGTTTCATGTTGGGTAGAAGTTCAAGGACCATGGCTTAAAAGAAAATTTTTAGCCGTTCTAAAACCAGATGTCAGATAATCTCTATTTAAACATGTTCAAGAGAATCTTGGGGATTCTCTCTCCCCATCTTCTCCTTCTTTTGAGATTGACCTTGATATCACTAGCCTCCCTCTTCGGCCTTCCAGCATGCTAGAATTCCAGGTGTATCCCATGGAAACTAAAGAATATACTCATGCCTCACTTGCTGGCTTGATCCTTAGATCTGTTCCTACTCTGAGAATCCTCAATTATATGAGCTCAAATAGACATGGGGGTATTAATACTGGGAGACCTTTAAATGCTGACAGTGACTTTCATTTTATTTCCTTTATTGGTTCCCCATTGGTAAAATGAGGGAGAAAGTTAGGTAATGGCATTGCTTTTCCAGTTCTACGACCTTTTAATCCTATTTATTACATGATAGAAAAATACAATGATTTTATATAACTGAGTTTTGATTCAATTCAGCAAATACCCAGATTGACAATTGTATACCAAGTACCATTCCAGTCTTCAACAGAGTGGCTTTGTGTTTATTCAGTGTTTCTGTGTCATCTTGAGGGCCCAGACCTGGTCAATAAGGATATGTCCTCAACCATGTTTAATGCTGGATGGGAAAACCAGTAACCAATTTGTTACAAAATGTACAATTCCTGCAACTGAAAGGTTCAGACACCACCAGATAGTTTATTGCTGGCTCAACATGCCACAAAAGCTTTCCAACAGTATGTAAAGACAAAACACAGCTAAACCTCTTCTGCTGCATGGATACAAGGAATCCCTTTAATTAAACAATGATTCACAGCCTTCCAAGGAGCTCATCCTCAAGGAATAAATGAAAATGTATCTATAAAAAATTGGTGAGAAATGACATGAGCCATGATAGGTTTCGCCTTCCTTCTTGTGGTGAGTAAAACATGGCAGCCTTTAACAATTACAACCTAAACCAGCAGTGATTATATGCACAGCACAGTCTTACCAAAACACTCACTCCAATGCATTTATTTTCCATGGTGAAGTTAACATAAAATTTCAACTAATTACCCCAAACTAAGATTGGGAAATTGCATATTTACTCAAAGTGTTCTATGTGAAGTTGGATTTCTATCATGGCTGTCTCCACTGTCTCATCTTTGTTGTTACTCACTTTGAGCAGTGTTTATTGAATGCAGTCACGGGTGGAAAGTCAACAAATGCAGGAGATGCAGGTGTGGAGGTGATGAGATCTGATAGACCCCACAGTCCCAAAGGAAAATAAACAGGAGCCATTGATTTAAATGAACTTAAATGTTGTCTGTAACCCTGAGGTCATTATCCTTCCTCTCCCTCTTCCTTTATCTTCCACACACAAGCACTTAGGTGACACATAAACATTTGGACTTCAACATGAATTTGAGATCATTCCTGAGAAACTTAACAGATCTTGTTCATCACAGAAACTTCAAAATTAATAATGCCAAAGGCAATGCTTCACTAAACAATATCAAGTGACATTGATGTTATACTGACCTATGGAGCAAAGTTACATTACTAATAATTTTTAAAAGGAACTATTGGGACAGTATTGTTACTAAATAAAATAAAGTAAGCCTGCTTATTGTATCTATGATAATGAAAACAATAAAAAGAGGTAATATTGATCAAGATGCATTTTATTCATAAGCCAACATGTTGCATGGTTACCTCTTTGTATAACTACTTAAAAAATTTTAAAACCTAAAAAACTTATGATTCTTCAATACAAATTGCTTGCAATTGAGTAAAACAAAGTTGCCTCAACTTATAATAATTCACTGTTTCTTACTCTTTGGTACCAAGGTTGTTCAGAATATTCTTACTCATTTTTACCTAAGTTATTGATGACATCTTTGACTTAATCTTTGAGCCATTGTGTTTAAAAGAATGAATTACCTCTACATTAAAAACTGTCAAGAATTCAATGTGTCCTGGCATTAGTCCTTGATGGTATCTTTTTAAATTTCTGTTGACATACCTACACATTTCCTGGGAATTGGCAGTTCATATTAATGACTTGTGTAGATTTTTCTCCAGGAAACCCTGTGCTTTTTATATGCTATGAGGAATAGGAATACATACTTAATATATTAATATTTAAATATATATTTAATATATTTAATATTTTACAATGGCTGAATCCCACGCTTTCCTACTCATGTTTAACCTTGGCTTCTCTATTGTTAGTCTTATTGCTTTTAAACACAAGTTCTTCTGCAGCAACATTTAAGAAAGATTGAGCAGCAATATAGGTCAAATTAAACCTAACATCAAAAACGAACATAACAAGTATTTCAGGGTCTTCTCATTCAGTTCTCATTCACTCTTGAACAAATTTAACTTTCTTTTTTTTTTGGGTCCGGTAGTAGGGCCTGAACTCTGGGCCTGGGCACTATCCCTCAGCTCTTCAGCTCAAGGCTAGCGCTCTATCACCTGAGCCACAGCGCCACTTCCGGCTTTTTTTTCTTTTTGCTTATGTGGTGCTGAGGAATCGAACCCAGGGCCTCAGGCATGCAAGGCAAGCGCTTTACCACTGAGCCACCTTCCCAGACCACAAATTTAACTTTCATATGCCTTTCAAACTACTGGAATCTTCTTATTTCTGGAGATATTTTAGGGAAATTTAGAGAAGGGTTGGAGAGCATGAGACGTAGCAAAACTATTTTTAATGTGATTTTCATTTTCCCCTCCTTGAGATTTTTTTTGTATTAACACAAATGTGTCTAATGTGCCCTGTTCCTCCTCTGAGTATTTGCAAGCTCTGAAAATGACTAGAGTCAACTCTATCTCCCATTCTCACTCTCTCCCCATGCTTTTTCTAGCTTCCTCTTCCTCCTCCTATTCACCATAACTGCCCCCCACATCAGTCTCTCTTTCTACCTTTCTGTGCTCTTTCATCACTTTTCCTCCTTGTACCTTTTCTCCTCCCAATAACTAGATGGATTTACTTTCCAAGGATTCACAGCATATGACTGTATAGACTGTACAAATGCCTGCTCTCAAGAGTGAAAGCGATCCACTGGAGTTGAGCCGCACACCACTTGAGCAGCCTTAGAATGACAGCTGGGTCTGAGACCACAGTCTATTTTAACTGGTTTGGTTGCTCACAACTCTTCATTTGCATGGACACCTAGTAGAACATGTCCACATGGACAGAACTACAGATTTGGGGAGATAATAAATTCTTTATTTCTGTGCCAGTCCTGGGTCTTGAACTCAGGGCCTGGGAGCTGTCCCTGAGTTTCTCTTGTTCAAGGCTAGTGCACTATCACTTCACATTTCCACTTTCAGCTTTTTCTGAGTAGTTTTTGGTAAAACAACAAACAAACAAGCAGAAAACCTACTCTCAGACTTTTCTACTCAAGGTTGGCTTCCAACCTTGATCCTCAGATCTTATCTTCCTGTGTAGCTAGGATTTCAGGCATGAACCACAGTACCCAGCTGGGGTGCAATAAATTCTATATCATTCAATTCACCGTTTTTCTTTTTCTTGAACACCTATAGTGTTTAGAAAATCATTTTTAGTTTTGGATTCAGTAGTATATAAAACAAAGCTTCCTAAGACATAATAGGAAGGAAGGAAGGAAGGAAGGAAGGAAGGGAGGGAGGGAGGCAGACAAGTACGTGAAATTGAAACAAGTACAATAGAAAAATGTGTATAGAAGGTTCTTAGGAAGAGAGTGTGTGTGGGTTTGTGTTGGTGATGAGTGGGAATTCAGAGAAGGCCTCACTGAGAAAGTTGATATTGGAATTCTGAGAAGGTGAGAGATATGATGTGGGTGCCTGGGAGAAATGGAAACACATACAAATTGCACATATGCAAAGGGCCTAGGCAGGAGTAAGCTTGACAATGTATTATGATGCTATAGTTTCTACTTGTGTACATTCTGGCTTTTTTTGATTGCTTTTAACTTCAGGTGTTTCATTAAATGATTCAGTGTAAACAAAAGTTTTTGAACATGCATTCAAATGCCTGATAGTGTTCTGTTCCACAAATAGGTAAACAGCCACTTCAGTTCTTTCTGCAATTATTTAAATAGCAAGCATTTATCAAGCATCTTCAATGTAGTAGGGAAAATATTACATTTTAAGGATAGAATGGTAAGCAAAATAAAATCATTCTTCTTTGCTATTTAGATGAATAATGTAATAGTGACTCTAATAATATAGCTGGTTAATAATATTTAGAAGAAAGTAAAAACGGGATTTGTGGAGAACATAAAATGGGAAAACCTACAGAAGGAAGAGAAGGTGGTTCAGGAAGTTTTGAGTTACTGTAACAAATTGTCTGAGAGCATAAATAAGAGAAGGCTTAATTTGGATTGCAGTTTCAGAGAAATTAGGCAGTTCTTTTATGCCTGTGACAAATAGCACATCACAATGGGAATAAGAGCCTTAACTTCATGGGAACCATGAAGTGGAATGGGAGAAGCGGCTAGATGCAGATATTCCCTTCCGGGGCCTCCCTCTAGGGTCATATAGGTGGTGAAACTCTTACAGGTTTTACAGTCTTGAAACAGTGCCATACCTTGGCGACCAAGTCTTTAATACATGGGCCTTTAGGAGATACCTAATTGGGTCATAGAAGGCTCCAACCTCTCAAGGAAGAAAGCAATGTTTTCAGTCATAGAATCCCTGGGTAGGAGAGTTTGAGATGCTCTGGGGAAGACAGAAATCCCAAAGACCAAAAGTTTTTCAGTAGGAGAACCTAATGAGATGAGGTCCAAAGCTGACCAGGGGCTCTAGTGTAGAAAACCTATAGGACCCGGAAAGAGAGAAGCCTAGATGTTACCTTTCATTCATCAGTAAACACTGAATGGGAATTCCTGATCTAATCTTCAACTTACTCCATCAGCAGGGTAAAGGTGCCCACTTCAAAGGCTCTGTATTTTCTGGTGAGATGCTTGAGATATAAGAGTGTGACCCAAGTAATAGAGTTGCTTGCCTAACAAGCACAAGGCCTTGAGTTCAAACCCTGATATTTCAGAGAGAGAGACAGAGACAGAGAGAGAAAGAGATAGAGACACACACAGAGAGATACATTGGAGGTTATGTGGCAAGCTGTGTTCTTGCAAGTTATCTTTTGGAGGAACAGTGGTAGGACCATGTGGAATGTTGAACATAGTAGGAGTGAGGCAAAGGGAAGGGGACATGTCACTTTCCTGCCTTGTAGAGCACACATACATGGTGATGTTAGTTTCCAAAATGAATGAAACCAAGGGGCTGGGAGGGTGGCTCAGTGGTAGAGTCCTTGCCTTGCATGCATGAGGCCCTGGGTTCAATTCCTCAGCACCACATAAGCAGAAAAAGCCGGAAGTGGTGCTGTGGCTCAAGTGGTAGAGTGCTAGCCAAGGACAGTGCCCAGACCCAGAGTTCAGGCCCCACAACCACCAAAGAAAAACAAGAAAGAAAGAAAAAAGAAAATGAATGAAACCAGAAAGAGAGTAGAATAAGACAGATTTGTGAATCCCCTGTGGCTTCCCCCAGCAGATACCAGACACAAAGCTGAGCTTCATTTAGGACTGATGAGGAATTGCTATGCGATAGAAAAGGAAATCCATTCCTGCACCCCATCAGGTAGGTCATTGTGCCTTCGCTGGGGAGACCCCCATGCTCAAACACTCCGCTGTCCCACAGGACAAGGCTGCAGGCAGAATGGGCAGCTCCGGGAATGGGTGAGCCCTGGTCTAGTATATTAAGTACATGGGGGTAGGAGTGGGAGGTTTACTTCCTATTTTTGAGACAAAATAACTCACTTGATTTACGAAGATCTCACAATCAAGTATCATCGAACTCCATCCCAGTGGGTACCCATTCTGTATGGAAATGGAGAAGCAGACATTACTATCTGTGCCCCATCCCTTTTTATGGAGCTTATCTGCCAGAGTGAAAGGAATCTTCAAACTACTTGTAGCAGTGAGTCACACAAGACAGGCCACAACGTGAAGCCACACTCATTTTCCTCCCTCTCACACCTTAAATTGCTGCTCCATTTAGTGAACACTGAGCCTATGGGTAGATGATTGTACCTCCAGAAACAAATAATCCATTGGAACATAATTGTTACTGGATAGAGTGACCTTTCATATTTATAGGTTGCCAATAAAATTGTCAGGCCATAAAAATATGTGCCAACAATGAAATTTTAAACATTCATTCGTTCTGTTTTAATACCTTCAGGTCTCAAAAGATGGCAAAGTGCTTGGTTTCAGTTATAAAATTATAAAGGATTGGATATGTTTATTTAATAAGTTGACTACTATATCAAATGTACATTGAAAGTATTAATAAATGCATGTTAAATATTAACTCTTGAGTGCTTAGAATACCAAGGCCAAGCTCATTTGTATCCCTAAGTATGTTAATTTAAGATAGAAATCAAAGCAGTTTTTTTATTGTAAGAAAGCATACAGCTATTTTAATGAAGGACTTGTAGTTAAATTTGAGGCAAAAAAATGTTTGTTTTGGTTAATAAAATCAGGACGGTATTTGAATAGCATTGCTCTAAGAGCAGTGGCTCTGAATGCAGCTCCAGGACAAGAGGTTGCTTCTGCAATGACTTGGGGTGGTCACCTGACACTGTGCAATGATATGGAAACTTTGAGGGTCTTTGGTAGGTCCTCATTGAGGCCACTCATGGTGTGGTCCCCAGGGAGTGCTGGCCTGAGGGAGGTCGGGAGCCTCCCAGGAGGGCGTCCCAAAAACCTGAAGAAATGGCAGCCCCTGGAATAAGTCAGCCAAGAAATGGGATTTAGGAGATAAAAGCATGAGCCTCACAGTTTTCTATCTTGTTTTTTAATGTTATTTAGTTAAATGGTTCAAAAGGATAAAAAGGCTGCAAATGACCTCTCAGTATGTATTTCTACTTTCCTCATTTTAACCAAATAATATATTTCCTAGAACCCTTCTTAAGAAACATAATGTAGGCCTAGCTACTCAGGTTCAAAGCTAGGCCAGGCAAGGAAGTCTGTAAGATTCAGATTGCAAATAAACTCCCCCAAAGCCAGAAGCTTTGTTGCTCAAGGGGTAGAACACTAGCTTTGAGCACAAAAGCTCAGGGACAGCACCCAGACTCTGAGTTCAAGTCTTATTACATACACACACACACACACACACACACACACACACACACACACACACACAAGGAAAAGGAGCAAAGGAGGAGGAACAGAAGAAGGAGCAGGAGGAGAAAGAGAAGGAGGAAGAAGCAGCAGAAGCAGCAACAGCAGCAGCATTGGTGGTGGCAGCAACAGCACAATGTGGTCACTTGCATAACGAATTTAGCGTAGGACTTCTGGGGTACTCTGTGGGGAAGTCTTTTCCCTCTAGCTTCCTGGGAGAGAAATTGCCTCTGGTGCCTGAGCACTCATAATAGAGCAAGTAGAACAGAGGGCAACAGAGAGCCCAAGTGGCTCTGCCTTTATAGAGCTGCCATTTTGCCCTACATTGTCCGCTCTTTTTCCTTCTGTCTTCTTTCTCTCTTGTGGAAACCCTTGTTACTTTTGTTTCTGTTGAACGCTGCTAACTCTCATCTGAACTAACTTATATTGTCAGTGACCTCTTAGATTGCATCCAATCTTCAATTATCACTAATAATGCTATCAAAAATAACTTTTATTTATAACCTCCTTGTGAGAATATTTGAAAGGCCAAGAGTGCTAGACCTCGGCTGAAGAGGCTGTAATTTGTAATTTCTATTTCTGCCTATAAAAAGCGTATAGCCTAGAGCAGGCTTACTTTGTCTCCTTTCTTCTCAGAGGGGAAACAGGAAAGGAAGGGGAAAGGTATGGAAGATAAAAGAAGGGAGAGATTTTTATTTTTCTGAAAATAGTAGGGATAAAGAAGGATTGGCTGATTTAGAAGTATAAAGTTTAGCATTGAAACTGTCCATATTGCTAGCATAGAGTATGTAGTGGAAAGGCATGTTACTTTTCTTTTGAAGAAGTGGATTTATTTTTGCTAGTCCTGGCATTTGAACTCAGGCTCTGGACATTGTCCCTGTGAATCTTCGTGCTCAAGGATAGTGCTCTACCACTTGAGTCACAATGCCACTTCCAGCTTTTTCTGATTAGTTTATTGGAGATAAGAGTCTCATGGACTTTCCTACCCCGGCTGGCCTCAAACAGCAATCCTCAGATCTCAGCCTCCCCAGTAGCTAGGATTACAGGTAGGAACCACCAGCACCCTGCTTAAAGAGATCTACTAGAGATTAGTCTGTTGCATGATTGACATGAAGAAGTGTACTTGTGTTTGGAGGTTAAGAATAGAGAACATACTCATTAGAGGTCTCTGAAGGAGACTGCTGGTGTATTGGTTTTTAACAAAGCCACTGTTGGCGCTGGGAAGGTGGCTCAGTGACAGAGTGCTTGCCTTGCATGCATGGGGTCCTGGGTTTGATTCCTCAGCTCCACATAAGCAGAAAAAGCCAGAAGTGGGGCTGAGGCTCAAGTGGTAGAGCGTTGGTCTACAGATGAAGAGCTGGGGGACAGTGCCCAGGCCCAGAGTTTAGGCCCCACAACTGACAAAAAAAAAAAAAGAAAGCCACAGTTGTGCTGCATATGTTGTTAAAAGATCAGTCAGCTATGAGTCAAATCTTATAACCAAGGGCATTTGAGTTTCTCTTCTTATTTTCATTGTTATTGTCACAGCTAAAGAAAAGACTTGATTTTGTTTTTCATTAGTTGATAGAAAGTTCTGTGAGCTATACTTCATGATTGGAGAGTCCTGGATGGGTCAGTTCTTGTTTCTTAGGAAATAAAACCTTGAAGTTGAGGAAGGTTATCAGGCAGTGGGCAGTAATTGTTAAAAGCCTATGGTGAAGCTACATTATGCTGAAGGTCAGGAAGATGACAAGTAAGTGAACTCACTTGAATGAGGGCAAATCTTTATCCCCATCATAGGCAGATGTCACTAAGGGGAGTGACTGAAAAGCTCCACAGACTTAGTGTTTGAGAGTTTGTTCCTTTGAATGGCTGTATTCTTAGCCAAGTCATATAGAGGATCTACTTAGCAGATATAGAGGTCTTTATTGAATTCAAGTAATCTTTACCCAGCCCTTTTCTAATCCAGGCCAAATAAATACATTATCTAAGGAAAACAGTATGTTTTCTAGACTATTACAATAGTCATCCCTACAATCCCAAATTATTATATCTGCTAAGCTCCTTATACACAGACATTCTGTGATATCTTTATATATACTTGTCACAAGACCTATTATGTCACCCCAAATTTATGACCTTTAACAGAAGGGCTGTCATCAGGACACTGTTGTATAACTTATGTGTTATGTCTGTCATGAGATTTATAAGTAATTCATAAATATTACAAATAGAAAAAGTACAAACATACATTAACAGAAATAAGCAAAATTTACATAAAAATTTTACATCAAGTAAAGCTTTTCTTATCATTCACATGTCTCACAGAACAGTTTCCGTCTTTTGTAGATGTTTGTCTTGTTGCCTTTCTCCCTCAGCCCCATCTTTGTTTCTGGGGATTATTGATGACATGAAATACAGGGGGCATCTTTGCTACAGGCTATTCCAAGGCTGAGTTGTGTGTTCGGCTGAGGGGGTTTTTACCATCCACAGGTGAAACTGGCTAAGATGATCAGGATACTTACAGCCCTTTCTTTAGCTGTCACAACTATGGGTAAATGAACTGTAGTTGCCATTACCATTTTAAAATTATGAGTAGGGTTACACAATGAAATATCCTAAGCTTTAACAGCCAAGAACTAACACCAACTTAGTTGAGTTGCCACATATCAGCCTATACACTATATGCATGTGCATGCAACAGAACACATTGGAACTGCTGAGCAGAAATGTCGAGATTTGCCTTGGATATACATGATTGAGGGTCATTCAAATTACTTTCTTGTCTTTGCTTTCTGTATTATTGCTTTTGAAGACTTCACTGAAATGGAGATGCCTAATCTCAAGAGACTTTTCTGATGGAATTATTAATAGATAGCCAAACGATTCAGGCCTTGAGGGGCTATATAAATTATCAATGAGGGATTAAGTGTAGGCAAGACCTTCAAAAGCTTAGGGGAAAATGGATGAAGCTGAAATTTCACAGAGGATACAGATTTCTGGAAGAATGAGAAAGGCACTAATTGAGTCCCATAAACTGTTTGATGATGCACTTAACTTAAAGACAAAAGACTTGTGACTGAAGGAAGAAAAGGAAATGGAGACAATCATAGATGCCAACAAAGGACACTGAATGGTAGGCCAAGGAATCCCAACAAGAGGAGTCCGCATAGTGATAACATTAATGGCTGTTGACTGTTTAAGTGCCTTTGAATGAGTGCGTGGAGCCAGAGGGCCATTTGTTTTTCAGCTGTGATGTTTTCCTTTATCTTTAAGAGTGCAATAGAAGCTTTGATGTAATAAGGTCAAATACAACCACTTTTGCCCAGTCTCTGCCAAAAAAAAAAAAAAAAAAATACTGGGTTTGAGTTTCCAGGGAACCTGAAGAAATCATTTCAGCCTAGCTTTTACCACCCACAAGTCCTTTAAAAAGACTTTCAGAAGCATCCCGAATTTTCACATTACTGCCTTGACCTTGCAGGCAAGGGTCAAAGCTGGAGCACGTGGTTTTAATTGTCTGATAAGATACATCGCTCAGTCTCTGCCTGGCTAACAGTTCAACCAGCTGGTTTCTATCTCTTCTTCTCTAATCATTAGACATTAGGCAAGCCATGAAAATGTTATCATAGCATTTTATTAAAGTCGCTACCAAGTAGCATGATAAATGGAGGGAAACTAGAAGCAAAACAAACAAAATAAATAAAAATTCTCTAGCAAGTCTCAATGGCTAACCAATTTTAAAAGCCTTACAACTTCTGGTTGTGAGAAATAAAACAAAAAATACCATAAGAGGCTTGTCTCTAACTTAGGTATGCATTATTTTTATCAGCAAATGGAAATGATAAAACTCCAAATTTTCTTTTGGTCTTGATACTGTTTATTGACATTTTCAGAATTATGTCAATCTCATTTTCTAAACAATGATCTCTCCTTTCTCCATTTGACTTTCTATTTTTAAAAGTTTCAGTCAATCACAAGTGAATGGCATTTAAAAATCATCATCACATTAAGCTTTTAAGTCTAGTTGAGTATATTTTAACTCCAGAAACTAAAGAAAAGAAATAAACAAGAAAACATAAACCGTGGCTATAACCCTAAAACACTAAATAACTTAGTAATGACATTGAATTGTAAGTCATTCTTATCAACCGATCAAATATATCACCTTCTAGTTTGTCTTTTGGTGTGAAAAAATAACTTAAGTACTTGGAAAATATACTTGCTATCAGCTAGTTAACAACATAACAGAAACAGATGCTTTTATAAGGTAATAGGTGTTCAATTACACGTGATGGAAAATTCAATGTGAACAGTTTAAGGTAAAAATAAAACGTAATGGCTCATGTAATTAAAAATATACTAGGGTGAGCTTAAGTATGGCTGGATTAAAGACTAAACAATGTCATCTGCCCCCACCCTTTCTTGCTTTTTTGCTCCTTTTCCCTCTTACTCTTATGAATGAACATTTTTTTTAAACTTCATAATATGATGACACCAGACGGCTACTAATGATGATTACCTTACACAGAGTCCACTTACCAACCCAGAAGACATTATTTCAACAGAACCAACAGAACAGACCTGCTGTTAAATCTAGTTGGTTCCAACTGCTCCATGTGTTGACCTCCAAACACCTCACAGGGCCAAGAATACAGAATAATTTATTTTAACCTTGTCTAAGCCAGATACTAACCCAAGGGAACAGCTTTGTAAAAAACCACATGGATCAAGAACAGTAGATGATTATTTTCAAGAGGAAAGCAAGGAGCTATCATCAGAAAAGGCAAAAATCATTGCACTTCATGAGACAATTTTTTTGGAAACTTGTTTATTTTTCCAGAAATTTTAATTGCTTCTTGAAAAGTTAAGATTGATCAGAGAATCCATCAAGAAAAGAAATCCTGGTCTTGACTTTTCACAGCAGATGCCCAGGAATCCCTGATGAATTTATTAATTAAAACTGTGTAGTAACTTTAATGAGTCACATAGATCAAATTTTGCTTTCTGGGATGCTGAGATTGCAGGAATGTGTCACCAATTCTCACTCCAAATTGTGTTTTCTAACACTACAGTTGGTCCAGTTTGTTAGTTTGTTCAAATTCTTAGGTGCATGCTATACTACAACCTCGCTCAAGAATTTAGTATGTCATGTGTTGTTTATAAAATCTCCTATATTTACTATACCCAATTTTTTTAATCACTTCTTTCTAGTCATGATAGCTTTTGGGAAAAGATAGAAATAGGTACCTGACAACTGAACTCCTTTTATCCCTTATCCTAATTATTACAGATCAAGTATGTATTAAAATAATCAATGTTTGTTATTGAATTGAAAGTTTAAAAAGAATGCAAACATGGACTTATGGCACAAGGCAGATTAATTTAATTATACAATATGCTTGAGGTTCTTCATTTACAAAAATGATCCAGAAATGTTTGTATTTTCTGTTAGGCCAGCCGTGGCAGTGACAGGTCTATACTACAGTCAGACATCTATCTGCCTCTGTTTCCTCCTACTTTCTTTTCATAGGTAAGGATGCCTAATCCAATTTCCTTGCTGCTTGAAGTTGACTCACAGCTCAGTCTTCAAGTTAAATTTTATTTTCTTCTCTCTCCATTCATTTTGTAGTCCAATCATGGATTCCACAGCCATATCCTCAGGTTCACTGATCTCCTCGGTAATAAAGAACTGGCCTTTCCTCTCAATCAATGTATGTCTCACTTCATGCATTGTAAGTTGTCATCTCTAGAAGTTAGATTTGGGTGTTTTAAAAGTTCTTTCATATTCTTACTTTTGAATATATTGAACATTAGTTGTAGTAACCTGTCAAAAATATTTGTCAGCTAATTTTAACATTTGTATCTATTCCACTTTGATTTAGATTGATTGATCCCCACCCAATTTCCATGATGTGCTTTCTTGTATTTCTTCCTTTTTCTTCCTTGTTTCTTTCTTCCCCTTGGAACTCAGGTGTATTAGATCTTAAAGTCATGTAAGTGAGCTGGGTGCTGGTGGCTCACCCCTGTAATCAGAAGGCTGAGATCTGAGCTAATCAAAAGGCTGAGATCTGAGGATTGTGGTTCAAAGCCAGCCCTGGCAGGAAAGTCTGTGAGACTTTTATCTGCAATAAACCACTCAGAAAACTGGAAGTGGTGCTGTGGCTCAAGTGGTAGAGCTCTAGCCTTGAGCTAAAAAGCCGAGGGACAGTGTTCAGGCCCAGAGCTCAAGCTCTATGACCAACAACAACAACAACAAAAACATCATGTAAGTGTCCTACTGTTCACCCCAAAGATTCTTCATTCTCCCTTTATGCCAATTTGAGAGCATGATGCTAAGATTATTACAGAGAGTAACCAAGTATTAAATTAGATGAAATATGTGGGAAAAACTGATAGAGTGTCCAATTGGGGTATTATTGATGAAGATACATGGTATTCCTACATGGCTTTGTTGAATAGCAACTTCTTTGTATAACTCCTTATGGCAAGTCCTTTGTATAACTACTTAAAGACAACAATATACTTTAAAAACATTATTTTTAACAAAGAAGAAAAAAAATAATATATGACTATTAAATTCAACTATGGTTTGCCGAAAGCTGATGTCTAGGTAAAGGAGTTATCTAACCTATTTCCAAAATAAAGGCCTGCATAAGAGAGATGGGTAATTAGGTTAGAGTAACTGCTCCTTAATCAAAGGAGATATGGTTTCACATAGATCTTGCCACTCAACCTCAAAGAATATACACATTTAAAACAAGCCTCCACCAAGTAAGATAGCTCTTGACTATAATCATAGCTATTCAGTAGGTAGAAATCAAAGATCAAGGTTCTAGGCTGTCTGGGGTAAAAAATTACTGAGACTTCATCTCAATCAAAAATTTCTTATCATCTGGGCACTGGTGGCTCATGCCTGCAAGCCTAGCTACTCAGGAGGATGAAATATGAGGGCCACGGTTCAAAGCCAGCCCAGGCAGGAAAGTCCATGAAACTCTTATCTCCAATAAACCACCAGAAAACTGGAAGTGGCGCTGTAGCTCAAGTGGTAGAGTGCTAGCCTTGAGCTGAAAAGCTGAGGGACAGCACTCAGGCCCAGAGTTCAAGCCCCATGACGGACAAAAAAAAAAAAATCTTATCATGTCTACTTTGGATATATAAATAGGAGGATTGCAGTCCAGGCTGGCCCCTAGCCTAAATATAAGACACTTTAAAAAATAATCAGGCCTCCTATTGAATTGTAATCACATGAATTCAGTGTCATTGCTGATTTTCTGCCGTTTTTTTTTCTCTCCTGTGCTGATTCTTTCCCTAAAGGACACCTTCCTGAAGTGGACAGGACCAATCTGAGAGCATGATTATCGGCAGGCCACGTATGAACTCTATGAAGGCTCTTTGTAAGTGTTTTGTGTTTTCCTGCTGAATTGACATACTTCTAACTTTATGTATTTATGATTTAAATTTAGAATTCCCTATTTGCAGTTGTATTTGTTTTTTTCAATCAGATTTTCATTTTATTTCATATACCTTCTCCCTTCCCCTGTCTTTCACATAAAAGTGATAACTTTCTTCATTGGTAGATTGTCTTATTTTTTGAAGAAACTCTGAATATATAAAACATCTGTGAGAATTAACACAAAGAACTGATAAATTAATAAGGAACACATGAATCTTTACTGCAAAATGACCAATAATCAAAGCAGGCAGGCAGAATTTTGACCAAAGACCAAAATCCCCAGCAGTCCTGTATCATAATCCCTCTCATTTCTAAAAGTAGAATTCCAACCAAAGCACAAAATCTGCAAAGAATTTGCTTTATCTGTTGGTAAGCCATGGGCCCTAGTTTAAGATAGCTTTCCAATGCAGCCACGAGAACCAAAGGTTACATTCATAAAGTAAACTATGAATGAACAAAACAAAAACAAATGTTACCAATACACACACATGAGTGCATCTTAGAGATATTATATTGAGCAAGAATATCTCAAAAATGAATTTATTCTATGTGACTCTGTTTAGATAGGAACAAGAATATTGATTGCATTCTTGTTGGGCTGGACACAACCCAAGTTGACCTGGCTGAGACTTGTGTTCCTAACTCAGTATATCTGCACATGGGTCTATGTTTTTCAGTAGTGTGGTTCAACAGAGCTCAAGTAGCCCAATGGAAGATAAGAAGTCGTTAGTCTCAGGTCAGTGGGTCCACAGGGAAAGCAGCCCAGGAGAAATGTATGGGATGATGGTAGTATTCTACATTTTGATTCACATGATGGTTACATAGGTATGTAATTTGTCAAAATTCATCATAATGTAAAGAAGACCTGTGCATTGTACTACTACAATATATACCTCATCAAAATGAAAGCTAATAATTTTTTTAAATAAATAGAAAAGACAAATACACCATCTTGCCTGAGTTTCCAGATCTATTCTAGCTCAACAGACTACAGTGGTCAAATTTTTTGATCTTTGATTTATGGGAATATAGAAGCTTTCAACTCAATCAGGTTCTCTTCAGAACAAAGGATTTCCATTTTTCATTGGGCTAATTAATCCTGTTAAGACCCCCTACCAGAAAGAATAGGTCTCCACGTGCACATTCCCTGAATCAGGAACAAAAATCTCAGGTTGATAGGGGGTGTGGTCAGCCCAAGTAGGCTAAAGTTTTATTGCCATTTAGGGCCTCCAGGAATAACCTCTCCACCCCTTTTAAGAAAAAAGTTAGCAACAGAGCTAGAAAGAAAAATGAGAAACAAACATCATAACCTCAAGAAACTACACTGAGCAGAGTGGACCAAATTACTCCTCAGTAGAGGGTGGAGGACAAAAAAAGACTTGAAGTGAAAGGGAATTGAAACAAATGGAGATGACAGGTTTGGAATAGTGGAAGGAATTCCTTAGCTCATAGTGGAGGGAGATTCAAAGCACCTTGCAGAAGAGCGTGTGAGTAGGGACCAAACTGCTCATTACTGCTCAGGATGCTTGGGTTGTCTAGGACAGTGGCAGGAAGTCATTTGACAAAATATGCCTTAAAAATATCTGTGATTAAATCATATAGATAGAGACACCGCCTGTGTTTTGTGCACACTTCAAAGTAATTTTTAAAATGGGAAGAATTATAAACGCTAGGAATCTGGAATCTCTCTTTGAAAAATAAGCTAAAAGTCATTTAAATTAAAATACACAGATTAAAATAGTCCTGTTTCAGATTTTTAGGCATGTCAACTCTTACTGATTATTATCTATTATTTAATATAAACCACCCTGAGATCAAGAAAATCAGACCAAAGTTTTGTGATAAAACTCAGGAACTATTCACAAACGGTCTTGAAAAAGCTTCACAGATAGGCTTCTGAAGATATTGAATAAGTCTGTAATAATCAGGACATGAGCCTCAGAAATGAGAATAAGAAACAGCTGCTCTGTAGCAAATCCCACCTACACTAGGGATTAATTCTAAATTCATGTCACATTTAGTCAGTTTTCATTTGGGACAACAAGGAAAATGTTTGCCAGGCTCAGGGCAATTATGTATTTGTCAAAACAGATGAAACATTAAATGTTAATTTTGTTTTCTTTCTGAGATTAATATTTCTGAAGAACATGGAATCCTTTAATGTTGGAGCAATCCATAAAGAAAGACTACTAACAGGACTGCCTGTCTCTAACCTACTCTTTCCTGCTATACTTCATTCTTCCAAATCCAGTCTTGACTCCCTTTGAGAACTCCTGGCTGGTGGCAGGAATTCTCCTTCAATCCTTCATCATTTTTCTCTACAATACTTCCAGTTCTTCATAATCATACATATACAATTGGTGGTATTTCCACTCATGGGTATGACTGTTTATGAGAAGAAAAAAATTATGACTAAGAGTTCATGTTTTAAGATTCTAACAACCAGACTTCTAATCCCATGTCTACCATTTATAAGCCAGGTGATTTCTCTACACTTTATTTTTTGTTTTTGTTTATTGTCAATTGTTATTTCATCTCTAACATGGAGATAATTAGAGCAATTTACATGGTTGTAATGAGGTAATGTCCAATGTCAACACTTGGAAGTTCTTAATAAATGGTGTAAATGGGATGAAAATGATGGATGTTACAACAGAACTTTTATATGTTAATTGCTGGTGACTCCACCAACCCTAGGGAAGGCTGGTGGCATAAATTCTGCCTCAGTAGGTATGGACGTAAGAGAATATGTATCCCAAACTTTCAGTGCTGCTGGTACATGATCATATTGGAAATAGCAAAAATAGATTTTCCTTCTCATGTGCAACCTGGTCTGTTTGATGATACTTTGCCTACTAAATATTAGCCACATAATTTAGTGACCTTGAATCCTTCCAGAGACAGGATAGATGCAGGGTTTGGTCTACAGCATAACACACATTTGGATATCATGAAGAAATGTTGGCTGGTCTTGAAAATTTTGGGCCAAAGTTTATCTTTGGTCCAATGCAAAGACAGACTGAGTGTCAAGATGTTTTCCCCATATGGGTCTGGTCTATTGTACTGGTTTATAGGTTTGCAGGCAGCTATTCATCATCCCTTTTGTATTTGCATCATGAGCCAGAATGTCATAAAAGCTTCTGAGATTGAAAATGGTCCCAAGGCCAGTATTACCCTAATGCTGCCCCATTGAATACATCAAGTATTTTTGGCTGCCTCCTGCAATGACCACTATCCCTAGAGTAGAAAGAGGAAGTTAGAGGAACAGTGGCATCACGGCAAATGTCTCCTATCTGATGATCAGGCTCATCCACTTCCTGACTTCCATCTGATCAGGACTTGTCTTCAACTTCCCAACTTGAGCTGTTGTCCAGCTTCACCACAATCACGTATAATGTGCTATTTATTACTGCAGATTTTGAGCCTTCCCAAGCCTCCTGATGTCCTGACACCAGCTGCAGACACCTATACTTCTCTCTCTGATAGTCATATCTGACTGCCTTGTATTCCTTGAAGGTCTGGGCCACAGTACTTCAGCTGTTGGGAATGAACTAGTGCTTTGAAGGCATTATCTGTAGAGTGATATCACTTGGTTGTTGTTTGTTTGTTGTTGTGTTTTTGAGTCACCAAAGAGTCACAGCTTTGTCTCTGTGCCTTCACCAACTTGTTCTATCTGGGAAGAAATTCTTTCCTTTTTGTCTGTCATTACAGAATAGTGGGTTATATAATGAATCATTAGATACAAGGGAACATTTCCTCATCTGATTTTAAATACAGTATAATGCAGCCAATGGGAAAAATACACTATCTGAATTTCAATATCTTTCTTTATCAACTGTGAAGATTTGGACATAATATTATTTATACATATATGACTATAAATATATTCATATAATGTAAAAATTATAAGATAATACATGACAAATAAAATAATTCTTCAAATACTTATGCAGTTATAGCTCTGCCTCAGTACAACCAATCTTGTTTTACATTAGCTTCCATCTATTTCCTTCTTTGTATTATTTGGAAATAAAACCCTGAAGCCATCCTGAAAAGTCATCAATAAATATTTAAGTGTACATCTTTTTTTAAAAAAAAAAAACGGAACAAGCAGCATCAAGCTGCCACAAATTTTATTGAATTCATTTCTTTATAAGCAACAAAAAGCTAAAATCAAGGTGTACAAGCATGCATCAAGGCATTCATCATGCACAGAGCCCCTGTGAAGGTGTTTTTATTCAATATAAACATGTTAGCAATAGCTACACAAAGGCTGTAGAGTGAGATTGTAAGCACACTTGAACTTACAAGTTGTGGCTAGGCCAATGTTCTCTACTTATAGTGAGGTAAACAGAACTCATCGGGCTCATGCCGGAAACTTTAAACCTCTTAATTCAGCTAAAAACTACTTCTCCTGAGGACCTTTTTCCTAGTTAGCTGCTTTTCCAATTTAGAGCATCTAACTTGTCAAGGTTAATTTCAACATAATAAGGTTATCATCTGGCTGGCTACTTAATGCACTGGTAAGAAGCATAGGTTTAGTGAGTTTTAGGCTCAGATGGCTGGGCCTCCTGGCTGGTCTTGTTGGTTTCTGCACATTGATTGGGAGCACCCTGAGACTCAGTAATCTGAGAATAAAAGGGACCTACCAGCCAATTGACAGGTGTGTTGTTAACAAGATAATCCATCACATCATCTAAAGATTCCTTCATTTTCTGCAGCTGTCCATTGCTAGAGGTGAGGAAGCTGTCAGACACTTCCTTAAAGGAAGCAGCATTGGGGAACACAGAGTAGATCTCTCCTGCCGTCACCCCCCAAGTGGCTAGCCTGGTCTTGAATATGCTGTGGTAACCCTTGGATGTTGGCGAGAAGGATGTGGCATGTGGTCTGGAGCTGCTGAGTCAGGTTTGGGGCAATAGCCAGGGTCCGTGACTCAATGTGCTCAGCACAATGGGATTCATCAGTATCATCATGGCCAATGCTTCTCTTCCACTCTACCCATGACTGATAGAGCTTATCCTGAGCATCCTGAATTTTCTGGTTGGCACTATGAACATTCTTTCTGGCATATTCAATCAGATGAACAGTAGAATGGAGCTGAGAAATGGTCTCGGCTTTTTTGCTTTGCATCTGTAACCCTACTGAGAGCCTGCTCATAAGCACGTGAACGGAGCTTCGTAGACAGAGATCCCAGTCTAACATAATAACTTGGCTTCTGAACCATATCAAAGCCTTCGACTTTTTTTGCTTCTCTTTCTAATTCTTCCTGAGTGAGAGGGAGGTATTGGTCAACCAGCAGCTCTGATTTTGTCAGTGCATTTTCTACTCCATGGCTCATAAGCTGCACCATCCGACTGGCCAAAACTGTGTTCATGCTGTCATTGACCACAGACTCGGTCTTCTCCACACTGCCAGTTGCCACTCCTTTAGTCTTATCCATGACCCCTGTGATTGTGCTGGCTACAGAATCCTTGGCCCCAGTCACAGCAGTTGTCACAGCACCTTTGGCATTAGCAACAACCTGGGCTGTTGGCTGATTCAGAATCGGTAGTCTCTCCTCAATTCTGTCCAGTCCCTTACAGCCATAGGTATTGGCAACTGCAATCTGTGGCTCTAGCTTCTGGATGATGGGCAGAGCACCTGTCACTGCCACAGAAGTCACGGTCTTCATGCCTTTCTCAGACATCTCACACACAGATTTCAGGTAGGGGTGCTGATCCTTTGTGCTGACATAAGCAGAGGACACGAGGTCACACGTGGAGCTTACCAAGGGTTGGCTACCCTGGTCACCACACTAGGCTGAGGATCAACTGCAACAGCTGCCATTTTTCCTCCAGGAGAAGAAATCTCAGCGAAGAAGCGCCGGGCAGAGAGTCCCGAGGACACGGCTGCAACCCAGATACGCTGGGAAGGCTAAGCGTACATCTTTAAAAGACTGGAATCTTTTTTGTTAAAAAACAATAAAAAAGTCATCATGATGCCCTATCTAACAAATTAATATCTAACAAATGTTCAAGTTTCAAATAATCCCATAGTTAAATAAATTTTGGCTGATGAGGAGATAAATAAGATCCATATAGTGGATTGGTCCAGATTCATCATGTGCATTTCTTTGTAAGTTCTGGAAATTGTTGAAATCTCTGAGGGGCTCTGGTTCTTATTACTGGGAAATTGTATTTGGATGTTTGAGTCTGGGCACTTAATAGTACTGGGTTAGTTGTTATTGCTTCGTGCTTTCTGTAAACATTAAGGCATTAAAATAGAATTCATCATAAATTTAGGCTAATATTGCCAAATCAAACTGAGGAATGCAACTTTTTTTTATTTAATTTCTTTGATCTTAAATCTGAATCTCCTGTTCTTCATTCTAAGAATGTGAGTTCTAATGACAGAAAATAATAGGACAGCAAATAGTTCTTGTTTGCTTATTTCACAGTATACTCACAAAAGCTTTGAAATAATAAAATACTTATCATCACCAAAATGATTAGTGAACATTTTGTATTTTTTTCTTGCAAGTATTTTCTCCTTTAAAACATGTATATCACATTACAGATTGTAGCTAAGTTAGCATGTTTTAAAGTCATTATGAATTTTTGCATGGTTCTGCTAACTAACTCATTTGTTTAACTCATTTTCTACTTTTATGGATTTGTCATTTATGTTAATTTTATAGTTATGTGGAATGTTTCCATGCTTTGTAACAAATCTAATGAACAAGTCTAGTTTCTATCTTTACTTCTTATTTTCTTCCCTTTCCTATATGCAACTACATTTTCCATTTTATGTTTTATTTCCAGCATGAATTTTCTATTTTTGCCATAACAAATTACCATGAATTTAGTGGTTTTATTTAAAAAAACACAAATTTATATTCTGTAATCTGTTAGTTAAAAATCTGACATGGATCCACTGGGCTAAAATCATAGAACTTTGTGGCTTTTTGGAAGCTTCAGGGGGAAAATGTATTTGCCTTGATTATGCAGATTTCAGAAGGCACTCATGAGGCCTTTCTCTGTCTTCAAAACGAGGTTCCATCCCTTGGACCTCATGCTTGCTTCTGAAGTCACCTCTCCTATGGACTCTTCTTCTCTGCCTCCTTCTTGACTTTAAGACTACCTGTAGCCACCTAAACAACCTAGGATAATCTCCAATTTCAACATCCTTAACTTAATCACCTCTGAAAAGGGCCTTTCACCTTGGAAGGTAGCATATTTCATATTCCAGGGGTTATGATCAGGTCTCATGTGACAGAAATACAATTGATTCAATTTCTTGTATTTCTTTTAAAAAGCAACTCACATCTATCTTAGAGCTCCCACTAACTGAAGCTGCTACGAAACTCAATATAAATAAAAAATTCAATGTCCATAATTTGTTAACTCATGCTACCACCTTGAATCATAATAAATTCTAGGATTTAATAACTTAAGGTACATGCAGAAACAAGCCTCTGATCGTTCTAGTCATGCTGTACACGCTCATGGTTGAGGTCTTCAGATCTCTTCCAGGGCTGCTGGCCCCAGTCACTCACAGCTAGCTTGGCCTCCAGGATATTCAATGAAGCTTTGGAACTTAGACCCAGCCACATGGATTTGTGCCTATAAGAAGTTCAATCTGTCCACAATTTTGTGAATGACCTGGAAGCAAGACTAATTTTCACAGCAACCTTCATCCTCTACCTTCTCTGTCTCTGGCAGTAAGTATACTGACTCCAGATAGTCCTAGTTCCGTGTGTGTGTGTGTACAAGTCAATTAACATCTTTCCACAGAATACAGAGCCCCAGAATCAACCACCCACAACCTGACTTTTTAACAGTGCATAACTACTATTTCATATTCATGAAGAGTATATTCAATCAAACACACACAAAATGCACATAAGCAAATGTAATGCTTCTTATCTTGAATCTTCAACCCTAAAATCCTGTTCATTATAAAATGCACCATTATTTTATAAACTACCTTTAAAGAACAAAATGTAACTAAACTATAGCATAATGCCTTTTTATCACTAGAACTCTTAGTTTACATTTGTTGAAATAATCTTTTTAGATTGACTTCTTTGATATCAAATGCTTACTGTTCCATTCTGTGCCTTTCTACATAGGAAAAATAGTTTCAGTGATGAATTAAGAGTATTCTGAAAACATTTTAATTGAACCCAAATATCTGTTGCACAAATTCCTCAATTAGTACCTAAAAAAGCTAACACTGGGTTTGTATATAAGTTGGCAATAACATTAACATCCTAAATGACAGGGTGACAAATACGTGAGATAATTAGTTTCTAATGAGAGAAGGTTTAGTCACAGGTTTGTATATTTTTGTCCGTGATTTGTTGACCTTGCCACTTTGGGGCTTGTGGCAAGGCTGCATGGCAGTAGCATATGGTGAAGCAAAACTGCTTATCTCTTATATGGTCAGAGAGCAACAGAGAAGAACATGATAGAGCCTGGATTCTCACATTCTTCTTTGAGGATATTCCTCCTATGACCTAATGAACCTCTGCTAGGTCTCCATCACCTCCCAATAGTGCTTCCTTGAAGAGCAAGTCTTTAAGATGTGAGTCTCTGGGAAACATTTAAGATCCAAACTATGGCACACAGTGACTGCAAGTTTCTCTCACACTAAAGACATGCCAACTTCAAAGATAAAAAAATGTGAAAATATATGTACATATTAGAATCAATGAGGTGCAACATGACACTCTCTTCTACCGGTGTACCCAAATCCTAACTCTATAGTGTCTTTCACCCACCCTCCACTCCTTGTACCCTGTATTCTAGCCACACTAAAGCACTGTATGCTCTGCATACAAGCTGTTTTCTCCCCTCGGTGTATTTCCATATGCAGAGCCCACGCTTGCTCTGGAAGTCCTTCGTCTTTCATCCTCTTGGCAGTAACCACAATTTTCACTCATCTCTCAAAGCTCATCGATTTCATCTTACCACTGAGAAAACATCCTTTCTTCGTGTGGTTCTTTGAACTTCATGGTACTCTTTGATCCATGGTGCTCATGTCACTTCTTGAAACAGAGCAAAAGTTTGGGACTTTTTGTTGTTGTTCTTTACTAGGTCTCCTTAAGAGCAGGAACTGTGACTTCTCAGCGCCTCATGCAGTAGTGATATGGAAGAGGCTAGTTGGATGTGGATTGTTCCTCAGAAAGCAGTTTTCCAAAAGAAAGAGATAGTTTTCACTCTATAACTGGCTGTTGAGGTCAGTGAGAGCAAATGAAAGTCTGTGTAACAAAGGTTAAAAGAGCCACAAGAAGCTAAAAAATAGATCTGCAGAGAAATATTTTAACGTATTCAAGATTTTCATGAGCCATCAGCATTGACCTGGATCTAGCTGGAGCAAAATCGTTTTGCATAATCAGTTATCATTCTGGGCATATTTGTACCTAAAATAAGGAAAACAAAGAAGTTATAGTGTGAAATGAAATCTTATGAGTTAAGATCATCTATTAAGTACAGTGTTTATAATTCTGATTTCCATGCATAGTTTAATACCAAAGTCATTTATATTATCAGTGAAAATATATTTCTGTATCCAAATGATGCTTTTTCAGATGTAAGGTCTCATATGTCTCACTGTTACTTTGCTGATAAAAAATAGTCGAATCCTATATTTTATATGTATTATGTGTATAGGTATATACTATATATTGTACATATTGCTTATACATGTTATAATAAGCTGTATAAATGTAAATAATCTCTAGTTTGCAATAAGTACTTTGTATGTAGATATGAAGATCACACAACAGATAGTATTTATTTAAAATATCCATTGACTGTGCTGTATCTTCATTTGAAAAAATCCAATATGTTCATAATATCATTACAAAGTTTGGGCATTGCCTTTAAATAGCTATTTCATAGCATAGACCAGGTCATCTACAGTAACTGGCTGTTTGGATTATATAAATTGAGGATGTGTCTGCATATTTTTTATTCATAAAATAATCACTTGGAATATTCTTAACTGTTCTTTTTAATTGAAGATGTTGCATTTATCCTTCTCTGTGTTCTCAAGTCTGCTGGCCGCATTGCTTAGTGAGACTGTCACTGTTTGAAACTGAGATCCAAATACCAAACAATTCTGTTTTCCATTAAATGTCACCTTCTCCATTGCATTGAGAAAGAACTGACTACTTACATACTTGGTTTTGTTTCTTTGTTTCTATTGTATCCACTGTTTGCTTGGTCTGTAGCTCACTTAAGGATAAGCATAAGGTCCTGGCTATAGTTTGGTGGGAGAATTCTTGTTCTTCTGTGGCTACCAAGTGCATAGTTAATTTCTGGAATCAGAGAGATAAAAAAAAATTAGGACACATCTGGGCACCAGTGATTCATCCCTGTAATCCTAGCTGCTTGGAAGGCTGAAATTAGAAGGATAACAGTTTCAGTCTCCAAGTAGAAAGGTCCATGAGACTTCATCTTCATAGGGAGATGCTTGATGGAGTAGTGTGCCCTTGTGATTCCCAGCAATGGTAGGAAACATAACATTGGCAGATTGAGGCTCAGGCAAGCATTTGAGAGGGAAATGAGACTTTATCTCAAGAAGTAGCCCATGGAAAAATAGGGCTGGTAGTAGACTTCCAACCTAGCAAGGGTGAGGCCCTGCATTCAAACTCTAGTAATGAAAAAAGTCAAAATGCTTATTTTGATGATGAAAGGAGCAATTCTCTAAACTAAGACCCATATAGATAGCAGGAGCAGGTATTACAAAGTGAACCATAAAGTAGGCAGTGGTCCAGGCTAAAATGATGCACAAACATTGTGATGTTGTCATGAAGTCACCTAGGACCTTGTGAGGTTCACTTCTCTCTCTGGACAATGACTACTTTGAGAGAGTCTGAAAGAGCTGCCTTTGTCTACACATTCTTAAAAAGCTGACTTTTTTTGATGATGTCCATACCTGTGGCATAATGAGTAAGTGTGAATCTCACGGAAGTCACTTCTGGGTTGTGGGTCTCACCTGTCTAAATATCCATTTCCTAACATAACCTAAACCAGCAATGAAATCTATTGCATAGGGTGCTAGCATTGCCAAAGAATAGTTATCTTCACAGCAAATCTATTAGAGTTGACTCCTTCTAAGTATGAAGATAAAATTAAAGAAAAAATAATTCTGATGGAGTCCAGGTTGGTTTTCAGGTTATTTTAAAAATGTTATTTCTTTAGATGCGTTGTGATTCATTGCATTATCCAATTTAATACATACATCCATGTGTATTCATATGGAAATGTATCTTCTCTGAACTTGATTTAATGAATAGTTTTAAATATTTGAATATAATGTTTTCAAATATTTTTATTGTCTTTAAGTAGTTGTACAGAGGAGTTGCTATTCACTGGACCAGTTCATGAATAAAGTGCATCTTGATCAATGTCAATCCATTTAACATTCTCACCTACTCCTCCCAACTCACCCCTTCCCTTACTTCCCCTGAAGTTTTGCTATTGAAGTATTCAATTTTTTTGCTATTTAACAAAATGGTTTGTGTGTACAATTCATCTTGATCTGTGTTACCACTTTAACATCTTCACCTTCCCCTCCCCCAGCCTTGAGCCAACCCTTCCTTTCTATCTCTTAATTCTGTACTGTAAACAATGAATTCTTGCCTGAATTCTCTCCCTTTACCCTTTGCTCCTACCCTTGGCTCTTGCAAGTACATTTCCTGATATTTATTTTATTGGGTTTTGACTTAGTCTTTTAAAAGAATTATACTATTTGCACCATAGTGAATATAGTAAGTGAATATAGGAATTTTCTTCTTTAGATCTTTCCGAATTTTGACATTTTTCTATGGCAGCATTTTTCATTTTTGAATCACTCACATATCTGCATACATGCTTATACTTTGTAATTGGCACAAAAAGCAGACATAAACTTTATTTCTATGGCCATTAAATATGTATAAATGTGTTTATCAATAAAATTGAAGCCTCCAATAACTTCAAATTGAAAATATTAACTTAATGTCCTTTTGTGGGAAACAGAACTGGTGCTATAGTACAAATTTTTTTAAATGATATCTTTTGAATTTGTCCCATGTCTTAATCTCATGTGCTATGTGATATTTTGATCCTTTCATTATTTAAATCCTATCTGAATAAATTTAAAAACATTGCTTACTAGCTCACCAACGTGAAAATTTCCTCTTCCTACCTTGAAGTTTAGTTCTAATACAATGGATATAGACACTGTCTCACAAGAGAAGGTGAGCCAGATCCCCATGTGAGCCAGAAATGCTTCATTAACTTTTTAATCATTGGATTAGAGGAAAATACAGAATGAAAATAGTTTTTATAAAAAATTGGAAAATCTCACAGACCTTAGTTAATGAGCCTTTCCTATTTCTTTTTTTTAATTAGACAAATATTTATTGAAGTGCTAGGGGAATCATGTAAAACAATAGTTAGGCAGTAAATAAATTCCATGAGATCTATGAAGTGGAAAGCATCACATTCTGTTCTATACCATTTTCCTGAAGGCAAAGATATTTCCTTCCCAGGGCAATAATGGCCCTTCCTGGCACATACATTAATCTGAGAATTCAGAAACTTTGTCTTGGATTCTGAATTCCAGTGGTTGTGGGTGTAAAATGAAGTAATTTATGTGTCATAGCTAATTAAGATGATAGTGTTTCAGGGCACTTAAAATTCAAGTTCAAAGAAATTGTAGTGCTTTGGTCTGATAGGTGATGTGAAGGAGCCCTTGAGAGGCTTTCCTGCCGACAGCAACAGGCATGCAGTAGCTCATTCGCTGTATCCTATAATTAAAGCAAAACTTCACTCAGAGTTCTTTTGAGTGCTAATTTTTTCCACAAAAATGTAGTTATTGTTTGCCTCAATTTTATTAGAAAGTAGAAAGATTTGGTGAGATTAATTTTATAATTTTCTCATTAGGAAATGGCTGCTTGATTTGAGCTCTTTTTTTCTAATAAAGCAAAGTATAATATTATGGAAAGAAGATTGGTCAGAGAAACAATGTAGGTTTATTGATTAGAGCTGAAGACATTCATTTATATGATCTAACAGAGTTTTTTTTTTTTCCTCTCAAGAATAACTGGTTATTGTTCAATCCTACTCTGAAGTGGTTTATTTGCCAGCAATGTGTATACATGTACACCAAAAACTGGGTGTGAGAAAACTACAGCAATAATACACATAATTGTAAAAGAAAATTAGAAAACATAGAAATGTCTACCCACCAAACAATGGTCAAACAAATGTGGTATATCCATATAATGAAAACTATCCAACATTGATATTGAACAAATTAAAACTACATGAAAGAACATGAGTGACATCCATAAACCACTGACTGAAAGAACAAAGCAACAAATAATGTATTTTGTGTGATTTAATTCAAACTAAATTTAAAATAGGCAGACAAATCCAGCTTGCCAGAAGTCTGTCTGCCTAGTGGTTACTTTCAGGGAGAGCAAACTGATTGATCAGGTATTGGGGGTTTTAAAGTGGAGGCAAGGATTGATTTCGTGACTAATATCAAGCGGGCATAGCTGAGCTCCTTAAAAGCTTGGAACTTCACTAATTTAAGGATGAAGAATGATGTACATATGACCATGAACAGTGTACCTGATATGTAATTAATATGGTAACAGATGTGACTGTCACTGCTATTGTTATTAATATTAACCTATATATTCTAAGGTCTTAAAAACTTGTCTGATTTGATCCGGGATGCAGCTCAGGAGCAGAAGATTGCCTTGTATGCACAAAGCCATATACTAATCCCCAGAAGTGCAAGGAGACAGTCACCACCGATTGTGAATCCTATAAGCATACTTTCCTTCCAGGCTTCCTATTTGGATATTGAAAATCTTAAAATCAAATCTGGACTATAATTTTACCAAATATTTAGAGATAATATTATCTCTAATAATAGGACAAATTCTATTTTCTTCATTCACTTGTTTCTATGTAAGCTACTTAAAATTTTCTTTGGAGCAAATAATTACAAACAAACAAAGACCATCATGTTGAATTCACTTGTAATAGTATCTCCAAGAGAGTCATAATTACAGTTTGCATTCCATTTTAAAATAAGTGAATATGTGAGTAATTTCCTACTTAGGATGGCTTCATAAAGAAGTAGAACCTGAGTAAGGTTTTAGGGAAAGTCTGAGTCTAATGTGAAAACTGAACTCAAATGTGTCAAAAATGAGAATGGAGAAAACATAACTATGGCACCATGGTCAACCCAATACTGTGCAGACTACGGAAGTGCAATGCTGGATGTTCATCAGGTATGATGGAGGATTAAAGTGGTAGTGTGAAAACAGAAGTAGTAAGTCCAAATAGAAGAACTAATAAACTTAGCAACAAATGACAAAGTGCAAAAACGAGATAACAGGAGTCTGTCCATGATTGCTTTTTGGCTTAGACTTAGATTTGGAGTTTGAGAGACAACAAGCTAAAGAAGCAGTATTCCAAAAGCTCATAAATCATATTAGAAGTCTAGGAAGTTAAATTATTTATTAGAAAGCATTTATAATTTTTCAGTTCACAAATTCTGATGGATTAGGCTTTGTATCTCACACATTCCACAATCAGTGGAATGTGGTTTTATTATTTTGTGTTGAGCATAAGAAAAGATCAAATAGGGGCTGGGAAGGTGGCTCAGTGGTAGAGCGCTTGCCTTGTATGCATGAGGCCCTGAGTTGGATTCCTCAGCATCATATAAGCAAAAAGGAAAAAGCCAGAAGTGGCACTGTGGCTCAAGTGGTAGAGTGCTAGCCTTGAGCTGAAGAGCTGAGGAACAGCACCCAGGCCCAGAGTTCAGGTCCCACGACCGGACCACCCCCCCCCCCAAAAAAAAGATCAAATAGAACTAGACCAATGCACAGAGCAGAAGAAAAAAAAATTATAGGGTTTCAATTAAGTGTGTTAACTTATGAGTACAATATATCTTGATCAGTGAACCCCCATTGTAAAACTACTTAGATATAAAAAATTAAAAGCATGGTTTTAGTGTTTTTGTAAAATATAAAAGTATGGTTTGTATTAGAAAAGTTAATATAACCATAGTTAAAGTTATGCACATTCAGTGTTTTTTTTAATTATAAACACATACTGTTTACTAAGATAAAGTACATGCCTGGCACAATTATGGATATATATATATATATATATATAGCCTGTCTCAATTATGTTTTTAAATAGATGTTTCTGTAATGAATTTTATTTCCAGTAAATGATTTGAAGTTACTGATAAATTGGCTTCCATTTTCTCTTATGCTATAGGAAAATATAAATTGTTATTTCTGTTAGGTTTTTTAAGACAGATTTAAAATCATGTTACTATTTACAAAGGAGCATTGCTAAAATAATGAACATTTCTTCTACAGTGATTTTTCTGAAAGCCGCCCTCATTTCATTCACACCTCAGCTACAATTTGGAAAGGGAAAAGAGCAAAATTGATAACTTCTACTAGAGGGGAATATATCTTGATATGAAGTGTTATTACTGTTGACAATCCAATAATAGAGACACAATAGAAGAATTTATGCGATTTCTTGAAATTGGCAGAAGCAATTTTCATCACAGTGTATTTCATTCTTGAACAAAATGAAAGCTATATTTCTTACAGTTTTTGTAAGCCATCATGTAACAGGCAGTAGAGACTTTTCTGAAAGCCACTTGACATTATTCAACTTCATCAACTCAAAAAATCTGAGACATTTGAGTATCGGGATATCTAGCAATTTAATAATTGTAAGAACTTTATTTTGCAGGGTATGGGCCTGGCAATAACATTCTATAGCTACTTAAATGCTTTTATTTCTAAACTGCCTTTGGGAAGTACCTGGTAGTTATGGGTTTGCTTAACAGTTAAGGCAACACCGTTTTACAACTACTTAAAGATAATAATAAAAATATATGAAGAATTAAAAAAACCTTGATTAGCTAAATACACACACACATATTCATGTGCAAGCACTTTGATTTTCAGTTTAACCACATTTTTTTATTTTCATCATTTTGCTATTTCTGTTATGAGGTATTTATTTCTTCAAGAAAAACAAGTCCCTTCCCTTAGCATCTACACATGGTCTCAACAACCTTTTCCTTTTCTCTTTTCTCTCCTGTTCTTTCTTCACTCATTCACTTTCGTCTTCGGTTCAAATATGCTTGTCAGTTGGTCTTTTACTCAGTGTTGCTGAGAATCCCAGACCCACAAGTGCAATATGAGGTGATTTTTGACAATGCTCCCACCCACCAAGTCTTAAACACAGGAGGCTGTACTTTTCTTCATAAGTGCTTGTATTTTAAGAGGGTTGGGTGTAGACTATGTCTAAGGGTAAGTAGTAACCCAATTAAACTGAGAATTATTGTCACTTAGGCAAAGCCAGGTTTGAGATCTCTGATATCAGCCATGGTCTGTATTTAATTGCCATGCTATGTTTTGAAGCCTTAAAACAACAACAATAAAAACACTAAACTGGGTGTCAGTAGCTCATGCGTCTATCTTTACTCAGGAAGATCTGAAGATTATAATCCAGAGCCAGCTCATGCAGACAAGTACTCGAGTCTCTTACTTTCCATTAACCAGCAAAAAGCTAAAACTGGAGGCATGACTCAAGTAGTAGACCACCAGCCGTTAGTGGAAAAATCGGAGCATGTGACAAGGCCTTGAGGCAAGCCCCCTTTCCAGCACAAAAACAAGACAACAAAAACAATATTAATGATGTTAGATGAAGTACTGTTAAACAATACATATTAAAGTTAGTTAGCCAGAGCTATCATTACAAAGTACCACCAACTGGGTGCTTAAACCACAAAAAAAGAATACAAAAACCATTTTGTTACCATTCTGGAGGTCTAAGATCAAGGTATCATTAAGGCTGATTTTTCCTTTGAGGCTTCTCTTCACAGCTGCAGAAGGCTGACTTCTCCCTGTGTCATTCTCTTCTCTTTGTACTTGTCAGAGTCTTTATCTCTCTTATAAAGCCACCAATCATACCGGATTAGTGCCCACCCCAATAACCTCATCTTAACTTAATTCTGTCTTAAAAAAATGCTTTCTCCCCAAACAACCACATTCTTAGGCACTGAGTGTCAAAAATTCAACATGAATTTTTCACAGGTAGAACTGAGGACAGGATTCAGGCCACAACAAATGAGAATGTCTCATTCTCAAATTCATCCTTTCCTTCTTTCCCACTTCATATCATTGTCAGGTCAGTGGTGACCAAGAAGGAAACTGGGTCTGTAGCTGAGGAGATCTGTGCCATTTATCTTTGCAGTTCAGGCACCTGCACACTTGACTGGGAAATGGTTCTGCTCCTTCCAGTCATGTTTGGTGAAGTGAGAATCATGGAGAATCATGCAGAATCATGGAGTGAAATAAGGCTTACATTTGTTTTAGCTCATGATATTCTTCCTTTTTCTACCATTCTTTTTTACTTGATTTTGTGGGCATCTGTGTTATAGGATCTATCCTCTAGAACAACCCTTCTACTGAAATCTGTTATAAAACATTTTTGTTGTAAACTGTTGCCTGAACTATCCAAACAGCTCCTCCTAGAATAAGGTGTATAATATACTACTTGTTAAGAACTACATTTTGTAAAGTGGGTGGGGCGGGGGAGGATGCACAGGAACGGAGAGACAAAAGGTGAACAGATGCAGCAGTAGTACTCACTGGACTATCTTGAAAATGAACTATACAACTTGTAGGTGGGAATGGGAGAGCAAAACTGGGAGAGAGTGAGGGAAGGTGTGGAAGAGAGTGAGGGAAGGGCTGACATTGTCCAAAAGCAATGCTATCTTAACAATAAATAAATGAAATATAAATTTTATTTAAAATTTGAAAAAAAATGCTATCTTTACCTGAATTATATAACTGTAACCCCTTTGTACATTACCTTTATAATAACAAAAAATTAAAAAAATTAAATTTTATTTTGCATTCATATAAAACTATTTCTCTTTATGTTTGGTAATACATTAAAGTACTTAGCTAACTATATTTTTAATATTATAAATAAAACTTTATTTAACTAACTGGATTTCTCCCCTTAAGTGTATGCCTAACCACATGCAAGAATGTTCATTTAGCTGTGTGTGCTAGAGCAAAGCGATCATCTTCTATTTGGGAGGTGGAGCTTGGGATGAAAAGTCAAGGCTAGCTCAGATATTAAATTTCTCAAGAGCCCATCTCACTCAATGGCTGGTTGCTATGGCGACCAACATGTTACCTGTTTTCCTTGTTTCAGGAAAAAGCACAATGGCTAGGCAAAGTGGCATATGTCTGTCATCCTCAGTGACACGGGTAGGCACAAATTGGAGGATATCAGCCCAGGCCAGGCTGGACAAAAAGCAAAAAACCTACCAGAAAAATAAAAGAGAAAAAGAGAGCTGGGATTGTAGCTCAAGTGATAGAGTACCTGCCTTGCAATTACAAGGTCCTGAGTTCAATCCTCAGTATTGTCAAAAAACAAAAAAGAATGTTAACTTTTATACCTAACACCACCATTGACTATTAAATACCAATGAGATATTTCATTGCTGATCGGCCAATGTGGTCTCTCCATTGAGATACATGCAAATGTAGCATCATCTCCATTAAATGGAATATATGCTCTCACCTGCCTGAAAAACTCTGACTGGTGTTTAACTTTGTAGAGTAGGAATTCAGGAAGTTTTAATTTTCCTCTTTTATGTTTTTATGTATTTTTTCAATAGAAGGAAAGCTCCAGAAATTATGTTTAAAGAGAGAATTAAAAATACACAAATGATTTGCTTAGCACATAAATGGCCAAATCAAATGAACTGTAGTGTATTATTCCATGGTCTACTTATTTTTTTAAGTGGCAAAACTTGATATAAGCTTAAAAATGGTTGAATTAAAGTCTATTGAGATAAAAAGTGAAGGATATTTAAACCTGAACACATAAGCACAAGGCAATCATGGGAAAAGAAAACATACCCACAACAAAGTCCCACAGATTTTCATGGTTTATACAAAGGCAACTGTGCTCTGGTTCAAAGAGAATTGTTTCAAGGCATGCTTTATGATTTCTTGTCACCACATTATACTTACCAGATTTATACACACAAGTCCCAGCCTCCCCATTTATAGCACTTGGATGAGATCTACCACTTCCTCCACATTTGTTAATGCCAAATCAGCTCTTACAGAACACAAATGGAAGACAGGAGCAGAAGGTTTTAGAAACTGTCTCATAGACTAAGAAAACTATATAGTCCTGACATAATTTGAGAAACTGCTCCCCCAATTGTAAAAGAATCCTGAAAAATGGTAAAAAGATTGATTCTTCTATTCAATAAATAATTTTGAGGCAGAAAAGACAGATGTAGTTTTATGTCCTGAGATCATGACTGAGAATGAGTCAGACTCCCTGACTTTGTGGGGCTTAGAATTAATTTAGCAGATTATGTAGACAATAAAAAAGGAAATAAACATTATGAGAAACAATTGAACAATCCACAGAAATAACATAATCATGTGACTCTTTTACAATTAGTTTTTTAAAGCAATTTTGTCTGGTATTATGCAGTAAAGATTGTATTGAATATAAACTTTACTCATTCATTTAGGCATTATATTATTTGGAGAAGTTATTTTTCATTTCTTTTATTATTATTATTATATTTTTATTATCGTTAATTGAACAAAGGATTTAACATTCAAGAACTCAGTTGTAAGTACAATGCATCCATATATATTTTTTGACTACAGAGATGGGACACTCAATCAGAACTCAAATAATAAACATGAACATCCATTCAGAAATTCTAATACAACGAAACTAGCTAGCTGCAGCAAGTACTCATTACTAATTGACTAGAAGGAAGTATTTTGTATTCTTCAGGACATGTTTCTTTAGTTTTATCTCACTGTTAGTCACCAGCAGACATATAATCATTTTACTGTTAGTTTCTACAGTATCTTTGACCTTGTTGCAAATATCAGAAAATTGCTCAACCTTTACTCAGCCCCTATAGGGCCATTATAAACCCATTTTGTGAGAGTTACAAGTAGAAGGATGGAAGGAAAAAAAGAAAAACAAATTTTGTCACTTGTGAAATATGCTCAGACCCAACCTTCACTAACCCCATTGTGTAAAACATTCAGAATATTATTAAGAGAGAGCTTACAAGTGTAAATATACTTATTCTCAATGAAATCAACACCATCCAACTGATTTGTAACTACTCCCTTAATGCTGCTATAAACTTTATTGCAGCGAAAACACTGGTTCTACAGATTGCTTTCCTCTTCCTCAGGATGTGTTTGACCTTCGTGGCACTGCCACTATAAATCTCATGGCCCAACAACCCCTTGTCTGCAAGTGATTTCAAGCACTGTCATAAAAATGAAACAGACAGACTTAATTTGAGTTCCAGACTTGAGGAAACTCAACTAAAATATTAGCATAATTTCACTGAGGACGGAGGAAATTGTTAAAATATGTGTATTAGAGAAGGTTTGCAATTTGATCCATCTTTTTTTTTTTTTTCCTGGCTCTTGGGTGCCACCCAGTGATTAGTTTAATGGCAGGTTTCCGAATGAGTCTATGGTGCACAGATAATCGCAGGAGAGTGCAAACAAGAATGTTAAGGGCAGTGAAGGAATACAGTCCTAAAATTAAATTTAGCAAATAATAAAAAAAGAGCACCTCTCTATTATCTCATTTGGAAAAAGCAGAACACTGTGAGATGTTCCTTCCAGGCATCCATACATAGCAGATGATTCTGTTAATGAATTAGCAAGTGAACTAACTTGGCAGAAATACTCACCATCACTATGTTGGAAATCAACTATACAACTTGGGGGAGAGGGGAATTGAGAGTGAAAAAAGCAGGGAGAAAATGAGGGAGGGTGTAAACACTGTTCCAGGAGAAATGTACTCATTACCTGACTTATGCAACTGTAACCCCTCTGTACACTGCTTTACAATAAAAATTTAAATTAAAAAGAAAAACAGCCACAGCAGAAGAGAGGAACAATGAAAGAAGTCCTTACACAGCTCAGGACCATTGTTCCATTCTGCCCAGTGTTCAAATATAAGCCCTTCACAAAAATCAGAAGATAACAAAGATTGACCATTCTTTTATTAACGAGGTTCTCTTCATCTCTTCTCTCTCTGTGTGTCCCTCTCTCTGTCTCTCTCTCTCACTCTCACCCCTCCCCCACAGCCCTCAATCTCTTTGAATAATTGTTGTGACACATTTAACAATATTTTACTGAGGACTTATGTCATGTGGGGGTTAGAGAGGCAATGCATACCCAAATCAATGGGCCTTTTGTTTTTCTCTAGAAAAATGTAATTATTTGTAACCATGTATATGCATGCTAAGATATGCATGTACAGATATAAGTAACACTGAATCTTAAGTCTTTTTATCCTCTATCTTGTCTCCCTAGGACTAATCTTTTAAAGAGACCAATTCTAAATGTGATAACAAAGTAAGAATGAAGACTAAAATATTTCAGATGATTTACCCTTTGGCCAATTGTAGTCATTGTATTGACTGTCTACATACCCTATGTCATTTAAAACTTAGAGTTTCTAAATGTATATCATTATTATCTCTGATGGATCTGCAAGATCAGTACTTCTCCAAGTTGGAAGGTTTGTAAGTAGCTGAGGAGTCACCTCTAGGTAATCTAGCTCATCATTGGATCCATGACTCAAATAGCACAAATATACTTTAAAGACAAACAAACTAAAAGAAAATTTAAAAAAAGACAAACTAAACTTCCCAACAAAATGGATTTCAGTCTTTTTGTTTTTCAGGTGGTGGGGAGGGTTTAGTTTACTGAGGTTTCAACATTTGAAGTCAGGGCCTGGCCCTTTCTGTTTTATCTTTCAGATAAGGTCTTTCACTTTTCCCGCAGGCTGCCATTGGACCACAATCCTCCTATCTATGCCTTCTGCATAGCTGAAATTACAGGAACAGACTCATTCTTGCCTTGTTTATTGAGATGGAGTCTCACTTTTTGTCTCTGGCCTTGAACTACAGATCCTATCAAGCTTCACCTCCCAAGTAGCTGGGATTACAGGCATAAATTACTGCACCCAGATGACTTCAGTCTTAATACAGATTAAACAAGCTAACCTAGTATCAATATGGATTAAATAAAATATTAAATGAGCTAATTCCCATTTTTTAGCATTGTTGATTTTGGAAATGCATTTTGACTTTGTATAAAATTGCAAGTAGGAGTTGGAAATGCAACCAGTTTGTAAATTGGACATTAACTGTATATATAATTTGCTGGGAAAACCTATCAAAATTTTTACTTACCACAAAATCTGATATTTTAAATCTATAATTTCTGAACTTAATTCCAACCCTGTTTATTTACATAAGCATTCATGAAGGTTAATTCTTTTACCTTATAAATGCTGCCAGCCAAGTCTTGCTTAAATAGAAGCTTTGGGTTTAGCCAATGCTAAATTGAGTACTTTATTGAAGTCCCAGGTTTCTATATTTTAAAGAGAGAAGGAAATAACTTTAGAGAGATTTCTAGCTCAGTCATTAGCATGGTTCTATTTCTCCAGAGAAATACTCAGTGAGTAGCTCATTTCATAAACGTTTTCTCCACTGAAAGAAACTAGCCATCAAATTCATCTTCACGTAAGAAATGCACTAACATATTGAATAAAATGATTTTAGTTTGTTTTAACTGATTGTCATGAGAAAGTTTGATTAGAGCATATTCATTATTTGTTCTAAAAATAATGGATCACAATGTCTATTTGCTGGTTGACTATTGGCAATAATGGTTCTTAAATAAAAAGGTTCAGTTTTCATTATATTAATGGATCAGTGGTTTTTCTGTTTGTTTTGTTTTATTTTTTAATAGGAGGAAAGCATAATTTTAGTCTGTCTTTAAAGGTTTCAAACTTTCAAAGAAAGGCATAGATAAACTCTTATTTTATATCATTTGAATAAAACTTTATGATGTCAAAAGGCCAATGTTGTTTTTCTAATTTTCAGTGCTGCAAGAATACAACATAGACTCCAAAGGAGAATGGCATTTACCTCAGAGTTTGACTTGAAATTACAGACAGACAAGTGATTACATGCTCATCTGAACTCTAGAAAGACCCATTGGCTTCCTTTGCAGAAGATCAGTCCTTGAAGATTCAAATGGAAATGTATACAGTAGTTAATTAACAACAACCAGCACCAAAGTTGACAGCTTCACAATCTGACAATCCTGACTTTATATTTTAGGTCAACACTTTTTCCTGACTTTGAAGAAGATAAATTTACCTTCTTTATGCCTACTCAGACATCATCATATCAAAGAAGTCTTCATTCTCCTCCCTCCTCTCTCCTCTTTAGTTTTTCCTGCTTCATTCTTCTTTGATATTGTTTATACATTTGTTTCCTGGTAGTTTCCACCAGTTCTGTGAGAATTTAATAAGCATTAACTTGAATTAATTAACTTCGTCTTGCTCTGTAAAATCTTCATGTTATTCTGTTTTTGAGATTAAATGAGTGGTACTTGTCTTCATTTTGTTTTGTTTTGTTTTGTGTGCTACTGTCATGGAATTCTGAAGACAGAGAAAATAATGAAGAGTAGGGATTTGTTTCATACTGTTCTGGAGGCTGGAACTCCAAGATCTCCACATCTGATGAGGACATTTAAGCTGTGCCATCTCATGGTAGAAAGTGGAAGGGCAAGAAAACCATGCCCTTCCTTTTTAAGCTTTTTATCAGGAACCAACTAACACATACTCCTGTGATAATGGCAACCATTCATGAGGCAAAGCCTTCACCACCTAATCACCTCTTTTAAAGGTCCCACCTTTCAACACTGTCACACTGGGGATTAAGTTTCCAGAACATGAACATTGGTGGACATAACTCAAACCACAGCAGGACTTTGTGCATTTCTCACACTGGTTACAGGCAGCAGCTTTGCACTTGGGCAATGCTCAACTGTATATCCCTAACATATATTACAAACATCAAAACACAGTCAAATTCCTTCATGTTGCACTAGTGGCTAAGATGACCTGTTAGACTGAGTAATTTATTCATTCAACATTTATTCGGTGCATATAGAGGCTACTTGGAGGCTTTCTGAAAGCTCCCTTTATCTGAAAGTCCTAAACCTTTCTTCTTTTGGGGCTAGACTGATCCTGAGCTCAGACACTGCTTCAGCTTGAATCCAGACTGAAAGCCTGAACTGGACTTCTACCTAGTAAGAGCATCCTTAATTTCTACAACTTCTTGTCAGAGGAATTATACTGTTTCCTGTCTTTTCCTGACATAGGACAGACCTCCTTTCTTGAGCATTTTCATCTAGACAATTATTTTCCTAAGGGAAAATTACATCAAAGGACTCCATTTTCCTTATGGCAGCAGCAATCTTTGTTCTAGTCTCCTAGAACAGATCTTTCATCCAGATCTATTGTTTGTAATTTGAGAGAACTGAGTGGAGAAAGCAGTCACTAAAATATATTCTTGTCGCAGACACTTAAACAGCCATAAGTCTGGATTGAGTTAGCCTAGGTACCTACTGATTTGTTTCTCAGCCAAATGGATTCTTTTATTTTTTTCATTCACATGTAGAGAGAAATAGCATCAATCTCTCGTAACAGCTGTCCTCACAGAATTCTTAAGTTAGCAGCACTCAGTGGGCCAATTATTTGCTCCAGAAAATGAAGTCTGATGGTGACAACCTGGCAAGCTTCTATTCTCAGTTCCCAGAATCCCACTGACAATCGTCCGTGACTTCACACCTGGATTCTGTATATAGTGACTAAATGACCTCCCGACTTCCTCCTCGTATCTTATGTCTTGATGAAAGGAAGAAGAACTGAGAACCATTTTAGCTGATTTACCACAATCACAAATTGATTCTGGAAAACTCATATGGTGCTCAGGCCAAGTTTTCTTAACTCACTCTCAAAGGAAAACAACAATGTTTTCCACCTTTGCTGTGAAACTAAGAAATTCCTCATACCAAGATAGCACAATGACCACTTTCAGCCAGAACAGATGATTTGCAAATGGAACATTATGTGGCCAAAGTAATTCATGCTTATTATTTCGGAATAGCCTTCATCTCTCTCGTGTTTTCTTTACCGAACTAGGTCTCCATAGAAAACAAGGCATAAAATATCAGATTTTTTTCCTTTTTTTTAACGTATCAGCACAAATTGACTGTATAAAAAGGTTTTAAGGTAATTTTTAACATATCTATGCACAATGTTCTCTGGTCAGATTCACCTCCTCTATTATACTCTCTTATGTCATTTCCTTGATAAGTAATTTTCAGTGGCTTCCATTATGCTATCTTCATATATATTCATATATGAATATATGCATGTGAAGATATATATATATATATATATATATATATATATAAAGTTCATAGTCACCCCCCAGCATCTTCTCCTGAATCTTGAATCATCATGTGGGTTTTATTTTTAGAAGAGATGATGGACTAGGGTTTTGTTTAATATTAAAATGTATAATGGTAACATTGTATCACAATCTTGGATACTCAGGGGAAAATTAATCCAGCACATTTGTATTTGTTACAGTTCATTAAAGCTGTGAGTATATATATAGTCATAAACATCTAGTCAGAGATAAAACAGAAATTTAGTCCTGAAAAAAATATCAACAGAAGATATGTGTGTGTGTATATAAAGTATTTACAACACACACACACACACACACACACACACACACACACACACACAGAGGCATCCCTTAGGATTTCCTGACTTAGAATTACATTCCACTTTTCCTTGTACCTCTGCCACTATGTCAAAATTCCATTCTTCTTATAAATACTACAGTTGAACTGGATTTAAGGCCCAACCTAGTCTAGTATAGCCTATTTTTAACTTCATTACGTTTGTTAAGCTCCCATGGCTATGTAGTGACACACTCACAGGTTCTTGGTAAATGTCAGTTGGGGGAGACACTTTCTATTTTCCTTATCTGTCCTTGTATTTGCATCTTAGTCACCACTACCCAGTTTAGATCTTCATCATCCCTCATCTCTCCTGACTATTCCTCTCACCCACTAAATCATCCTCCAATATCTACAGTGACCTTTCTAAAATGCAAATTTCACCACCTCTCTCTCCTTTTCAAAACTCTTCCTGTCCTTTGCCATTTCACTGATGGCTATCAATCCTTTTGCCAATACACATGATGGATGAGTTTACTGACTAGGGTCAGTAAACTTACTACGAAATTTACTTACTAAATTTAATCTACTTTAACTTGTATAATAAGTCCTTGCTTTATTCTCACTAACACATTACCTTCAACTCACCAATGACTTTACCAAACAGAGCTCTTTTTTGTCTGAAGATTTTATGTCTCTTTTTTGGTCTGAAGAATTTTATGTCTGAAGATTGAAAGTATTCTGAAGATAATCTCATTTGGGCCCTTTGCCTTTAATAACTGACCAACTGTGTTAGATTGTATTATTGCTTTTCTCTTGCAATCCTTATCTTCCTTTTTGGAAGAAGACATGGAATCTGCCTTCAACTTAAAGATGATATGACCTTGCCTTATCCTTGGTATTTGGAGGAGTTTAATTGGTTGTGGTAGGAAAGTATGACAGATCCAAGTGTCCTTCAGGTAATAACATAACATGATCATTGAAATCCATTCCATCTCAGAAAATTCAGGATATATGGCTGCCATAAGGGAATAAAACAATGCAATAAAGGCTTTGTCTTTTTATTATTCTGTGTTTCCTAAGTTATTTTTTACAATGAGAAGTCACTGTCATTAGGAAAAGACATGTGATTCATGGCTACAATTCTCTGAATACCAGGATATTTTTCAAAGGCAAGTCTAACATCTATTACTCACAGAGGTTGGAGTAAGCTTTTATTTGTAATATGAACACTAAGGTCCTTCATGTCTTATTTCCTTGGACCCGACCCTTAGTAGTTCCTCAAAATTGTTTTTATAATGAATAATTTAATGAAATTTTTAAAAAATCTGCACAAAATTTATTTTAATTAAGATTATTTCAATTAATAAGTCCCATTTGGAATGATAGTCAGTAAAGCAAAAAGTAAACAGCTTGCCCAAATTCACATGTGAAGCATCAGTATCTAGACTTCAAATCCACTTGCCTGATGAACTCACTTTCCTAACTCAGCTCTTCCACATCTGTCATCTTTGAATTTCCAAAGACATTGGCCCAATTGACAAGTCAATGTGTGATTAATCAGCATCTAATGCCCATAGGATATATTCTGTACTTGTAATCATTGAACAACCAAAGGTAATCTGTGTTTATTACTTTTGTTGTAAACCTTTTAGAAATTAAATAACTATCTCTCCATTATATCTTTATAATGTATAAACATCACGTCTATGCCTTAGGCTCAAAGATTTGGAAATATGGGACACATAAAGGACATTTTCTAGTTCAGTGATTATTTTAACATCTGATTAATAATACCATTTAATGTTACTAAGTTTCTTAGGGAAAACATCCATGTATACCCTTCCAAGTGCTATTAGTACAGCAGTAACAGGAACATGAAGGAAAGGAAGAAGAAGAAGAAGAAGAGGAGGAAGAGGAGGAAGAGGAGGAAGAGGAGGAAGAAGAAGAAGAGGAAGAAGAAGAGGAAGAAGGAGAAGGAGGAGGAGAAGGAGGAGGAGAAGGAGGAGGAGAAGGAGGAGAGGAGGAGGAGGAGGAGGAGGAGGAGGAGGAGGAGGAGGAGGAGGAGGAGGAGGAGGAGGAGGAGGAGGAGGAGGAGGAGGAGGAGGAGGAGGAGGAGGAGGAGGAGGAGGAGGAGGAGGAGAAGAAGAAGAAGAAGAAGAAGAAGAAGAAGAAGAAGAAGAAGAAGAAGGAGAAGAAGGAGAAGAAGAAGGAGAAGAAGAAGAGGAGGAGGAGGAGGAAGAGGAGGAAGAAGAAGAAGAGGAAGAAGAAGAAGAAGAAGAGGAAGAAGAAGAAGAAGAGGAGAAGGAGGAAGAGGAAGAGGAAGAGGAGGAACAGGAGAAGGAGGAGGAGGAAGAAGAAAAAGAAGAGGAAAAGGAGGAAGGAGAAAAAAGAGGAAGAGGAGAATGAAAAAGAGGAGGGGAAATGGAGGAAGAGAAATAATGCAAAACAAATGTCTAAGAACTTATCATATTAAAGGAAAAAGGCTGAAGACTGTCAACTAAATTATATTGTACAAGCAATAGGAGAAACGGAATCCAAAACGACATGACCTCTCATTACTACTTAATGCTAAGACAACAAAGTCATTGGAAAAATATACAAAAGTAAATATTTTACCTAATGTTAGAGGGAAGTGAAAGGAACAAGTTTGGTGAGACTGATTTTCTTTTTCTTCTTGATAGGGTAGCAACACACATAAATCAGTATTATTGTTCTGTTGCCTTGATACAGTAGTCAAACTGCTTTGTTCCAGTCGACATAAGCTTCATGTCAGTTTGCCAAGAGCATTAGAGAGCACTGTAGGGAATATTGAAGTAAGCCTGGTTCTTGTGGGTGGATGAAATAAGGAATTTCTGAGACCAAAATCCCTTGGTTCTCCTCCTTACTTCCTGGCTTTCCTGTTCTCAGAATTTCCCTATATCCTCATCCAATTTCTCCCCCACATCCACTTCTTCTCTCCTATTCCACTGTAATCTTTCTACTCAATCCCTTGCTCACATTCTGAAATGTTGCTGAATCAATTAACTGTCTCCCACCCCACCCTATTAACATTTGTCAATAGCTTTCTTCACAAGTCCCTCCTATTCAACCAACAAGTTATGGCCAAGAAGTTATCATTTCCCCATCCAACCCCAGCTTTGTCTTGCTCCTGCCATTTCCATGAACTACCCCTATGTTTTCCAAGTTTCTCTTTCAGGCCATATCCAGACTTCTGGAAAGTTGATTGCTCAAATTCCCAGACCACAGGTTACAAAAAGCTATACATACGAACCTCCCAATTTCTTGAAGTATCTCCCTCCCAAATTCATCTTGGTTTACATGAGTCACTCATTGTACTAGTATTGCTTCTACCATGACTTATTTGTTTCCTTTACCTGTTATTCCCCAAAGAGTGTGAGCCCTAGGATTTATCTTGGGTCTATTTCTAGGGTCATTTCTTTTTTCTTCTTGTTCCTCTGCCTCCTTATTTTTATGGTAATCTCATCCACTTTCAACTATTAATTTATGTGGCTAAACACCAAATCTTTTGCTTTATTTATAAATGCTTTTCTAACTCTGAACATGTAGTTACATTTGCTCCTGGATACAAAACTTGGTTTTGAACTCACTTATTAATTTGTTTATCAAATTCATTGAACATGTTTACCAAATGTCTACCATGTTGGCTCAGATGAAAGTTAACCAATTATCCAAATATATGTCTCTAATAAGGTAAACATTTATTTTCTCTCTTACTTAACAAGAGAGAAAAGTGTCTTTTCCCCCAAAAATCATTTGGTGATGAGGGACCCATACAACTTTTGGCTCTGACTTCCCAAAATATGTAGACAGAGCTGGATTAGTTTGCTGGTGGCCTGCAAAAGAGGAGAGAGAAAATGGGAAAGTACATGCCCAAAGTTTTAAGGCTAAGAATGAGTTAAATTACTCCAGCTTACATGTCATTACAGTGATCTAGGAATGTCATACCTTACTTGTGAGGGAGGCTGGGATAGGGAGGCTGGGATGTGAAGTCTTCAGCTGGAGCCCCCAGCATTCTGCTATACTGTACTTCCACGGAAGGAGGGAAGAACATATTGGGGGAGGGGAAAATAGCAGTCCGTCCTTCCTACCAGAAGTGGGCATTGTGCTGAGCACTGACATTCATTAAATGGGAATAACTTTCCTATTTTCTTTTAGTGTTGTTTGTTCAGTGTTCCATATGCCTCCGTAGGTGATAACTCTCACCCCTCCAGTTCTACTGGGTTCAAAACTTCAGACATCGCGATACCTAATTATCCTTTCTTAACTCCTTGGAATTTCTCCAAATATTATGTGGTCTTCTATTGTTTTCTGGTTATCCCCATCTTTTTGTATCTCCAGGCACTTTTGAAGGGCTGGTGTTCATTAGTATGCATTAGTATGCAGTTCTCCTGTATCTAGTCTTGCTCAGTTCTTCAACCATCCCTCAGTCATCTTCCTGAAACAAGTTCAGCTTCTATGTATAAAGGAAGAAAATGTGGGCTGCTCAGGAAGCTGTTTTGCGTCCTTCATGTCTTTGGTTAGGGCGGGTAGCACTGACTGAAGTTATCTTCCAACTCAGTTCCCACCACTATCCCTGAGATCATCTGCATTGAGTCATGGTATATACTCTGAATTTTCCTTCACTGCACATTTATTCATGCCTTTCTTTGCAAGGTCCATCTAGATCTACAAATGCAAATACTATTAATATTTTAAGGTCTAGTTTAAATTCTACCTTTTCTGAAAAATTTTGCTTCTTTTAGGACAAAGTTCTCTGTTCCTCCTCTAGCTTTACAAAAAGCCTTATTTGTATCTCTCTAGTGACCTATGTAGCATATAGATACAGCTCTCATCTCTCATAGTAACTCCTTAACTAAGTTTCTGTGTATAAGTATCATTTATGTTAAATGATACTTATCAGATACCACAACTTAAAATTGAAAGAGTAAATATTTGAAGAATAGGTTAAAAGAAATGAACAGTATGGTAACAATTGAACAGAGAGTCTAGTAGGAAAATACATCTTTTTTTACTGAAGGATCAACAAACCATTGGTTATCAATAGAGCAAATTTTCATTCAGAAAACATAAATAAGGCTTGGCCCATTCATTCAGGGAGACATATTTGGAGTAAGAGTAGTGAATATCTTGGTCTTATAAGCTTAGTACTAGTGATATAAGTTAAAAGAATTATGAGAACTGCAAGTAATTTCTTCAACAAGATATATTTGTCTAAAATGTTTGAGAAATTATGAAATATTATCAGGATTTTTGTACTATGTTTGTCCAGTGAAGCCTACAAATGTTGAAATCATTTGCATTCAACTAATATGGTATTTTCAGCCATAGTTAAAACTCAGAAAGCTTACTAGAAAGAATCTTTTCATAGGATTTTCCAACTGAATTTTATAGCCTGGCCAGATTACAATTCTTAAGATAATTTCCCCCTAATGTCCAACATTTTTCCAAGCCAGGACTCCAACTCTTTTGACATTTATGTATCTGGAACATTGGTAAAATAAAATGAGCATTTCACTTCTAACAAGTCCTACATTTGCCTTTGGAATTAGAACAACATTTTAAAGTGGCAGGATCTCATAAATGTTTCATGGGAAATAAGAAAAACATGCTATAAAAACCACCAAAGCGTGAGATAAGAAAGAAGAGGAAGGCGTGGGTGATCAATGAGGCCCTTTGAGATGGTGATGGGTTAAGTTCAAAGCCTTGGGCCAGATTTTCACAACTCATAGCCACTTTCTGGCCATAGGTGAGACAATTTCAGAAATCGATTCAACCTTCTCAGGAATCACACCACCATTTTCTATGAGGTAAATTTGGCCATTTCTATATAATCCACAGTTTATTCTGACACTATACAGACTTAGCTAAAAGTGCCTTCTAATTATATGTGATATGCAAATGAGCTCACCCTTTGTGAGGCTCAGTATCATTTAAATGTCCTTAATAGGGACTTCAGCTATATTAGTGATGGTGGGTGTGTGACTTTTATCTTTCTTAAGTGTTTGAAATATGTTTGTTACATACTTAATATGGGACTAAACTATACACAAATGTTGTTTGGTTTGCTTTTGTGTTACTAAAGACTGAACTCAGGGTTTCATGCTCTACCTGAGATATGTACCCAGTACTTTTGCTTTTTGTGTGTTTCTTAGATGAAGGCTTGCTCTTTACCTCAGGTGTTGAGTCATAATCCTTCTACTTCCAATTCTTGAGTAGCATGGATTACAGGTGTGTAAGACCCCACTCCCATCTCATGTACGGGTCTGTAAAATGCAAGGAAATATTGACTGCAAACCATTCAGTTCATTGCATGACTTAAGAATTGATCATTATTTTCCTGGCCCCAGTGGATCACTCCTGTAATCCTAGTTACTCAGGAGGCTGAGAGCTGAGGATTGCTGTTGAAAGCCAGTCTGGGCAGAAAAGTCTCCATGAGACTCTTATCTCCAATTAACCACTCAAAAACCAGATGTGTAGCTGTGGCTTTAAATGGTAGAATGCTAGCCCTGAACAGAAGAGCTCAGAGAGTGCCCAAGCCCTGAGTTCAGCCCCACAACCAACAACAAAAAGAATTCATAATTATTATTGTTAAAAATGATGATGCTATAGGTAAGTTACTAGATTTCATGATCAGTACTCAGATATAGAGGAAAGGATGTATTAGGGGCTAGATGAAGGGGGTAGGGAGAAATGATTTACAGAAACAGTAAGACCTGACTTCAGTCATTTGTGATCTAATTACCCTACTATGGGTAGAACTTACAAATATAAAACTACTAAGCAACAAAGCAATGCAATACACACTGAATAGGGCTATGCAAGCCTTTAAGAAAGCAGCAACTCATATTTCAGCCTACAATGACAGAGTACCACCAGTTTGTTATTTAAGACAACGTCTTTCAGGGCCCATTTCCAGAAACCTGGGGACTTGTTTGCGACATCTTTCCCCTCCTGCCTACAAATGCCACCTTGTGCCATTACCTTGACATAAGTGGTAAGTTAAAACAAAATGTACAGAAACCACTGATTTGATGAGTTAACAAAACACATATGAGCACCAGGAAATTAACAAGATGATTGGTCCAGGTTGACATGAGGCACAATAGTGTTCTGCTCCATGTGGTTTTCTGGCATGCTTATTAGACTCCTGGGCATGGATATGCCTTTACCTGGAGATTTAGATAGTCGAATTGATACTCCCAAGCCAGAGCACACTATTTGCAATAAAGCAGTCTTTGTGCATACAAAATAAAACTGGAGGCTGTGTGCACTTGTAAATCACCACTGGCATGCACATTATTTGTATTTTGTTCTCTGATGGAAATAAGGCATTTAAATCTAATATATTTCAGTCTTTTTTTTAATGGCAGGATTCTGTCAGCCTAATCTCATTACACATGTAGCCATTACAGTCAAAATGAGTTTCCTCTGCATAAGTTTGGGTGAGTTTCAAAACCAATTCTCAGAGGAAAAGAGTCATTATGCTAAAGTAGTATGTTACTAAATAGAGCTTCCTATTATACTGGGGTATTCATATTTATGTTTGCTTAAGCCATAGGGTGATGAAATGTATAATCCAAGTTTTGTTCAATTCAGAACTGAACTGAATAAAAGAAGGGAACAGAACATTTGCAATGCATAATGTTAATATCCTCTTAAGAGTTCTATTTAATAAGAAAAAGAAATAGCCTTGGAAAAAAATCTATATTCACAATTCTTTTCTCTTGCTTCTATCTTTAAACTACCAGTCTCTCCAATGGATATGCTATCTGGTACTCACATTTTGGCTATGCATCTTTAGGATGGACTTGTGGAATAAGATGAGGGGGTCAAGTGATAAATATTCATGAATTTGTCTTAGATGTTCTGAATTGTCACCCATAAGCAGTTCTAGCAGTTTGTCTTCCTTCCGATATTGCATGGCAATACTTGTTCCCCTATACCCTTGCCAACAGAGTATGTTGAAAAGGCTTTTAAATGTTTGTCATTCTATTAGATGATAAATATTACTCAGTATGATTTTAATTCCCTTTCTCTCAGCATGGCAAAGTTTGGCAGTCTTTTCATTTGACCAAGTCATATTTGTGAACTTGTTAACTTGTTTATACCTGTAGATATTTGTTCCACAAAGTTGTTTATTTTTTCTACTTAGAAGTTGCTCGAGTATCAAAACTTGTCCTTGAATATAAAATGTAAAGGTTTTCCAGTGTTTTCTTTCTTTTGTGTGTCATTTATGGATTTTTAAGATGTAAATTTTTTAATTTTTATATATTTGAATTAATCAATTGTTTATATTATTGCTTTCCCATTCATTAAGTGGGAAATAAGGGAATACTTGTACATTTTTTTCTAGTACTTGTATGCTTTTTCTCCTTTCACTTGTCAAAATATTTAAATCTGTTGTCTGACATGAGATTTCTACTATCTTTATATGTTCTTCATGATATCTAAGTTCATTTTGAGATATACCATTAAATATTTCTGTGTACTTAGAGTAAAAAGTAACCATTTTGACTAACACCAAAGCTAGTTAATTTTAAAAATCTTAAATTTAGGGAGGAATTTTTAGGAAAAAATAGCTTTGTGTCTTTCTTATGGCCATCTAACTCATTTTCTCAGGAATGTATATTAATTTCTGCATATAGTAAAAATAGTTCTATGTCAAAACATGTGGGCTCCACAGAAGGTGGTGCATTTATTTGTCTGGAGGTTAGAGAAGAGAGGATTCAGAACCTTTGGGATGAATTCAGCACATCTTTTGTCTCATAGTTAGAAATGTGTTTGTTTCTACTTCCTGAGTTAAAATAAAAAGGAAGGGAGAGTTGCATACATTAAGTATTCAAATAAGGATAGCTTGAAGTATTTCTACCCATGATTATCAATCTGGGCAGCTCAGAAGGAAACCAGAATTTGTCCAGGAAAATAGACACAGCTCTAGATATTCCAGATCAAAAAAACCTAACACAGAATTGGAGGCATCTATAACTTAAAGGCTTGAACATCTGCAAGAATCTCAGCCTGGAAGTGGGATTCATAAAAGCTTACAGGAAGAGATCCAAAAGTTCTTGCTGTTATACAGCCAATCTCACTTTGAATCTCAAGGATGCCCACTACTGCCTGCAAAGGAATTAAGTCTAATCACTTTCTATTTGTTCCATTGTCAAATCTGACATAAGTGTTTCTCTGTGGCACAATCTAAATCATAAGTATTTAGGAAATTGGGCCCTAGAAAATTTACAAATCTCTCTCTCCCCCCCCCCCCCCCCCCCCCCCCGCCAGCAGTAAAGGCAGATACTAACTAGGCCTTGTATGGTTTTCTGGAAAAACATTTTTCCCCTCTCTGATTTGAATTTATTTCATTTTTCTTCACTTTTTGGATATAAAATGATATAAATCCATTTAATAATAATAAATAAATAACAACCTCTATCAAGCACTTTTGACATACCAGGCAATATATTAAAGTTTTTATACACAAGGAGAAGAGGAAGGATTAGGAGGAAGGTTCTCTTTACCTGAGTTTCAGCAATTATAAGATTGTATAGTAAAGAAAATATCTTAATAAGCTAATATTTATTAATGAGCTGATACATACTTAGACTACACTAAAATTGCCTTTCTTAATTTTTCCTGACATCTTTTCTGACCATGATTTAAATATTTTTTCTTGGTCATTCTCTTGAAGATTGTTCAATGGCATGAATATCAAGCAATAAAACAGCCAATATACTTTTGAAAAGCAACAATATTGGATTGTCCTCTAGAAAGAACCAGACTCAGAGAAATAAACTGAGAAAAAAAATGGAAAAGGAAAAGTATATGATCAGACCAGAAGGTTTTCTGTACTAGAAAAAACTAATAGAAGCCGAGCGCCGATGGCTCACAATTGTAATCCTAGCTACTCAGGAGGCTGAGATCTGAGGATCTCGGTTCAAAGCCAGCCTGGACACAAAAGTCTGTGAGACTCTTATCTCCAATAAGCCACTAGAAAACCAGAAGTGGCGCTGTGGCTCAAGTGGTAGAGTGCTCACCTTGAGCTGAAGAACACAGGGACAGCGCCCAAACCCAGAGTTCAAGCCCCACGACCGACAAGAAAAAGAAAAAAGAAAAAACTAATAGAAACCAGCGGATGGTAGCCAAAGGACTTAAAAGACAATTTATATAGGGTGTAATTTGCATTTGGCCAAGGATGAGATAATTTTAACATTAATAAAAAAACTTCTATCAATGAGAAATATTTACATTTGTTTGCAATAATAAAAGGAAAAACAATCTTTCATTGGAAATCTTTGGGGGAAACTAGGGAGAAAATTCCATATTGCTCTGTAAACCGACAAAAGGAAAAAATGAACACTTCATGTGCCTTTTTTGTTGTGTGACTGATTCCTCTGAAAAACCAAATAGCTCATAAGGACAAATTTCTTTTATAGAAAATTTAAACCAATAAGTGAGAAAAAGATAAAATTAGAATAGTATCACTTACTAAAAATAGTAATTAATGGATCTTAGCCATTAATATCAATAGCTACAATGTCATTCATAAGACACAACTCAAAATTATGCCCTTAGCATCAGTCATCATTGTTTTTGTTCCCTCTCTCCATAAATCAAAGCTTATCAAGCTCTAACTACATTTTTAGAGAGGACAGAGGCACATGTTAAATGACACTGTAATAATATAATCACTGAAATTCACCAGTGGGAAATTCTAGAGGTCAAGTGGCTATTTAAATCAACAAAAACTACAAGAAGTGACAAATGGGGCTGGGAGAGTCTGTAATTCCCAAGACTATTGGATATTTAGAAAAATTTATTACACCTAGCCAACAAACATATTCAATATTTAATTAGGCAACAAACATATTCAATATTTAATATCTTGGCCAACTAAACAATGATTAGGAGACATGAAATATGAGAGACATGACTAAATCACACAGTCTGTTGATTATTTCCTACTGAGAATAAAGTCTCAAAATATCCTTTAGAGTGTAAAGGAAACATAATGAAGCATTGCTGCTTCATTACATTGCCAATATAATGAAGTCAATAGTTTATAATATTTATTAGGGCTATGAGATACCCTTAAACTAAAAATACTTCATATTTCCCTTACATGTGTTGTTTGAACTCAGTAGTACTAGATTTAGAGTTCACAACTTATTTCTCCCTTTAGACTTTGGAGACTTTGATTGTGTCCTATCTGCCTATGATGGAGCAAGAGGAAAACCTTGCCAAAGTAGGGTTGAGTCAATAACATTTTTATTATATGTAGTATATTAATGTAAGTATTTATATAAATATCTCTATCTGTCTATTAATTGTTTTCTCCTTCAACATTGACTTTGCTCTAAATAATAGTGTGATTTCACTAAGAACACAGTTAAGGAAGGTAGATTATACTGTCTGTGTAGATGCTGTTAAACCTGGAAATGGACCAGGTTATCTTGATACAAGTTATCCTCATCTTTATGCAGAGATTGATGGAGGAGTCATTTTGTTGAAAGAAGATATAGAAACTTTACCTATAAAATCCATTACATTGTAACCAGATAACATCAATGGTCATAGAAGGGGAGACCCTAAGGGAATTATGGGGGATGGGAGCTCTAGGGGTCGAACGGGTCCTTTAATGTCCCTGTTATTGTTACTGGCCTCAGAAAATGGAAGCAAAGTATTTCTCAGCCCCTGTATCAATACTAGGAGGGAAATGATGCCACATTCTGAGGGGTATTTGAAATGCTTCAATAAAGAAACTATTTATAAGGTGTGGGAAGCCAAAAGCCACAGTGAAGCAATGCCTCACAGGTAACCAGCCAACAACAGCAAGATTTCACTGGCAGAAGAGAAGACATTTCACCAAAACCTACAGAGCGTTAGAGCTGAATCTATAGAAGGAAATGTCCAGATAGGAGACATGATCTTTAGTGGACAAATTTGGTCACTTCAAGCCTATGTCCTAAGTACAAGAAGAACTGACCTTTTTTATATTCCCTCCCTTGAACTCCTGCTAGCACCTCCCACTGGGTCAACTAGATCTGAAGTCAGATGAAGTTAGAAGGCACCCTCAGGACCACGAGGTGGTCAGTAATGATCCATCTTTCAAGGTAGATGTAAGTCAGAAGGAAGAGAAAGGTAGAAGTCACGTCCCCTGGACACATGGAGACTGTTAATCGATGGTGGCATTTAATACTATGTTGGAAAACTCTCTGACTTTTACATATCTGTAATCAGGCAAGTTTCTCATGATTTTATGGTTCTAGGTTAAACTTGTTACTCTGACAGCTCCCCACCTATTCCACACACACCCAAATATGCTGTAGAAAAGTAAAAAATCAGCAACTCACCTCTCATCTCTTTATCCATCCATTCCCTTATTCAAGCTTGAGCCTTTGCCATTTTCTTTCTCTTTGTAAACATTACCAATTGATTTTGGGTGTCTTTCCAGATGAGCTAATGTGTCCCCTCAGAATCTTTCTTAACCTTTGACTTTAGTAATCAACAAAGAAGGTTTGGCATACAAAATGAAGACCTGGTACCTTTTATCATTGGCTTATGGGTTAGCTTGAATTAAAAGTTGTTATGCGCTGTTTTACCAATCTATTCTATTTACCCCGGAACTCGTTTACTATACTCATTGATTTTGTTGTTGTTGTTGTTTAAACAAACTAGAATAATATCATCATAATTCCGCCTCAGAAGACTTGCTTTACATTTTCTGAGCAATGAAGTCTCATTATCACTTGACATGCTCTAAGTTTCTTTCCGGTTGTCTGGGGTAGGTCCAGCAACGTATCTTGTCTCAGCGCTGCACACCATCCAACTACATTTTGACTGCAAGTCTGGAATTTCCATTCTCTCCCTGAGCTGATACTGCTTCCTCCTTCCATTTGTATGTGGTATTTTCTTAAAAATACCTCCCGTTTAGAGGCCATATATTAACAAACTTCTTTTTTCATCGAAGGCAACTTATTGGGATGCAGTTAGAGGATCTTGTATTTTTAGGTTTCCAACTCTTTTCATGAATTTCAGAACCTTATTTTTTTATGGTGGTCTTTAGACATACTCTTTTTTTAAAAAAACTTTTCTATCCATAACATTTTTGTTTTTTCTCTCTCACATATTTTTCTTCAGTTACATAGGTAATTTTGACTTTAGTGAGTTAGTCAAAGGAAGCAATCCTTTAGAAAAATATATGTGTAAAACAAACCTCTGATTTAGGAATTGAATTCCAAAACGCTTTCTTCCTCTAAGATGATCCAACAATTGTTTATACATCAGCTAAAGTGCCTGTGCATGTTTGCTAGCAATTTATTGAGACTTTCAGAAACATACAGCCCTGGGGCTGGAGGGAAAGGGAGTGGGGAGAGGAAAGTGGGAGAAAATGAGGGAGGGGGCAGTAGTGTTCAAAGAGAAATGTACTCATTGCCTTACTTAGGTAGCTGTAACCCCTGTGCATCATCTTTGCAATAAATAAAATAATTTTAAAAAATTGGGCTGGGAAGGTGGCAGTGGTAGAGTGGTTGGCTCCCATGCATGAGGCCCTGGGTTCAATTCCTCAGCACCACATAAGCAGAAAAAACCAGAAGTGGCGCTGTGGCTCAAGTGGTAGAGTGCTAGCCTTGAGCTGAAGAGCTGAGGACAGAGCCCAGGCCTGGAGTTCAAGCCCAGGGCTGGCAATGAATGAATGAATGAATGAATGAATGAATGAATGAATGAATAAATAAAATAAGTATACCCCCATCACTTTAAGATGCCTTTTTATTAAAGATGTCTTTTTAAGCCGGGCGCCAGTAGCTCATGCCTGTAATCCTAGCTATTGAGGAGGCTGAGATCTGAGGATCGCAGTTCAAAGCCAGTCCAGGCAGCAAAGTCTGTGAGACTCTTATATCCAATAAACCACTCAGAAAACCTGAAGTGGCGCTGTGGCTCAAGTGGTAGAGTGCAAGCCTTCAGCTGAATAGCTGAAGGACAGCACGCAGGCCCAGAGTTCAGGCCTCACGACCAACCAACAAACAAACAAACAAGATATCTTTTTATTCATAAATTTTCTTTTTGAAAATATTAATATTCTAATCTCTTCTTTTTTCTCAAAAAGGGGAAATCATTTAACATATATCAGCTAGTCTTTAGAGGAAGCAACAGATAAAATTTACTATATTTCTTGTGAGGTTTTGTGGGGTTTTTGGTCTTATTTTAAATAGGGGCAAAAATAAATTTTTCCCCTTTTAAAGTGCAGTTCACCAATATGCTTCCTCCTGCATATAATTCCTCCAGGTGTCCCATAATCATGTGTTCTCTTTTTGACCGGAAACCTTCTTGACAATTTTAAAACATTGATATGTCAACAGGCTAATTCGTAATGATGTTTCTTTTCTTCCTGGTTTAACTAATTGGTCCTTATATTAGATCAGAGTTATACACAATAGAAAGCATTTCCTCAGTGTCTTGGACTGTCAATGAGAAAGTAGAAATAGCTATAAAGCTAATGGCTGTGATACAGACTCTACACTGAAATATAGGAAAAGAAAACCAAGAGTTAAAATTAGAATTTAAATTTTTTGTATGGTCTGAGGAGTTTGCAGGTTGTGTTTAATCTGGAGTCCGCAGCTATAACAATGTGATAGTTACTACATTGTCTCTTCTCTAATTCAGGGCTAACACTCTAGGGAGGGTCTTTAAAACAGGAAGTTGCTCAAGCAAATTATTATTTCTAGGAGGACAGATCTATGGCCAAAACATTGCAAAGGCCAACTGCCTGTTTTTTACGGAGGCGAGCAGACAGAGGCTATTTGTCAGGAGGAAAGCAACTAAACATACGCCTGCTGCTCTCTCATCTCTCTTACTTCGCAGAGAAAGTATGCGTTGAACTAAAAACAAGTCACCAGAAGGAAATTCTTGAGCTGAGTCAGCTCCTATTTTTCAGTAAAGTAGTAAACGGTTATAAACACATTTCTTGTTATTTTTGTTTCTTCCTTGCCCATTGCATAGAAGTGAGCTTCATGAAGGCTTTCTGTTCAAGTTTCTTTTCTTGCTATTTCTGCTTCAATTCTGAGAACTGCAAGTGATATACTCCCCACAAGGTTGGTTCATGGTATGCTGGGAAGTAGAGGACGTAGCTAGATGAATTAAAATACCTTAATTAAATATAGCCAGTCCTTTTCTACCTTTTGCTGATTTAAGACATTCTTATTTTCTATACCCTACAGCAAAAATGGTGTATGAAGGAGAATTTTCTGAATGACACAGTAAGTCTTTACATTAAGGTTGGGAAGAATGGAAATCAATTTCAGATTGAACATTAAAATCTCTTCCAGAGTAAAATTGAAAAACTTTTATTTCATACAAGTATGAGAAAGTGATAGCAAAATGGTTTTGTAATAAATGTCCATGCTAGTCCTCTGATAAGACATGAACATGGCTCCGGTCATCTGCTCAGACTAAAAAGGGTGTATATACTAATGCCTAGGGGACAGAGGTCTAGTTGGTTGTGGTATCTGGCACACAGAGACTATTCAGGAAGTGCTTGTTGAGTAAGTAGATGAATAGCAAATTGAGTTAGTATTGGGTTAGGAAGGTTAGGAAAATAAGCATAGAAAAGAGAGCTACAAAAGCAGCAGCAGAGAAGGAGAAGGAGGAGAAAAAAGAAGAAGGAGAAGAAGAAAAGAAGAAGGAGGAGGAGAAGGAGGAGGAAGCTCTACATTCAATTCCATTCAACTGAGTTTTTCCAAGTTGAGTAGCCTAGGGATCCAAAGCAGAAGACAAGCATGAGGTTATGCATCCTTCCAAGTTCCTTCTACTTACAATTTTTGAGTTTTTTTTTTTACAAAGCTTTCTTACAAAACAAAGTATAACCACTGTGAAAACACTACATGTTTAATATAGAAGCCTTTTTAACATCAGGGAAAATGGGAGTGGGAGAGGAACTTCCATTATTTAAAAAACAGGGAAAGGGTGTTAGATTTCTTTGAACGTTCTAGAATTTAAAAGAATTTCCCATCTATGAATAAACTCAGATTTTCATCAAAAGACTTTTTAGCAGGACTCCACACTTTTCTCCATAAAACAAAACAAATATTTTTCAGAGTCATATTCTCTTACATAGAGATTTTTTTTTACAAATCATTAGTGTTCTATATGAGGGAAATAAAATTCAAAATTATTCAGTAAAGTATTTTTCTTTCTTTTTTTATTGCTACTATGACTAAAAAAGCATTAAAGAGGATGAATGACTACAGATGAAAGCTAGCCTACCAAACACAGAGAAAAAAACATTCTTTTAAGGTTTTGGTCACGAACTCTGACAATGATAAATCACTTTTCAACAGCTGCAGACAGCTGTTAAAGTCTGGAGCCTAAAACACTTAATTGGGGAAGTGTGTTAAAAGTTAAGGGGCCAGTGTTCTTTTAGTTATGTGAAGCTGCCCCCTCTCACTCCCAGGCCTGTAATAATGCACTTCAAGGTTCGGGAAAGAATATGGTTAAGATAGATAGGTAGACAGACAGACAGAGAGACAGACAGATAGATAGATACAACGTCTTTATATATGAAACAAGAGATGGTGTATAATGAGTAAGACATTCTATCTCATGTTTGATAATGGGACTAGGTGCTTTTGTGCTTTATAAAATTCAAATGTTTGATTGGCCACTCTTAATTGCTTCAACAAAACATAATTACAAATCAAAAAGTTGCTCAAGTTTAAGACATTTAGTGATGATTCCCAGCTCTACTCAAATTTGGGTTTCAGTGTGTGTGTGTGAGAGAGAGAGAGGGGGGGGAGGGAGGGAGATAGAGGGAGAGGGAGAGGGAAAGGGAGAGGGAGAGGGAGAGGGAAAGAGAGAGGGAGGGGGAGGGAAGGAATGAGGGAGGGAGGGAGGGGGAGGTACTCAGGGTCTGGTCTCTGTCCCTTAGCTTTTTCACTCAAGGCTAGTGCTCTCCTATTTGAGCCATAGCTTCCCTTCTGGCTTTTTGGTGGTTACTTGGAGATAAGAGTCTCACAAAATTTCCTGCCTAGGCTTGTTTCAAAACATGATCCTCAGATCTCAACCTACTGAGTAGCTAGGATTATGTGCATGTGCTAGTGGCACCCAGCTTTGTGTTGCCTGGTTTTTGCTCTGACAATCTTCAAGCAATGAGATATGCCAGGCTGTTTAGGGATATCCTCAAGTCAAATTTTTCTTTGGGATATTTCAGGCCAGTTTTCAATGGCAATTTTTCAAGACTAACAATTGCTGAAAGAGTGACCGTCTAAGTAGCCTTTGTTGGTTAAGTATGTTTATTTTCCACCATGTTCTTTAGTATATATATTTCTCTATGGATATATTTATATTCTTCTGTGTTCTACAGGAACCGATCTGATGATTCTGTTTTATTTTTGCCATGGGCACCAAGTGTGTGAAGTTAAACCTCATATATCTGCTTGAAGAGAGACATTTCCCATTGACTAACTGTCAGTAGGTCATTTCTCCTCTGTAAAACTCTTGACATTCAGGAAAGGGAGTAGTTCTGTTTCACACTCCGTAGCAAAGGTGATCTCTGGGAATTGTTTGCTGAGTAATTTGCTGTTACACAATACATCATTTTTATTGGTAATAAGGCAGATGTCCCCAACAGTGGAGTTTGTCCAAGGCTGGCTCTGAAATTTCCTTTCAAACATTTTGCTCTCAATCAGGCAGAAAATTGTCGTCAGCTATGGCAGATTGAAAGATCACATCACAGTATTCAAGGACTGTTTATGACTTTTCCAGTGCTACACTGAGTTGGGTGGGTGGTGGAGAGTAGCCTCAGCTAGGCTTACTTGTTCCAGCCATGATGCACCTGGAAACACTGGGTAGCTATTACATGAAGTTTTTATTTTGTAAATCAGATGGATTGATATTAGAGATAGAAAACTACCTTATGTATATAACTGTAACCCCTTTGTACATCACTTTGATGAAATTTTTGTAAAAAAAGAGTACCTATAATGCAGTAAGGGGTCTTTATAAAAATATTTCTATTTCAAATAATTCTTCTATTTTTTGTTTCAAAATAGATCTAAGATGAACGGATTCAAATAGGAATGCTCCATTACTAATTTTAATTAGAGAGACCAAACAGCATATTTTGGTTGTAAGCATCCTTTGTAATGTAGGTATCAGTTTTTCTTATTGTTATCTTTAAGTAGTTGTACAAAGAGGCTGGCATTTAACAAAGCAGTTTATGAATACAACAATGACTATGATGTCATGATTTACATTGCAGAACTTTAATGAGATTGGATCCTACTTCAAATTTGAGACACCATGTTACCACTACTCTGGACAAGATTATAGGCACTGATCATTTACAAGTATAGAATTTATGTTCTCCTACTCAAATAGAGGAAAACAGCAGAGAGAAATGATAGATTTCATGTGCTCATCATCCTGAGTGGCAAGAAGGCTCCTGTTTACCATTGTCCCAAGTCATTCATCTTTTTGTTGCCTCATATCTGTGGTATGATCATGATCATGTTTTGGTAGAGTTAATGAACTGCTGGAAATAGTTTCACTGTCATATTTCAGTGGCATAATAGAAATAAAATTCCTTCCTTCTCACATTGCAGACTACTTTGTGTATAGTCAAGATCAGGCTGTGCTATCCTAAGTAGTAACTCAAGGATAAAGGCTTGCTACTCCAGCAGTCATAACACCTCAACTTGTGGCTCCCAAAAAGTCATCTCAGAGGATGATATCCATTCAGACAGGTAAGAAGGGAGCTGTTTGAGGTATTTAGCCCATTCACTCAATGCCATTGGGCAGGAACTAATCACCTATTATGATATGCGTGCAAAGAATGTTGGGAAAGGCACTTGCTGATTCTGGCAACTCTACCCAGCAACTCCTTACCAAAAGAGAAAGCAAGAAATTCTAGTGGGCAGCTAACTCCTTCAGCCACAGTAGGAAACTCATGGCCCTCATGAATTTCTCTTTCTCCCTTTCTACTTTTGTCTTCACTCTCAATTCCCACCCATCTTTCTTTCCCTCTCTCCCAACAGTTCTTTACTTGTTTTAGAGGTCATAAAGTAGGGCAAGACTTTTGGCTAAAACAGTGGAAACAACCAATAAAAAATTATATTTTGTGCAACTTGCAGGGAACTCTTCAAGTTCTTTGACAGCTTCAGTCTTTAATCTAGTCAATATGTTAGTGACACAAGAATTAAGGATCAGAAATTAGTTAAAGAACATGTTTATACTTGCCTCCACTTCGCCTCTATCCTTCCATTCCTCCAGTCAAGCTGAGAGCCCATAGAGTTGGACCCACAATTCTTAGTCTAACACATAGTATATGCAACTATATTTGGATGCTTACCTGTCTGTGTCAAAGGTAAGAAAGTGATTGAGGGAGTGAGAGCACAAATATTCTTAGCCTTGGTTTCTTTTGAAAAATTTCTAAGACTAAATCATAAACAAATTAATGAAAACACTTTTCAATGTGAGTTTGTAACAAAAGAAGGGGCATGTAAAATTTAAACTCAATGGTACATAAATGCTAGAACTGGGTCTCCCAAAAACATTTGGTGAAATAAGGACATTTTAATTTTAAAGATGACATGTTTATCAAGTTTAAAATTAATGTATGACAGAAGTACTGCCAAAGTGTTTTCAAACATTCAAAACAGCAATAACTATAATCTGTACAAATAGCAATCAAAATGAAAGAATCTATCTCCAATCCCCAAAAGCAAATAATCTGTAAAAGTGCACTGTAAATATATATGTCAGGAAGGGAAAGCATTAGCATTGGTTCATCAAGTAAATCCGAAAAAACCTAGCAAAGATGTAGAAAATAAAGACCAAGGGGATGCCAAGAGGTGATCCATAAGAAAAAAAATTCAAATATAAGTGATGCATTTTATTAGTATAAAAGGGGGAAATCTTTAAATTAAAATAATTGCTTTAAAATGCAAACTGAAGCTAAACAATACTTTCTTGAATAAGAAGAAAACTAGCTAGGCACAGTGGCTCATGCCTGTAATCCTATCTACTCAGGCATCTGAGATCTGAGGGTGGCGATCTAAAGCCAGCTCAGGCAGAAAAGTTGGTAAAACTCTTATCTCCAATAAATTACTCAGAAAAAGTTGGCACTGCTGCTGTGTCTTAAGTGGTGGAGTATTAGCCCTGAGTAAAGAAGCTCAGGGACAGTGCCCAGGCCCAGGGTTCAAGCCCCATGACCAGCAAAAAAGAAAAAGAAAAGGAAAGGAAGAACAAGAAAGAAGAACAAGAAGGAGGAGGGGCGGGGAGAGGACATTGGCCAGAGACAGCCAAGGAGCTAGAGTGTATAGCTTGGAACAAAAGGAGAGGACATACCTCTCATAAATAGGAAAGTAGGCAAAGGAATCAAAATGATATCCATGTATGCTCACAGACTTTAAGCATCTACCATAATCAAGAACAAGTTTTGTTGGTGTGTGCATGTATCATATTTAAGACAAAATGAAAAGCTAGCACATGACAAAGGATATTACAGCTGTCTAACTCACCACCTAACTGGAGGATTTTCCTACCTGAGAAAATAGCAACCAAGGAGTATTAATCTCACAAACATCACAGGCCAAGATTGGTCCTGCAACACCCACATTATTTTTTTCTGTTTATGTGGTACTGAGGAATCAAACCCAGGGCTTCATGCATGCTAGGCAAGCACTCTACCATTAAGCCACCTTCCCAGCCCCGACACTATTTTTAAATGACCGTCTATGTTTTTATATTGGGGGGAACAGCAGATTCTTTTCACTTGTTGGGTATTATCTATAATGCTTGAGATCAAACGTGTTTTTAGTTTCAGAATTTTTCAAACTTTGAAATCAATGTATACATGATGGGCTATCTTAGGTATGATACTAAGTTCTAAATATGAAATTCATTTGGATTATACATGTGATTTTATACAACATTTTAGTTGTACTTCACTTTGACTGTGACCCCTCATAAGAAATCAAGTAAAGAATTTTCTACTTACTAGCATATGTCTACACTCAAAGAATTTCAGATGTTGGAGCATTTACCCTTTCAGAATTTCAGATGAAGGATGTGGAACCAGTACTTAATTTCACAAGTACCCTGTCACCTGTCCTTCACAGCCCTTACCTCACTATACTTTAAATCAGTTGGATATGAGGATGGACTCTGTATACATCTCCCTCTTTAGACTGGATGGGCATCAAGGCAGGGCTCCTGGCTGACTCACTTACTATATTTCCTGCACCAAGCTGTTTGGGGCATGTAATAGACTCCCCAAAATGTTTTTTTTTCCAAAACATGTTTCTTAAGTGGAGGACCACTGTGAGGTTGGGAAGAGCATTTCTACCTCCACTCTACATTTTCCCTCCTTACTTCTCACAGCTTGGCTTCAGAGTGGCTGTCTTAGGGGATCTTTCCTTGCTCCCCAGGCTTAGTCAAGTCTATCTCTTTATATGTTCCCTGGGCACAACATTTTTTCACTTCTCTTGTCCAAGTTGCAATCATATATACATACATACGCACATACATACATATACACACACACATATATATGCATATAGAGAATTTGTTTATTGTATCTATAAGCTTTGTGAGCTTAAACCATTTAACTCCTTGCACTTAGTATAGTGATCGATAATGATATAATTGGTTCTTTGTGTGTGTGTGTGTGTGCATGCACGCATAAATGAGAGAGAGAGAGAGAGACAGAGAGAGACAGAGACAGAGAGAGAGAGTATACTAGGGCTTAAACTCAGGACCTCATATTCTTGCTTGGCTTTTTCACTCACAACTGGTGCTCAACCACCTCAGTTCCAGATTTTTGCTGATTAACCAAAGAAACAAAATGTTCCAGACCTATCTGTGAAACTATCTTTCAAATCAAAGTCCTTACATCTCAGCATCCTGAGTACCTAGGATTATTAGTCATAAGCCACAAATGCCTGGCCTATGAATGGTTCTTAATTAATGTGATTAATCAGCTTTTAATTGTCTCAAATAGCTACCTTAGGGGATATTTAAATAAATACATGATTTAATTATGAGGGAAGATATTTATGAGATTTGACATTAAATATATCCTATCTCTGGGGGATAGTCTATGTGGTTAAAGAATCAAAATTAAAAAGGCCTTTTAAAATTGATAAAATGAAAAATAAAATCAATAAATCATCTAATAGATACACATAAAACATATAATTGAATGATGAGAATAATATATACTAGATACCTCTTTCCTAGACAGGGTTGAAGTCAGGGTTCCCAGAGGTTTGACAACAGTTTGAAGCCCAATACTGACACCTTACATTATGTGGGAGGAGTTAGTTCCCCAAACATGATTAGGAAAACTTGAAGCAGATTTGGAGGGAATTTTGAGTATGGAGGAGGAGTGAGGTCTTGGAAATCAATCCTTAAGAAAAAATGTGAAATGGTTTTAGTGTAACTGAACTTCAGCACAAAGAAAAGAAGCACCCTTCACAACAAATTTTTTACTCTCTGACTTTGGAGGGCTCTTTCCAGCTCTCTATTTCCAGCTCAATAATAATCAAAATACAGTGGGTAGAGCCCAAGTTAGAAGGGAAGTTTTGAGGTTAAATTTTCAAATCTAGGACTAACTTATTACGTTTACTATAACTGAAAAATTTACAAGGTCAGATCTGTTCTCTATGGGATAAAGTGATATTGGGGTGAGTTAGGAGTTCATGTCCTGGACAAAAGATTATTAGCCTCTCCACACTAAATGAAGAGGGGTATTGAATAATATACTGATATTTTCAATAGAAATCTTTGATCCTTCATTGTACATTTGCTCTGTGCTCACCCATGTGACCTGCCTCCTCTGGGAAGCATCTTCAGGAATGTACAAATAAAGGAGAAATCAGCATGTTTACTCAGATCTGAATAGTCACATGGCAATACCATCTCATATAGCATCCCAAAATTTGGATAGGAAATTTAAAGTTGTCAATTTGGTGGAAACTTTATACTATGAAACCAGAGACATACTGCATAAAACTAGTACCAAGCTTATGAAAAGGAAAGTTTTCAAGGTGAAGTCATCTGTTGATTTAATCTACCCCTGTCTGAGGATTGAGAACACTACAGCTTTTCTCCTTGAAATGTGCAGATATCATAGGTGGCCTCGATGATGCAAGGCAGAATGGGCTGAAGGAACAGACTGCTTTGGAGATTTAAAAAAAAAAAAAAAGGGACATTGTCTTTCTCAATCTCCCTGTTTAGGGTCAAATATAATTCCTGGAGACATGGCAGCCATTGAGCGCTGATGCTGTAACATGGAGTCAATATAGTTTTAACCAACACAGTATTAATATGAAATCACAGAGAAGGCATTGAAAACTACAGCCATTGGAGAAAGCAAAGTTTTCAAAAGGTATTTTAGTCCACTTTGCCTGATAGAACATAATAGTCAAAACAGTTAGAAATGATAGGATTTTATTTTCTTACAGTTAGGGAGGCTGGAAAGTTCAAGATCAAGGCATTAGTAGGTTAATTGTCTGGAAAGGTGCTGTTGTTCATTGAGTCCTGTACCTCCCTTTACAATAAAAGAGAGAGAGATGAGAGAATAAGAAAGATGGAGAGTTTTTAGAAGCTCTCTTTTGAAAGGCATTAATTTATTCTTGCGGGTAAATTTCACTCCCCACACCTCGAAGGTCTAACTTTTTAATACTATCATATTGAAGTTAAATTCCAACACATAGATTCAGAGTAGGTAGGACAGATGACATTTGTTTATATCACTAAAAGATTCATTTTTTGCAGTAGGTTGAAAACTCAATGCAAGAGGCAAATGTGTCATATTTACCTTTGTATGTTTATGTCGGATGGTCAAGGCAGTGGAGGATGGTTCTTAACTTTGTTAATTAAATGAATGTATATAGTCTTTCATTTATTTGAAACATAACAGGTAATGTAAACATCTGTCTTCTCTACTCTAGCTCTTCAAAATAGTGTGACTATGTGTTTTTGATCACACAATTTTATTAGTATGTTCATATATATGTATATATGCATATTTGTGTATATATACATACAGGTACACATTATACATATCACACTGATAATAATGTTATTAACATGTTATATGTTATAATTAACATATTATACCTATAAGAATGTTATTAATATATATATGCATACCACAAAATTTTATCAAAAAAGAAGAAAAGAAAAAAAATACAACAAATATCATGATATCCCCCCATATTTCAGTGTCTCAAGGTGAGCACCTCAGGCTGGGACATGTCTTTCATATAATTCCATCTGGGGAACATTAATCCAGTTTAGGGTATCTTAGAACTGTTGCTTTTTCAATACCAAAGAGTAATTGATAAAATCATACAAACTATGTCAGTATTTCAAATCATTATAAATCATCATACTTCATAACTATAATAGAGATTCATGATACAGAGGGCTTTGAACCTCTGTCCTCAGATGTCAGCCTCTTGAGTAGCTAGGATTACATTTGTGAGACACCTGCACCTGGCTTATTTTTCTATTTTTATTAGCCCCTTGGATGGAATGGTAATAATCATTTGAAAATTGTCTTGGGAACACTTAGCTAATTCTTTTTCACTATGCTTTTTGTCACATAGGTCAGTCTTGGAGTTAGCAGGAATTTATTTTCAGAGGTGGGTACATGGCTCTTATGAACAAGAGTTCTTATGCAGCATCCAGCCAGTGATGTGACTCCAAGGATGTTATTAATATAGAATTCTGCTTTAGAATTATAAAAAATCAGTAATTTATTCAGATGTTTCATAAATGAAAGTGTACTGATGTAATGCTTTTAAGAAAGGCTAAAATACAAATGATTAAAATAATAAAGCCTTCCATTCTACCAGAGAAGCGAAATGATGAGGAAAACTTAGAAGAAAATGAGTCCTGATTTTAGCTGTTGAGCCATGCCCTGATTGTTCTGAAAGTCATTTCCACATGAGCATCTTTCTGTTTCCAGGCTGGGAAGCTCCAGTTTCTTTGTTAAGCCTTCTTATTTCCATCCCCACATACCACCCCTTCACAACGCAAGTGCCTTTTCATTCAGCACCTTCAAGAGCAAATGAGTTTCTTTTGTGCAAAATTGTCTAGACAGATACTAGGGGGCAGGGAGAATTCCAGATTGCTTTTATTCCCCTAGTATCATATTTGAGCCTGTATTATCTTACCACAACCAGTTCTTACTAAAGAATTAAAAAATTGCTAATGTGTATCTCTTCTATTTGCTAAAACTATAGTGCCCACTTTTCAATTACCTAGATGCATTTAAACATGAATTGTGCGTTAGCAGAAATAATTTGTTTTGCTCACTAGGAATATCTTGGTGTTCAACTGATTTTACCCAAACCTTTGAAAAGCTACCCAGCTCACAGTTCTGCCTCTGAGGACCTAGTTGATGTAGACTTTTAAACAAACAAAAGGAAGATGAATCTTCAGTATTCTATTGTTGCATTTCAACTGAAAAAGAGGCTTTATTTCATATTTCGGGCAGATATTTCAGTTTCAAAAAAAAGTTAATAGTAAAAATAGTAAATAGTAAATTAAATAGTAAATAGAGTAACAAGAATTCTCTAGGCTCAGCTATCAATGGTTGTAATAGATGACTGTAAACTCTCCTGCAATCTAAATCTACTCTTGGGGATTGTAAACTAGGTAGTGAAGAACTATGGTCCAGAGTTGGGAAGTGATTGTTTTATGTATGGGCTGTTTCAGTGTGTGTTGGGTTGTATATAGGTATGCATATTTATTGATGGGTGTGTTTGTATACATGTGTTAGAGTAGTTCAGTGTATGTATTAGTGTGATATGTGTGTGTATTGGTATTAGTGTATATGTTGATGTATATGTAGTGTGTATGGACGGGTTTGGGTATTAGTATGTGTGTTAGTATGTTTTGGTTTTATTGGTGTGCAAGCATGTCAGTACCAGTTGGTGTATATATGTATTAGTATATATGTTACTATGTATTTAGTATATTTGTTACTAAAGAGATTTGTTAGTATAAATATTGGTGTTTGTGGTATATGCATATTAACTCATATGTTATAGATGTGTCTATTTATGGCAGATCTATGTGTTGGTGTATATGTTGGTGATACATGTGTTGCAAAAACAAGGATAAAGACAAGCCAACAAGTAGGAACAAGAAGCCTGAGCATATTAATAAAATAAAGCTTTGACCTCATGAATAGCTCCAGTAAGGAAAGAGAAAGAAAGCAGAGCAGGAGCCAAGCAGGAAAGGAAAAGTAAGGAAAAAAATAAAGAAGGAAAGGGAGAAGAAAGAGAGCCAACATCTCCTGGGTCAATGGGTGTCTGATTGCCCCATGAGAACCATTACCAGAGAATTTGTGAGGAAAAATTATGTAAAGGTCAAGTTCAACCCCATGGGCTGAAATCCATCTCACCTTGGGTTTTGTTTGGCTTTGTATGTGAGGAACATTAATGATCAGCCTGATGAAGGACAGTGTGTAGACCAAGGCCCTGAATGCATCTGAGCTGTGTGATGACTTGAGAGAGCTAACAATGTCTTCCTTTATGGAGGCAGCATCAACCTCAGAAAGAATGGGGAGAGACACCCCTGGGATTCGTTATGTGAGGGGGTCAGGGAACAACAGAAGAAAAACCTCAAAGCATAATTCCCTCATGTATTGAGTGACTTGGTTGATATGGAGTAGTTTGTCCTGCCTACTTTCATACTGAGATTGAAGGCATTTTAATGTGATATGTACTAACACAGGTCATAGTTATATAATTTATGTATGTAAGAAGTCTCTTACTGAAACTGCTAATCACACTTAATGACAAGAGAGATTTTTAAAAGATGAATAAGAATGTGGAAAACATGCTTGAGACTAAGGTTCTGAGAAGGATAATTAAGTTTTTTAAAAATGCAAAAGGATTTTTGAGAGCTAATGCCAAATATGAATGCATCAGAAGGTGGCTGGGCCTTGAGTCTCTCTGAGACTCCCTTGAGTCTCCCCATTCCTGGTGCTCAGCCCCACGTCCATCACTCCTGCTCAGCCCCACTCTCCTGGCTATTTGTCTGTTTCCACACTACTGCACCACAAAGCACCAGGCCTACTTGACTGGAACAGATAATATCTCACACATATGGGGCCTGCCTTTGATCTCTGTGGTCAAGCCAGGGGTCAGAGGCCTAGCCTGCTCTAAGCCCTTTCTTCAAATGATTCCTTTCATTTGTTGAGAAACCAAACGTTAGAAGGGCAAAGGCAGGACAAATAAAAGCTGTGATTTAATAGCAATTTATGTGTTTGGCTTATTTCGGGTTGGGTTTTATTCTCTTCGGGTCACATCTCTTCGTCATTCCTCACTGTGCTCTGTCCTCCTCCCTGGCCAGTTGTTGTTTGTTCTGTGGCCCTCAGACAAATTGGCTCTCCAAGAGGCCTTCTTCTGTAAGTGGCCAACTGGTCTAGTACTACATTCAGAGGCTGATTCACTATCACCCATCAACATGGTGCGTAAGTCATCAGTTCTTATAAATTCAGTTGTGGTCTGTGCATATATATGCATTTCTTATTATATTTCAAGTTCTTTAAGTAGTTGTACAAAGGTGTTACCATTCAACATGTCAGTTCATGAGTATTAGACATCTTGATCAGTATCCCATTCATAATTCTCATCCATCCCTTCCAATCCTACCCATCCCCTCAATTTTCCTAGCTTCATAAGATAGGCATTAAACATTATGACTACATCCTCCCTCCACTTTATATATAGCTTTCTTAAATTCATATAACACACTGAGGGAATGGCCTGTTTGCACAGATATGAGGAAAGGAGGGAGATAATAAAGCAAGTTTTGAACACACTTCAAACTGGAGTGGAATCGAGACATAGGAAACATTCTATAATATCTTCTTCTACATGAATTAATAAAATAAAAATAAATAAGAATATGAAAAAATATTATTATTATGGTCTAAACACACTTCAGAGTTAAAACTGTATGAATTTTCATGAAGATTATTTCACAAAGTCACTAATGATTATCACAATGTTGTATAATAACACAAGATATCCACATTGATTGTTTATCTCAGACCATCCTCATAGTCAGTCATAAAGCAGATAATCATTCTTCCTCTTTTTAAAGTGGGAAGCAGTTAATCAGAGTTACAAACAAAACAATGTGAAGCCAATGATAATTTCCCTGAATGAGTTTTATGAAAAAAGTTGAAGATGCTATGCTATACTCTTAAAAATGAAAGAACTGTAAAATGCAGCTTAATATTAAGTTTCTTATATCTTGGTAACTGCTATATCTACTAGCAATGGAAGCAGCCTTACTAAGGGATGTGGAATCTAACACTGATCTTAGCCATTTGTCACGGACAAGTTATAGAACTCCAGACTCCAGTTTCTCTCCAGTATGGATATAAGACAGTACCTAATTCACTAGGGCCGTCATGAGGGTTAAGTGATCTGACACCTGTGAAATCCAAGTCTAGTTCATTCATCTGCTGATAAACATGTGTCCTATACATCTAGATTCCACCATATATTCTTTATATCTTTATTCTAGCATATTTTCCTATTGTATCTGTCTGTACTTAGCACTCTCCCTGGAAATCCAGCCATGCATTGCTTAGTGATGAGGACACATTCGGAAGTCCCAGACCTTTCATCACACACAGCGAAGCATCTTAGTATGTTTACATAGGCCTACATGGTATGTAGTTGAACCATTCAACAGTCCAGAAGAGACATATAAGGCTGCTGGTAAACGTTTTATTTACAAGTAGAAAGAGTAACTCTGAAATGATAATAAATGCATAGTATAATAAACACATAAATCAACAACTAGTCTTTTAATTAGCATCATCAAATGTTATGTTCCATACATGATTGTTAGTTCTGCAGTTGTGTGTGTGTGTGTGTGTGTGTGTGTGTGTGTGTGTGTCTGTGTCTGTGTCTGTGTCTGTGTCTGTGTATCTGTCTGTCTGTTCTGAGGCTTGAACTCTGGGCCTGATTGTATTGTACCATGAGTCAAAGCTCCACTTCTGGGTTTGGGCTAGTTAATTAAAGATAAGAGTTTGACAGACTTTCTTGCCTGAGCTGGCTATGAACTGTGATTCTCAGATCTCAGCCTCCTGAGAAGCTAGGATTACAAGTACGAGTCACTAATGCCTGGCCTGTGCTATACATTTATATGAGTGCCAGTGCAGTCATCACAAACATGAGAAGAACACAGTGGACTATCCTGTTAGGATAGCTAGAAGACCACTAGTTGGTAGGAATATTTCAGCTCCCTTATAATCTTAGGGGACCATCATGTATGTAGTCCACTGTTAACTGAAATGCTATTACTCAGTGTGTGTCTGTATATAAAATGAGAGTGAATTAGAGACTGAGTCTAGGTGCCACTCCAGGAGACAACACTGTCAGGTGCAAGCTGTGGCCCACGGAGACACTGCAGCCACATGATGTAATATGCAAGACATTTTACCTTTAAAATGTATAGAAAGAAGGTGAGCTTATGAACCATTATAGAATGACAAACTTATGGAGACTTGGAAATAAAGAACAGAGGAATGAGATCTGTATTCATTCTGTTGACTGATTATTCAAACAAAATCCAAAGAAAAGCATAACAAGTCAGTCTGCCCTATCTGAGCAGTTCTATACACACACAGCAGGAGGCTAAAGGAACAACACTAGGAAAGCTAAACTGGACATGAGAAATCTATTGATAACAAAGCCATGCTTGACTTTCTGTACTCAATAAGAGGCAGTGAATATACAGTTAATATCTCAGACTTGGAGCCTGGGAGCCTTGGTTCAAATACTAGCTCTGCTACTCACTTGCTGTGAGACTTTGAGCAATTGAACAATTCAATATCTTGATTTCCCCAGGGAAATATTGGTATAAGGATTCAAGAAGTTAATGTGAATGAATTATCCCAAGTAAAGCTGGACACAAGCTCAACGCTCAATGGATATTCACCCTACATGGACCAAGTGTTTTGAGAATCATCTCAGTATCTAAAAGCTGAGTGAGGATGCTGTGGTAAGCTTTCACCCATGCCTCTCAGAATAAATAAACTTTAAAACAAAAATGATGCAGGCTGGAATGGTAGCTCAGTGGTTTACCATGCTCAAGGACCTGGATTCAATTCCCCAGAGCTATCAAAACAAAGAAGAAAGAAAGGAAGAAAGAAAGAGAGAAAGGAAGATGGAATGAAGGAAGGAAGGAAGGAAGGAAGGAAGGAAGGAAGGAAGGAAGGAAGGAAGGAAGGAAGGAAGGAAGGAAGGAAGGAAGGAAGGAAGGAAAAGAAATGAGAGGAGAGGAGGGGAGGAGAAGAGAGGGGAAGGGAGGGGAAGGGAAGAGAAGAGAAGAGAAGAGAAGGGAAGGGAAGGGAAGAGGACGGGAGAGAAGAACAGAGAAGAGGAGAGGAAATAGAAGAGGAGAGGAGAGGAAAGAGGAGAGGAGAGGAGAGGAAAGAGGAGAGGAAAAGGGGAGAGGAAAGCAGAGAAGCTGGGTGCTGGTGGCTCATGCATGTAATCTTAGTTAATCACAGGGCTGAGGTCCATAGGACACAGTGTCAAAGCCATGCCAGGCAGACAATCTATGAGATTCTGTCTCTGAAATAACTAGAAAAAAAGCTGAACTGGAGATGTGACTCAACTTGTAGAGTATCAGCAAAGCCGAGTGAATAGAAGGCTGTGAATTCAAACTCCAGTACATTAAAGCATAAATAAAAACAAATAAATAAATACTACTACTAATAGTTTCAGGATTGTGAAGAGGGTTTTATAGGCTTTCAAAAATTTCCCAGTTCAATGCTTGATAAGAAATGTACTCATTATCTTGCCTATGTAATTGTAACCCCTCTATACGGTATTTTCCACAATAAAAAAAAAAAGTTTCCCAGTGTGATTTCCTTCTTCTACTCAGACTAGACTCTTCCACATAAAAGATTTTTGAACCAGAAGAACCTAAATGAGAGCAGAATTCCATCTGACTGATATTTAAAAAAACAACAACAACACAAGAACTGAAACTGGGAATTTAATATTTATGACGATTTTTTCCCCCTTGGGTGATGGAAATGCTCTAAAACTGTTTGAGGTGATGATTACACAAGCTGCCAGCAAACTATATTCTGAACATACTAAAACTATTTTGATAGCACACTACAAAGAGGAGCTTGGTTGAGATAAGGCCTTTGATTATTCTTTTAGACAATTTCATTATGTAGTCCAAGCCGTCCTCAAACTTGCAATTTTCCTGTTTCAGTTTCTTAAATGTCAAAATTATAAATGTGTATCACTAGGCCTCACAACTGTTTTTTTAATTAATAAGGTTTTTTTTTATTGTGAAACTACTGTACAGAGGGGTTACAATTACATGAGCAAGGTAATGAGTACATTTCTTATCAAGCATTGTTGCCTCCTCCTTTGTTTCCCCTTCCCATCTTCCCCTCCCCCCCCCATCTTCCCCTCTCCCCCCCATGCCAAAGTTGTAAAGTTTGTTTTTCGGCATAACGTCTTGTACATTTTATTGTTGCAATGGGTCCACCTGTATCCCTATTTAAACAATTTGTTTTTTTATTGGACACTTCCACGACCGTTTAAAATTTAGAAGGACTTTGAAAGATTAATTGTGACATAAGACTAATACAATGAAAGAGAGAGAGAGAGAATGAATTGATACTTTTATCTCCAGATATATGATCATTGAGCATTAATAACATTCCACAGCTTCTAATGGCTCCTTACATGGTATCATAATTGGGAAGTTTGTGATGAAAGCCTATAGAACGGAGAACTTAACATCTCTCTTTTGCCCTGAGAAGACTGATTCCATGATTGGGAAAATACACTTGTTGACAGGATAAAGGAGTAAGGAATTACAACATTAGCCTTGGGTTCTCCTGGAGTTGGAAGAAACTGCAACAGCGATTTATTCATTAGGAAAAGAAACTAATTCATTATTTACCAGAACCAGGAAAGCAGGATGTGAAGCCACAGACATAGAGAATGTGGAGGCCTCTAGGTGGGCTGACCAGCCACATTCTGCGTCCCAGATATGCAGTCCATAGTTGTAGATCCTTACATAAAGGGGTCCAGTCCACAGCACCTCAGAAAGTCTCAGCTCTCACTCACCCTGGGGCCCCAGCTTCCCTGGGAAAGAATTCTGACTTGAGACATGGTGGGATAGTGCCCCGGGCTATCTCCCTCATTGCTTTTGCACCAGCAAATTATCTTATCTTTTTTAAAGAAACGGTTCTGTAGCCTTACCCAAACTCTGAGTCAGTTGTACTCACAAATCTCCCCACATAGGAGAGTTTACAGACCTAAAAGCCTGGAATGCTTACCTACTTGTTAATTGTTAAAACAATTACATGGCTAGGAGCCCACAAACAAAGCAAGCAATAATGTACCTAGGTCATGTTACCTCCTGGTTCAGTATGTAGGGGAATCAATTACTTATGCCTGTGTGTCTCATTGAGGAACTACAGCTCTGGAACAATGGCACATGCAGAAGAGAAGAATCCATGTGGGGTGGGATTCTCTTCTGGCTTTTTCTATCTAGACACCTAATTCCTGTAATTCCTGACAGTAAGCTCATTTTCTGTTTGGGTTAACATTGCAATTTGCTTTTGTAATTCTGTATTTGTTACTGTGGTGCTCAAGTTAATTTTCATGTATTCATCATTTAGCATGTATCTACTGAGCGTGCGCCATTCTTGTTACTGGCAGTGAATTAAGCGGGAGTTGGATGGAATGTCTTACAAGCATAACTACAGTGCTCCTCATTGCATTTTGCTAGCAGATGGTGCCTGTTATCACTGTGAGAGGTGTCACAGGTCGAGGAACAGTCAGACCTGTACTTTGGTTGTATTCTCACAACACTCATTGTCTCAATTGGGTCTATAACTATTCTATTATCTGTCTTAAAACATTATGTAGCACCACAGAGCGATTTCCTTCATTCTTTTTCAAAACATTGTGAGCATTTTATACCAGTCCCAAACGCATATTCAAAGGAATAAAAGTCTGAAATACAATCAAGATACCTTGCACAACTATGAATAGAGGGACAGAGTCAAGATATAGAATCATCCAGGATGCTGATGGATTCAACTGATGAATGGATAAAGAAAGTGTGGTACTTATATATAATGGACTATTACTCAGCCATAAAGAAGAATCTTATGTCATTCACTAGAAAATGTGATACTGGAGATAATCCTGTTAAAGAATGTAAGCCAGAATGAGGGAGACAAAGAAGATATAACTTTGTAAGAGGGTCAGCAGTGGTGATTGAAAGGAGAGAGTGATGGGGGATATGATCAAAGTACTCGATACACATGTATAAGGAGAAAATAATAAAGCCCATTCAAACTGTGGAAATATGCGGGCACCAGAAGCTCATGTGTGTAATCCTAGCTACTCAGAAGGCTGAGATCTGAGGATTGCCACTTGAAGCCAGATCAGGTAGATTAAGTCCCTGAGACTCTTGTCTCCAATTAAACACCAAAAGCCCAGAGAGAAGCTATGGCTCAACCAAGTGATAGCCCTGAGGAAAAAAAGCTCAACAATAGTTCAAACCCCAGAACTGGAACATACATGCACATGTATGACATGTGGGTACACAGGCGTGAGCATACACACATATACCACACACACACAGAAAAAGCCTGTAAAACTTTATAGTAGAGGAAAAGATCAGGAAGAGCAATAGAGGACAAGTATTTGCCAAACAACTTCTTTTGTGGGATAGGCTCTGTGAGGGAAGGGTTGGGACAGATGGATGGTAAATTGAGGCTGAGTTCCTTTTCTTTTCTTTTTTTTGGGGGGGTGGGGTTCCGGTCGTGGGGCCTGAACTCTGGGCCTGGGCACTGTCCCTCAGCTCTTCAACTCAAGGCTAGCGCTATACCACTTGAGCCACAGCGCCACTTCCAGCTTTTTTCTTTTTGCTTATGTGGTGCTGAGGAATGGAACCCAGAGCCTCAAGCATGCAAGGCAAGCGCTCTACCACTGAGCCACCTTCCCAGCTCCGCTTAGTTCCCTTTCAATCTGAACTGTGAACTTGAGATAGTTACAAGTACAAACTTGAGAATTGTCATGTGATAATTTTAAAGGCCCTGATATAAGGGAGCAACGTGACCAAGAACAGTAGCATAAAATGAGGAAGACAAGTAAGGAGAAGTGAGAGGGAGAGTAAAGAGTGACACATGTTTGCAAAGAGATTCAATTGGTTTCTGAAAAAGAATAAGAAAAAATATAGTAGTCCTCTATTTATTTAATTTAACTTATTGTAGATGGTCATGCTTATGTTAATTATATAGAGAACTGAGCTCATTCAGGCAGTAGATATGTACTGAGAACTAAATGAAGTGGATTCTTCCCCTGGTTAATACTAAATAGTTTGTGAAGGTTGTGTATACTCCCAGCCACCATTCCAGACCAAATAAACTAGAATCTCAATGATGGGGTACACATGTAGGCATAGCTTTAAAGGCTCCAAATAATTTTTAACATATAGTTAAGAACTGAGAATTATTGGGCTAGTATATTAGTCTCAAACATTAGAAATATTTGGACAGCTTATAAAAGTACATGTTCTATATCTCAATACAAAACCATTAAATCAGATCTAGGAGGTAGGATGTGGACATCAGTAGTTATCAACCTCCTTAGAAAAATCTAAACATCAGCTAAGGCTATGAACCACGGGCCAATGTCAGGCCTTCCTTTAGATATTCATAAACATGAATAAACAAATCTGACATGATTCCATTCTCAAAGAATTTAATACTTAATAAAACAGGCAAAGCATAGGAATTATGATAAGCCATGATAGGTGTAATGGTACAAAAAAATAACAGTAACAATATTGGAATAGAACATTGGCTAGAACAATCAAAGAGGTAGCATTTAACTGAGAATTAAAGAAAACGAACTCCTTAAATAGAGTTAGGGCAGTAAAGAGGTAATAAAATGAGGAACAATTGTATTTAAGCCATTTGAACTTCATACGTAAAGGTGGTATATATAAGATACCTTAAATCAGATGTAAGATATACTTGACAGATTCAAGGAAAGAATCATACAGATTCTAAAGAACTTGCACCTCATCTTAAGCTTCATCAGAATTGATCAAAGGTCTTTAAGCAGGCATGTGTGATGCTTCCAGTTCATTTTTAAGAAAATAGGCAATAAATGAGATAAACCTTGATAAGAGTCATGCAGTGCCATATATCAGAATTGCTTATATTGGTCTACCATTGGTCTATAATCACAAAAATGATGCTATTTAAGGAAGGCATTCAATTTTCCCTCCCAAAAAAGAATTGCAGCTCTAGTTTCCCTAGAAAAAACTATTTGAATGATGATAAAAATGATCCAAAGTGAAAACACACAAAAAAAGAGAGAGGGCTGGAAAGGTGGCTCAGTGGTAGAGCGCTTGCCTTGCATGCCTGAGGCCCTGGGTTCGATTCCTCAGCACCACATAAGCAAAAAGGAAAAAGCCGGAAGTGGCGCTTTGGCTCAAGTGGTAGAGCACTAGCCTTGAGTTGAAGAGCTGAGGGACAGCGCCCAGGCCCAGAGTTCAGGCCCCACGACCGGACCCTCCCCCCCTCAAAAAAAAAAAAGAAAGAGAGGGAAAAGGTGGGCATGGGTGGCTTAGGCCTGTAATCCTAGCTACTCAGGAGGCTGAGATCTGAGGATCATAGTTCAAACCCAGTCTGGGTAGGAAAGTCCATGAGATTCTTATCTTCACCAGAAAACCAGAAGTGGTGCTATGGCTCAAAGTGGTAGAGCACTAACCTTGAGCAAAAGTTGCTTAGGGACAGCTCATGACAACTAAGTGCAGTATGAGATTTTAGATTGAATCCTGAGTCTGAGAAGGAATTTTGTTGGACAAACTGGGAAAATCTGAATGAAATTTGAGGTCTAATTAAGCATATCCATATCCCTCAATGCCTGTCCATGGTGATGCACACCTGTTACTTAGCTACAAATGAAGAACCATATGTCAATGCCTGTTATCTCAAGAAACATGGGTATGCGTAACTAGGAGGATCGAAGCTCAGACCTGCCTAGGCATAAGCAAGATCCTATCGAAGAAAATAACCAATGGAAAAAGGGACTAGAGGTGTGCTTCAAATGTACCAGCCTCGCAAGCTGGAGGCCCTGAGTTCAATCACTAGTACTGTTCAAAAAGGCATCGTATCGAAGTTAACTTCTTAATTTCAGTACTCTATTATGATTATGCTGTATGTTATTTTTCTAACGTTTCACCTCCCCATCTACATTTATTTTATTTATCATTTTTTTAGTTTGTGATTAACATCTTTTTAATAAGTTTTTTTACTCTAAAAATACCGTACAGAGGGGTTACAATTACATGAGCAAGGTAATGAGTACATTTGTTATTAAGCATTGTTGCCTCCTCCTTTGTTTTTCCCCTACCATCGCTGCCCTCCCATCTCCACGACTACACTTCCCACCCCCCAAAGTTGTAAAGTTCATTTTTCAACATAGCCATTTGTACATCTCATTGTTGCAATGGGTCCACCTGTATCCCAATTTAAACAATTTGTTTTTTCCCTTCCGTTGCCCAAATTATACCAACATCAAATACAGTGAAAACAGGGGTTATACCATAGGGAAGGGACATACAAAGCAACAAAACAATCACTTTATAAATTTGTTAGAAACAATAGCAAGAAAGAAAAAACCACTTTTGTCCTTATCTTGGGGTTCATTTCGCCTAACATCATCTTTTTTTTAAATTGGAATCTTTTTTTTAACTATGAAAATACTGTACAGAGGGGTTACAATTACATGAGCAAGGTAATGAGTACATTTCTTATCAAGCATTGTTGCCTCCTCTTTTGTTTCCCCTTACCATCCCTTCCTCCCACCCCTCGCCAAAGTTGTAAAGTTCATTTTTTGACATAATGTCTTGTACATCTCATTGTTGCAATGGGTCCACCTGTATCCCTATTTAAACAATTTGTTTTTTCCCTTCCCCTCCACAAAGTATACACATATCAAATACAGTGAAAACAGGGGTTATACTGTGGGGGAGGGACATACAAAGCAACAAAAAATCACTTTATAAATATGATAGAAACAATATCAAGAAAGAAAAAACCACTTGTGTCCTTATCTTGGAGTTCATTTCACCTAACATCATCTTATCTGAACTTTTCTGCTAGTCTCAGATATATACTAGTTATTGCAAATAAGGGAAACCATGGGACCTATGTTTCTTTGTGCCAGGCTTACTTCACTTAATATAATATTCCAGCCAGATGTGTTTGAGGCTAACCCTGGTTGAAAAACAACAACAACAAACAACCTGAGACCCTATAACTAAAATAGAAAGTACTATCAGCTTACCTGCTAATACTACTGGCTATCAAGCACCTTATCCTGAATTGCAAGCCCAGTACCCCTAAAAAAAGTCTTTCGAATAGCTATATAAAGGTATAAAGTAATAAGGCAACAGCTACTGCCATTGTAGTGTCATTGCGTGTTGGAAGATGGCAGATGATATTTTGTAATTACTTACTCTGACAAGAATTAAAGCAAGACAGAAATTCAGATGTTGAAACATCAAAGTACATGATGGAAATCAACAGTGGATGTTTCAAATATATTCAGTGTCAGCTTTGAGGAAGGATATTTTTAAAAAACTCACAAAGCTGAGGCTTTATGTACAGATGTGTAGTGAAGAGTGTAGTCCCTCATTGTGGCTGAGATTCAAGGAGCCTAGTGAGAATTATTTTCTCATTTAGTTTCAAATGCTTAAAAAATTAAGCACACAAATCTCAGTAAATTTTGTCCATAAGACTTATCTTAAGCCACATGTATGTAGGAAAGCAACTTTCACATATGACTTCCTATGAGCAATTGAGAAGACAGAGAGATCCATTCAAATGAAAGTTTATGTGAAATGTTTGAACTCAGCATGTTTTTCCTGCATTCATATTGTGTTCATTGTGCTTATTGTCTTTCTATCACTTTGATTAATTGTTGTAGTTAATCTTAGGTTGGACAAATGGGATTGCATGAAGCTTCAGAGCTTCTGCATAACTAAGGACATAGCTAGCAAGATCAATAGAAAGCCCATGGATTGGGAGAAGATCTTCACAAGCCATACAATAGACAAGGGCCTCCTATCTAAAATATACTTAGAACTCAAAAAATTAAATCTTCCCAAAACAAATCCTCAAAGAAACAACCACCCCATTAATAAGTGGGCTAAAGACTTAAAAAAGAGACTTCTCTGAAGAGGAAATAAGAATGGCCAATAGACACATGAAGAAATGCTCAGCTTCTCTGGTCATAAAAGAAAATCAAAACAACATTGAGATTCCACCTCACTCCAGTTAGAATGGATATAGTCAAGAAATCTAATAACAACTGATGTTGGAGGGGATGTGGCCAAAAGAAAATGCTACTACATTGTTGGTGGGAGTGTAAACTTGTCCAACCACTCTGGAAAGCAGTATGTAGGTTCCTCAAAAGACCACACATAAAGCTCCCCTATGACCCAGAAATCCCATTTCTGGGCATTTATCCAAATGACCACTAACAAAACCATACTAAAGCTACCAGCACAACTATGCTTATTGCAGAATTATTCACCATAGCTAAGATATGGAACCAACCTAGGTGCCCCTCAGTAGATGAATGGATCAAGAAAATGTGGCATATACATATATATATATATATATATATTAATATATGATGAAATTCTATGCCATCAGAAAGAATGACACTGCCCCATTTGTAAGGAAATGGAAGGACTAGGAAGAAAATATTAAGTGAAGTAAGCCAGGCCCCAAGAAACAGGTCCTATAGTTTTCCTTATTTGTAATAATTAGTATATGTCTAGGATCATCTTAGCAGATGAGCAGAATAGCTCAATAGCTATGTACATATGACCATATAAGATGATGCTAAGTCAAATGAACTCCAAGACATAGACAAAGAGGTTTTTCTTTGTTGCTGCTGTTTTTAATGTACTATGTGATTTCTTCTTTTTTCTTTTTTGTCCCCCACCCCCATGGTTTATCCCCTATTGTCACTGTATTTGATGTTGATACCCTAAGTATCATTATATACATTTATCTGAATCAGGGAAGGGAAGAGGAACAACAAAATGGTGAGACAAAGGACAAAGGGGAACCGATGCAACAGCCATACTCACAAGACAATATGGTGGAAATGATTTGCACAAATTGTGGGGGGCAATTAGGGGAGGAGGGGAAGTGGGAGAAAAATGAGGGAGGGGGGAACAAGTTCGACAAGAAATATACTCACTACCTTACTCTGTACATCACCTTGGCAATAAAATGAAAATAAAAGAAAAAATAAAAATATAAAGGTTACCTTAAGTCTTCTGTTTTAACCCAAATAAAGGGAAAAAATACTAGAAGCAAAATTCACTGGTAAGTATTTAAGTCTTTATAGCTCTCTTTAAAATATATTTCTAAGACTAAGATTCCTTTCTGTAATATAAATATAACACCAAAATATTCCCAGGAACTGATTAAAAATAGAAGACTGTAATCCTTTAAGTTTATTTTTTAGTTGTGTAACCTTGCAAATAGTTATTTGTATATTTTCTACAAACAAAAAAGGGATCATCTATCCCAACAATAAAGGGAAATGGAATTTCCTTGGTAATATTTTTCTCACACTGTCATTGAAAAAATCAGATTGCTCAAGGTTAATCAGCTCATCTGAAAAAAAAGGAAGTTTACCCCTCATTTCCCAACAGATTCTCTTTAATTTGGAAGGCACACTGACAGGTGGCCTCAACACTGGGGGCATTACAGACCACCTTGAAGGTCTCGGAGCCAGTGGCCTTTGAAGTCAGAATACTCAACAAGTCATTTGATATCTGATCGGACAGAATGGCCCCATGGAGAAGGCCATCTCTCAGGTAGACTGGCTGTCTACCAAATTGAAACAACTGGCTACAGCTTGCTGAGAAAGTTCATAGTCTTTAATGGAGCTATAAAGTACAGGGAAATGTCCTTTACAGACTGATGGTGCTCTTATGCAAAAATGTGAGCATAGTTTTTTTCAAGAGTAAAGAAATAATCATCTGCCAAAAGAAAACTACACTAACAATGAAAAAGAAATGAGTTTGTATTTTATGGGTAAATAATCTCCTTTATGTGACACACAGTTAAGTGATCAAATATTTTTATTAAGAGGCCATCTTATACACTACAAAGGCTGTCATATGTATATATGCATATATCTAAAAGAAAAATATATGATTTGTCTCCCAGAATATTTCAATGAGATGGAGAAAGCAAGTTTTTTTTTCTCTTAAGAATATATAGATGTTTTACTATCAGAATAAAACTAAATTTCCTAGGCCTTAGCTGTTCTCTGAAAGTGAATGCAAAATGATTCTATTTACCAAACCATTGTTGCAACTTTTGAGTTCTGAGTTGGGTTGCCCCTTTTATGTAACCAACCTACCATGTTCAAAATGAGGAGTAATTTATAGCTGAACTGTGGCTCAAGAAAGGGTCTAAGTGTCACTGACATCTGTGAAACTCACATAGCCAATATTCATATCACTCCAACTGAATCCCACAGTGCCTTAGTCTCACCAGTCTCCCACATTTACCAGGTCCAATGAAGGTATTCATACAGATGGAATGGCTTTCTCAATGCTGTTTACAAATGCCACAGGTATGGCACCTTAAATGAATAGGTAGCAACTTTTATATGGCCAAAGTTCCTAGAAATTCTCAACTTTTCAGGATATGAAAATATTCTCTCTAGCAAAGTTACCTCCCTGATTTATCAGTTGCACTGGAGAAAAAAAAAGTACTTTATCTATCTACTATTACCTTCCAGTGTCTTGGAATGTTGAAACATAATAAAGGAAGATCATGATTCTAGTTTCAACTCTGCCACTTAGGAGCTGAGTGACCTTAAACTGATCATGTATTCTACATGTTCTGCTTGAGTCTTTTCACCAATAAATTGTAAGTAATAATAAACTACCACATTCTCAAAGGTCATCATAAAGATCACTATATACATGTATGAAAATATCATAATAAAATCCATGAAAAACTTAAGGGGAATAAGGGGAGAGGCTCAAAGAGAATAATATAGATGGGGTAAGTTTGATTGGACTACATTATCTGTATTTTATAAATATCACAATAACTCCTTTGTACAATTAATTTATACTAGTAATTGTGTGTGTGTGTGTGTGTGTGTGTGTGTGTGTGTGTGTGTGTCTTAGGGCTTCAACTCAAAGCCTGGACACTGTCTCTGATTTTTGTGCTCATGGCCAGCACTCTACCACTTCAATCACAGCCCCACCTCTGGCTTTTTGGTGGTTATTGAAGATACAGATTTCAGACTTTTTTGTCAGAGTTGGCTTTGAACTATGATCCTCAGATCTCAGTCTCCTTAGTAGCTAGGATTATAGGAATAAGCACTGGCACCCAACTACTTGTATACTTTTAAAAAGAGAAAAAATAAAATTCATATGCAGAAAAAAGAATCACAAAAAGCTTCATCAGTCAAGTGGTACCAACAAATGACACAGAAAGAAGAGTTGGAAAACATATAGATAGATGGCTTTACTAAACTGACTTTTGTCAAAGGACAAAGGCCATTCAAAAGTGGGGATAATCTCCTTTTCTACAAAATATGACTGGACAATAACTGGATTTCCATATGTAAATAGGATGTCAATCTCACACTACAAAAAATTAATCTCAATCAATCACGGATTAAACTATGGATGAAATGCCAAACCATAAACCTTCTAGGAAAAGCATGGGAGAAAATGTTTGTGACCTTAGTTGGGTAAAAATTTCTTATATATGACACCCAAAGCCTAGTCTAATAAAGGAAAAATATTGATAACCAGGCGGTGGTGGCTCACACCTGTAATCCTAGCTACTCAGGAGGCTGAGATCTGAGGATCTCGGTTCAAAGCCAGCGCGGGAAGGAAAGTCCATGAGACTCTTATCTCCAATAAACCACTAGAAAACCAGAAGTGGCGCTGTGTCTCTAGTGATAGAGTGCTCACCTTGAGCTGAAGAGTGCAGAGACAGCACCCAGGCCCAGAGTTCAAGCCCCACAACTGAGAAAATAGATAGATAGATAGATAGATAGATAGATAGATAGATAGATAGATAGATAGATAGATAGATAGATAGATAGATAGATAGATAGATAGATTAGATAGATAGATAGATAGATAGATAGATAGATTGATAGATTGATAGATAGATAGATAGATAGATAGATAGATAGATAGATAGTTAGATAGATAGATAGATGAGAATTATTGATAATAAAAATTTCTGAAAGTTGGGCTGGGAAGGTGGCTCAGTGGTATAGTGCTTGCCTTGCATACATGAGGCCCTTGGTTCCATTCCTCAGCACCACAGAAACTGAAAAAGCAGGAAGTGGCTCTGTGGCTCAAGTGGTAGAGCGCTAGACTTGAGCTGAAGAGCTGAGGGACAGCGCCTAGGTCTCATGACCAACAAAAAATTTTTTTTTCTGAAAGTTACCCTTAAGAGATGCTTTAGAAAAGCCATGGACTAGAAGGAAATATTTGCAAGTCATTTATTCAACAAAAAAACCCACCTAGGTTAGTAAGTATATATTACAAAATTATTTGTGTATGTTTGTGGGCTGAATATACCAGGGTAAGTATTATATCGGTGTATAGCTCCAGTCCCATAAACAACTTGGAAAACCCAACAATAAGAAAATAAACCCAAGATTTATTTTCACAAGTTTCAAACTGGCATTTTCTATAAAATAGTAAAAGATTAGCATGAAAGTCTATGAAAAGAAGATAGCCAATACCATTAAAAGAATACAAATCAAAATTACCATGGGATATCAATGCAAATCTATTAGAATAACAAACTGAAAAGGCCGAGGTTAATGTTCTGTGGAGGATAGGGAGCTCTCATTGCTGCTGCGGAATAAAAATTATACAATCACTTTGGAAATATTTTCTGAATTTCTTATAAAGTTAAATGTATGCTTCTAATACTATTCAGCAATACTATATACAAAAGAAATGAAAGCTTACAAATATATAATAGCCTTATATATGTATGTTTACAGGGTCATTATTCATAATCACACATGCAGAATTAGAAAGATACCAATTTCCCTTCAACTGATAACAGATATACTATGGTATGTCCATTCAATGTATTGCTACTCAGTAGGAACAGAAAGAAAAATTTTCCTGACATATAGGTCAGTGTGCATGACACAAAATGTAATACACTAAGTGAAATAAATCAGATTGAAAAGCTAAGTCTGTGTTCCTCTTTATTTGGCATTCTGGAAAGAGCAAGTTTATAAGAATAGCAAATAACCTGGTTGTCAGCTTCTAGAGTAGGAGAAAAAGTTAATTACCAAGGGCAGCAGGAGGAAATTACAGGAGGTGATAAATGGTTTCTGTGTCTTGATTAAGTGGACAACTGTATGTCTAAATTGTGCGCCCAAACTCATGGCATAAACTCTTACAAGCAATTTGGCAATAAAAAAAAATACACTAAGATAATTACTAGATAGGACTTTTAATTCAAGAGGGAGATTGACCTTCAAATGTAGGATACAGATTCCATGGATCTATTGAGCAGGAGTGACTAAAAATATGTTAAAGGAGGAAGATGTGGAGGGTGAAGATGAGAAGAAATAGAATTGAGCTTTTAACAAAAGGAGGAACAAAAGGGAAAAATCTAAGCAAGCCATTGAGACCTAAATGGTAAGAAAAGAGGTGAAGGGCCAAGATTACCCAATGTGTTTCATTCCTTCTCTCCAGTAGTGATGACTCTTGCACTGCAAAAGATTATTTCATGCAACTTCTGCCTTATAATGACCACAAAATATCCAATGGGAGCATTCTGAGGTATAAACGCAAGTTGCCTTTCTCTTCGACAATCTTGCCCCCAACTCAGCAGGGATATGTTAAACTAGCGCCCCCTTGTGGACTCAAGAAATGGGGCTCTGCACACTTGCAAACCCCAAACCCTGGATTCATTTGAAGGTGCTACTGTATCCGTCGACCTTTTCTTCTCCCAAGGTAAAAGGTTTATTAAATGTCATCTTGAATACATATCCAGGAATACTATGAACGAAGAAATATTAGTAATGAGTAAAAATAACGTTTGAATTCTACTTCCAGATGCTTTTAAGTACATTCGTACCTTTCGTTCAGCCAAGACTTGTGTATGGATAAGTTTGCCCATGAAAAGAAAAGAAGAAACAAAGGAAAGGGAAACAAAAGCCTGAGGTTGCTCTGACTTCTCACAGATCCTTTTGTACCACCATTGACCTCTGACAGTGAAGCTACACGAACCCCTTTAGCAAATGGTGGCTAAACAGCACAACATTCAAAGCCATTTTCCATAAGGCAGACTAAGAATTGATGATATTTGACACATGTCACACAATGTTTGCCAATTAAGTAAAACCCTACAGAGGCACGTGTCATACTTTAATCACAAAAATAACACCTGTGTAAGGAGAACTCGGGCAAGAATCCTCATGATTTTCATTACCTCTAATTGGAATCAAACGAAAAATCCCTGGCCTCCACACTGAGTATTCATTTCACAGCTGACATTTGTTTTGTTCTCAATTGATATTTTTAAATGATAGCAGAGGAAAGAAAACATTTTAGGACTCTGCTTAGTTCAATGTTCTAGCCTTGATTTGTGGGAATACATTGCAAAGCCAAGTTAAGCTCTTTCTCCACACTTCTTCAGCGCCATATGGCAAGATAAAAACATAATCAGGTAATTGTAGTTTTATTTTTTTCTTCTAAGGCATCCTGTGTATGGGGGAAATGCTTTGGTAATGTAGAGAAAAGTGTGAATTTCCACACGCCTTAGTAAATAAAGAAATAAATTACTTCATGGCTTCTATCCTAAAATGGAAACAAAATGGCTTCACCTTTGACTCCGGACAATTTTGTTCATTCTGTCAATCATACTCACAGGCTGAGCACTTCCAGATCTGGAAATGATTCCATACAGCAAAAGCAAGCAGCAGGATGTGCCCAAGGGTTTACACACAAGATGATCATAAAAGCTGATAACCTGACAGCCAAAATGTTGTAAAATTCCCACGGTAATTCTTGAATTTGCCTGGTTGGAGAGGGAAAAAAAACTGCAATTGAGAAGTCCTGATGGGAGGAATTGCTTCCTTAGCTATCTGAAGAGTGAGGAAGAATCCATGTAACAGTACTGTGTTCCTCTGCATTTCATCCCTGGATGAAGTACCTAGTACCTGCAAAAACAGTTTAAAAGGAGGAAGGATTTACTTTAGCTCTTGGTTTCAGAGACTTCAGTGTACGGTTGCTTGGCCTCATTGCTGTGGGACTGGTAGAAGGCCCAAGGAACATGGGGCAAAGCTGCTCACTTCATGGCAGACATGAAGCAGATATGGAAGAAGAATCTGGAGACAAGATACACCCCCCCCCCCGCCCCCAAGATCACATCCCCCATCTTCCAATCATGCCCCAGCTTCCACTGTTTCTACCACCTCCCAATAATTGCTTCAGTCATATGACTAATGAGGTCATCCTCTTCAGGGCCCCTAAAAGCCCCACTTCTGAATATTGCCCTGGGACCCAGCCTGTAACACAGTAGCTTTCTGGGAGGATGCTTCCCATTTAAGCGATAACAGTGATGACACCTATAAAAAGGCAAACATCTAAATCGAAACTAAGAATCACAATAAATTTGACCTCTCCATTATCCAAATAGACACACAAAAATAACTTTCTGTAGTCTTATTCACAAGATACCTTAGAATTTCCTATGGGGAAAAAGGAGAGAATATCTTAGATAAAACCAACTGAAAAAATGAAAATGAGGAATACAAAGTCTCTATACATAAATTGAGGAATTGGCCAGAGGGAGGGAATGTGCAAGCACATGGATTCCCCAAGTTTCAGGATGACGAAGGTTCAGGCTAGCAGGTGGTGGTTCCTAACTCCATTCCTTCATGGCTCCCATCACGGTCCTCCTCACCAGTACCTGTCACGGCACACACTGCTTGGTGGCTGTCCTCCCCAGTACACCACTGTTAGCAAGCCCTGTCGTAGCAGGTGTTTTATTTCAGTCCTGCTGAAGTCCTAGTGGCTAGACCATGGATCATAGTGCTGTAGATGCTACAGGAAAACGCACATACCCGGTGACTGAGGCAGAAAAAATTAACAAAGGAAAGAGCTAAGAATTGGGAGAAAATACTCTAGGAAGAATCACAAGAAGTATCTGGCATCTGGCTACTGAGAGATAAGGATAAACAATAAAGAAGCAAAACACCTTTGTATCAAGATAGTGAATTAAAGCCAGGTGCCCAGTGGCTCACTCCTGTAATCCTATTACTCAGGAGGCTCAGTTCGGAGGATTCTCAATTCCAGGCTAGCCCAGGCAGAAAAGTCCATGAGGCTCTGATCTCCTATTAACTACCAAAACAAAAAAGCCAAAATTGGAACTTTGGCTCAAGTGGTAGAGCACTAGCTTTGGGCAAAAAAGCTAAGGAACAGTACCCAGGCCCTGAGTTAAAGCCCCAGGATTGGGAACAAAATTTTAAAAAACAATGAATTAAAACAGGGTCTAGAGAGGTCAGCTAAGCAAGATATGTAATGAGAAGCAGAGAAAGCTCCCTACTAAAGCATGTCTCTCTCGGTGATTTCATTATACCTACAATTTTCCTTTGAGCCAAGGCTAAACATTAGTTTGATGCAACTTTTTAAAGCAGAAATCACAACAGAATATTACAAGATATTAGTAAATTTGTTTCTCAGACTGTCATCCTTCATAAGAATGGCAACATGAATGTGTGATACAACACATGACAATATGCCTGACCAACTATTGGAATGGTTGCAAAAGTTAATGGATTATGGAGATGAGAATTGGGATATGTTTGGGCTATACAATGTGGAATTCTTTTACAGCACATTGACATTCCTATTTGGATCAGGTTAACGTTAGAATGTTTTATCATCTTTGAATACTCACAATAATGGCACAAAAATAGACCTAAGAGGCAAATGCAGTGTAGAAAAGGCAAGTTGAGCTATAATGTGTTCTGGTACTCTGCAGCTAACCTGTCACCTAAGCACTCTGAGTTATTATTATTATTCAAGGGTAGCCAGCAGAGGAAATGCAGGCAGTAGAATCCTATGGGAATCTGAATTGAGCCTAGGACAATTTAACTTTTCAATGCATTCTAATGGAAAATATTGCTATTAAATATACATCTGATCCAAATTAGGTCCCCAGGATGCTGTAGGAAAACCATAGTATTAATAACATCACAATCTTATTGAACTGTCACACAGGAAATGAGTCAGAATGGATAGGATGAAAAGTTAGACCACATTGTCTACATATCTGAAAACCATGTACATGGTACATACATCGGATTTTCTTTCTGTACCCCAAACCAATTAAAAGCAAGTAAAACTTCATTTATATTATCTGAAGTTGGGAAGAAAGAAAGCTAAATCACAGCTTCACAAGAACTCAATCAAAGAAGAATGAAGATGAGAAATGGAAAGAGAACAAAATGGAAAAAGAACTGATTATCTTCAAAATAAATGCCAAACAGCCAGAAACCTAAAGTATTTTATATTAAACATGTAACACAATGCTTTATGTTGTTATAAAGTAAATCATCCCATTTTAAAATATAGAATATTGGAGTCTTTATTATACAGTTAACAGGCTGCAGGCTGCCAGTTGTTACAAAGGCCTGCAGCACGCAGATACACATAACACAGCTAGGAAACATGCTAAAGAGGAAAGAAAGAACACAAACAATACCAAGAAGCCAATTCAGCTCCAATGGAGAGCTGAACTGGGACTCCATGATGACCGGAAATGAGCCTGGAGACAGGACACAGGACTTGATCACGGAGACACAGGTGACATGGAGTCCAGAGGCTAGGCTGGTCCAGGCCTAAATAGGTCGGCTCAGTGGGCAGATCCTCAGGAAATTCCTAGTCCCAGGCACTGGACTGACAGATTCAGTAACCTATCAGCCAAGTGGCTGCCCCTGCCTCCAAGGGTCTGGGCATGCCCATTACCTTGAAGGTAATGTGTGTGTGTAGGGGGTGGGGGAGGGGAAGGTTCCTTCTCCCAGCATGAAAACAAGATGCCAGATCCTACCATCCACCATATGGCCAATATGGTGCCCGCCAAACCTGGCCTCCTTACTTCAATATGAAGGTAAGCACTTCTGCAAAAGAGTAGCTGTTAGCTTTAATAAGTATGGCTATAAGAGGCATATTCAACTTGCTTTCTCAGTTTGTTGAAGTCGTACCATGGAAGATTAAAGTCAATCAGCTTTAGCACACTTCATTTGCCATTCAGGCCTCTACATCGTGCTGCTGAGATTTCCTGAAGTAGGTTCATATTTTCACAGACAGGTTTTCCCATAGTTGTCATTTGCCCCTGGAAATGGCAGTCTCTGGTTGTAAGGAACTCTATCCTAATGTCTAAGCTCACAATGATGTGAGAGTAAAGACTTAGTAAGCTGTTGCAGATCTAAACAGATCTAATGTCATCTGGAGAATGAACCCTTCAGAATGCAATTACTTTGTGAAGAATACCTGAAATGGATGGCAACTCTTGCTGATAGAACAATTTTTCTGCTGCCTAAACCGCTTCTCTATTACAACAACATGTGTAACAACCTCAGCCAGTCTTTGGTGCCTCTGTCTGCCTCCTACCTGTCATCGCTAGTAAGTGATGGGAGAGCACTGGGTGAGCAGGGAATGAGCTGAGACACAGGTGTGTGGAACACACATGCAGGTCATTGAAGTCCTGATACAACTTCATGGACCAATTTGGAAAGTGTGCAAAAAACACCAGGGCTTTAGTTTTTTAGTGGTATGATTATGAGTTTGGGAACTTGATCTAGAGTAGAGAAGAAAAATGAACTGCCTGTGTTGAATCAACAGAAGATAATCCTGCCTTGGGATTTGATTAAAGGTGTTTCTGTCTGTGATGATTAGCTGCTGTGTTACGTGTAGGTGAGAAAAGTCTCAAGAGCTGGCTCTGCCATATGATGGGTCTAAGTTAGAATTCATATTTCACTAAATGAAGCATTCAGTAAGTGAACTTTGCTAGAATTTGTTTTTTCCTGGGAAGACATTATAAAATATGTCAATACAGTAACACCAAAGATATTTGAAGGCTAGTGAATTTTGTGCTTTTCTTGGGTGAGAACCTCTTGGGGCAGTATGTGTATGTACAGTTCAGGGGAAGAATAATATTTAAGGAAAGATAAATTCAATCATCCAGTGCCTTCCAGTCAGCTTAACATGTCCATCTAGTGTCCAGTGCTTCTTGATAAGTCAACCTCTTTCTTCCTTCGTTCTTCTCTAGCCCATCCATGGCCTCCCAGCCTCATTTCGCATTTCCTACTGCCTTTTCCACCTATGTCTATTTGAGTATTCTGACTGTATTTGTTAGACTTGATTTTTTAGTGTGCATTAATTATACAAAGTAAGTTTCATTTACCTATTCGTATATGTATATAAGGTATTTTGATTATGCTTGCCCCCAACTGGGATTCTTGCCCGCCTCTTGGGTAACTATGTATTCTTTGCAGTGGTGTTTGTTAAGAGGATTGGAGTTGGGTTGGTCTACAGTCTCTACTTAGATTGTCCACATCCTTCATTGTCCCACTGAAATTCTCCACCCTAAGCCCTATCACACCCCATTGCATTGTGACACACCTATGGTAATGTTTTCCTTGAAAAGAACCATATATTCTGGTGCCTTTCCTTAGACAGTTGACTGACAATATGTAAGAAGTCCAGCTACATTTAAATTTCAGCTAGGCTACCAATAATAATTCAGAGACATACTGTAACAATAATGAGACATACTGTAAAGTTCTGTAACATTTAAGTTTCAGATCAAATTTTGCTTGGAATTTTTGTCTGCTAATTTGACCTGGCTTCCCACTCTGTTCCTTACTTAGCCCTTTCTAACATTCTGGCAATGGACACTCTACCACCACAGTTGACTCCACTTAACTGAAATTAAGCTTTTTGTTAAGGTTCAAAAGAATTGGGTGCTAGGCTTTACCAAAAGCCACATAAATTTAAATAATAATAATCATTTGGGAATCTAATCTAAGTATAATCTAATCTAAGTATAGATGCATTTTGAGTTTTCCACAGCATCCTAGAACCATGGAATCAGAAAAACCAGAGCAGTGGCTGATTTTTTTTTAACAAGAAACAAGCCCCATTATCATTGCTAAAGAAACAACTTCTCTAGAGCAGATCCTGGAGATGCTTGGGCACTCATTTGCCCTTGGAATTCCATGTGACAGGAAAGCATAAATTTCTTTTGCTATCTACCTACACTCCTTCCCAGGTTTCTATACTCTATTATCACAGAGAGATTATGGGAGTACATAGAATAATCTACATGTCAGGTTGTCCATTTCCTGTCCTCTTGTTTCCTGTTTCCAGCCAGGCACTAGTGGCTCATGATTGTAATCCATGCTATTCGGGAGGCAGAAATCTGAGACTCACCATTGGAAGCCAGCCCAGACAGGAAAGTCAAAGTCGCTGATATTTTTATCTCCAATTTACCACCAAAAAATAAAAAATAAATAAAAATAAATAAAAGTCTAGAAATGGAGGCATGCTTAAGTAGTAGAACACTAGCCTTGAGGGAAATAAAATAAAGCTCAGGGACAATGCTGAAGCCAAGTTCAAGTCCCAGAACTGGCACAAAGCAAAACAAAACAAACAAAAATCAAACCAGACACGTGTCAACTGCTCAGCTACTTGAGAGGCAGAGAGAAGCAGGAGGCCAGACATATGTGCTTGTGAGAGGCATAAGTAGGGTGCTCACAGGCTGAGACTGGGCCCAGACAAAAATGCAAGGCCCTGTCTGGAAACTAACTAAAGCAAATGAACTGAGGATGTAGCTCATATAGTAGAGGACCTACTGGATGTGTAAGGTCCTTCGCTCAATCGCTAGTACTGCCAAAAAATAGTAAAATAAATTTAAGAAAAGAAATGCACAGTGGTACAATAGCGCTTGTCATCCTGTTCCTGGAGCTAGGTGGCCAATCAAATGAATCTGAAATGACAACCAATTCAATTAATTTTCTCTTTATGTCTTTGGAAAGTAAGTGTGTGTGTGTGTGTGTGTGTGTGCACTCCACCACTGAATTACACATCCAGTCCTGAGCTTGTATATGGAGTTCGTAGTCAGCTGCAAATCTTTTCAGTAGGAGTATACTTTAACAATATCGCAAGGTCTAGTTCTATTCCATTTAGTTTTTCTCTGGGTTTTTCTTGGTTCCATATGAATGATTTCAAGTGACAGCTGAATTCTGGGTCAGTAGCTGATTCCTCACCTATCATGTTAAAGTGTTAGAAGTAATTCATCTATGTGAACTCTCCCAGTATGCACTAAAAAAAAAATGACCAGTGGTAAACTTCATGGGAAAAATGCCCAACTAGATCAGTAACTCTCTTTGACATATTGCTTCTGGACAAGTTACAAAAAGAAAGATTGATTTTCAGACTTGGGGTAGGAATTTTTATGCTTTATTAATAAAAATCTGTCACCCAAGATGATATCAATGAGTATTTTCTTTCCCAAACCATTTATATAAACAGGGTTATCATGTCCATTTGATCTATAGAGATCTTACCACTAAATAATAGATGCACTAATTGATTGTTTCCAAAGCTCTTTGGTGGTGCCAGTGGGTATTTTGGGGTACTCATATTCCCCATCAATTAGATTTCCACTTTGTAGTGCTTTTCTTTAGATTTTTGTAAAGGACATCTTTTCTTATTCCTCTCCATTACCTCATCCTTTTCCCTTCTTGTTAGACTGAGAAGGGACCTTGAATTCATGATGAAAGAAGAGGTAATTGAGCCTAGTAACCACAGGAAAATCTGAGTTCAACCTCTGGCACTGTCTCCCCTTCATTATCAAACCTTAGAGTCTCATAAGCGAGACAATATATATTGTTCTAAAATTGCAGGAAGATGTTGTAAAGATTACCAAGTAATATTTCTTTTGGCATGGCTGCAACTAAAGAACGAGGCAGAGAAAAGCTTTTCCACATGCATTCCCCTGGAGTGAAGGTGGAAGGTCTGGGAAGCAGGGTATTTTTTCTCTCTCTCTCTCCACATGTCAATCAAGCTGCCAGCAGTAGCAAGGAGGCAATTAGTCCTATGCCCTTTTCCCTTGGAGGAAGTGCCAATTAACCTCATTTCTGTTACAGGGAGTCTAAGAGACCTGACTATAGCCTGAGAAGTAGGATAGGTCCTTCTTGCTGTAATATTGACTTCATTCCGGTATTGGTTTCAAAAGTCAGTGGAAGCAGGAGGTAGCAAGTGTTAGATCTTAATGCTACATTGCTCTGAAACACTGACGCACTTTTCATTCACCATCTGGGAAAGTTCTAATTAATGGTTTTGGGTGCAGAATCCCTTTGATCCCTAGAAAGTCTGGTTATGCTTCCATGGAAGAACCTTCATAATCATGAGTTCTCAATCTATAGTAAGGCTTTTCAGCCTCAGCAACTCGATGCCATTATGGTAGAGCCAGGAGGCTGTACTGTGCTTTGCAAGATCATTAATAGAAACCTCAGCCTCTATCCACTACGTGGCAGTAGTATTCCCTCCCTCAAAGGGTGACAATATAAAAAAACAAGTCTCCAGGCATTGCCAAAATTCCTTGGAAGGCAAAAAAGCCACTTAGCTTAGAGTCATAAAATATTGCAGTTGGAAGAAACTGCTCATGTCACATAGTTTCTGTTTTTCCAAAGACGTAGCTAGTTGACCACACATGGTATTCTTGATGGTTTTACGTAGGAAGCAGCATTAGATGACACTAAATTATGAGATTACAAGTAATTATCTTATTTTTCCTTTTTTCTTGTGCCAGTACCACATCTTGAACTCAGCATCTTACACTTACTCTCAGTATACTTGCTCATAGCTGATGCTCTACCATTTTATCCATGCCTCCAAACTGGCTTGTTGTTGACAATGGAAAATAGATTCTTACAGACTTTCTGCCCAAGAGGATTTTGAATCATGATCCTCTGATCTCAGCCTCCTGAATAACTAGGAAAACAGGAGTGAGACATAGACAGTAATACTCTCTCTCTCTCTCTGTATATATATATATATATAGAGAGAGAGAGAGAGAGATATCTAGATATATATATATATCTAGAGAGAGAGATACAGATAGATAGATATAGATAGATTTAGATACAGATATATACATACATACATACGGTATTCTCTTTAATCAAGGAGAAAGTTTCCCTTTGGCACTGGAGCATCTTTATCATCTCTTATATTTACATATGATAGAAATAGAAAGAAATGAAGGCTCAGGGACACAGCCTGCAGCAGACATTACCTAGCTATTGTTTAGAATTGTTAGAAACTTATACCATCTATTCCGTGTGTGTGTGTGTGTGTGTGTGTGTGTGTGTGTGTGTTTAGGGTTTGAACTCAGGACCTCTTGTTCTTGATTGTTTTTGTTCTCAAGGCTGGTGCTCTACCACTTGACCCACACCTCTATTTCCAGATTTTTGTTAATTAATTGAAGGTAAGAGTCTATTCAGCCTTATGAGTAGAATGACAGGTGTGAGCCACTGGTACCCGCTGTGCCATTTATTTTTGGCTCTGTATCCACTTTATTTATATAAAAAGTTACTTTAAAATGAACATATTTGGTAGTCACATTGGAAAATATTTATCCATAGCTCAACATTTCCACCCCTGGGTATCTATTCAATAGAAATAGGTAGTTATATCACCAAAAAGCATATGAAGATTGCTCTAGCAGATCTGGCTCTAATATTCTTAATATAGCTACTATCCAAATATGACACGAATTGAGCATCTAGTCAGCAATAAAGAATATAAAGTGAGACTACAAAATGTGAATAACAAAATATGGAGTGGAAACAATCCAGACTGAAAGAGTAGGTACTATATAACTCCATGGCCATGAAACTCAAAAACAGGCATAATCAACATACTCTATTAGAAGTTAGAGAGTATTTACCCTTGCGAAATATCACTGCTGAGGGGAATGAAAGATCTTTAGGTTGCCAGAAAGATTTTGATCTGGCAGCAGGGCTATGTTGGGTTTTCCCAGAATTAAATGGACGGACCTAGAACAAATCACATTAAGTGAGGTGAGCCAAAAGGCACATGTTTTCTCTTATATGTGGAAGCTAGATCTAAAATACCACGACATAATACATTATATATGTCTCTAAGCATTCACACACAGTGAGGCCAAAAAAAGATACTCTTAGGAGTAGAACAGAAAAGTACAATGCCTATGTGTACCTGATCTTATGAAATAAAATTTATTGAAATTAACTCCAGGAATTGAAAACTAGAAGTTTTTCTTCTTTATTGCTATTTTAGTTTTCTTTTCTTTTTGTGTTGTTTGTTTATTTATATGTCTTTGGGAGTGACAAAGGGTGACCAAATGCAGCAATGGTACTGGACCTGTGTTGAAAATGAACTATACAATGTGGATGGGAATGGGAGGGACAAACTGGGAGAGAGAGGGGGAAGGGGTAACATTGTCTAAAACGAAATGTACTAGCTGCCTGACTTATGTAACTGTAATCCCTTTGTATATCACCTTTATAACAATAAAATAATTTTTAAAAGTTCATCCAGAATTTATACACCATTCTGTACATTTACTACATTTCAAATAACTTGTAAACTTTACAAATAAAGGGGAAAAGCAAGCAAGATTAAATAAACAATTGAGGAAATAGTATGTTAAATGAAGAGATTTAATTGTAAAGGTGGCTCGTAAACAGCTAGAATTAGGAAAACTGGTTTTGTGTAGATCCTTTACATTAAAGATGGATTCCCAGGGCCTAAGAAAGATGGAATGGTTGGATTGAAGCCACTGGGCAGTGGGTAGCCAGAGACTCTATTGTTGTAAGGTAAATTATCCAAGGCAAAAGCTTCCATTTCCGGTCCAGCCCCTTTTTAATGATATAGGCTGTATGCCAATTTCCTCCACCAGGTCTAATCCTCAGTCTCTGGGTCCTCCTTTCTGTTCCCACACTCAATCACCAGCCATGGATATATGCGTACCATGACAGGATTCAAACACTAATCTGAAGTACTTCTTCTTTGCCAAGTTTTTCCAGAACATCTAAGTCAACATGGATCCCTAATGTTAGTCTGTCATTAATTGAAATAAGCAAGAAGAGCACCCCAAGAAGGCTCCCAAGCACACACACACACTCATTTCTGAAATGTGCAACTTTTCTCAAAGCATTCAGAAATATTCCCAGTGTCATGGTTCAACATGAAAGCACAATGCCCAGTGCTAATAGTGATGATGGAAGAAGAAAGACACCCTCTTTCTTCTCCAAGGAAACCTCTGCCTGAAAAGACCTTCCCCAGGTGCATACTGTTAGTATTATGCTCACCTTTGGTCCTCAGCTCCACCCAGACCTGGGCCCCCTCCCATTCCTGGAGTTTAAGCTGGCCCTTCCTTCTCTCTGCCCAGACCCACCTGAACTCCCATCTACCTCACTTCCTATCCCCCAGATCCTCCTGCTACCTGGATGGTGATGGAGGCCATGTGCTCCCTCTTGGGGAAAATATGGCTCCTCTAATAAACCTTATAATAATCTTTCTCCTGTGCTGGCCTGCCTCTGCTAGGTCCCCTGGGATGGATGTGTGGGATCCTCCTTCATTGGTAGCCCATATGGGGATAGGGTCCCCAGTGGATTTGCGCCCCCCTCCACTTCAGAAGGGGGTTCAACCCACTGCCCTGGGACCTATCCTGAGATCCTACACTCTGGTGGCCAGAGGATCACCAAGGTAACTTTCTCCTGACTGAGTGCTCTACCTGCCCATCCAACACCACTAATTAAGTCCTACCTCCAGGTGAGTCGACCAGTTAACCAGAGTTTGGGGTTTCCAATTTCTGTAGTTCTGCCTGTAAGGCCACCTGGGCCTTCGTGGACTAACCAAGCCCCACCCCTGCTGTCTGACCGAAATCTTGGTCAAGTGCCCAGAACTCACCGCTAGGGCCTACTGTGGCCCAGGGCTCCGTGGAGAAAACGTGAAGATGTTTCTCACTAGTGGGTTCCCCTGCTATTACGAGCCAAATGGCACCACAGGAGATACTCTGTGGCAAGCCTTGGCTCTTGGTCACTATACCATGGGAAGGACACTGAATTTCTTTACATTACGGCCATGTGGGCCTTGGAGAGCTGCTGAGCCCCCATCATCAGAATCAAATTTGGCCCCAAATTTAAAACTGCACTTCTGTGAGCGCTCGGGCAGGTAAAAGTCTCTCTCTGTCTCTCTCCCTCCCCATAAACTCTGGGCTTACTGTTCCAAAATTAGCTTCTGCTAACCTCTCCCTTCTTCCCACTAAAGGTATTCACAAGTATTTGATATGCTAAATGCCTTGGTGAAGCCCTGGAAGAATGTAACCAGTAATAGCTTGTTTATACTCATTGAGATAAAAAAAATAAAAAAAGTGAATGAGTTTAAGTCTAATCTCCCCCTCTCCAAAAAAAAAAAAAAAGGTCCCCCACCTGACCTGCTGCAGAGCCATTATGCTAGGCCAGGTGTCTATTTGTGTCTTGTCTCCTGTTTACTAAGTTTCTTGTTGATGGCAAAGTTTTGTACTTTAAACTGACCACGTGGTTCCATCATAATTAAGAAAAGTAATACAGCTAAAATCTCAAAACTTTAAACCGGCTGATTTTAAAATCTAAGTGCGCTCTATAATTTGTGCACAAACCTGTCTGTCTATTTATCTATATGTAAATGATTATGGTTTCAAGGTTACCAAGTATTCTGCGTACTAAAAGATCTTTATCAATGAAAGCTGTGATTTCATCTAAATTGCTTTAAAACTTTATGACCTGACTATAAGCCAAAGAAAAACCAGGCAGTTTTAAAAGGCTTTTGGAAAGGAGTTAAAAAAAGATGGTTTCCTTTGCAAAGTAAATAAAATTGGTAATTAAGTTGGCTGTAATTTATGTCATTCCTATGTCCATCTATGCTAAGAGTTAAATATTGTACCTCTGACCATGGCTAGTAAACTAAGGCTAGGTTTTAATTCTGTTTTCTCCCCTGAACGCCAATCAACTCCTTTTGAGATCAAGGGACCAGAATGTGGCCTGTGGACGGGAAATGCCCAAGAAAGTAAACAAAGTTGTCACAGCTGCCTAAACCAGTGGCACCAGCGTACAAAAGCTGGTCTAAACCAGGTCTTTAACTAATATATATGGAATTTTACAGGTAACCAATGGGAGGTGTGACAGTCCATACATGCTGGGAGATGCCACAGCCTTGCCTAGATCTTGCCAGCCTTGCTCCATCACACATGACCAAAAGCCTGCTGATTTGGGGTAAAACACAAGCCACTTCAGATATTTGATTCTGTAAATGTTAATCCCACAAGTAGACCATAAGGGGTGTATGAGCAAAGTATATAAGTTGACTTCTATGCTATTTTACAATTGGATATATTTCTAAAACAAAGAGATGCTACGGCAATGAAGCATTTAAGTTCAAATTAAAGTAACTTTACAAAAAGGGATTAAAATGATGTCTCCTTAGTAAAAATTTGGGAAGTGGTGGGGAGTGGCTGGCCTTCCAGACAAAAGTTTAAAAGATAAAATTGTCCTAAAGGTTTATTTCAAAATAAAAAAGATAAATTAGGATTATTCCAGTTTGTCCTTAAAGTTTTTTTTGTTTTTTGTTTTTTTGTAACAGTTTCCAGCAGGCTCACAGTAAAAGACAGGACAAGTTTGTCAAATGTAACTTAATAAGGTCCATATAAGACTATGCTTATAAAACTACTTCCAATGACCCTCTTTGTTACTTTTAATTGGAGTAAAAGTGGCCGTTTGTAAAAACTCGTTGATCTGAGAACTTCAGTTCGAAGCCAACCCGGGCAGACAAAAGTCCCTGTGAGATTGTCATCTCTAATCTGCCAGCAGAGTGCTCAAAAGAGGAGTTGCTTTGGAGTTCAAAATGGCCAAGTGCTAGTAGCCCTGAGCTGGAGAGCTGAGGGAAAGCACTCAAACCCTGAGTTCAAGTCCAGCAACTGGCCAAGAAAAATGCCAAAGGTACATTTATCCCAGCATAAAAAAAGGCACTCCAGGGACCCCGAGAATTACAAGCAATTGCTTGGATGACAAAAATGGTATCAGATCCTGAGTTACTTGAGCTTGGCCCTCCAAAAAAAATTGATCAAAGCAGGAGGTCATGGGAAGATAGTTTGCAAACATGCCGAACACCCATGTTGTTCTAACTGGGCAAAACTTGCCAGTCATCTGTGATAGCAGTAAAAGCTAAGGTCATAAAATATAAATCCCAACCCCCGTGTATCTGCTCAAGATCCTAATTGGCAATAACTTTTGAGCTGATTAAATTCATCTGTTAAAAAGCTTGTAGAGCTGAGATTATGTCCCTATTGAGATTTGTCTAAAGGCCTACACAGGTAGGCATTGTAGGGCAATTAGAAATTGGGTTCCTCCGCTAGCCAAAACAAATGCTTTTATAAATCCAGCAATGCTGCTGGAGCTGAGGACCAAAGGTGAGCCTAATACTAACACACACTAGGCAATGCTTAAAAGCCACTGTCGTGGGCTGGTGCTGTGTCCTCACCTAAAGACACAACTCAGCCCACTGTGGTAAAGAGGAAAGGGGATTGGTTGCCTTGACAAGCAAAGGCTTACAGAAACATTCATCCCACTTCAGGTTCTCTGCCTCTGAGATGAAGACTAGAATCTCACATCATGCCAGGCAACAGGGATGTCTTCGCAACAAGAAAGAGGAGGCCTGTGGCAATGTCTTAGGCACTGTGAAGTAAGGTTTATGGTTTCCTCTGCTAGCCAGTTCAAATGCCTTGTCTTCCCCAGTGGGCATTATACTTGGTAAGTCTCAATATTAAAGGTAAAGTTTGCTTTAATGGGACTACACAAAGCATATTAAGGACTATCACTTGGATGATGACTCCAGGTTTGAAATTTAGTAAGAAGTTTTACATTTCATTGTGGTGACTGATAAACTTGATACATTTAGACTTTATCCAGTTTACAGTAGATGGGTTGCCAGGGGTGGTTCTTATGGAAACACTTGGTAGAAATTTTCTCCAAGATAAGTTTTGTTCATTCTAGGACTTCAGAGGAGAAGTAGTAATCAATGGAATTTGATCATGCATATATTTGTATCTCTATCTATCGCTATCATTTCTCTGTCCCAACATCTATATCTATTAGCTATCTATCTATCACCTATTTACATGTACATAGAAAGTGATACTAGTTAATGTTGGAAATTATGCAGATGGCAGGCAACTAATTTGGCTAATAGTTCTTCTCAAATGCTACTAAAGCTCTTTGTAACTAAATCAGATTAAGAATCGAAATAATCTTTGGCTTACAATACACTTAGGTTTGACTCCTGAAATTGGCTTTTTTAGCATAACTGGTATGATTTTTTTTTTAATTTTACTGACCACAATTCTGTCAAGAGCAAAGTCTATCATTGTCTTGTCTGTGTGTCTAGGAACAAAGAAAAGTCCTTGTTTTTACTTAAGAGTGACAGTTAAATCAGCCTGGAAGAACAGGAACCACTACTATAATGAGAAATGAGACAATAAAGAGACCCAACATTTGCAGGTTTACAAGTTGTTGGATTTCAAATGTCAGGAGAGGAAGCCCTTGGGGCTGGAAGTTGACATGCCATGCTGTTAGCCCTTCACCTGACCTTCCCCAAACATTGACTCACATACAAAAGACACTATGCTCTAAATGGCTCTTTTCCCTCTAGGCTGGTAACTGTATCATCTTCCTGAGCACCTCTACAACATCAACTCTTGTCAGGAAGGAAGTCTTTTAAATTCTTTAAGCTCAAAGGCTACGATGACCTTCACAGTGACCTTGAGGGTCTGTACCCCTAAGTACTTGTCTAGCACACATTAATCTCTATTGTTTAGCTCAGGGAAAAGTCAAGGTACTCCAGACTCACATGTCTTCCCTAAGAGTTAAGTCAGTTTAAATTTAATTACATATGGAATAGTTTGTGACTGATACTTCTATGGAAATTGTAGAATAATTAAAATTTCATTAGAAAATTATATTTAAAAAAAGTAGAGATAAATATATTTGTCTCCATTCAATGACTACAGAATTGTTAGAAGAATAAATAAAAGCAAAACTGCCCTGTTCTGTTAACTAAACCAAGAGAAACAAAGCCAAAGACTGGCTTTGAGGACTGCTGGCTTTAAATAGTTTCCTGAAATGAAAATTAGGATGAGAGAAACAATCCAAAAGCAATGAGAACCAAGTTTGATTTAAATAAAAATGTTGGAAGCACTGAGAGAAAGTACTTTTCCTTACCTCATTTTCCATTTAAAAAATCCTCTTTGTCACTTAGGCTGTGGGAGAAATTGCCCAGTGGTTATTTCTTTTTTACATCATGTATAGATGCCAACTAAGATGTTTTCCTTTTCAGCAACACTAAAGAAAGCCCAGGGGTCCGTGGAAGATACCATTCAAGGACAGAGCAGCTGGAAGATACATTTGGAGACACTTTTTGCAGTCCTAGGTCTTGGTATTGACTTGAAATAGACCAAGGTCTTTGGAAGTTGCCTTCACATTGTACAGGTCAGCTTATTCTCTGTGTTTTAGACCTCTATAAACTGATAGGTATTTGGGGCAAGAAGGGTGTCTGTGTGTTTTCAACAAGGTAAAATCCATGTAACCTAACACTAGCCATTTTAAGTTGCATAATTCAATGGGGTTTCTTAGTATACTTACAATGGGTACAGCCATCATCCATATTTAGTTCTAAAACATCATTCCCAGGGGGAACCTCATGCCCATTAGTCAACTCTCACTACATATTCCTGAAGAAAGGCATAGCCACTGATCCATTTATCTCCATGTATGTGATTGTTCTGGGTATTTTAAATCCATGAATTTATATAACACATGTTCTTTTATGCCAGTTTCATTCACTTAGTATGTGTGCAAAGCTCATCTATGTTACAGCAAGTGGAAAGATTGACTAATATTTCCTTACATGGATATACCATAGCTTGTTTATTCATCCATTGATGGATATTTTAACTATTTGGGATTACTGTAGATAGCATTTCTTGGACTATTTGTGTATAAGTACATGCCCAAATTCAATCTTGAAAATCTATGTATACCTAACAGAAGTACTAGACCATATGATAATGCTTCGTTTAACTTTTTGAGAAATCATCTACCTTCCCCCCCCACAACACATACTTTTTTGCTTGTGTTCATGTTATCTATGTGTCGTAACACCTTTTTGCATAGGACTTGAGCCTTCTTCTAGAAAAACTTTTAGGTGGCCTAATCTTTCATCTTTTCAGAGTGAAGAGAAGCAGCATTAATTGTCTGTTTCATTTGGAAACACTCTGGGTACCTGATGATGGGGAAGTGTGTTTATTCTGCTTTTGAACCGATTCCAACTCCACAGGGAAAGACAGCTGCCATATTGGGGAAGTGTCGGATAGTAAAACCTTACTGCTATGTGGCCTTTTAAGCTATAGATCTAAGAGTGGGAATTTTCTTCCATCCCTCAAGCTTATGAAGAGCAGCAGGGAGACTTTTAAATCAAAAGCATCAAGATCCTGAGACCACTGCAGTCACTGACATGTCTGTGTTCTTGCAATGTCTCCCAGGGTACTCTGAGCCTCCTTTCTCCTCCACATGTCCAGGGAACTGGGCCCCTGAGTCTTGAGAGATGAAGAGTAGTTTTCCAGCTGGGACCAGAGAGGAAGGGAACCCCAGGCAGAGGAAATGGCCCATGGAAAAGTTCAGACTTCATCAAGGGTAAGGGAGGGAAAGATCTTGAGAGGAGTGTGGAGTGTTTTCAACACTCTCAGTAGGAAATGAAACAGGAAGGCAAAGACTGTGGCAAGGCAGTGAGAAGTTGCTTGTAATCCCACGTGACAGCAATGGCCTCTTCTAAACTTTGTGTTTTGTGTTTTTGTGTCCCTGGGAATACTTTTAGGACCTCAGGAAACCTAGGCAAGTACTCTACCACTGAGATCCAGACACAGCCCCAAAGATCTTTATCAGTCTCATTTCTTATTTCTTATCCCAAGGTAGAAAGAAAGCTCCCTTATTTTTCTGTTAAAATAGAACAACAACAACAACAAAAACAGACCGACATCTCCAAGCCCTACAAAATTGCTCACTTCATACATGGATACATAGAAACGTGAGGTTTTGACGTTTTGAAAAGTCATCCAAAACTATTGTTTGAATTTTGATACAACTTGTTTTTACCTGGTATTTCCTAGAAGCATCCAAGTTCTCCAGAATTACTTAATAACTAAAATGATTTGGCAATTGCTCTGAGTTGTTTATCCCCAATCTTCACTCTTCCTTTTACTTTGCAGATGGCTGTTGATCAAATAATCTTCTCAAATTGCCTGAATGTGGAGAATATTCCTAATGGCCCTTTTCTCTAAATCTGAATGAGGAGAGTAAATGTGTAAAAATTGTGTTTCTAATAGCTTAAGTGAGCAGCCACAGGTCTGCTCCCAGGTCTTCTGGAAAAGCCAACATAATCGCTTGTATGTTGTTCACATAGGAGTACAAGGCAGGAGCCAGCATTGAAGAGAAACTCAAACCAAGATGTCAGAATTCGCAAAACAGCCGCTGCTGAGCTCCCCAAAAGGCTCTTCATTGACTCCACTGTGGACAATCCCCATTTTCTCAGCTAGTCTCAAGAGGCAATGCTAGGTGACATAAATGAAGTGTTGAAAACCCCCTTCTAGGGTCACATCCTGTGCTATTATTACATGTTTCAAACTGCAATTAAGAGATGATGGTATACATAGAGAAACTACCATTCAAAGGAGCGCTCAGGCATTCAAACACCCTGTCTTTGAGTCCTAAGCACACACCACACCAGGCCCTCCTGTTTAGCCTGATTTGGATGTCAGACAGTCTCCTTTTCTTTTATGGGGGTCAGAGATTGTGTTTGGCTTTCCATGCTTTTTCCTGAACATATGCCATAGTGTTACTGTACCTTTTCCCAAAGTGAGTCAGATGTGCTGACCATCAGAATACCAGAGTGGTTGTTCCCATGGCAGCCAGAACCACAGGGAAGCAAACAATGAAATACCAGCACTGTGCAAATCCAACAGAGAATGATGGTCACTAGAGTGAGAGTGGAATTATTCAGACCGCTGTGCTTTTTTGAGACTGACACTGCTTTTCCAAATGTAAGAGCTGTTCCTTGTTTTCTGAAGGCTACCTCACATACTAAGCCACCCAGATTCCCTGTGAAAGGACCCTTTACGTTTCCTCTAGTATGAACAGCTCTGGCTTGGGTGATGTTATGTGGTGGACTCACATACAAGACCCTTTTGTGGATTTTAAAAGTAAAGCCAGATGTTAGCTGCAGTGTTCATAGAGTTTAAGTGGGGTTTCAGGTAAATCAGATGCATGCATGATTATAAAATTGCATGGTCCATTTCATTGAAATCCGCACTGGTGCAGAACAGCCTTAAAATGTTGATCTGATAATTTACCTAGAAATGTTTTTTGACTTACATGGAATTATATTTGGGTGGAATAATAATAGAAACCCATCAGTTTTCAAATATTTACCATTTGAACAAGGAAACAAAAGAAGCATACATTCATAGAGGTATAATAAAAAGTATCATATTGATTCTGTGAAAATAAGACCTAGAAGGCTAACAGAACACTAGGAGATGAAAAGGGACGATTTCTGAACAAATATATTTGCATGACTTGGGAAGGAAATACCTAAAAGGTTAAGAGTATTGTGTTAGTCTTATTTGTGTCAAAATACGAGGCACCAGGTAATGCATACAGAAAAGAAGTTTATCTGACTCACAGGAGATTAGATCAATTGGCCACTTCTGTTGTGAGGCACATGTTGTGTGGTACTGTGAATGGCATCAGAATGGGAGTAGAAGGTAAAAGACAACCAACCAGGCAAAAAAGGGATTTAAGGGAGGGGCCAGGCTAGCTATATAACTGCCTTGTCTCAAGGTAAACAAACCAGACTCAGCCAAACAAGCACTCACTCCTGAGAGAAAAGCATTAATCCCTCTTAAAGACTCCAACTCTGTAATATTTCTTTTTAATACTTCTTTACTTAGGGGCCAAGAATCAAGAGTTTTGTTGAAACAAGCCATATTCAAATTATAGCAAGCAGAACACTAGGGACTCAGGCAGGGCTGTGTCTGTCTGAGTCTGAACACTAACATGTTGGTGACTAATATTTCCAGAGCTTTGGTTGCTTCCTCAAGACCAACACTGTATTCCTAACACTAATCCCTAGTGGTTGAACATTTGCTCTGTGACAGGTATAATGTGAAGTGTTCAGTTATTATCTCATTTAATCTTCAAAATGATTTTCTGAAGCCAATCCTGTTGTCTGATTATAATAGAAGAATCTGTAGTGGAGGTAGTTTAAGTAAATTGTCTAAATACCTTTTAGGGTTCACCTGTGGATGTAGCAGTCACTACAGTGTATGATACATACTAGAGCTTAGTAAATGATTCCTTGGATAAGATTGTATATTATGCATGTTATTTTGTGACTATCTTTTGGGACTGGAGGCTCAGCAATAGAGTGCCTATTTGGCAAGTGTGGGCTCTGTGTTTAAACCTGAGAACTTCCAACCATCAAAACATCAAGCTAGGAAGAGGGCACAGAATCAGAGGGAAACAGGAAAATACACAACAGAGGGGCCCATCAGCTGCACTGAACACTGATGAAAACAAACTAAGCAACTCAAGGGCACCGATGGGAGAGAGGGAATGAGAGAGAAAGAGAACAGCTTACACTAAGCAAAAGGAAAGAAATGTACATATTAGGGCTGGGAAGGTGGCTCAGTGGTAGAGCGCTTGCCTTGCATGCATGGGGCCCTGGGTTTGATTCCTCAGCACCACATAAGCATTGAAAAAAAAAAAAGCTGAAAGTGGTGCTGTGGCTCAAGTGGTAGAGTGCTAGCCTTGAGCTCAAAAGCTGAGGGACAATGCCTAGGCCCAGAGTTCAGGCCCCACAACCAGACCCAAAAAAAAAAAATGAAAAGAAAAAGAAATGTATATATCACCCAATGTGAAAGAAATAGTTGTATTGTCAAAGTTCATAAAATTCACGAACATTATAGACCATGATAATGACAATTTGCCTTGTGAAGGTTAAAATGTGTTTGTGACTTCAAGTATCACTATCTCACAATATTGTGAAAATTATAAAATTATATAATCACTTAATCTCAATAAAAATTATTTTTAAAAATATTCAGGTGATCAATGCATGAGCTAAAGACTTAAAGAGAGACTTCTCCAAGGAAGAAATAAGAATAACCAACCAACACATGAAGAAATGTTCAACATCTCTGGCCATAAAAGAAATGCAAATCAAAACAATATTGAGATTCTACCTCACCCTAGTTAGAACGGTCATTATCAAGAAAACTAACAATAACAGAGTCTGGTGGGGTGGTGGCCAAAAGGGAGTGCTAACTTATTCAACCACTCTGGAGAAGCAGTATGGAGGGTCCTCAAAAGACTAAGCATAGAGCTTCCCTATGACTCAACAATCCTACTCCTAGACATTTGCCCTAATGACCACAAACCAGGCCACCCTAAAACCACCAGCACAACCATGTTCATCACAGAACTGTTTACCATAGCTAAGAGATGGAATCAAATTAGATACCCTTCAATGGATGAATGGATCAAGAAAATGTGGTGTGGATATACAATGGAATTTTATGCTTCCATCAGAAGGAATGGCATTGTCCCATTCATAAGGAAATGGAAAGACTTGGAAACAATTATATTAAGTGAAGTAAGCCAGGCCCAAAGTAACAGAGGATGCATGGTTTTCCTCATTTGTAATAACTATATGTCTATAAATATACAACTTAACCCAATGGATAGTAAAAGACAAATAATTATACTTGGACATGATTAGTTAAACAATACTCTATGCATCCTCACAGTGAGAACTCAGAGGATCAAAAAGCCTCAATAGCTATGTGCATGTGACCACATAAAGTGATGCTTATCTAAAGGAACTCCAAGAAATGAAAACTAGAGGAGCTTTCTGTACTGTTTGCAGTTATTTCTTTTTTCTTTACTTTTCCCTCTTTGGTTTATTTCCTGCTTTACTGTTTTTTATTTCTCTATCCTTTGTCTTATATATAGGTTTATCTGATTTGGGGAAGGGAAGGGAAACACAGAAACTGAGACTAAGGGTGAACTAATTCAGCAGTGATACTCTAGACACTATGTTGGAAATGAACCATACAACTTGAGGGACATTTAAGGGGCCAGGGAGGGGGGAAGTGGCAGAAAGTGAGAGGGGGTAATACTATTCAAAAAGAAATGAACTCATTACCTTACTTATTTACCATAACCTCTCTGTGCATCAACTTCACAATAAAATTTAAACTAAACAAGAACAACAAAAATACCATTTAGGCACCAGGGCTCATACCTATAATTATAACCACTCAGGAGTCTGGGAACTGAGGATAAAAGTTTAGAACCAGCCTAGACAGACACATCTGCAAGACTCTAATCTCCAATTAACCAGCAAAAGGTCAGAACTGGAGGCATGATTCAAGTCACAGAACAACAGTTGTGAGCGAAAAAAGCTGAGAGTGTGAGGCCCTGAGTTCCAGACTCAGTACTGGCATTCATTTTTTCTGCCTCTGTTTCTGTCTCTGTATCTTTGTCTTTCTCTCTCTGACACACACACACACACACACACACACACACACACACACACAAACACACACACACATCATTATCATCATCACAGAATAAAGTGATCTTTTTTAAATAAGTTTTTTATTGTGAAAATACTGTACAGAGGGATTACAGTTACATGAGCAAGGTAATGAGTACATTTCTTATCAAGCATTATTTATTTTGTGGAGTTGTAACATTTTTTCATTTTCATTTTCAAATTTTAAGTTTTAAGTCCCAATGGCTGATCTCCTACCTCCATGAAACAAAGGATATGACCTCAATTTAAGAAGTTTTCTCATTAATTTTTTCTACCTAGAGTTATCATTGCATGTAAAGGGACACTTTCATTTTGTTTAAAGTTGTTTGTATGCCAATATAATATTAGACATGTTATTTATGAATCTTTTATTCTTTTTTTTTTTTTTGGTGCATGTGTGTCAGTCCAGGGGCTTGAACTCAGGACTTGAGCTTTTTCGCTCAAGGCTAAAGCTCCACTACTTGAGCCACAGCTCCACTTGAGCTTTTTTGATGTTTAGAGAGATGAGTCTCATGGACTTTCCTGCACAGGATGGCTCTGAATTGAGACCCTCAGATCTCAACTTCCTGAATAGCTAGTATTACAGACATGAGCCTCTGGTACCCAGCTCACCATCAGTTTTAAAGACGTGCTCTCTTGCTTATCAAGAAAGCATAGAGCAAAACTCCACTCTAAAGAGAATTTCTTCCAGTGAAAGCAAAAGCCTAAAAACATATTTGAACAATTCAAGCACCACATGTGCCTTTAAAGAAAAAAAATTAGGATCCTTCTGGTTGTGCACACACAGACATACCATTTTCCAAAGGTTGGACAAGCGCCTCAATTCTGACAAAATCTGCATTGATGAGGAAAATAACGGATGCACATGTGGCTGAGATAGAGTGAAAACTCTCATGAGCCTTATTGCTTCCTGCCAGATAAAATAAAAGAGTTGATTGGGAAAGAATTCTTTATACTGCAGCATCAACAAGAAATAAGTTAGAAGATCTTGTAGTGAAATGGAAGCCAAAACAGATAATCACAGACTTATTATATAAATATTAATCTGTCCTTCATATTGTGGTTGTGGTCTATGAATCTTGGTTTGCTTTCCTGGCAATGAGGATGAATGTGCACTCACCCCTCTCCCGGTCTTGCCTGGATCACCTTGTGGATGAGGGTCAGGAATTCATGGACCGCGGGTAGGGGTTAAGTGTAATACAGAACATGATTCAGGGCAGAGCTTGTTTGGCCAACTTGTACCTAGAGATACTGACTTGGATGGCTGATGAAATGTGTTACCACAGGAAGCTAACAACACCCACACAACTGCATCTCCAGAGTTTCAAAGGATACTTTATTTGCCTTCATTGACCTCTTTCCTAAAATTAAAAAAAAAAAAAGCCCTTGTTTAGAGCTATCTCTCAACAAATTTGAGCTGAGACACATTTCTTCTAGATATGGAACTTGTGTGATTTACATGTTAGTATATATTTTTTAATCTCATTCAAAGAGGCTACATTTTACAAAGTAAAGCCATAGCTGAATATAGTTTGAAAGCAAGCCAGGTGCTAGTGATACAAATCTGTAATTCTAGCAATTTAAGAGGCTGAGATAGGAGCATTATGGTTCAAAGCCATATTTAACAGACACATTTAAGAGAATATTATCTACAGTTAACCAGCGGCAACAAAACAAAGTCAGAGTGGAAGTTTGGCTCAAATGGTCGAATACCACCAACCTTGAGCACAAAAATGCCCTGAGTTCAAGCCCCAGTCCCAGTATGAAAATCAAAACCAAAACAAGAAATAACAACAAAAGTCTAAACATGTATTGGATCTTTTAAAGTTAGCCCATAATCAGACATTTAAAATTTATCACCCTGGGAGCTGGGAAGGTGGCTCAGTGGTAGAGCACTTGCCTTGCATGCTCGAGGCCCTGGGTTCAATTCCTTAACACCACATAAGAAAAAAGCCGGAAGTGGTGCTGTGGCTCAAGTGGTAGAGTGCTAGCCTTGAGTTGAAGAGCTGAGGGACAGCGCCCAGGCCGAGAGTTCAGGCCCCATGACCGGACCCAAAAAAATAAATAAATAAATAAATAAAATTTATCACCCAAACTTTTGCTTTATGGTTGAATCTCCAGTGTTTTCATTCAAACTGGACAAATGGTTCTTAGACAAAAATATGGCCTCTGTTGTCTAAGAAATCATTGAAATAAACTTCCGGTGACTCTGGGGTCTATCAACTGAAGCCCATCACGAAGACTTGTGAGAATCTGGGCTTTCTAACAGTTTTAAAACATACATTTAGACATCATCATTCTAAAGAAAAAGCTTCCAATATATCTGCCAAGTATGTTCTACCTTCATAACATTTGAACATATTTAAAGAAAATCTAATCCATATGTCTTTGATTCATTTGCATTTGAATCATGAATATATTATTTTCTAAGAGCCACTGAGTGCCCACTAGCTTTTTGTCACTTATAAAATATGATTTTTAGAAATTCCTCTCCTTGGACAGACAAATCCACCTTAAATAAATTAACATGCAAAATAGATACAATTCTAATGCAAATTTCCACGTTAGAGAGCATCTTAAATTGGCCAGTCTATTTCTTACATGGTCGCTATTTGTTATGTTAACTTCAGAAGCAAGCCAACTTCTCATTCTTTGACTATATAATTATTAACTTTACTGCCTTTGTGGTTCCTGTTAATTCATTCCACACATAAAGTATCCTCAGGAGACTTCTATTTTTCAAGTATCTTTAAGCTTAGGTCACTGGGGCTTTCAGAGTGAAAGAAGTGCAGTAGGCAACAATTCTGCTTTTTTTGGAATCTGAATAATTTTTCAGCAAATAATTTCTCAACAGGCATATGCACCGTGTGATCCCTATCCAACTTAAAATTCTTTTAGTTCATTTTGAAAACAAATAAATAAAATTCCAGACAGCACCATCATTCTAGGAAAACCCTTCCATGAGCCAACAGACATTAATGCAGTGCTTGATTTGAATAGAAATCCACCTTTTCCAAGGCTCTCATTTATAAAACGGCTTGAAAGACTGAAACCTCAGAAACACTATGATTACACATTGCTGTGCAACAGCCAAAAGCTTTTATTTTTTTAGCAAATATTATTTTTTCACTTTCTCCAAAGTTCATCTTGTTTAATGCATTTCAGCAATGGCAGTAGATAGGCGTCTATTTCTCAGTGAAAAATAATTCTATTAATTGCTTCCATGTGTTGGCCTTGGTGACAGAGAGTTGTCTTTGTTGTAAAGCACACAGCTATTTACTTGAACATGGAATTTTCAACTGTCCTATCTTTTCCTTATTTTTGCTTAACAGCTTCAACTCAGACTTGAAGATCTATCTTCAGAATTAAGATGGGGCTCAAGGCTTTCAGAAGAACAATTACCATCATCCTTATGAGATATCTCATGCAGCTCTAAATTACCTGATAAGCTATCTTCTGCATATTTAGCATGGGATATAATTAACACAGGGCAAGAATACCCAGGCTCCATTAAGCTATTTAGGTCTATATTTTTTTAAATCTTTATTTTTCATTAAAAAGAGCCTAAAAGCATTCACAATTTCCATGACAGTTTATTTTTATTAGGAAGTATATTAGAGGTTACTAGAGAGTAAAGGAAAAGAGCTGAGGCTATGTCTACATGACAGACTCATTATAATTTTATGACTTGTGAATCTGCAGTTATTGTGGTAGACAAAATGGCATGATCAAACAAATGATTGGTGAAGCTGTCTTACCGTTGCAGCCAAGTAATTTCTTGGTACCACCCAAGAGCTACTGAGTTGCTCATTGGCTGGTGCCATTTCAGGACTTTCTGCTAGATTCTGTCCCTCTCTTTCACATGTTCCCAAGTCATCTTTCTTCATCGCTGTCATATTTAAGACATTCTACTCTCTTCCATAGCTCACACCAACATTTTTGGAGATGTTGGTTGTAGAGGTATCTTTTTACTCATGGAGGAAAATGAGACAATATTTCTCACAGCAACCATAGGAATTTGTAATCATTTCCTATGACAAATCCAAGCTGAAGAACACAAGGAAACTTTCCCTGATTGATTAAATCCTATGATTATAATACCTTGATTAACTAAGTACAGTTTGGCCAATCAACTACTTGGTATTCTGTACTGCTCAATCCACCTCTGTGGGCTGCCTGTTTCAAACACACACACACACACACACACACACACACACACACGGTTTTGTCTACCTTTTCAGGCTGAACATGCTGAAATATGAGGACCATGTCAACAAACAAGAACTAATATGAGCAGTGCCAGTAATTGCCAACTCTAAAATTTTTAAACCCATGTTTCAGACTCCTGCTCTTATCTTAGGAGTGAACCTTGCTGCTTTGATTCCTACATCAAGCTAGGGGAAAAAGATCATTCCTTTTACCAGTATTATGCAAGGCACTGAAAATCTCTATGTGGAAGCCCACTCACTCCAAGAGTTGACATTCTAAATGCTTGTTTTTAATGGATTCCCCCCCCCCCCGGGGCCAAATATCAGGGGGGAATTTTGTTTAGGAATCCTGACTTTGGCTTGGTATGCCATCTTGAATATGCCAATAGTAAATGAAAAAAAGAACTATACTAATCTTCCCATGATAAATAAATGAGGAAATTGGAATGTATTTTTAACATATACCTAAGGAAAATGTAAGGGAAAAATGCATTTCTAATGATGGGAATGTGGCTTCTGATTTATGCCTCTACCATACACAGTAAATCTTAGGTGAGAAATTGCTGAATGCTGCCCAATACTCAAAGTTCATAGAACAGGTAAATTGAAGGATCACAACTTCACCCTTGGGTTTGAGTGCAGTAGAAGAACTCATATCACCTGAGAAAATAGGCTTCTACACTCCTGTCAAGTCACCTGATTACATAATTGGTGTAATATGTCTGCTTCTAGTTTTTGAAAGTAAACCAGGCATGATGGCTGACACCTATAATCCCAGATATTTGAGAAGCATATAATGGGAGGTTCATGGTTCAAGCCAGCTGAGGCACGAAGTTAGTAAGAACCCCTGTCTCGTCCCCTGCCCCTGCCCCTGCCATCTGAACAAATTAGCCAAATAGAGTATGCCCCTCCTCACAGCTAAAAAGGCAGCACAGGTAGGAGGATTGCAGTCTCATGTCAGTATGGGCAAAAAAAGAGTAAGATTCTACCTAAAAATAACTTAAAGGTAAAAATAATAATAAAAGACGGGAGGTGTGTACTCAAGCAGTAGAGTAGCTGCTTAGCAAGCACATAGTTCTGAAAAAGTGAACACACAAGCATCTTAATAGAAATGAACATTAAAGAATTTTTTAAGTATCAGTTAAGGTACATAGGACAGAAACTGCCTTTCTTAAGAAAAATACCTTAAAAGTAAGAAGCAAGAAAGAGGTCCAACTTAGCAAGCACCTAGCTATCAAATGAGTATTTATGGAATACCTACTATGTCCAGACTCTCCTGGCCCACAGAGACCAGTGAACAAAATCCAGGATTCTTTTTTTTTTTTTGGATCCAGTGGTGGGGCCTGAACTCTGGGCCTGGGCGCTGTCCCTCAGCTCTTCAGCTCAAGGCTAGCGCTCTACCACTTGAGCCACAGCGCCACTTCCGGCTTTTTTCTTTTTGCTTATGTGGTGCTGAGGAATCGAACCCAAGGCCTCATGCATGCAAGGCAAGCGCTCTACCACTGAGCCACCTTCCCAGCCCAAAATCCAGGATTCTTATTCCCAGAGAGTTCATGGTCTAGTAGGGTAGACAAATGACTATAGACAATTATTAGAAGGCAAGTTATGGTGGAATATGTAGTGTGTATGGGTATGTATGTGTGTGTGTGTTTGCATGTGCACACATGCTTCGTGTTCATTAACAGAGATCAGAGAAGAACTCACTAAGAAGGAGATATCTGAGAAAAGACAAAAGGAAGTGAGAAATTGGTTTTGTAGCCATTTGGGAAGCAGTGTTTCTAGAAGTCAGCAGTCAGCCCCAAATGGGGGCCAGACCAACAGATCCTGAGGACAGTGGGGTGAGGGTAAAGCCTCTCCCTCAGTGAGATCTTACTAGTCTATAAGGGTTTTCATTGACATGTTTAATTAAGACTTACATTTGTCCCTTATCACGTGGCTAGCAAGCCATCTTTTTACAATAGGGAGATAAGAAATGAAATAGCAAAGAACAAAGGAGGTTAGTGAGAAGAGGGCAGTGGGAAAGAAAGCCAGCAGGCTCCATGGAAGGAGGCACAAACCTCTGAGAACAGAGAAATCTTCAGCAAGGCTGGAGAGAAACCAAAGGCCTTATAATCCATGGATGCACTGTACAACTCTGGCTGTAAGACGTTTAAACACTCCATCAATCAGTCATACATTTAGCTGCTCTTATGCACTGTTGTATGTGTTTCATGGGGAATAAAGAAGGACGCCTTGCCCTGGGTCCACACCACTCCCCAATGCTGGATGATCAGCAGTAGAACTCAGAGTGGCACACAGGCAGAGATATAGGAGAATGAGGCAGGTGGCCATCTGTCAGGTGTGCAGAATACAACTGACAGGGGCTAGTTCAGGGTGCCACCAGAATTCTCAGTGAAGATCACCCACAGCAGACAGGAAAGGCTGAAACTCACCTTTGCCTGAAGACCTAAGATTTGGCAGTCCCAGAAAGAGAATTTGAAACAATGTACTACAGGCCTCAGGTGTAAGGGCTAAAACACACTTGAGTCTTCGTATGGTTGTAAACACAGGCGTAGGTGAACCTATGACAGTTCATGTTATGGCGGGAGAGGGGAATACAGGCAAAGCAGCAGCAATCTGAGACTAGATTGACAGAAATTCTTTCAACTGTGCTCTGAAGGTTAGTTTGGTATCTTCATGACTAAAGGCAGACACTACTAAAAGATCGATAATAAACAGTTGGTTATTGAAATTTGAGACCTATAGAAGTTCTCTGGCCTTATAAAGGCAACTCAGCATTTTTTGTCTGTGTGTTGGTACTTGGGCTTCAACTCAGGTCCTAGAGCTGACACTCAGTTTGTTTATTCAGGGCTGGTGCTCTACTCTGTAAGCCACATCTCTAGATGTCATTTTGAGGATTAATTGGACATGGAGATATGGAGACTCTTGGAGTTTTCTGCCTAAGCTGGATTTGAGCTGAAATCCTCTGATCTCAGCCTCTTGAGGAATTATGATTACAAGTCTATGCACTGGCACCTGGATGTATTTGGACATTTCCATTTTTTTGGTCTTTCTGATGCTTATAACTATATGCTTATAGGATAGTCCAATAGCATGGCATGAGTTGGTTGGTTGGAAAAGTTATGCATGTTTCCTTAATACACTGTTTTCAAATGACTAAAATAATAGTAACCTTTGTGCCACTTAACTATCACTATTTTCATCTACTAAATTATTAGGTATCTAGCAACTATAAGTTGATTCCGCATTTTCAGTTCATATCACATTTAAGAAATTAATCAAATTCTCACGAAGAGTTTTCATATATCTGAATCAGCCTGAGTCAGTTACTGACACTAAGTGACACAGTCACAAAGGAAATACCAAAATGGCCATTTAAAAAATCAATCTAAACCAGTTCCCTGGCCATTCTGCTTGGAAAAAACATTCCGCCTTAAGCAGTGACATCCAACAGGATTTCTTGGAGAGCATTGTTGTGGTGGTCAAAAAGGAAAGGGACAGACAGGCCCTGGTGACTAACGCCTGTATTTCTGGCTCCTCAGGATGCTGAGATCTGAGGATCATGTTTCAAAGCCAGCAAGCAAATCCATGAGACTCAATCTCCATCAAAAAGCAAGACATAGAGCTGTGACTTGAGTATCAGAGCACTATCCTTGAGTAAAATAGTTCAGGGACAGAAAACACCCAGACCCTGAGTTCAATTCCCAGTACTATTACCAAACCAAAACCAAAACAAGAACAAAAACAAACTCGCAAACAGAAATGGACAAGAGAGAAGAAAGGAGCATTTTAAGACACAGACTAAAGAAAGACTTAAACAGCAAAAGAGAAACACCAATCAGGAAAGGGAACTTTGCTAGGACAGAGAAAATTAGACTTAGTACAAGCTGGGGAGAATAGTTGTTCTGTGGTTGTTATTACATCAGATTGTGGAGTTACTATTTGCAGGTTATATGCTCAGTTTCTGCTGGAGGGAAAAATAATCTATATTAAACTAACCACTCCAGGGACATGACTAATAAATAATAAATGGAAACAATAACTAGCTCTTTTCAGTACAATTTATTTCAGTGGGTCGAGGCAGTTTTTTATTGCTTGCCATTGAGAACATTGCGTTGGGAGTGTGTTCCAGGGTCTATTTATCAGGAGACAGGTAGTGATATTGGCGGAAGAGAAAAACCAACAGGAACTAACCAATTCCACCGGTGGCCATCAGTGCTTTGGCTGCCAGCTCACAGGCTATATTCATCATGGAAGAAGCCCACAAAAACCACAGACCAGTAAAACCTCCTTTCCTCTTGCAGTTATCCATCCCACAGAAGGACACATTTTCCTGACTTGGGATGCATCATGACATTCAGTGGCCAGAAGGAGGTGGAGTGATGCTGGCTGGCATTGTGGACTGTTGGGCCAGCTGTGGGGCATCACGTTACTTGGAAAACAACCCTCCATTTTTCACTCCCCTGAAGGAGGTAGATGGTAATTCCTGGGCTCATTACCCTTGTCTGTAAAGGAGAGGAATGTGAGAATGGACTGGAGTGAATTTCAAAGCTGTCGAACCTTGTGGTCTTGACATCTACTGGAGTGCCCAGTGTTGCATTTTTCTAAAACCATTGCCTTGCATGCATTGGGGGCATGGCCTGGGTAAGCATTTGGTGGCAGCCAAACCTGGAGGGGACTGAGAGTGACCAGACTGATATACTGTCTGTCATCAAAGTCTGCTTACCTAGGAATAAATTCAAGGCTATGTATTGCTATATGGGAAAAAGAAGAGTGCAAAAGATCCATGTAAGAACATAAGTCATATATGACATTCAGAAGGAAAATCAGGAAAGCTGCAAGCTAACAGCAGTGCTACAGAGAGTGTTTGAAAGTGTTAGGGTTTGCGTTAGTTAACTGTAGTTGCTGCTATTTTAAGAGCAGATTAAAATACAGATTCTAGGTTGGCATTTAGCCTTTGCCTCTTCCTAACAGCTAAATGATTTTCGGTGTTACTGGATTTTTCTAAACTTCAGCCTCTCCGTTTGTAAAAGTAGAATAAGAAGTATCCACTATCACCTGAAAACAGATGAGTTTAAATATAGGAAAAGCTTAATTCAGGCTCTGATTCAATAAAAAATAATGTTGCTCTCTGTTTCGTTGGTGTTATTATTAGTGATATAGTAAGTTTGTTGGATGAAACTAACAGTCAATAGCAAATCCTTACCCATGCCATACACCAAACAGCCTTTGTCCAAGCTTTGTCCAAGGAAACCATAGAGGCATGCTATTGCCTTCAGTGAGAAGTAAAGCATCTTCAGAATTTGGTGACAGCCCCATTGGCCACAATGTTTTCAATTCTTTTAACTCATCATGATTGTATTGGATTCCACAGGCAGTGTAATGAAGTCTGGAATAGTTCTCTCTTGTAATCAAATTCCTCATCCTCTAGAAGAAGGAGAAATGTCATCTGAAAGGCTGTGAAATCGGTGAGAATTGCACATTTGGAAAATGTATATTCCTTGGAATTGTAGATACCCCTCTACTTCCATGGGCTCATACATCAAACCCGAGATACTTGAGTTTGAGGGCAGGTAGTGGAAATGTTTCTCCCCAAAGTACAAGGCATTTAATTTTTATCTGGGTCTCCAATCTCTAAAAACCATACACATTGAACTATATGCATATTTTTAGTAGGGAAAAGTGATATCACATGATCAATTTACATCCTGGGAAGAATCCAGAAACCACAGCAAGTCATGTCTCTTCCCAACACTGTTACTCCAGAACCTTGCCCTTCCCACCTCCTGTTGGGTTTAAAATTTCCTCAGAGGACACACACAATCCATTTGGGTTGGTTATTATCTCTAGAAAACTGATGTTCAGTGAGGAGAGGTAAGGGTTCTATTTTGTACCACATTCTCTCCTGTCCTCTTGGCCCTGACATTAACAAGGATACAAGAGCATCTCCTATCTGTACAACCCTGTGTGCTTTACAGAGCACTATTGGCAAGGGGAGCCCTGCACTTAACTGATAAATGCAGAGAGTATGAGGAAGCAGCAGAAGCCAAGGCAACTCGGCTTGGTGAGGGGCATGGTAAAGTGAGACAGGAAAAAGTAAGCTGGAGGTTAATGTAGGGAAAATGGCCCAAACCTGCCTGCAACCAGATAGTGTGTCCAAGATTGCTTTTCTCATATTTGTCTCGGGCCAAGTATGTTCAGTAGTGATGTTAGAATGGAGACCCTCAGGGACCAGCCTGCGCAACCACTTTTTAATGTCTTATACATCAAAGAAAAGTCTGGAGAGTTAGTAAAAGAAGTTTCCTTGCCCACTTTTATATATGTTGCTAGACCTCACAGGGCAGGGCCAGAAATCTTCCTTGGCAGAAATATTACGGAGTTTCTAATGTGGATGGAAATGCACTGTGGGCAGCTTCTACCCATCTCATTTTTATAAGGAAGAGATTTCCTTCTAGTGAGGGCAGATGACTTGCTATACATAGCACTAGGGATTGAGGGACCAAATGGGCTGGAAACTGGTTATTGCTTACTCAAACGTTATTGTATGTCAAAGGGTTTTCTAATGTCATGCCAGTCTGGACTTCCCTCTAAAAGCAACAGTCTCCATTTTCTGGAGTGTGTGCTCTTTTACTGCCACCTGGAGAGTACTGAAAATTCCCGGTATGTTTAATGACAACCCATATCCAGCAAAATACAGCTGATCTGAGATTCATAGACCACTGACTGGCCTTGGGGATGCCTCAGACTAGGGTTACAGAGCCCAGCTTCAGTGCTGCACACACACAGCGGGGCTTAAGCAGCCCCATTGTCTTTTGGAATTCAGTCTCACACCCCAAATCTCACAACCAGTAAGAGCAGAGTCACGACTGTAGTCTCCCAACCATAAGAACAGGCTATACAGTGGCCTCACACCTGTGACCCATATTCTGAAAGAAGCACCGTCCATAGAAGTAATCAAAGACTTCTGTACCCAGTAGAACAACAAACTGTCAGACATCATCTGATGCAGCAATCTTATCTCTATAGCTCCTCTCTAGGATAGTGGTTGAGACAAGATGGTCTTCTAGGTTGTTACTTTTTAAAAATTGTTTATTTCAAGTCTAATGATGGTGCAAAACACAACATTCTTCGCATAAGGCTATGAGCACAGGACTGCAATGATCTTAGGAATTTTTCCCTATCAGAAGCTCTGCAGGCAGGCATGGTAGCTCTTTATTTAGCCAGTGCCTTCACTTGGACTCTACCAATGCCCCACCATCTGGACCTCAACATCATACGTTGGGCCTGAACATAACAGTCTAAGTCATTCAAGAGAAAAGTCTTGAAAACCAAATGGATGCTGAGGATCCACAGTGGAGAAGACATCTTGCTCTTTCAAAGGTCTTTTGAAGGTCAGCGGACAAGCTGTTGAGTCTCAGATTTTTGAGCTCCTGACACAGTGAACTTACAGAGTACGCACATCCTTCACCCATGCCGCTGCAGACCAACTCACCCTCCAGGCCTCAGATTTGTCTTGGGTCCCCTTCTAGGCTATGACAGAGTGGCAGCTGAGGGTGGAAGTTTCATTCTTCATCTCTAGGGCTCTTTTTTTTTGGGGGGGGGGGTCATTCATGGGGCTTGAACTTTAGGCCTGGGCACAGTCCCTGAGCTTATCAGCTCAAGGCTAGCACTCTATCACTTGAGCCACAGAGCCATTTCTGGCCTTTACTGTTTATGTGGTGCTGAGGAATCGAACGCAGGGCCTCATGCATGAGGGGTAAGCACTCTACTGCTGAGCCACCTTCCCAACCCCTCTAGGGCTCTCTTAAGTGAAATCCCCACCAACAAGCCCCAAAATTAGAGTGATGTGGGAAAATAAATGGGATTTTTACAGTGTTAGATGGAGAGAAATTTGATGTAGTTACAATAAAATAAAATTTAGCCTGAAGTATGCCTGTCTCTATTTCTCTTTCTTTCTCTCTCACACACAAATGTCTAGAACGTTGGTATAACATGAGCATTTTTTTTTTAAAGCCAAGACATGGAAATAGTCCAAAGTGAGTGAATTTTGGCTAAAAACACGGAAGTGACAGAATTTGTGAAGATGTTATCAAAGCAGAGGAAAGGCTTGTTTGTAGATTTTGACCCTGGGGCTGCTTGTTCTGAGCTTCGCCATGCATGTTTATAGAGTTAGCAATGAAGGCTCACACTTGCTCTAGGTTACAAATACATTTTTAGACTCTCAAGAGACCGGTTTTCTCATTGGTGGGATTTAATCACAAAGATCACTCATGGACTTGATTCACTGGAGGCTGGTGAACTTCCTGTTAACTCTACCCATTCCTTCATGCACTCATGCATTCTCTCATCCTTACACACATGCTCATTCACCTACTCATTGAGATCTGATGCTAAATGCCATCCCCCAACAATCTCCTCCTATTGTCTTTGTGGAAACTCTCTACTAGTGGCATCCTTTCCTCCATGCCCCCTCGTCTTCACGACACACCCCTTTCCCACCGTCCTCAGCATCCTTGGCAATCTAGGCAGTGCTGAGATCATCACTTATTTCTACTCCATGCATGAAATCCCTGATTTCTCTTTGAAGTTCCTTGTGACGCTGGTACCTGGTCAGAGTGGGCATATAATAAAATTAGAAAGGATGAAGCCACCATCCTGTCCCCATCACATTTTCACCTTCCTTCTATGCCCCTGGGGCATAGCTTAGGGCTAGAACATCTCCAGGTAGACTATTCAAGTTACCTGTTGACACCATTTCCTCCTTCCTGTTTCCATTATACCTCCAATCATTCTCCACCACCTAGCGTTCTTACTTCATAAAGCTTGAAGCTCTTCACTTGGCATTCAGGCCCTGAACAAGGTAGTCTCAGTTTATCTCTTCCACCCTAATTCCTGCTACTTTTCACCCAGAAATCTTTGCCTTAATCAGTCCCAATTACAAACACGGCCTTGCCAGTTTCTGATCTCTTGCCTCTCTCTAGAACATTCCCATTTATAATCTCATTACTAACCTCTCTCTAGAACATTCCTATTTACAAGATCATCCCTACCCTATCTCATCCTATCCAATTCTATATACCATGTGTATGAGAGAGAGAGAGTGAGAAAGAGAGAATGAGTGAGAGGGAGAGAGAGGGAGAGGAGACAGAAAGTATACTGGAGCTTGAATTTAGGCCTAGGCACTGTCCTTTAGCTTTTTCACTCAAAGTGAAATGTGGTAGGCTAACACTCTACCACCTGAGCTACAGCTCCACTTCCAAATTTTTGGTGATTAATTGGAAATAAAAGGTTTTATGGGCTTTCCTCTCCAGCTTGGCTTCAAACTGTAATCCTCAAATCGCAGCCAGCTGCATAGCTATGATTACAGGTGTGAGCCACGAGCACTTGATTCATTTCTATCCCACTCCTAAAGATTCATTTAGATCGAATCTTAGATGATATTTTTCTGTGAACCTGTGCCAATTTTACTTGTATTTTTTTTCTTTCTGTAGTTTGGTTATTTGTTGTATTTTAACTTATATTAGGTGACAGTCTCATGGTAAGGGAAATTTCTTCTCATACACTTTTCCACTTTGGTGATTAGCAAATATCTTATACAATTTAGATACTCAATATATTCTAATTGAGTGAAATTGGCTCAGAACTGGAACACCATACTTACTTATTAAGGAATTGGGGAAAAAACGTGTGAGAGAACATGAGTAAAAATGATCAGTTTGTGACCCTGGAGATACTTTGCAAGTCAGCAGAAAATTCAGGTTTATTGTTTATACTGTCTGCCTGTTCCATTATCTAACACCAAGAACACAGGATCCTCACAAATACAGTATCTCTAGCCCAATCAGGTTATTAGCCATAAAAAATAGACACATATAAAATTTAGTCTTTTCAACTGACAGCAGACTTGAGGATCTCTTCTAACATCCTAATTGCAAACAGGAAGAAGCAGAACAAAGCCCAAAGTAGTTAATAACAGTCTGGTACGTTTATAATTTGCTCTGGGTTATACCACATGCTTTCTATAAAATTCGCCTCCAATCTTTATTGTCCTGCGAAAGAGACAACGTTTGAAGCCACAATTTGTGGGTGAAAAATCTGAAGCATGAATGATTTGTCTAAGTTACATGAAGCAGGAGAAGGCAAGCCAAGGGCAAGATTCATAGGATCCAAAGTCTTTCCATTGGTGAGAAAACAAGGCAAACTTCTGATGTCTCTGTCATGTCACCAGTTTTGCTAATAAACAGGACAGGCTGTTTCCTAGTTACTCAGGCAGCTGAGATATGAGCATTGTACTGCAAGACCCCACCTTTAACTAACCAGCAGAATGCCAGACTAGAGATGTAGCTCAAATAAGTCAGTGGATAGAGCCTGACATAACATGTAAGCTAAACAACAGCATAAGGCCTTGGCACAACAATTTAAAAGAAAAGGCTGAGTGCTTGCTGGTGGCTCATACCTGTAATTCTAGCTACTCAGGAGACTGAGATCGGAGGATTTCAGTTCAAACCCAGTTCAATCAAGAAGATCCATTTGAGAAGTTTATCTCCAATTAATGACCAAAAAGCTAGAAGTGGAGTTGAGGCTCAAGTGGTAGAGTATCAGCCTTAAACAACAAAGCCCAGGGACTGGCCAGGCTCCAACTTCAAGCTTCTGTACTAGCACAGAAAGAAAGAAAGGAAGAAAGAAAGGAAGGAAGGAAGGAAGGAAGGAAGGAAGGAAGGAAGGAAGGAAGGAAGGAAGGAAGGAAGGAAGGAGGAAGGAAGGAAGGAAGGAAATAAGGAAGGAAGGAAGGAAGGGAAAAAAGAAAGGAGAGAAAAAAAGAGAAAGAGAAAAAGAGAGAGAAAGAGAGAAGAAAAGAGAGAAAGAAAGAAACAGAAAGAAAAGAAGAAAGAGAGAAAAGAAAAGGAAGGAAGAGAAAAAAAGAAAGAGGGAGGGAGAGAGGGATGGAAGAAAGAAAAGAAGAAAAGAAAAAGAACAGGACATTTACATTTAACACAACTTCCTTCCATGTTTCTGAGTGCTGGGGCCACATCTTTATCTACTCCAATACAATATCTTCTGTGCTTTGCTATATGTTTTAGGTTCACCATTAATTTAAAAAGCTCCTGATAAAAAATAAAGTGAAATAGGATTTATCATTCTCTTTGGAGGAAAGGTCATGTCAAAAGCTCCTTAGCAGCCTTTATTTTATCCAAATTTTTTTCCAAGACATATTTTTTTCAAGTTGGTTTTATAGTGAAACTCAACTAACACTTAATTTTGAATTTTGCCTCAGAAAGGCAAGAAAGATCAGCTTATTTTGGGATCTGAGTGAGCTTCTTCCTCGCATAAGCAAATGCTGCCCTCTGCTGTCACATGTAAGTTTTGCAGCCCCTGTCTCAGGCAGCAGTTAACTCTTCTGTCTGTACCACACAGAACTGCAATAGGTTAAAGACCCATTTATCCAGTAGGTGAAATATGATTATCTTGGATACCAATGGCAGAATCCAGAGAGTCGGTTTGATTCCAATTGACAGGTTAAAATAATGAGATGATTTTCACATGTACTTGAAAATACTTTTTCCATTATGGTGGCTTCTTCAATAACCAAATCTCATATAATGGAAGGTAAAGGCTACTAGCCAAAGTGTTTTTTTAATACTCCCTGTGCAGAACAAAGAGCCAAGTGATAAAAAGAAGTTCCTGTTGCAGGATTGTGGTCCCCATTAAGTGAAGTACCAAAGCACTCAAGTACAAAGTCAAGTCTACTTTAATTGATCAGCCAATAGAAGTTCTCATCCAATCTACCATAATCAAATCAATACGAGAATAATAGAGCACCTCAATTTATTCAGGATCTTGGCATGGAATTCACAAGGCTAGCAATTCAGAAAGACTGTCAATAAAAGCTAAGATAGCTTATGTTCAATGCAAAACAGGTTAATTAAACTGTAAGTTGAAATCAACAAGAATAATGCAGTCTTCATAGTCATCAAATGGATGGAAATGTCATCATTTTTCAGTTTCCATTGATTTCTTCTTACATCTTTTTGAGCAAACGAATGGATTCTGAAAAACAGAAGAATAATCCTCCTGCTATCCATGCCTGCACTCCAAAACACTGAAGCAACTCTTACTCCTCAGTGGGATGTTATTTCGATGCAATGTCTGTTTTATAAGGGTCAGCAGATTTGATGTTAGCCTTCTAAATCAGTGCTGCATTCTCAAGTCATTTTAAATGCAGAGTAGGGGCACAAGGTAGTAATTCTGTGCTAAGAGCATTGTGGATTTAATTTTCTTTAAAAATCTTATTGATTTATCCAAGACATCAATTGTCACCAGGCTCTTATCACCATGTCCCTTTCCACAAAACACTTCAGGAAAGTGGAAGCACACACCTTCATTCCTGTTTTGCTTGCGTCTGTGGTTTAATTTTTTTCTTGTATGTGGGCATAAAAAGCCAAGCAAAGAAAGAGAATACAACAGATATGGAGAATACTCTAATGGACTGATGGATATATTCAGAACAGTGATCATGCATCTTTGCGCTTCCTCCTCTCCTTCACCGTGGAAAATATTTCATCCTTTGGCACACAGTCAACACGTGTTGCATAGGGTCCTTGCCTTCTAGAAAATAAGAATGTATGTGGTTTTAGAAATCATCTTTGTTATCCCCAAATTATTCCCATCAACTTTTTTGAAGTATAGCTGGCATTTTTGTAATTCTATCCATTCAGTGCTCTCTGTGGGACTTCCAAAGAAAGGGACTTCCTAGCAAGACTTCTTAACAAAACCCACCTCAGGCTACCTCCTCCTATTTACACTCCTTCCGAATAATTTACAAATCCTCAATCACCCCACTGTTTTCCATCTCTGCTGCAGTCCATAAGCTGGGATTTCTGTGTAAAATGTCGCTCCATTCCTATTTTGATTGTCAAACTTGCCATTGTTGATATTTATTTTCTTATTGTGCCATTAGTGGGCCTTGAATCCAGGTCCCCAACATTGTCTTTTAGCTTGTTTTTTTCAAGGCTGGTTCTCTACCCACTCGAGCCATAACTCCACTTCTAGCTTTTTGCTGGCTAATTGAAATGAAGTGTCTCATAGACATTTATGCCTAGACTGGCTTCAGGCTGGGCTTCTCAGATCTTAGCCTTCTGAGTGGCTAGGATTACAGGCATGAGCTACCAGCACCTAGATTCATTTACATTGTGTGTGTGTGTGTGTGTGTGAAAGAGAGAGAGAGAGAGAGAGAGAGAGAGAGAGAGAGAGTATGCTGGGCCTGGGGCTTGAACTCAGGGCTGGGTACTGTCACTTAGCTTTTTCAATCAAGGCTAGCACTCTACCACTTGAATCATAGCTCCACTTTTTGTTTTTTGATGATTAATTGGAGCTAAGCCTCTCGCAGACTTTCTTACCCTGGGCTGGCTTCTAAACACAATCATCAGACCTCATTCTCCTGAGTAGCTAAGATAACATGTAAACCACTACTGCTCAATTTTGTTTTGATTTTTTGATGAATTCTTTTTATACATTGCAACTTCATGACCATTGTATAATTCATAATCATAAAACCGTCTTCCCTGACAGCACTTCTTAGTGCAAGAGGCAACTATTCCTTTGCATAGTAATCACAACCACTAACATCTGTTGAGTATACATACAGGATGAAAATTCTGGGATGGATTTTGCTTGCATGAGCCCTACTTTTTCCATTAAACAGGAAAATGCATTGATACAGAAGTGTAGGTAGAGGAGGGAAAGGCTTTGGTGATGATTGCATGGTCTGAGCCTGTGGAATACAATGTAAACACACGTCCTTCCAGTCTATAAGCTTTGATATTTGTTGACATTTATATTACCATTCCATTCATCATCCTCTCTGGACCAGGAAGCCCTTTGTGATTGGCATAGGTTCAATTCCTTCAGTCATTCTTGGGCCAAGAATAGACTCCTATACCTAACTATGTGTCATGATGCATACTGAATGAATTGATGAAATTAATGGATCATTGTGAAAGCTTTTGGGGTAAAGGTAAAAGTATTTCCTCCCTTTTGAAGGCTGAGAGGGGTCAACAGGAGCCACTCTCCATCCAGAACCCCACCCTCACTCCCATTTCTTCCCTACATCCATCTTTTCTTGAAGTTTCATCCCAGCAGAGCCATTGAATGCCTTCTTCCTGACAACAGCCAGTGCAGTCACCCAAATGGTGCCCATCTCCTCCTCCTGCCCAAAGGGCACCCCGTCTTCTCATGGTGCTCTACTCACTGAGCCTTTCTCCATTTCACTTACTAAGGTTGTAAGACGCAAACATCTCAACAACAATACTTCCTTGGAATCAGACAAGAATATACCATGATTGTTGAAATCTGAGAAATGCTACCCTTTGAAGGGCAGCATTGTGAGTGGCCAGCTGCGCAGGCCCTGCAGGCAGCTGTGCTAGGACACAGACTGAAAGTGTCTCTGCAGCCACCTTTCCAAGGGTACCATGCTCTGAGAAATCAAGCCTTGGGAAGCTTATGTGTTTGGTACACTAGGAACACTCAAATACTCTAAATGAACATATCCACAAAAACTAGGAGGAAAACGCAATCTTTCATAGACAAGTGGTTAAACACAGTAGGAGAAAAGAGATGACGCTCTCCCAGGTTTTAGACCTGATAAGAAACTTAATTCCTGAGATACATGCATGCAGCTCTAGCCTGTGGGTCTTTCTTTGAAAGCACACTGGAAATGGGGATCAAAGAAGCAAACACCACAGTCCTTCATCTATTAAACAAGATAATAGCGACACTCCCTATGATTTTGCCAAAGGAGTTCAAGGGTAACTGTTCAGGCAAAACCAGCCATTTCTTTTTAAGGAGCACGTGGGCTGAACACAGGGCTGAAATCTTTGAACCGAAGCATGTCAAGACTCCATGTTTAGAGTTCATGTTTAGAGTAAGTATTAATTGCAAGGCAGATAGACTCAAAAAGTCATGAAGCTTGAAAACATTAGTAATGATTTATTCAGAGGTGCAGGGGTAGAGGGAGTAATGAGCGGTGGAAGCCAGGGGGTCTAGCCCGTCAGGGATTTGTAAGTGTAAAGACAAGATTGCCTGACTTCCTTAATGTTAATTCTTTTCTTTTCTCCTTTTGCCTCTAGACTTCCCAATAACTTCATCTACCCTTGTCTCTTTGGCTTCATCTCCCCTTGCAAGTACCCATTTCCTGGGTATTTATTTTATTGATAAGTTGTATACATTATAAATAGTTCACCATTGTAATTAGCGTTACCTATCACTGATATTGCTGTATATGTAGATATATAGGTAACAAAAACAATTATAAGTAACCAAAATTGTATTTGTGGAATGTTTGCATTATCCTATGGTAATATATCTTTTTCAAAGATCAACCGAATGAGAGAGAGAGTTCATTGTCTATCAGTTGAACAAGGTAAGCCCCAGTCTGGTTATTCCAGAAGAGCTCAAGTCACTGCTCAAGAAAGAAGGTTCTATACAATATGTACAGATGGTATGATGTACAATAGCTAGGGTCAGTGTTATGCTTTGGGTCTTTGCTCTTCTGAAAATGAAAGTATAGGCCACTTGCTGGCCATTGGACTGTGTCTGATTGTCTTTGACAGTTACCTTGGGGTCCCTGGCACTCATCTCTGTAAGAATGAAGTGGAATGCGCTAAGTACTAGTGCATCTGCCTAACAGAAATTGCTGTGATGTGTGTGTCTTAGTTTGGAATTCTATAACAAAATGCCTTCGACAACAGACACTTCTTTCTCGTCTATCTGAAGAAGGGGAGGCCATTAAGTTGATCATTGAGCAAATTGGCTTTCTTCTTGTTTTCCTCACCTGATACAAAGAGAAGAGGGAAGAGGAGGAGGAGGAGGAGGAAGAAAAGGAAAAAGGAAGAAGGAGGAGGGATGTGGGAGTAGGCACACTGGCTGTGAGATGACTTTTCATTAATTTGATAACAAAAGACTCACCTCCATCTCAAGGACCTCACAGAGGCCTTGTGTCAAGACACTATCACATTGGTGATAGGGTTTTTAACATGAATTTAGGGTCACACATACATTTAGCCCATAGGGACAATATCACCCTCCTCAGTTCTCTTTAATGGAGCATGAACATTTCGGAAAACAGGAACCTATTATGTTTCCAGCACCTCAGCAGTATAGACTCAGTAACTCTATTTCACTGTAGAGTTGATTTGACACCAAAACATAATCTTTTAAAAGTATAGAAATTAGCTGTGATAGGCTCATGCCTGTAATCCTAGTTGCTACTCAGGAGGCTGAGATCTGAGGGTTGTGGTTCGAAGCAAGCCTGGGCAGGAAAGCCCTTATGTGACTGCCATCTCCAATTAACCACTCCAAAACCAGAAATGGGTTGACAATGTTGTCAGACACCTTGTACTCATATATTGTTTTGTAGAATGGGAACTTCTTTGTACAACTACTTAAAGATAATAATAAAAAAAATTGTTAAAGAGACCAAAGAGAAAAAAACAAAAAAACACACAAACAAAAACAAAAACAAAACAGAAATAGGTAGCTGGGAAGATGGCTCAGTGGTCAAGTGCTTACCTTGCATGCATGTGAGCCACCACATAAACAGAAAAAGCCAGAAGTGGCTCAAGTGGTAGAGTGCTAGCCTTGAGCTAAAGATCTAAGGGACAGCACTCAGGCCCAGAGTTCAAGCCCCCTGACCAACACCCACCCCCCAAAATAACCCCTAAAAAACAGAAATGGAACTGTGGCTCAAAGCACAAGACAGGGCATTAGTTCAAGCCCCACAACCAACCAAGAAAAGAACACAAGTGGCCCATTCCAGCTCTGACTTCAGAGGGGATTTTGTGAAGCTCTCTGTCCCCTAACTAACATTACAACAAGGGCACAGATGCATTTCATGGCTGAGGAGCCCACTCTGGTGAAGATGCTTTCCCCATAAATAGTGTGTTTATTGAAAATCAGTGAAAACAAAATAAGATATGACAATTTTTTGTATACATTGATAAAATTAACTCCTTGTGTGCTAGAAGAGCAGTATATGATATCTGTAAATGGAAAATTCATTAAAAATGAATTCCAATCAAGCAATGATCACTTTTTTTTAATCTCCTACATACTCCTGACCCTTCCCTAGTAATACAGAAGAGGTCAGCAATAAGTTGTTAAATGAGTGCAATTCTCCACAGAGAGCACTTATTGAATGTTTATGGGGAGTTTGATGGTAATGTTGTAAGTGATGTGAGTGATTCTGTGCTAAGGCACTATAACCAAGTAGAAAATAGCAGTTGTGCAGAGTTCTAGACTTTTTAGTATTGTACCTTTCATCCAGCTTTAAAATGACAAAAAATATCATGGTACCTTTTGCATTTCTATCCTAAATCTCACTTATTTCTTATCTGAAGTGTTAATCACCAATTTGTATACACTTCTTAAACTTTTGTTAAATATGTCCATGCATCTAAGAATATATAGCAATATTTTTTCTCATCTTTAAATCTATACAAGAAGAATTGGGCTTAATGAGTAGCCATCTATGCTGCAGTGATAAAAATGTTTGCTCACATTAAATTAAAGATCCCTGTTCATCAAAAGGCATTATGCAAGAAGAAACAGAGTGGTAATAGAGGAAATAAGCCAGCATGAGAAAGGGAGGAGAGATACCTATATATTTACTCAAAGAAATGTCACTACTCCAAAACTTAACTTAAAATTAACACCAGGTTAAATCTTTTCTGGCTTCTGCATAAATGCACCTTAGGATGCCCTAATGATGCTGTCATTAGCCCCGGACCTGCAAACCTTTCCTGTCAGAACAGAGCTGCTTGATAATGAGAAAGATCAGAAACTGAGATTGAGTTCAGATCTCTTATTTGGAGACCACTCCAAAAATGCACTAACAGCTCCCAGAAGTCTAACTTCATCAACTCCAGCTAGACACTGGGATGATACAAAGAAAAGAACAGGAAAAACCGGAGGAAAATGAGGGAGGGGTGACACTGTTCAAAAGGAAATGTACTCATTACTTAATTTATGGAACTGGAACCCCTCTGTACATCACCTTTGCAGGAAAAAAAAAGAAAGAAAAAGAAGGATGATTAGAAAGGGCTAAATAATTGGTAGTGATACAGAGGCTTAACCCATGAAATAATGAAGTAACAGAGTCTTTGGTAATCACGAACTTGAGGCTGGCCCATTGTAGTAGATTAAATCAAGGGCCTCCAAAAGATATATCACATCCCATGCTATGAAAGTTGGGAATGTGGTTTCAACTGGAAGAATTTTCACAAGTATCACTAAATTAGGGATCTCCAGATGAGATCATCCTGGATTATCCAAATGCTAAATCCAGCAACACATCCTATGAGACACATAGGAGAAGCTACAGATGGAAAAAGCCATATATAAAAGGAGGCAAGGACTGGAGTGATGCAGCTGTAGACTAGAGATCGCTCAGAACCTCCAGAGGCAGGAAAAGGAAAAGGAGGATTCTCCCACCGTCTTTGGAGAAGGCTCAATCCTGCTGAAAACTGAATGTGGGGTCAGAGATAAATAAAATCCAATTGCTGTAAGCCAGCAAGTTTTTCATAATTTGCTACATCCCTAGAGAATGAACATAGAGGGCTGGGAAGGTGGCTCAGTGGTAAGAGTGCTTGTCTTGCATACATGAGGCCCTGGGTTCGATTCCTCAGCACCATATAAGCAGAAAAAAAAAAGCCAGAAGTGGTGCTATGGCTCAAGTGGTAGCATGCTAGCCTTGAGCTGAAGAGCTGAGGGACAGCGCCCAGGCCCGGAGTTCAGGCCCACGACCGGACCCAGAAAAAAAAAAAGAAAAAAGAAAAAAAATATTTTGGGCTGGGAAGGTGGCTCAGTGGTAGAGCACTTGCCTTGCATGCATGAGGCCCTGGGTTCAATTTCTCAGAACCACATAAGCAAAAAGAAAAAAGCTGGAAGTGGCTCAAGTGGTAGAGCGCTAGCCTTGAGCTGAAGAGCTGAGGGACAGCACCCAGGCCCAGAGTTCAGGCCCCACGACCGGACCCAAAAAAACAACAAAAAAAAAAGAATGAACACAGGTGCATTCTACTAGAAAGCCAGTGTTATAGTCTTCCCACTTAGGATTTGTTTGGCATAGGCCAATTCCAGCAAGCTGGCTCCTCTGTCCAGGATGACATCTGGGTCAGCAGAAATTTTCCCTGGGACACACTTTGTTGTCATCTTCCAAACAAGGAGCAAAAGTTTGAGAATGGTACACAGCCTGACTCTCAATAGCTAGATACTCTAATGTCACTTTAAATGGGGCCAACAAAAAAAAAATTAAAGACTAATTTAAATGTTGAGCACTTTCTGTGACATGGATACACAAAGTTATGAATTTGGAGTGAAAATGTAACTGCACATGTAGAAATCGTGTAGGGATTAAATAAATTGGCATTCAAATGAATATGTGAAGAATAACCAAACTCATTAACTAGACAGGGATTGAGTGATGTGCTAGTTCTCGGAGTCCATCGTGGGATGCAACGAACATTGCAGGTGGCGTCTCCTGACCTAGCACTATGTTATCTCTACCCATCGAGAGTGACAGCTACAAACTTGAACATGCCCCAGGAAGAATGACTAGGACTCAGATGTGCATGTGATGAAAATAAAGATCAGATGAAAGGCTTGATTCTCAGCTTGAAGAAAATCTTTGAAATGAATGTGAGATAACCTCTTTAGGCCCTCCAATACCCTCATAGGGACAAGATAGGCCCTGGAACTCAGAGGGTAAAAGCAGCAGAGAAGTGGACTTAGAAAAGAAAGTAACAAAAGTGGCCAGGGAGGGGCAGGAACATCAGGAGTGTGCTGTCCTGGGAGGCCTGGGGAAAAGCCCCCGACCGGGCAGTGTCAGTGTGGTATGACACTCTACGGACTGTCAGCCATCATGGAGACAAAACTGAGATAGAAAAAGGGGAGTGCATGAAATTCTCCACAGTTTCATTCTGGGTCTTGGCACTGGGAATATGGACTTCATTTTGGCTCATCTGAAATCTAACTTGGTTCCCTTCGTTTGTATCTAACTTGTCCCTGCTGCTGCTCACCTCGATTAAAAAAAAGAGAGAGAGAAATTAAAGCTCCTGGCAGCCATTAGAATAAGAATAAAATAGAGATAAGGTCTTGTGTTTCTGATCTAGATAACGGTTCTTTATTTTGAATACTATTTTTCCTGTATTAATTTTTAAACATTAAAGTGTTCCTTCTTTTTTTGAAACAGTGAGGACATGAATCAAACTAACTTTTTTATTTTTTTATTGTGAAAATACTGTACAGAGGGGTTACAATTACATGGGCAAGATAATAAGTACATTTCTTATCAAGCATTGTAGCTCCTCCTTTGTTTCCCTTCCACATCCCTTCCCATCCTTCTCACCCTCTCCCACCACTCTCTCCCCCACCCAATCCTCCTCCTCCCCCCCCCACCAAAGTTTGTAAAGTTCATTTTTCCACATAACAACTTGTACACCTCATTGTTGCAATGGATCCACCTGTATCCCTATTTAAATGATTTGTTTTTTCCCTTCCCCTCCACAAATTATACCAACCTCAAATACAGTGAAAGCAAGGGTTATACCATGGGGGAGGGACATACAAAGAAATAATCTCATAAATGTGCAAACTAACTTTTTTTTTAAAGTCTTATTTGGCAATAATAAAAGTAATTGGCAATCTAACTTGTGATGTTTTCTGACATTTCTTCCAGAAACTCTCCAAGCCACATCTCTATATTACAATAGAGGAGAAATAGACTTTTTTTTTAATTCCAAAGAAATAGGCTTAATTTATTTTTTGTTCTTTCCAAAGAGCATTTCTGCTAACAAATTAGTAAGGAGAAAACACAGGTTCTGGTCTCTTCAGATCTATATTGTTGGAAAAGCTTTCCAAACTCAGGATTTAAGACATTGTATGTGTGTAAACATAGGTTTCTATGAATATTTCTGACAGCAGGACCATAAGAGAGCTAAATTCTGTGTTGCTGTGTTAACCACCACACTATCAGCTGTTTCCGAAAAATAACTGCATTGCTTTCTTATCAACTCTGTATTCTGTAATAATACTATTCACCACAAGAGGGTAGTATACATCCAAATAATTAGGTATGTTGACTAAATTCCCAAAATCACTATCAGATTAAATCCACCAGTCTTGCACGTCTTTGATCTAAGTGAGAGGATATATATTGCCAATTTTTTTAGTTTCTATTTTCAACAGTGATTTCATTTGGCTGGAGGGAACAGCCAAAATGCAAAAGGTTATCTGAATGTTATTAGTTGGTGTGTGTTCACCCTATTTTTTTCGGGGTGGGAGGGGGGGTTGGGGAGGAGGTGGTACTGAGATTTGAACTCAGGCCCTTATACTTAGTAAGTAGATACTTTATTACTTTAATGGCACTCCCTTACCCCAATCCTTTTAGCTTTTGTTATTTTTTAAAGTTGGGTCTCCAATTTATAATTAGATAGTCTGGGACTTCAATCCTTGTTTATACTTTCCTCATATCTAGGATGAGGACCTCATCTAGGATGATGACCCACCAAGCTCAGTTTTTGTCAGTTGAGCTGTAAGTTTCACAAATCTGTTGCTCATGTTGGTCTCCAACTGCAATCCTTCAGTCTCCTAAGTAGGTTTTGTGCATGAGCTACTACACTGGGCTGTGTGGTCCTGCTTTTGAAAAAAAAAAAAGGCATAGAATAATTGTGCATGTATAGATTACAGAATTCCCATGAGGAACAACAGGATGACTGTTATTTTCAGCAAGACACATCAATTGAACGCACTATGTCACATCTATTCTTGGATTGTTTCTTCTGACACAGTTTTGGCCTATCACCCAGGCCAGCTTCAGCTTTTCCCCTGCCAGGATTATAGGCATGTGCCACCAAGCCTAGAGATACTTATTCTTAAACAAAAACAGTACCTGGGTTTATCATTTGTGTAAACTGGAAATAATTCTAACAACCTTCCCAATGTATCTACTGAGGATTTGTGAAGTTCACAAGATAGGACTGCTGCTGGCTCTTTCTTGAATTAATGATCCCCTTCCACATAGTGCTTCAGCACCTTCTTGTAAATATGAACAAGTCACAAAGCCCCACAGCCAGCTCTACATCTGGGAATCATTTATAAATGAAGTCTTCATGATGACTTCTAAGAGCTATTTTCTAAAAGAGCTGTAGCATTAGTCACGGTGGTATGGCATTAGTCTTGTTGCGGTGTTACCACCTGATCTATGAATCTGTAGATGGCCTGATGAAAGAAGAAATGGTGGCCAAGTTTGTGCCTGACTTGTCGGCAGGTGCACAGAGCTAAACTTCCCAGCCCTTGGGTTCCCATCCACCGCATCTATATGCCAAGAAGACCTCTTCTATCAGCCCTGGCCTCTCCCAAGAGGCTCACCTACAACACTGGGAGGTGGAACAGCCAGAAATGATCACTTCCCTTTCTCAGGACCCTTGGGAGCACTACCACTATTTGTGGGTAGGCAGATCGCTTGGATCTCTCTGAGACTGTCCTATTGTGATGCTGAAGCTGTGGACAGCTCACATCTGTGGGCTCTGATGTCTGCTTTTCCTTTTCTCCCATTCTGCCTCTTCTGAAACGGCCGCTCCAAATAAGGAGTTAGCACACAAGCTTGGCTTCGGGCTCTGTTTCCTAGGGAATGTGAGGTTAAACTGTGGATTTGTTGTTGTTTTGGCAGTACGGGGGTTTGAACTCTGACCTTCTCTCTTATGAAGCAAGCATTCTGCCACTTGAGCCACACCTCTAGCTTTTTTTTTGCTTTAGTTATTTTTCTATTAAGGCTTAACTTTCTGCTTTGGGTCAGACCAGACTGAGAGTTTCTTTCTATTGATGGCCCTTTTGTAGCAGGCATGTACCAAAAATTATGTTTTTTATTTGTTGAGACAGGTCTTGAGATGTTTTGTCTTAGCTGGTCTCAAAATGCAAAACCTCTATTTCTGCCTCCACAGGGATTACCGATGTGAGCCACTGAATCTGAAAAAAACCCCAACACGTTTCAATATTAAATAATCTGCGGCCTTCAAGAAGGTATGCTACACCAGTCCTTTTGTGGTTTAAGTCACGCCCAGTGACCTAAACCATTTGAGCTTGAAGGCGGGAAAGGAATGTAGGGGTTAATCTGAGGATTTGTTGCAATTTAGATATTTACCACAAGGGGGAGAACTAATAACATCCTCTTATGAACGGGACAGGCTGCTGGGAGCTGAGAATCTTGGCCTCCAGTCCTGTTATTTTTCTTGATGAAGCCGTGGAAGTAGAGGCAGAATCCCCCGAAGAGCAGAAATGATGCGTGTGGAGACAGTGAACAGACTGTAAAAGTGTTCCTTGGCCAATGTTTTTACTGTGCTTTCAAAGAAGCCTTGTTTTCCTCAACTAGCTAACACGTATATTACTGAGGTAAAACTCACATGATAAAAACGTAATCATTTTAAAGTAAACAAGTCAGTGACATTTAGTACACTCAGAATGTTATGAAACTCCCCTCTCTGGTTCTCAGCCATTTCCATTATTCCAAACTAAAACCTCTAACCCATTAAGCAGTTTCTCCCTCTCTCCCCCTCCCTTCCTCCTCCCACAACCAGCCTGTCTGCATTTTGTCCCAATAGGATTTATCCATCCTGGATATTTTGTGTACGTGGGACTATAACTATTCACTATACTAGGTAACCTTTTCTGTCTTCATCCTTTCTCTGATCTTATTGTGTGTGTGGAACTTCCTCCACAGGCCCAGGGGGTTAAAGGGTTAGTTCCCAGCGTCATCCTCACGGAGGTACTGAAAACTTCAAACAGTGGGGAGGTCTTTGGGTTGTTGGGGTGTGCTCCTGGAAAAATGTTGTTGTTGTTGTTGTTGTTTGTTTTTGTTTTTCATTCACCAAGGTTTTTATTGGTCTTGTATAGGGAAGCATGTGACAATATTTTGTTTAGAAATGGTAGAAGACCTTATTCTGGGAGAGCACTAAACAGTAAACAGCTTACAATTTGCATAAACTGTAGTCTACCCCCAGGGTCCCACACAGTTTATGGGAGTTAGCCCACACTCAGGCTAGAATTGACTGACCTTTCCAGGAAACTCTGTGTTCAGAGTATGTTGGGAGAAGGCATTCCCTCTGGGGTCTTACAGCTTGGATTTTCGGGCTCTCACACAGATTGCTAGTTTGAATGGCTGCTCTGACACAAGTCCAGTCATGTGATTTTGGACAAGAAGGCTGGAATTCTGGGAATTTAATGATGACCTACTATTGGCTATCTTCAGCTCCAAACTCCAACGCAGGTCATAAGTTGGAAATGCATATGCTTTGTAAAACTAGAAGGCCTAGAAAACATATATGGTGATGATTTATTTGGAGCAAGACAAGCAGGTTGTATGTATCCATATCTGGGTGTGCAAAGACAGGTGTGTGTGTGTGTGAGACCTATGTGTGTAGGGAGCTATTATAGTAGACATAAACTCCAACTGAGCTGGGTGCCAGTGGCTTACACCTGTAATCCTATCTACTCAGGAGGCTGAGATCTGAGGATCATGGTTCAAAGCCAGCCCAGGCAGAAAAGTCTGTGAGACTCTTATCTCCAATAAACCACCAGAAAACCGGAACAATGGTGCTGTGGCTCAAGTGGTAAAGCACTCACCTTGAGCTGAAGAGTGGGGGGACAGCACACAGGCCCAGAGTTCAAGTCCCATGACTGACAATAAATAAATAAAAAATAAACTCCAGTGCTGTTTTGATTTGCATTTTATGGCTAGGGACGTTGAGCATTTCTTCATGTGTCCATTGGCCATCCTTCTTTCCTCTTCAGAGAAGTCTCTCTTTAAGTCTTTAGCCCACTTACTTATTGGACAATTGTTTCTTTGAGGATTTGTTGTTTGGGATTTAATTTTTTGAGTTCCAGGTATATTTTAGATATGAGGCCTTGTCCGTTGTATGGCTAGTGAGCTGCTGACTCTAGCTTTCCACTGTATATAGTCTCCACCTGTTGACTGAGAAAACCTCAACTGCATCAAAACAAAACAAACCAGATGGCCAGCATTAATGGAGGGGGGGTGGAAAGTAGGCCATCCAAAGGTGTCTTAAATTGCTCCTAGGGTTCAGGGAGAGCTCCTAGCTCTATTAACTAGTAGTTGTAGCTCACTGTACCTGAGTTGTGCACACATCAATTATGTACCAGGCATCGGTGCTAGTTCTGTAGTGAGCTTCCCTGAGAAACCTGTCCTCTGTGTTGGCACAGCCAGTTCCTGAAGGAGTGAAGCATGTTCCATGTGACTCCATTGGGACCCTTGGAGGCTCAGGGCTGGTTGTCTCTGGTCTCCCTATGCCGGTCCCCTCCCACTCCCTCTGCTGATTCTGTTTCTTACTGTCACAGATCAGAGCCTTGAGAAATACCATATACTGAATACTGACACCCTAGCAGGCTACAGAGCCCGGAGTGGGTAGAAAACCCTTACCTAGAGGATAATAACAGTACTTAGCTCATAGGATCCGAGTAAGAATTACACAAGGGAAATACATGGTAGCTCAACTTATGTTACCTAGGTGCAAATGCATTATCAGTGCCTGCCTACCTTTTAAATTGTGGTAAAAATCGAGATAATATATTTAAAAGCCTTCTGTAAAGACAAAAAAGCCACACAAATAAAAAGGATGCTCTCACTTTTAAATGGCAAGTATTTTTGATTGCATGTCATTGCTCATAAATAATTATTTGCTTATAGAATACATATGCAAGATAAATTCAACACACACCTAGAGTACCAACTTGACACAAGGAACATTTTTCCCCCCTGTGGGTGAGAGCTCTTCCACAGGAGATAAAATCTTAGTAAGATTACTATTAGCATCGGTAAGTCAGTGCAAGGCATCACTTCTGAATGAAATGTGGGGAAGGAGTAAAGTATTCTAAAAGGCAGAATTGATTAAAATCCAACAAGAAAATTAATTATGGTAAGGCTCAAAATTGTATTTCATCTTTGAAAAACATTTTTTTACCCGAGAGTTAAAATATGAAACAACATTGTTCTAATAACTATTAGCAGCTCAAAAGGCTTCAAAGCAACTGAATCCTTCACTGCTGTAGCACACCAGAGAACCCCTGCCTGCCAAGGCCTCGCTGCACTGTTCAGAAACAGCAGCAGATTCCCTGGAGAGGGCTATACGTGATCACATATGGGTGGCAGAGAAAGACATGACATCTGAGATCCAAGAATGCACCAGGCCCTGACGAATGACTGTTCTTCTTACTTTTCTAGTATGACCTGCTCTACCAGCTTAAACTTTTCCAGCTTGTCGAGGAGTGCCAGTACTTGAGATACAACCACATGAGCCTCCCATTTTGACATTTGTTGGTGTTCCAGGCATCCCCACAATGCTTATCATGCTTAAATCTGTCGGTTAAGCCAGCTGCCATCTCTAGGTCAGTGGCCACTGAGTCCATGGAAGCCCTGCATCAATAAGTTCTTTTCCAGCTGCAGCCGTACACTGCGGGGGGAGAATTGGACTGCAGTAGACGGTCTGTCTTTCCACAAGAGCCTCTCCTATCTCCTTCAGCATGAGCTGGGCTTTCCTATGCCATTCCTGCTCCTCTTCCAGACAGCTCATATACACACTTCTTAGAGGCTTCAACTGACTTTTTTCTTGAATTACTTTTGCCCATTCCTGTTCTAGAAGCTTCCTTTCTTCCACCAACTTGTGCTCCTGAGAGATGAGGGCTTCTGGATAACTAGTTGTCCTGTGTTGCTACTTTTCAAGTTCCAAAGACAGTTGAGCACCAGCTCAGTGTTCTGAGATTACAGCATGGTACCCACTCAGCCTTGGGAGGGGTTCCACATCCAGGGAGAGGACAAGGGACAGATGCAAATAACCTTTTCAGGATACTTTAATTCCATTTCTATGAAATATCCAGAATAGACAAATCCACCCAGACACAATGCAGACCCATTGGTGGTCAGGGTAGGAGAGTGTGGAAAATGAAGAGAAGCTGCCGGTTTAGTTTGGAATGGTGGACAGAGATGGGACCCAAAAGAGTAGTTTTCTGATATTATGAGTGCAAAGAGGAGGAATCTTCGGTTTTCCCTTCGTTTTTGGAGTGATTTTTATTATTATTATTATAACAGAGGGTTATTTTTTCTCATATTTTTTCATGCCGATTGAAATGGTCATATGAGGGATTTTCTGTGTTCTATAATGTGATATGTTTCATTGCTTCTCTCATGCCACATTACCCTTGCATTCCTGGACATATATTATGTTAATATATATATATGTGTAGTGTTGTGGGAATGTAGATGAAATATAATCAATTCCCCAGGTTAGGAAGAATGGAGAGAAAAAGTCCATGGAAGGGGAAGAAGAGCAACAGGGGCCAATCAGCTACGGGCACAGACAAGAAATGGCCTTGGATGACAAGGTGATCAGAGAGTGGAATCTTCAGAGTCCTTTTCTAATCCAAGATAGATGGGCTTATAACCAATTTCCAATGATCCAGCTTCACATTTCTTTTCCTTAAAGTAGCTTGGTTATTTGGGGGTTTGATTATTGTTATTATTATTATTTTATCCTGCTCAAACCACAAACCTTTCCTACGTAGTTATATAGTTTGGGTACCATAATTGTAAATGGTTGCATAGAAGTCTATGTTTAGTTAACTGCAATAGCTATTAGTTTTTTATTATTATTTTTAGATTGCTATGATGAACACAATTGTGACTATTAAGGAGACTTTTTCTAGCTCTAAAAGTTATGTGGCATTATGATTCTGTAATAATCATAAACTCTCCTTAATTGGAGAAATTCAGAGTCCCTTATTCCAGATGCCTAGAAACCGTCTTTCTTGGACAACTTCATTAAGTCTATTGGAATTCTCATATTCCAAAGGAATTTGCTCTTTCACTGTCTTTGGTAAAGATGGAAAAAGTGAATCACTCATTACAAGTAGAAAGTTGTCCCCGCCTGACACACAGACACACACACGCAAACATGCGTTCCTATTTATCCCACTCAGCATGCACTGGGTCTTCTGAACACAGTGGGCAGACAAGGTGGGAGTCCACTGGTAGCTTTTGTGGGCTCCCCCCACTTTGGGCTCACCTCCAGCCATTCTCAGATCTTCAGATTGGCCACTTCCTGCCTCTACTGCTGGGCTCTCCAGGAATGTGTAATTTGGTGAACTGAAAACTCTAAATGAGTCAAGATCTCTTCTCTTTTTAGTCAGCACATATGAACTGGGTTTCTCAAGTCATCTTCATTAGAAGATAATGAGGAAAACAAAAGCAAAGACTTGCTTAAGGACCAGTGCCTGGGTTTCTTGGACTCACATCACCACCAAGGTGGACAGTCCCCTGCTCCTTACTTTACTTCTGTCCTATTTTGATGTCTTAGCACCAGGTGTAACTGTAGCACATATCCTGTTCCAGTTGAACCCCTAAAGAAAGAGAAAACTTAAAGTTAACACCTATGGTGAACTTTGAGCTAACCTCTATAGTTCAAGTTCATATCTATGGTAAAGTTAGTCTTGGTGGGGTCCATTTTCTTGCTTGATTTCTTTCATCCTTGGCAGACTTTCTTTGGGCAGATAACAAGACTACAATGGTCAAAGGTTAGTCTTTATACTAGACAGCACTGGGTTTAAATACTGACTCTGCCACTTAGTCCTTGTGTGGCCGTGGTAAGCTCTGTGAGCCTAAAAAATAATCACAGAGCTGCTAATATTGATGATGTTGATAATATATAGATATATGTGGCTGAGGTCTTGGCATATCAACAGTATTAATTTGTCTCTTCTAATTTATTTTTGAGTGCTCAGAGCATTAAGTACAGAGCATCAAGCTTGCAAGGCAGGTGCTGTACCACTTGAGCCAGGTCCCCTATCCTAACTTATCCTTCCAATTTTCAAGCTTTTGTCTTCTATCTGATTTGACCAGTACATTTTTTTTCTGTTCTTAGAGTGGACAGATGGAGTGCAGAGCAGATGCTCAGCATGGTAACCACACGCATTTTCCTAGATTTCTGTGTTGGTTATATATCTCCTAGGTATGGAATCCTCAAATCAAATCAGTACCATTTTTCCAAAAAGAGAGGAATGTAGACAGAAGAATAACAGTAACTCTTTTCTATCAAGCTTAAATATTTATTGATTCTGTTTTGTACCAGATTGAAGGGGCTTTTAATTCTATAAGGTACAAAATGGAAAACTATGTTTCTGTCTCTTTAAGCTTTTGGTGCATTGGTACATCTCCTTTAATGAATCTGAATGCTCAGAATAAGTCTCCTCAAAAAAAAATTCTGAGCTGAGGTTTTAAACTCAGGGCCTCATGCTTGCTAGGCAGGTCCTCTATTTTTGGAGCCATATTGCCAGCTCTGCTTTTGGCTGGTTACTTTGGAGATAGAGTCTAGCCAAGTTTTCTATAAGAACTGGTTTCAAAATCTGATCCACTGAATCTCAGGCTCCAGAGTAGCTACGATTACAGAAGTGAGCTAGTGCTGTCTGGCAAAGTTCAAATTTTATTTTTAAAACAATTATGTTAGGCCTGAGTCTATGATATAGTTACTCCATTCTGTATTTGTTTAAACTTGCCTTTGTACATTTTAGTGATAACTGATGATTCATGTAGGCTTGTGACCATGGTTTGGCTCAGGTTAGTAATATTGTAATCATGGTTCTTTTTCTCTTGTCTTTTGTCTACGATTTCATCACAGCAATTACTAGTACAAAGCCATACAGTTTCATTCTGTCAAATGTGTCTTCACTCACTCCTTCCCTTGTATTCCTAGCACCATTGATTGTGCCACTGAATGCTCCAATTCACAACCCCCTCAGTTTATCCTGCACATCACAAGCTAAGGTGAGTTCCTAAGAATCCATGCTCAGGAGAATCACATCTGCAGATAGAAAGCGAGCTTGGACTTCAGATTCTAGGAATTGAGAAATTGTGGAGAAAGGAGGAAGGCGGAGAAATTATGGAAAATTTGAGGGAAAGCCATGGGAAATGTCTTACCTAGTTGAAAGGAAAACTTGTTAAGTTTTTAAACAGATCACATTTCAGCATTTTCCTAGCTTCCAGAATTTTGAAGAAAGCTAAAGCTGAGTGGTTGTACATCATACTCACATATATACATATATTGTATATATGTATATATATGTGTGTGTGCATGTATAAATATATGTAACTCGTACAAATCCATATATAATATATAACATTAATTTTAATTATATCTACCTATTTATTTATTTCTTGCCAAAAATTTCTTTAATTTAGATCTGGTGTTTTAGTATCATATTTTTTATTTGGGGCAAATCAAACAATCACAGAATACTCATTAACATTTTAAATGAAAATATAGTGCTAGCATTTTACCACTGATGAAAACCTATCATTATGATGAAATAGCTTGAAGTATCACCGTTGATTTCTGTTTCATATGGAGAAATTATTTTATATATTTGTAAGACAGAGCACTGATAACAGTAATCGTGGAATAGCATCGATAGTAGTCTGGCAAAGTTCATAACCAACAATAAAACCACAGAATTATCACCAATTTTCAAAGTTGGGCACTAGTGCCTCATACCTACAATCCTAGCTGCTCAGGAGGCTGAGATCTGAGGATCGGGGTTCCAATTCAGCCCAGGCGAGCATGTTTGTTAGGATATGCTCTCCAATTAACCACCCTAAATAAGTGAAGGTGTGACTTAAGGGGTAGAGCATTAGCCGTCAGGGTCAGTGCAGAGACCCTGATTATGAGCCGCAGTACCAACACACACACACACACACACACACACACACACCACATACGTATTATGTCATCCATCTACTTTAGTGTTAGGAGTTGAGTCTAAAGGGGATTTAGCCCAGTAGGCTCACCTCTAATGAATGGGTAATTTTGGTTAGAAAAGAGCTTGGACTTGCAGATTGGCTCACCTTTGTATGCTTTTGTCCCATGTGATTTCTCCCACCATTAGCGGAGGGAGCAAGAAGTCCCTCGGTTTATATTGGCACTTTGACCTTAAACTTTCCAACTTCCAGATTGCAAGAAAAAAAAAGAAGTTGTATACTTTCTAAATGATCCAGTCTCTGGAATTCTGTTACAGCAGCACCAAACAGACTGTCTTTTTTTTCCCTCAGGCTTTTAACCTTTATAGTATAATGCACAAACAACTGCAAGAGCCACAATTGCCACTGCTCAGGAGACCTGTAAGAAACAGAGCATTCATTTAGAACTATAGTAGACTTCATGATCCACCTAGCAGAGACTTTGGTTTTAGACAAGGAACCAAACTTGGAAGAGAGAGCTTGCCTTAGGCTATCCAACAGGTCAGGTTCTCAGAAAACCCTACCAGCTCCCCTAGGCAGGCTCTTAGCCAGGTTTGGGGGCTTGGCTTGTGCAGAAAGAGAGAGAGAGAGAGAGAGAGAGAGAGAGAGAGAGAGAGAGAGAGAGAGAGAGAGAGAGAGAGAGAGAGAGAGAGAGCACAGCTGCAAAGAGAGTTGTCATGGTGCCAGATTTTATCTTCTGGTGTTCCTCAGATTGGATGGGCTTCATGCCAAGAGGAAACTAAGAGTCTGTGAATTCTAATCCTGGACTAGCTAGTAAATAGTTCTGATCATAGCATCTTAAGTTTTCCTCCCTTTTCTCAGGCTCTTGGTCTAGCTACAAAGGGCTAGAAGTACTAGAAGACAATGGTTCTGGGCCCATCTCAGGAGCATTGGACAGCAACAGTGCAGATGAATCAGAGCATCTTGTTGGTGTGGTTTTTAACCCTTGAAGTGCCTCAAGAGGTGTATAATTGACCAATACCTTGGTCTATCCAGCTCTGCTGACCATGCAAATATATTTTCACAGTCTATTCCTATAAAGCGAGCATGTGCAAGATGTGTTATTTGTCACACAAATCAATGTGTGGAGATTTGTCACAAATTTAACAAGATCAAATGCTTCAGAGGAAGGTTGAAGTATAATTAAAGGCTCAGATTTTTCAGATTTAAGGAAAACCAAGAGAGTTGGGTGGTCAAGTCAGTTCTTGTTCAAAGCATGTCATGGGAATGTGCAAGTCATCTCAGCAAGATGATGATGATGATGATGATGATGATGATGATGATGATGATGATGATGATGATGATACCAGGAATAATGACAATGATGACAACAGTATCATCATGATGACACTAATAGGATAACATTGCTGAACACCTGCTGTTCACCAGGTACTGTGATAAGAATTGTACATGCACTATAGCATTTAAGTTTAAAGGCAACCTGATCAGATAGACTCTATACCCTAGCATCATTCAAGAAATGACAAAACAGACCTGCACTAGGTTTGAGTTATGTATATGAATCCTTCCTTTTAACCACCACCCTGGATACTAGCTTCAGTAGCTGGCGTATTAAATCTTATAGTTACTTGAAACTGGGCACTGATGTCTCACTCCTGTAATCTTAGCTACTTAGGAGGCTGAGATATGAGGATTGCTGTTTGAAGCCAAGCCAGGAAGGAAAGTTCATGAGACTCTTTTCTCCAATTAACAACCAAAAAGCTAGACATGGAGCTATGGCTCACGTTGTTAAAGCACTAATCTTGAGCAAAAAGCTCAGGAACAGCACACAGGACCTGAGTTCAAACCCCAGAACCAGCACCAAAATAAAAATAAATAAATAAATAAATAAATAGTTGATTGACAAAACTACAGATGAAAAACATTTTATTGAGGACCCATGGAAAGGATTCCTGTGTTTTCTGAAATGAATTTATTTCCTGGGACAATAGAATGCTATAATCCTATCATCGCTTTCAGAGAATGTTTATATGTGGATAAAAGAAATGGAGTTTTAGAGTCCAAGGTTTTGAGCATTGTTTTATCTTTTATCTAGAAGCCAGGTTCAGCCTTGATACCAAAGACTCAAATTTCGAGTGCCTGAAAAGTAGTCAGGAAAGACAGACATCTGGATAAACCCTCCTCCATCTCAGTTCCCATCATAAATGCTCTAACAAATGTTTCTGATCCTGTGTTTGCTTCCAAATCAACTTAGATACAATCTACAGACTCTATTCTCCTGAGATCATCACAAAACCAAGAAAACCTAGACTCATGACTAAAACAGTTTAGGAATTATCTATAGTCAAGTGATTCTCAAATGCTTTTGGATTTTGTTGTCTTGACACTTTAAAACTACTAAAAACTCAAAAAAGCCCTCACTTATGGAGCTGGCTTATTTCTATTGATATTTACTGGATTTGAAATAAAAACTATGCATAATTATATGTTTCAAATCTCTTTATCATCTGACTTAATAGATGGGTTTTCAACATGCTTTCTGCTTCATTCTGCTATATTATGTTTGGGTTAAAATCCAGCCTCACACAGATATGCAGATGTCATGGGCAGAAATGTTTTAAGGGCTAATTTAGGTTATTGTGAATATTTTTTGATATTATAACCCAACAAACTATACCTAGGAATTGTTTCTCACAACAGAGCTGAATACAGAATTAAAAATCACAGTAAAGAACTTCCTGTACTCTGTGCTATCAAACGCATTGGTCTACCTAGTACACTGATCTATCTATCTATCTATCTATCTATCTATCTATCTATCTATCTATCTATCTATCTATTTATCTATCTATTTATCTATCTGCCTATTTATCTTTCAGTCATTATCTGGCAGTCTGTCTGCTGTTTATCTGCTGTTCATCTATTCAGATCTCTCTCTCTCTCTCTCTCTCTCTCTCTCTCTCTCTCTCTATATATATATATATATATATGGATTTAGGTATATAATCAGTACTGGGAATTGAACTCAGAGTTTTGTAATTATCTACCAGCCCTGTGAGGGTTTTTTTTTTTTAGTTTGTTTTGATAGAGTTTTGCTAACTTTTGCCCTGGTTGGCCTTGTTCAGATAACAATTTTCCTACCTCTCCCTCTAGGGCAATGTGCTTGACTCATGTATAATTTTGATGAGCAGTGCTATTTTAAAGAAGAAACTAAATGAAAAGTTCTCTTTACTGGCAAAAATAGGAAGGTTGATAAAGGAAAATTAGATCAAAGGGACAAAATGGCAAAAGGAATAAAAGGCAAACTTGAGAGTCAGGGACACCTAAACCTTTAAAAAAAAACACAAACAGAAAAAGGAAAAGAAATTCAGGACTTGATTTTTTTTCAAATTAGATTCTTGGACCTTTGACCAAGTGCTTAAAAGATGATCTCATTCCAAGTGATTCATACTTGTCATCCCAGTTTCTCAGGAGACTGAGATTTGAGGAGTGAGGTTTGAAGCCAACTTGAGCAAAGTAATTGGAGAGACTAATTAACCAGCAAAAAGCAGAAAGTGGAGGTGCGGCTCAAGTGCAAGGCTTGAGCAAAAATGTTAAAGTAAATTGTACTGGCCCTGAATTCAAGTGTGCACACAGGTGTGTGCATGTACATGTGGGTGCATACATACACACACACACACACACACACACACACACACACACACACACATGCACACATGGACAATCTCATTTAACATATGCTCAAAATACTCAGTGAGTAAGGGCTGGAAATGGATTTCAGAGCTTACAGCACTTATGTAGCATGGTGGGAACTTGAGTTTAGTCCCAAGCACCTGAACAAAACAAAACAAAACAAAAACATTCTGAGACAAAAATATTATTTTCATAGTGAAAAAGATATTCATGAAGTGCAGAGCCAGGAAATGTGGACTAGGATGGAACCAACTATGGCTGACCCAGTAACTTATAATGTCTTCTTTAAAATGTGTGCCATTTAAATTCCAATGTATGGATTTTCAAAGGAAAAGGAAAAGGTAGGAGTCACGGGTTCTTCATTCCTTTCTGTTTTTTTATACCGTTAAGAGTTAGTGGTAGTCCCTACAGGCACCATATTTTAGCAGCTAAAAGCCCCTGCCCTCGATTGTTCCACACTCCTAATTACCAAGAATAATGAGGGATTTCAAAGCAGATCTGGAGCTAACTTGGTGATATGCCTTTATAACCAACAAAGGAAAAGCTGTGACCTGGAGAAAATTGGTACCTAATGCTAACCATGTGGCTTTTATTGTCTTGTTAATGATTATTAAGCACTAGGATTGTAGTGCAATGGTTGCTATACAAAAATATGTAATTATGGGGGAGTTCCGGGAAGATGGCGGAGGAGAAGCTGGAATCTGAACAAGCTCTTGCATAGAAAACAGTTTCAGAGTTCCAGTGAACAGTCCCAAGCCAGAGAATCACACCAAGTGTGCCATCACAGGACAGAGAGTTAGTCAAGAGAGGGGAAGCCAAGCAGACACATCTGAGCGCCTGCCAGCAGCTGCTGCTGCGGCGGCAGGGTCTCGGCAGCGACCACCGCCGCGGGGGCACACCTGAGACACAGTCCGGGACGAAGGAGCCAGACGCAGCGGACGAGCGGATTCTACTCAACACCAGCAAGAACCGACAAGGAGCGGACAACTTCATCCTGCACTTTGCAGACCAGAGACGACCCGGGATCCAAGACTCGGCGTGAGTAGAAGCCCGACTTCCTCACTCCTTCTCAAGGAGCAGAGGAGGGAAGGCCACCCCTCCCCCCCAGCACCGGTGATCTCCATCTTGGATACCGACAAAGCTCGGAGGAGTGGCTAGCTCCAGCTCAGGCCTTGGAATAAAACTAGTCATTTAGCAGGTCACAAGAACTTAACGGCGAAGTGACCTCACAGACTCAGCTCCATCCAGGGAAAAGTCACCCAGCTCAGGCGCCAGCCATTGGAGTGGCTCTCCTCACTGGGTAACCAGAGCCAGAGGCTGCCCCTCCCTCTAGCAGCCACCACAATCAATTGAAAAACAGAAACCCTGAGAATGGCTCCAGGCTGGGTGCTGTGAGTTTTTTTTCACAAAATAGCCCCAGGGAAAAACTACTGTTCGTTGAAAGGCCTCAACTCTACCCAGAACATAGCCTCATCACTGCATCCCCCTCTTTTGTGATTCTCAAAGCAGATCACCCTCCCAGTAAACTAACCTGGGAGGGGGATCTCAAAATCTTGGGTAAAGCAGAGCATTTTTCTGCCTGTTCCAACAAACTGACTTAAGAAACCAATCAAGCCACAGGACCTCAAGCTGACCAGAGACTCCAACCAGACTCTGGTTACAGACAAAAGGGAGATACAGGACTCTTCCCACCCCTCCCCAAAAAAAAAAAAAAATCAAAGAACTTTTTTTTTTCTTCTTCTTCTTTTCTTTTTTTTCTTTTTTTGTTTTGTTTTTTTTTTCGTTTTTTGTTACCTTATATATATAAAAAAAATTTTTTTTTGCTTTTCTAAAACTTTTATTAATCTTTAATTTTTGCCTCTTCTGAAAAAATAATTGTTTTCCATTAACTTTTTTTTTTTCTTTTCTCCTCTTATAATTTTTATTTTAGGAATACGTGAATGTGTGTTTTCCTTTCTTTTCTTGTCTTCTTTCTCTTTTTCTTTCATTCTTAATTATCTTTTTGTTTTTTGTCTAGCTCTACTGAACTTCTGATCTTTTCTTCTCACTTTCCTATCCTTTCCATCTTTTCCTCTTTGTTCTTCTTTATGTGACTTAACTCTTGTCCTGCACATCCTCAGATAAACCCGTAGTTAACCAGTAGACCCTATCCCCCATTGTGTACACACTTAATCCACAAACTTATTACTCAATTCAAAACCTCTGAGACTTAAATTCATTAATAGCAGTACTACCTCTTTATACCTATATAATATTTTAAGCATTTTTTTAAAGTTTTTCTCATCTCCTCTATGTCCCTCCCTTTCTCTCAACATATTCATATTCCTCTATAAATAGATGGTCTTTTAATCTCTAAAATAACATTAATTTTTACGTTTCTATTTTTTTTCTGGTCTCTTTTCATTCCCCTTTCCCTTTCTTCTTTTTCTCTCTCTACTTGCATCCTACCCAACCTATTTCCTGCATTGTGATTAGGACATAGTTAACTCTCCCTGTGCCTCCCCACACCAATCTATTCCTATTTTTTACCCACATCTCTCCTTAACCCTAATAATTTCTGGTTTTCCAAATTCTTCTCTGCGGTTCGAAGTTCTTTAACATATAGTTGTTTGATGTCGAATAGATGTATCTGTTGAACTAGATTGTATCTGTAGACTATTGACTGTACAAATGCAAACTTTGGTTGATGGTTGCCTTAAGATAGTGTTCTAGCACAAAACTGGTGCTATCTTCATCTCAAATGGGCAGAGTAAGCCGGAAAAACACAAGAAAAATGGCAAATTCGGGTATCTCAATTCCCAATCTTGATAATCAGGGGTTAGAACAGATAATGAATAATCCAGAGGAGAGTTCCCAAACAGCTCTACAAACACTGCTGGCAAACATGATAAATGAAAAGTTTGACAACGTACAAAGGACTCTGTATGAGCGTGATAGGGAGAGAGAGGAGGCATCCCAGAAGTTTATACAGGAATATCATAAGCGTGAGGAAGCTACTCAAAAACTGATACAGGAGTTGCGTGAACAACTTGAGAATACTCAAAGAGAAAGGGAGGAATGGCGTGAGCAGGCTGAGAACACTCAAAGAGATCTGCAGGAATCCCACGAACGGGAGGAAGCTAATCAAAGAGTAATACAGGAATTGAGAGACCAGGTAGAGAACACACAAAGATCACTAAAGGCATTCATGGAATCCATTAACAAAGAGCTGAAGGAAGTCAGGGAGACCACAAAGGGAATGCTGAATGGAACCCAACAGAAGGAATGGGAGCCCAAAGAAACCATAACCAATCAACTAAGCGATTTGAGGACAAACACTGAACACCAAATTAAGGAAGTAAAGAAATTCATACAAGACCTAAAACAGAGCTTCAACAAAGAACTTGAAGCCATCAAAGCTGACCAACTAGAAGGAAAAGAGATAAAAAACAAAGTAGAGAGTCTTGACAGCAGGTTAGACCATGCAGAAGATCGAATCTCAGGGATTGAAGACAGCCTAGATATTATAGAGAAAGAACATACAACCATCCAAGACAAGTCCAAGAAATATGATAGATCTATCCAAAACCTGGAAGACACCATCAGAAGGCCTAATCTAAGGATAATGGGTGTAGAGGAGCACCTAGAAACAGAAGTTAATGGTCTAGGAAATTTGTTTAACAGGATCCTAGCAGAGAACTTCCCAAACATGCAAAAAGATAGGCCTGTCCAGATACAAGAAGCCTTTAGAACCCCAAATAGACCAGACCAGAATAGGACATCCCACCGCCACATTATAATCCACACAGGATCAACTCAGAACAAGGAAAAGATCCTTAAAGCTGTCAGAGAGAAAAGGGTAATCACTTATAAAGGGAAACCAATTAGAATCACCTCAGATTTCTCAGCAGAGACAATCAAAGCAAGAAGAGCCTGGAATGACGTATGCCATGCCATAAAAACAAACAACTATCAACCAAGAATACTGTACCCAGCTAAACTCTCCTTCATAACTGAAGGCCAAATAAAAACCTTCCATAGCAAAGAAAAATTGAAACAATACATCTCCACCAAACCAGCCCTACAAAAGATTCTTAAAGATGTCCTACACATAGAAAACCAACAAGACCGCAATAAAGGTCAAGAAACTGCACCCAAACTGAGAATCCAAGAACCATAGGAAGAACCCAGTTTTCGCAGCCCCCAAGAAGGTAGATAACATGGCAGGAACTCCCAAATACCTCTCAGTCCTATCTCTTAATGTTAACGGACTGAACTCTCCAATTAAGTGACATAGACTGTCTAGTTGGATTAAAAAACAAGACCCTTCTATCTGCTGCCTGCAGGAGTCACATCTTGCCCGTAAAAACAAACACATTTTCAATGTTAAAGGCTGGAACAAAATCTACCAAGCAAACGGACCGCATAAACAGGCGGGAGTTGCAATCCTAATATCAGATAAAATAGACTTCAAATTAAAATTCGTGAAAAGAGATAAAGAAGGTCGCTACATACTAATTAAAGGATCTCTCCTTCAGGAGGATATTACAATTCTAAATATCTATTTGCCAAACAATGGAGCACCCAAATTTATCAAAGAAACACTACTTTCCCTCAAATCCCATATAGATCCAAAGACATTAATTGTTGGGGATTTTAACACACCACTCTCCCCACTAGATAGATCAACTCGGCAAAAACTCAACAGAGAAACCGCAGATCTAAACAGCTGCATAGATCAACTAGACTTAACAGACATCTACCGAACATTTCACCCAGCAGCATCAGAATACACGTTTTTCTCAGCAGCACATGGAACGTTTTCTAAAACAGACCACATTTTAGGCCACAAAGCAAACTTGTCTAAATTCAGAAACATTGAAGTTATACCTTGCATTCTCTCTGACCACAAGGGAATAAAATTAGAACTCAACACCAAAAGCCACCAAAGAAAGTCCGGTATGACATGGAGGCTGAACAACACACTGCTGAATCATGAGTGGGTCATGGAAGAGATTAGAAAGGAAATTCAAATGTTCATGCTATTCAACAAAAATGAACACACAAAATACCAGCTCCTCTGGGACACAGCAAAGGCAGTACTCAGAGGCAAGTTTATAGCTCTGAGCTCCTACATCAACAAATTGGAGAGATCTGAAACTAACAATTTAATGACACATCTAAACCTCCTTGAAAAAGAGCAGCAAGATAAACCCCAATCCAGTAGACGGAAAGAAATAATCAAAATTAAATCAGAATTAAATGAATTAGAATCCAAAAAAACTATAGAAAGAATCAACAAAACAAAGAGTTGGTTCTTTGAAAAACTTAACAAAATTGACAGACCCTTAGCAAATCTTATCAGAAAAAGAAGAGAACACACCCAAATTAATAAACTCAGAGATGAGAATGGAAACATCACCACGGAAACAACCAAGATTCAGAACATTATAAGGGAATACTTCTCAAAACTTTATGCTAATAAGTTTGAGAACTTGACAGAAATGGACCTCTTCCTAGCAAATATTGACATGCCAAAACTAAACCAAGATGAGTTAAACTATCTTAACAGGCCCATATCAAGCATTGAAATAGAAACAGCAATAAGAGACCTCCCAGCTAAGAAAAGTCCAGGACCAGATGGTTTTACAGCGGAATTTTACAAGGCCTTCAAAGCAGAGCTCACACCAATTCTCCTCCAACTCTTCAATGAAATTGAAAGAGAAAGCTCACTACCGAACACATTCTATGAAGCCATCATAATCCTCATCCCAAAACCAGGCAGGGACTCATCAAAGAAAGAGAACTATAGACCCATTTCTTTGATGAACATTGATGCAAAACTTCTCAACAAAATTTTGGCCAACCGACTTCAACAATTCATCCAAAAAATCATACACCACGATCAAACAGGATTCATTTCAGGGATGCAAAGCTGGTTCAATATACGCAAATCAATTAATATTATTCATCACATCAACAGGAGCAAGAATAAGAACCACATGGTTATCTCAATAGACGCAGAAAAAGCATTCAACAAGATCCAACACCCCTTCCTGATGAAGGTTTTGGAAAAATTAGGAATCCATGGAACATTCCTCAATACAATAAAGGCTGTATATGACAAACCTACAGCCAGCATTATACTCAATAGTGAAAAACTAAAGCCATTTCCTCTTAACTCAGGAACAAGACAAGGATGCCCACTCTCTCCACTTCTCTTCAATCTAGTATTAGAATGCCTAGCTACAGCAATAAGACAAGATGCAGACATAAAGGGGATCCAAATAGGGAAAGAAGAAATAAAACTCTCCCTCTTTGCAGATGACATGATCTTGTATTTAAAGAATCCCATAGACTCCACTCCCAAATTACTCAAGCTGATTCAAAACTTTGGCAAAGTAGCAGGTTATAAAATTAACCCCCAAAAATCAATGGCTTTTCTGTATGCCAACAATGAGAAAAGTGTGGCTGAAATTAGGAAAGCAACTCCATTTGTAATAGCCCCACAAAAAATAAAATACCTAGGAATTAACTTAACTAAAGAAGTGAAGGACCTCTATGATGAAAACTTTAAAATCTTGAAAAAGGAAATCAACACAGAACTTAAAAAATGGCAAAACCTCCCATGCTCCTGGATTGGAAAGATTAACATCGTGAAAATGGCAATACTTCCCAAGGCTATCTACAAATTCAACGCAATACCTATCAAAATTCCACCCTCATTCTTCAAGGAAATAGAAGAGGCAATCCAAAAATTCATATGGAACAATAAAAGACCCCGAATAGCAAAAACGCTCCTCAACGGAAAGAACACTGCTGGAGGAATATCAATACCAAATTTCAAACTCTACTATAAAGCCATAGTAATCAAAACAGCTTGGTATTGGCATAAGAACAGACCTCAGGACCAATGGAATAGAATTGAAAACCCAGAAATGAACCTACAGACCTATAGCCATCTAATCTTCGATAAGGGAGCTAAAACAATAGAATGGAAGACAGACAGCCTCTTCAGTAAATGGTGCTGGCAAAACTGGTTAACTACATGTAGAAAACTAAAGCTAGATCCTTATATATCACCCTCCACCAGAATCAACTCCAAATGGATCAAAGACCTTGAACTCAAAGCAGACACTCTGAAAACATTACAGGATGGAATAGGAGAAACCCTGGGTCTCCTTGGCTCAGGCCGAAATTTTCTGAATAGGACCCGGAAACACAACAAATCAAAGAAAGGTTGGACAAATGGGATTGTATAAGGTTGCAGAGCTTCTGCAGGGCAAATGACATAGCTAGCAAGATCAATAGAAAGCCCACGGACTGGGAGAAGATCTTTACTAGCCATACAACGGACAAGGGTCTCATATCTAAAATATACTTGGAACTCAAAAAATTAAACCACCCAACAACAAATCCTCAAAGAAACAACTGCCCAATAAGTAAGTGGGCGAAAGACTTAAAGAGAAGCTTCTCTGAAGAAGAAAGAAGGATGGCCAATAGACACATGAAGAAATGTTCAACATCCCTAGCCATAAAAGAAATGCAAATCAAAACAACATTGAGATATCACCTCACTCCAGTTAGAACAGCAAAAATCAAGAACTCTAACAACAACAGATGCTGGAGGGGATGTGGACAGAAAGGAACCTTACTTCATTGTTGGTGGGAATGTAAACTTGTTCAACCACTTTGGAAAGCAGTATGGAGGTTCCTCAAAAGACTCCACATAGAGCTCCCCAATGACCCAGCAATCCCACTTTTGGGCATTTACCCAAATGATCACAAACAAGGCCACACTAAAGCTACCAGCACAACTATGTTTATTGCAGCATTATTTACCATAGCTAAGATATGGAACCAACCCAGATGCCCCTCAGTAGATGAATGGATCAAGAAAATGTGGTATATATACACAATGGAATTCTATGCCTCCATCAGAAAGAATGACATTTCCCCATTTGTTAGGAAATGGAAAGGCTTGGAAAAAATTATATTAAGTGAAGTAAGCCAGGCCCAAAGAAACATAGGTCCCATGGTTTCCCTTATATGCAATATCTAGTATATGTATGAGTCAAGCGGAAAAAGTCAGAGAATGTGATGTTAGGAAAACAAACCCTCAAATATGTATTTTAATGTTTTTGTTTCTTTCATGCATGTGTTTCTAACGCATTTATAAGATTATTTCTTTGTTGCTTTGTATGTCCCTCCCCCACAGTGTAACCCCCGTTTTCACTATATTTGATGTCAGTGTAACATGTGGAGGAGACGGGGACAAACAAGTCGTTTAAGGATTCAGGTGGACCTGTTGCAACAATGAGAAGTACAAAATGTCATGTCAAAACCAGCTTTACAATGTCGGGGGGGGGGGTATGATTGGGTGGGGGGGGAGGGGGGAGGCTGGGAAGGGAGGTGAAGGGTAAACAAAGGAGGAGGCTGCAATGCTTGGTAAGAAATGTATGCATTATCCTGCCCATGTAATTGTAACCCCTCTGTACAGTATGTTCTCAAATAAAATAAAATTAAATTAAAAAAAATATGTAATTATTGATACAGTTCCTTGCCATTAAGCTTACAATCTAAGATAAAATGCAAGAATACTATAAGTCTACCAAAAAAATTTCCTTAACTTAGAAATGGCTATATTGACAAATGCATGAGATGAAATGGCTACTTTCTTAAGGTCATGTGCTCAAAGGGGTTTTCTTCAGCAGTGTTTACTGCTATGGGAGAGAGATGAAACATGATACAGAAAGCAAACAGATTTGAGAAAGAGGACAGAGATGCAAGTCCTTGTTGCTGGTCCATTGAAAGGATATGCATCCACACTCTCAGTTATAAGTCTGATAGATCCTACTGAGTTTCCCCATAGGGCAGATTGCTAGATTCCTGATAATGAGGAGTTGGTAACAAATGTACCTGTTTTTGCTTGTCTGAGTTATTGTAAATGTTATTATCTTCCAGAAGTAGCAACCAAAGTTATCTATGTATTACCTATTAAAATAAGATATTTAATAGTTCCATTTGATTGTTCTTTTTATGGGCAGGAACTCTCTTCTCCTCTTTCTCTTCCTTTTAATTGAAGCATGGTAGGAAAAACATTCTGCCTGCAAAAATTCCTTTATAATTTTCAAGGGTCATGGTTGTCTGTGGAAGGAGTGATCAGACTAAAATGAAATTGAGGGCTGGGAAGGTGGCTCAGTGGTAGAGCGCTTGCCTTACATGCCTGAGGCATCAGCACCACATAAGCAAAAAGAAGAAAAGCCCGAAGTGGCTCTATGGCTCAAGTGTTAGAGCTCTAGCCTTGAGCTGAATTGCTGAGGGACAGCGCCCAGGCCCAGAGTTCAGGCCCCATGACCAGACCCAAAAAATAAAAAAATGAAATTGACCTTTCAGCCCAGTGCATAAAACCAATTCAACATCCACCAAGAGAAACGACTAAATGTTTCAAAATTACAGTGCAGAAAGCATTTCTTTTAAAATACTCATCTTAGGAAGAGTCTGTGGAAGGGGATTTTTGTTCTCTTTGGTTGAATCAGTATCACTAATAATGATGCTTTGGTCCTTCCAAAGGCCTCCTGAAGAGGCTGTTTCAGTTTACTCATTTTGTTTGTTATTGAGGGCCTTTTACAACATAGACCTTCCTTTCCTTTCATCTTTCCTATCACAGCAGTATCTCACATTGATGGAAGCCTTTCCTCTTAACTCCCCACCCCTCTCTGCCCATTTCCCAGCCCCAACTCTCCTTTTTTCAATTCAAATCTCTATAAAGGAACATGATAGAGGAGGAGAGATGAGGAAGGCTTTGGGTTGCTTTTCTGCCACTGGGAGTACATAATAGTTTTAATAGGTTTCTTAGTAGCAACCTTTGCCTAGAAACTTAGTCTTATAATTTGCATGATTAATTCATGACATTTGCTAGAAACTGGTCATTGTCTTCTTCTTCTTCTTCTTCTTCTTCTTCTTCTTCTTCTTCTTCTTCTTCTTCTTCTTCTTCTTCTTCTTCTTCTTCCTCCTCCTCCTCCTCCTCCTCCTCCTCCTCCTCCTCCTCCTCCTCCTCCTCCTCCTCCTCCTCCTCCTCCTCCTCCTCCTCCTCCTCCTCCTCCTCCTCCTCCTCCTCCTCCTCCTCCTCCTCCTCTTCCTCTTCTTCTTCTCCTTCTTCTTCTTCTCCTTCTTCTTCTTCTTCTCCTTCTTCTATCTCTCCTTCTTTTGATCAGTTATGGGCCTGGGCCCTGTCCCTGAGTCTTCAGCTAAAGGTGAGCACTCTACCACTTGAGCCACAGTGCTACTCCCTCTGCTTCTTTTAAAAAAATAATTTGGGCATTAAATATTTAACAGAAAACATGGAACAGAAAATTCTTGAGAAAACCCTGTGTTTTGTTATAAATTGCATGAATATGAAGTGGTTATAAAATTGAGTTTGCTAGGTACACCCTGTACAGGAAAGTCAGCAAATTGTATCTCCTTGCTGAGAGGTGCAAAGGGCAGAAATCCTGAGAGAACACAATTTATGGAAACAAAAATTCTAAATAGTATTCATTCACCTGAAAATTTGCCCCAATATTTCCTTGTTTATTTAAGTGTCTGTTCTGGTTTTTATCCACTGTAAATTGAACTTTGTGTCTGTCTGGGGGACATTTATTATTTTTTTTTATAGTTGCAGCCTTCATGTCTTGAATCTGAACCCAGTATGTTTTGTGTGTGTGTGTGTGTATGTGTGTGTGTTTTGGATAGAGTCTTGCTATGTATTCCAGGCTGGCCTCAACTCTCAGTCTCCCTGCTTAAGCCTCTCAGGTGCTGGGATTACAGACATGTACCACCTTGTCTGATCTGGGACTTAAAGGCTGAATTCCTGAAAACATCTCTGTGACTAAATGCTTTTCTCTGTTTCTGGATTTTCTTTAACATCCAGTATCCACTATACTACTCACCCTGTTATTAGATTTGCTTAAATATGCTATGATATTTATCCTGAGGCATACTTTCCAGGAAGCCACTGTTATTACTCCCATCATATAGATAAGGGCACTAAAGCAGGGAGGAGCTAATTATCTTGCACAAGGTGGTCACTGGTCTAGCAGGGAGGCCAAGTTTCAGTTTTAAGCTAGATTGCAGAAAGCATTGAAAATGACCTTGTATAAGATCTAACATGCAAGAGACACTACACTCTCAAGAAGCTGGCTATTCAGGACATATGAGTGAGGTATCTTTGATCCTGCTATGGCTTCCTGTCACTAGTCACTCTCATCCTGTTTCCAAAAAGCTCCTGATACCACAGAAAGTCCAGTATAACTTATTTCCTTGAACAGGGCATCCCAAGGATAGATTCCTCCCATAGAATGAGCACATGCTTAAGAAAGTGGCCTCCAAAGGCAATAATCCAGAGTTTGGGTTTGGTTTAATTCAAAACAGGAAGTCACACTCCCCAACATTCTGTTCTCTCACCTCCTAGCTAAAATCCAGCTGTGTTTTCCCTTTCTGGTCAAGAAAAATGCCTTTTGATTTTTATAAAATAACAGGGCCCCAAATTGGGCAGTTGTTTAGGTAGTTTAATCCTTCACACTTTTCTAAGTGTTACATATATGCACACACACACACACACATACATACACACATGCAAAAAATATTAAGTTGAAAAGGACTAACATAAAAACTGTATTATGAATTTTCCAAGGTATTTCAGTGAAAATAGAAATAAATAATATGGAAAATGAGGTGGTCATAAAATATCAAATATTTGAGAAAGAAAGAAAGAAAAGAAAAGTCCAGACAAGAAAAGAATAGCTCTGCTGAACACAAAATTAGTTTCTTTGAGTTTTCTACTGTCATTTAGACTTGGTACCTCTGGAATCCAGCATGTTGGTATTAGGGAATTCTTTGAAATACTTGCATATAAATGCTAGCGCATGCTTTAGCAAACAGGAAAAGGTATTCAGTGCAAGCTCATATGTGTGAGCAAGTTCATAAGGGTTGGTTAAGGGATGTGCTTGTATTCAAAATAAACTATTAAGAAAATTATTAGGCCTCTAGTTCTTGCCTTCCAGGAATCCCTATACTGAGAAGAATCTGGAATATAAACATAATAGCTTCATGTTGTGAGAATGATTGTGATATAAGTACATGTATAGCATAGTGTAACGCTTTAACATTGTTTTTAAAGTGGGACGTTGGCTCAGTGGTAGAGTGCTTGTCTTGCATGCATGAGGCCCTGGGTTCAATTCCTCAGCACCACATAAGCAGAAAAAGCTGGAAGAGACACTATGTCTCAAGTGGTAGAGCTAGCGCTAGCCTTGAGCTGAAGAGCTGAGGGACAGCGCCCAGGCCCAGAGTTCAAGCCCCACAAATGACCAAAAAACTAGAAATAAAAATAAATAAAGTGGGAAGGTTGGAAAGAGTACCCGAGAGGACAAAGTTGATCAAAATATATTATATGAACACATTGTATATGATATGTATATATCTCAGTGAAACCCCTTTGTACTACTAAAATCCATAAATAAGAGTGACACTTGGAAGTAAGAGTCAAATGTGATATATACCATCTACTAAAAGATGTCCCATCTCCCTTTCTGGACAGAGTGTTTAACTTCTCTGTCAAACCCACTCAGAAAAAGAGAAAGGAAAAATCCACATTCTGACCGCCCGGATGCACATAGTTTTCACAACACGCTTTATTGTTCATAAAAAAATAAATTTATTTACATATGTTAATTACTGGGTCAGTGCAACTTCAAGGCAACGCACTACCAACCCCTCCCCCCCCCAAAAAAAGTACAGAAAGCACAGTTTTACTGGCTATAGAACAGCCCCAATAGCCCACTGGGTGGAGCTTTGGAAAGAACCTGGGCCCCTGGGGAAGAGCATTGGACGTTAGAGGCAGGCGGGGCTGGAGCAGAGCCACCGACCTCGAGGCCTCGGAGGGACGGTCTGCAGTCAGAGGGGAGGGGCGGGCCTGTGCTGTCGGGAGGAGAGCAGGATCCCAGGGTGAGAGGAAGCTGGCGCCTAACAAGGGAGAGAGTTGAGGGAATGAAAGCAGTGGCAGGAATTTGGGAAGGAGACCTTAGCCTGGAGGAATCAGGGCCAAGCTGTTGCATGGGTATTGGGCAAAACCAGGCTGGCCTGGTCCCCGAACTGAGTCTCCATCACGCCTGGCCCCCATTGGCCAACTCTCTTTCTCTTTGCAAAGTTCTAAGCATGCCCGCTGGGGACGCACACCTGGCCTTTTGTCCTTCAGCTTGGTGGAGAGCTCCTTCTGACCTTGTGTTAACTGAGAAGCTAGGACTCTGTCCGTAGGATCCTGCAACCAGGTGTACGAGCAATCTGGCTCTGCTCGGAAACCAGGGGTCCGGGGCTCCTTGGCACAGCTGAAGTCCCAAACTGGATCTAACCTGTGTTCTCTGCCTGAAAGAGGCTACAAAACGCCCTTGCTGTCAGTCTCCGCAGCCCCAGCGATTCGTGCGGGAAGGGGACTGCCGCCCCTGGCACCGCGGGCATTCGCAGTTCCCGGGGAAGCGGCCAGGGAGAGGTTACCATGAACCTCAGGAACAGGTGCTCATCCTGTGGCGCTCTTGCGGGCTCTCCCTTCTCTCCTTGGCCTCAGACATTCGCATTTTACAAATCCCACCACGTGAGTTCGAGTCCCATCTAAGCCGTGGTTCCACATAAGCGGCTGGCTGCAGAAACTTCTTTGGTGTCAGAATCGGGTCGTCCAGAGACCACAAATGGCCACGTCTGTATTAAAATAAAATATATACATATATTTTTAAAGTACTAAACAGGGAGGAAAACGACCCCCCTCAAAACGAAACCACTCTTTTCAATGAACCCCAGGCAGCCCTGGCTTTGGGAAGCCCAGCTTTTATCAGCATCTTGGAAATGTGTGTGGCTTGTCTCTTAAAAACTGTACTGGTCACTGATGATGGACGATTCTGGGGTGCTCCTTCAGCTTAGCTCCTGGTCTTTGGCCACAGGAATGAATGACTGGGGGACATGTGTCTGACTTGGAATTTTATCTTTTAATTCCTCACCACCAACTCCAAGTGGGAGCTGAGCTCCCCCCCCCCCCCCCCGACCCAGTTGGCAAGTCGGAGAGGGACTTTCCAGACAATTCTGTCTGGGCTAATTCTGCTATCACGCCTCAGTTGAAAAGAGAAACTTTTTCTTTTTTGCGTTTAGAATAAAGTTCGATCTTCCCTTTTTCGTGAGGGCAAGTGAGGGATTCAAACCTGCCAAATTCTTGACTGGGAAGAAAAAAAAACTGAGCGAGTGAAGATTTGCCATTCAGTTTGTCACAGAGGAGTAAACTCCTTTGGAACCGACCCTGTAGCCCGGAAGTCAGATATCAGCTAGCTGCGAAGACACACGGACATAATGACCAGGGAAGAAGCAAACACAGAAGCTGGAAGATCCTTCAAGAACACCAACACACACACACACACACACACACACACACACACACACACACACACACGCACACACACACTCACACCACCCAAACACCAAAACCACTGGCCCCTCCTCTCTTGATCTGGGAGAAACTAAACTTGCTTCCCCATTTCCTTGGTTCCAGAAATTTCCCCATCTGGATTCTTCCTAAGGGGCTGACCCTTCCCGCCTCCCTCCCCACCCCGGCGCGAAGTGGACCACGCCGGGTCGCGCCCCCCCCCCCCCCCGAGCCTCCCTACCAGGTTCACCGGGTGCACGTAGCCGTTTTCGTAGCGATCCTCCTGCAGCAGCTGCCGCAGGTGCGCGATGTAGCTGGAAGCCAGCCTGAGCGTGTCCAGTTTGGAGAGCTTGGTGTCGGGGGGCACCCAGGGTAGGCTGGTCTTGAGCCTGGAGAAAGCTTTGCTCAGCACTCGCATCCGGGCGCGCTCGCGGGCGTTGGCCGCATTCCGTTGCGACTGCTTGCACTCCGCGGCTGAGCCCTTGGGCGGGAGACACTTTTTACCGTGGCCGCCGGCACTGCCACCCGTGCTGCCGCCGCCGCCCCCAGCCACACGTGGCCGCTTCCTCTGGCAGCCTCCCGCGTGGCCCGGCGCGCCCAGGGCGCACCGCTCCTCTTCGCCGTCAGGGTCCTCCTCCTCCGCCGAGGAATTGTCACTGGGAGATGCGTAACCGCGCTCGGGGCGGCTCAGAGGCGGCCTCTTGGACGTGGAGATGGGGTACACCCGCGGCAGCCCCCGCAGCTCCATCTCTTCGGGGTCACTCACCGAGCCCGTGGACATCACCTCGTCCCGCGGGCCCTCGCGTGCGCGCGCCTTCCTCCGCCCTGGCCAGTCTCGCGGTCTCCGCCTTGCACTCCGAACCCGAGGCGGGGGTGGGGGCTGGAAGAGCTCCCGGGAGGACCGAGGAGGACCGAGGACTTTGGGCCGAGAGGCCCACGAGGCCCCACAGAAAAGTGGGCGGTGACAGCGAGCGCGCCCCGCGGCTGACCCTGGAGAGTGAGGTCCAGAAGTGTACGCCGCGATCCAGGCTCTGCACGCCCAAACGCGAGCTGCGCCTTTGGACACGACTATTTATCTGGACTCCTCGGAACAAACCGCCCTCCGGGACAAGAACTGGGGGTTGGGTGGGCAGCGAGAGGTGGGGCAGGGGCGTGGAAGGGGTGGGGACCACTTTTCACTGTTTGGGGGAGTTTGGTGGCGCGGGGTGGGGATGGAGAAGACATGTCTGCAGAGCGCAGAATTGGGACCCCAGGGAGCCAGATCACCCCAAGCTTTGGGGGAAAAACGGGGAGAGACCTTGTTCCCACCCACCCGATCTTGATCTTCACCTTTACCTGACCTTAGCATAGACAGACAACAGACTCCAGGATCCTGGCTGCAGCTTTTCTCAGATGTGTTTATCAGAATTAGTTTTCAAGTTCTGTTCCTCAAGCTGGTCCAGAGAAGTGAAAAGGCAAAACAAACGCTCAGGACCCAGCAGACACTGCCTACTGCATTTTTGCCTTGTCACACAGCACCTATATCTTCACTGGTTCGTTTCATCTTCAAACCACAAAGGCAACCTAAATGTGACCTTTGATTAGAATCGCCGGACTGATTAAATAAAGAAGGACTTCCAAATCTAATTCTAGAGTCCCTGGCCCCATTGGTAGGTATTCTGGTCCTCGTGTTACCTCCCTGTCATAGACCAAAGAGGCTGTGCCTTGTATTTTCCACTGTCTTGAAAGTCCCCTGTATAGTTTCATTTTCAGTCCCATAATGCCTGCTATGGACTCTGACCAGACAGTTGAGTTGTGTTAGGAATCCATCACTATCTCTGAGGTCCTAAACAAGAGCAAGTTCCTGGGTACAGAATGGTAAACAGCAGTCACTGGAGGAGTTATCATATTTCACTTCAGCCAAAACAGAACAACTTGTATTCCCTCCAAAGACAATACAACCAAATTTCAGTTCTGTTCATCTCCTGACGAGAGTTATTGCGCTGTGTGGTGAGGGGATGAGGACCAACCACCGTTTAGAAACAGAACAGATACTAGTGGCCAGCTAGAGTGCCTGATGCTGTGTGCCCGCCACTCGATGTGGATTCTTGTGAGCAGCTCAAAGCCTCAAACCTCAAAGCCTGTGAGGCTGTGAAATAAGAAAACTGTTTCTCCAGCCTACTTACTTCTTTGTGTGTCCCTTCCTTGCTGCCAAGATGAGTGAGGTGCAAACAACCTAATGTACCATCAGTACAAAGGAGACAGAATCCACCCTTATGCTTTACAGCAGTGCAAATATGCCCAGCTCTGTGCCTGAAATGCCACAACAGGTGGCTGGCCAGCCAAGGCTGACTTCATCTCTTAGACATCATTCTGCCTCGTCCCCCAGGCCATACCTCCCCCATGGGGATATTTGACACAACCCCTCCTGATCAAAAGTTCTCATTTCAAAAGTTTTCTCCATGGTCTTTGGAGTGTGGAGGAAGGGTTCTTTCTGAGATCTTTTTTTTTTTTTTTTTTAATGGAACAGTCCTTTGCTGGAAATATGGGGGGGGGGGTATCTGACTTCATGTGGAAGTCCTTGGAGTGCTTGAACTTGAACATGACTCTAGGCTTGCCTACCCAGGCAAAGGAAAAGAGAGGGGGCAGGGAAGGCGGGAGAGAATGAATATGAGAGCAAAAAAAAAAAAAAAAAAGATGTAATAGGGAGAACTCAGGCTAGCTTTTTGCGTCACTCATTGATGACTTGAAGCTATCAGTATAAATACATAGTCTCACACATTAGGGGCAGGGGTACAGGTTTTAAAAATCTGGATTGTTTATACAGGTGCAGAACAAAGTCTTTCTTTAGAAAAGATTAATGGTGGGGAGAGCGCTACATTTCTCTAAACAGTTGCAAAAACTGCACCCAAACTCAACACTAACCAGATCAGAGCCCATTTCTTTTTCTGACCTTAGCAATTTAGGCTTTTTATTCCCCCTCTAGTTCTTCCCTTCCTTCTCTATTTCCTTTTCTCGTTACTCCTTTCATTTCTTTCTTCTCTTTTCCCATCTCCTACTCCATTTTAAGAAAGTACTTGTATTTTTCTGCAAGTTTTCATTTTCATCCTTGTTTTTTTCTTTCTAGTTACATTTCTCAGTGCTTTACTCTGTTTCAAGTTGCACATGTGCAACATTTCCTAAAGACCAGGCAAGATGTCTTTACTTGATGTGAAATTAGTATATCATTAATTTTATAATATATAATTATATATCAGATATTTTTATATATAACTATATAACATATAATTATAACTAATTATATAATATAACCAGTATATAACAAATTGCTTTTTACATGTTTGTAGCAGATGAGATTTGTAACCTCTTCATACTTCTACCTCCCTGGGAGATCCAAACCTTGTGCTGGGCAGTGTGTAGAAGTGGAACTTTCCCTCTTGAGAAGCCACTTTTGCTTTCATTGTTTGCTGTTGCTAAACGCTGCAAGTGACTAATAAAGCCTTTAGGCTCATATTTAAAAAGCATACTGGAATCCATTACTATTTACTTATGATTTACAGACTATTTGATTTGTAACAGGTAAAGCTCTTATCTATCATCTTATCTATCTCTCTCTACCTATAGATAAATAGATAACCTTGAAAATATTTTGCACTTTGTAAATATGCACTAATGGGTGAAAGGATTGAAGTTACATTATAAAACAAACAATATATTTAACAATATTTCCTCATTCTGAATTCCCTGCTTAGTAGATATATGACTTTCGGTAACTTGTTGGGTGGTGTTTTCTGTTTTTTGTTTTTTGAAGGGGGATCAGTTTTCTAATCCATAAAAGGAAGTCACTTTTTGTATGGCAAAAGGAAGTATATGAGCAATACCTACATCAGATCCAGGTCGATAGAAGGTCAATAAATACTGCTTGCCTTGCCAACATTCTGTAAGGAATGTCATATTTTAGACTCCTGATTTGTTTTGGGTAACAGGTGGTAACAGGATGTTTCGTTGCTTTGTCTGCTGGTTTCTAGAGTCTAGAGTGCACAATCTCCTCTGAGAGGAGAACCATAGGGTTCACTGAGAGAAGAAGTATGTGGCTTCATTAGAAATATTCTCTTCCCGTTGAATTATCTTACCATAAATCCCAAGCCTGTCTCTAAGTCTTCCTTTTCCAATTGACAGAGAGGGAGAGAATAAAACACCTAAACCAGCTAGGTGCCAGCAGTTCATGCCTGTAATCCTAGTTACTCAGGAGGCTGAGATCTGAGGATCAAAGTTGAAGCCTGCCAGGCCAGAAAAGTCCTTATGAGATTCTTATCTCCAATTAACCACTCAAAAAAAGGGAAAGTGGTGGTGTGGTACAAAATGGTTGAACACTAGTCTTGAGCCTAAGAGCTCAAAAACAGTGCCCAGGTCCTGAGTTCAAGCCCCATTATCAATAACAACAATGACAAACAAGCAAATAAACCTCACCTAAACCAGAGTTGTTGAAAGGATTAAGTTAGATCATGTGTATAGGAAAGGAGTCTGCAGAAGTCTAACACTGAAAGGTACCTAATATGTATTAATACTTAAACACACAAACTTTTAACTGAGCATGGTAGCGCACACCTATAATCTGAGCCACTCAGGAGCTGAGATGAGGATTGCCATTCAAAGCCAGCTCTGGCAGGAAAGTCCTTGAGACTCAATCTCTAATTAACTACTCCCAAAGCAGGAAGTGAAGCTGTGGCTTACGTGGTAGAAGGCTAGCTTTGAGCAAAAATGCTCAGGGGAAAAAAATGCTCAGGGGACAGCACCCAAGCACTGAGTTCAAGAAGCAGCATGAGCGCATGCACGCACGCACACACACACACACACACACACACACACTCTTTACAGACTTTTCAAAGGAGGGATAATACAGGGGAATGATAATTATAGAGCCATTCATTGTTGTTTCCCTTGTCTGATTCCATAATAAGTACTTGGTAAGGGCCTCTGTAGGTGGACAAGCTGGTAGATTTAGGGAAGACCAAGTTTCCTGTGTTCCCTGTGGTCAGGTGAAAAGACGTCAGGGTTTAAGAAAGAATTGTGGGACTAGATTTGAATGGATAATGTTTTCCTCACCTGATATTCCTGTTGTTTCTCCTGGTAATCACTAGTGACCTGCACTGTCCTACTGGCTAGAAGGAGTCCCATACTTTTGAGTAATTGTCTGTAATCAAGGAAAAAAATAATTGAGAACAGCATGGGCCAATATGGAAGACTCTAGCCACATGAAGCTATTGCATAGTTGGAAGTTACTAGTCAAGGACATTAGTATTTGATACACTCTGGGTATTGAAGATGTAATATGAACTGTCAAAATATTAATTACATGTCAATAGTAACACTAGAGTATATTGAATTGAATAAAATATATTGCATGGAATTAATAATTTATTATAAAGCTGTTAACAAAAATGACAATTATCAAATTTTAGATAAAAGTGTATTTCTAGAAGACAACTTGGTTTCATAATCTCATGGATGAACAAAGTAACTATAAATTAAGCATGTGGTTAGTAGGTTGTGGCAAGATGATCATATGAGACTGGCTCCCATGCCTTCAGAACACACATTGTTTCACATATAATCAGCAGTGTGCAGAACTCAGTGCACATAACCTTCCTCTTGCTTTTCCCTGCCACCCAGCCTGTATATCACCCTGAGTACCTACCCTAGAACACAGAGTCATCTTCACCGGAGAGGTGTGGCATTTTATTCCCCAGGTTAGAAGGACCACCTGGCGTCTAGAGCTGCAGTCTCCAGTTCTCAGGCAACACTCGGATTAGAATATCACAACCAGTACAGGAAAGTGAAGGTTAGGATCATGTGGAGTTCAGGTCAACTATAGGGTGGAGGGATAAGACTGGATCTCCACAGCCATAGATTCATCTAACTAGAGGTTTGGGTCAACATCTCTTCTGGGATCACTCAGAATGCTTCCCCTTGAAGGAGGGAAGGAAAGCTGTCTTCACCAGGTCTATAGTCATAAGGTCAGATGCCTGAGGGGACAGTTGGAATCCAGGGGCTGAGACCTCTGCCCTCCCAGATACCTGTCTGTCTTCCCTGGCAGGTCTATTTATCTTAGAGTTTTCAGCAAAATCTTTGACCTTCCCTCTGTATGCTTAGCTTGTAGAAAGGCCAGTCCCTGAACACATCAGGATCACAGAGGAGGGAGGGAGGTTGAAAAATCAGTAACGAACGAAAAAATGGATCAGGGTTGGTCCCATGGTGAAAGAGTGTAGACCTTGAAATTTTGAGTACTCTCAGAAAGAAAACTTGCTCTCCAGGGGATGACCCTATAGGAGGGCTCTTTACTGAATCCACAGCACTCAAAATGAGTTAGGACAATCCTGACACATAAACTAGCCTGCTTGGGTTGTGGTTCCTGAGAGTGAGAATAATCTTAAAAAAAATAAGTCTTAAAAAGAGTCCCTCTCGGCAACCTTTCCTTCCTAGGCAGAAGCTACGAAGTAAAAATTTCCCCTTTTTAAAGTACTTTTGGTTTTACTGGAAGTATGAAAATACTCTTATACAACAATTTCTTGAAATTACAGTACGGGCTCTGGTCTCCAGTGTGTGGTCCAAGTCTTGCTTGATTTAATCAGGTGGTTACATAGAGGAATGTCACTCTATCTTGTGCCATGTACTGGAACGTGTCCTTCCAGCTATGGACATCAGGCGACCTCTGCATTGATCACCTGAGGCGCTTTGGGCCACTCCCTCATTCTCCCAGAGCTTGTTTCTCTGTGTACAGCTCATGGAAGTGATGTTACATGAGACAGCCTGTGTGAAGACTCCCAGCAAATGTGCAAAGTCATTTATTACATCATTCACCCCATTCTTTCTAGTAGGAGCTCATTTACTTCTTGCCCCTTCTCTCAGTCTGGGGTCCTGTTCAAAGTGTTCTCATTTTAGTAGCCCTCTAATCCTTCCCTCTACGTTTACCTTATGGCTCACCCTCTACAGAGCATCAGGCAAAAACTAAATGCCTCCTAATGCCAAAAGAACTTTTGTTGAACATGGGTTTAACATTTGTGTTGAACATTGGTTCTGTAATTTTTTCTAACTCATCTTTTAGCCAACACCTCTGCAAAAATCAGGTGGTGATGATTTACTCTAAGACTTACTTTCCCTGATATCCTATTCTAAAAGGAACTCTAATAGATAATGGGAATAGGGCAGCATTATTGGAACTGTACCCAATATTTGTGAGTTTCTCTGTGTGTTTGTGTGTCTGTATCTGTGTGTGTGTGTGTGTATGTGTGTGTGTGTGTGTCTGTATATGTGTCTGAGTGTGTGTGGGTTGGTCATGGGGATTGAACTCTGGGCCTGGGCACTGTTCCTGAGCTCTACAGCTCCAGACTAGTGCTCTACCACTTCAGCCACAGAGCCATTTCCAGTTTCTGGTGGTAGTGCCCTGAGTAGCTAAGATTACAAGTGTGCGCCACTGGCACCCAGGGGAACTGTACCCAATTTTATGGTGTTTCTTTTTTAGATTATTTTTGCTGTTCTGGCCAATCAGTTAAAAAAAGAAAATAGCAAGAGGGTTCCTTGTGGCCACATCCCCTTCAGCATTTGTTGTTATTAGAGTTCTTGATTATAGCCATTCTAAGTGGGGTGAGGTGGAATTTCAATGTTGTTTTGATTTGCATTTCTTTTATGGCTAGAGACGTTGAGCATTTCTTCATGTGTCTATTGGCCATCCTTCTTTCCTCTTCAGAGAAGTTTCTCTTTAAGTCTTTAGCCCACTTGTTTATTGGGCAGTTGTTTCTTTGAAGATTTGTTGTTGGGGAACTTAATTTTTTGAGTTCCAAGTATATTTTAGATATGAGACCCTTGTCTGTTGTATGGCTAGTGAAGATCTTCTCCCAATCCGTGGGCTTTCTACTGATCTTGCTAGCTATGTCCTTTGCCATGCAGAAGCTCTGTAGCTTCATGCAATCCCATTTGTCCAATCTTTCTTTGATTTGTTGTATTTCTGTGTCTCTATTAAGAAAATTTCAGCCTGCGCCAAGGAGACCTAGGGTTTCTCCTATTCCATCCTGTAATGTTTTCAGGGAGTCTGCTTTGACTCCAAGGTCTTTGATCCAAAGAATTTACATAGAGCTCCCCTATGACCCAGCAATCCCACTTTTGTCCATTTACCCAAATGAACACAAACAAGACCATACTAAAGCTACCAGTACAACTATGCTTATTGCAGCATTATTTACCATAGCTAAGATATAGAACCAATCCAGATACCCCTCAGTATATAAACCAATCAAGAAAAATGTGGTATATAAACACAATGGATTTCTATGCCTCCATCAGAAAGAATGACATTGCCCCATTTGTTAGGAAATGGAAAGTCTTGGAAAAAATTATACTAAGTGAAGTAAGCCAGGCCCAAAGAAACATAAGTTGCATGGTTTCTCTTATTTGCAATAACTAGTATATGTCTAGGAGAAGCGAAATGAACCTCAAGATAGGGACACAAGTGGTTTTTTTCTTCCTTGCTATTTTTCTAACATATTTATAAGGTACCATGTGATTTTTTTTTGTTGCTTTGTATGTCCCTCCCCCACTGTATAACCCCTGTTTTCACTGTATTTGATGTTGGTATAATTTGGGGAGTGGAAGGGAAAAAAACAAATTGTTTAAATAGGGATACAGGTTGACCCATTGCAACAATGAGATGCACAAGACACTATGTCAAAAAACGAACTTTACAATTTAGGTGGGTGGGGTGAGGGTTGGGGGTGTAGCTGAGGAGGTGGGAGGGAAGGGATGGTAGGGGAAAAACAAAGGAGGAGGCAACAATGCCGGATAAGAAATGTACTCATTATCTTGTTCATGTAACTGTAACCCCTCTGTACAGTATTTTCACAATAAAAAACTTAATTAAAAAAAGAAAATAGCAAGAAATACTCTGTCATATTCCTCTGTAGGTTTCAGTCTCAAAAAAGATCTTCAGGATATTAAAAAACACCAAGGTAAGGTATTCTTAGGTGTAACATCTTGCCCCTGTCCGTCCTATATTACCATGGATAAGCAATTTCCTTTAGGAAAGAGAGAGAAGCATTAGAATAGATAAGCAAAAGAAGTTGCAAGGTCAATGAAGACAGAGGCTGCCTTGTTTATCTGGGCATCCCCAGTGTCTAATAGCTCAGGAAACGATCCACCTCTAAGATCCTTTAACTAAAGACTTTTATAGGAAAAGACTGATCACCCAAAAAGCAAAGGGGTCTGCAAATAGATTGCCTTCAGGATAGAACTGCAATTCTTTCCCAGGTCATTAGCCTGTCAGCATCTACAATAGTTTAAACTAATTTGTAATCTCTCTTTGTCTTTTTCTGTCCTTCTCTCTCGTATCTTTTTTCTCCTTCTTCCTCTCGGTCTTCCTCTCCTTTTTCCCTCTCCCTCCCCTACGATCTCTGTCCCTCTCTTTCATTTTAGAGGTCATGGAAATTTGGGCTTGGCCAGGGAAGAAGTGTTATAAATTATTAAAAAATGAACACACTGATTTATTTAGATATTGGCTGAAAAGTATCTTAATTTTACTTTTTTGCATTGCTTATATTTTTATGACAAATGCTCACATTATAAATTCACCCTTGAAATGTGCAACTCCATGGCTTTTTAAAATTAATTCAATAACTTGCCTAGCCATGACCACTTAGTAATTTCCAAACATCTTTATCATCTCAAAACAAAACCCTGTACCCACTAATAGTCATTCCCCATTTTCTCCTATCCTCCGGCCTCATAAACGAAACCACTAATCTGGAGGCTTGTCTTTACTAGACATGCTGTGTTCATGAAATCATATCATTCCATTTCAAAGCCTTCCATATTATGTCATAGATCTTTCATGCTTTTCTCACTAAGAATACTTTTTAAAAAGATTCATCCATATTTTAACAAGTATTAGTACATCATTTTCATGGCTGAAAATATCCCTTTATATAAATGTGCCAAGGTTTTGTTTTGTTTTGTTTTTTTGGGTCTGGTTGTGGGACCTGAACTCTGGGCCTGGGCACTGTCCCTCAGCTCTTCAGCTCAAGGCTAGTGCTCTACCACTTGAGCACAGCTCTACTTCCGGCTTTTTTCTTTTTGCTTATGTGGTGCTGAGGAATCGAACCCAGGGCCTCATGCATGAAAGGCAAGCACTCTACCACTGAGCCACCTTCCCAGCCCCACCAAGTTTTCTTAAAACTGTTCATCAACTAGAGTATATTTGTATTATTCCTACCCTTAAGTTATTATGTACAATGCTGCTGTGACTATTCAAATGCATATTTTCATATGGACATATGTTTTAAAACCTTTCTGGTTGTGACGAGGAGTATAAATGATATGTCACATAATAAGTATACAGTTAACATTTTGAGAATCTGTTAAATTGCTTTTCACAATGGCTGTACCATTTCACATTCTTAGCAGCAATGTAGGACAGTTCTAGTTTCTCTATGGGCATACCAGAACTTGTTATTGCTCTTTGATTTGCTTGTAATTATCCTACTTATGTATGAATAGTAATATTGTGGTTTTGATTTGCAATTCCCTACTCATTAAAATGTTAACTTTTTTTTTATCTGTCGTACCTGTTTTTATCACATTTTTGTTGTTATTGTAGAGCTGATTTACAGAGAGGTTACAGTTACATGAATCAGGTAATGAGTAATGAGAAGTGTTTCTTTTTGAACCATGTCTCCCTTCCCATCACTCTCTCCTGGTTTTCCCTCCCTTTCCCACCCACAACATGGCTAGTTCATTTTCCACATAGAGCCGAGTGAGTTTCACTGTTGTATTTGTTCCACCTTTTATGTGTCTTCTGTTATCCTCCCAAATACAAACAAACAAGACAAAAGGAAAAGAAAACCAAAACAGCAGCAATGGCAACTAAAAAAAAATCTCTCGTTTCCTTTCCTCGGTATGATCATCTGCACATAGCTCTTGAGCCTTCATCAACCACTCCTATTCTTATTCTCCTCTGGCCTCAGTGTGTGAATGTCTAGAGTCCTATATAATTTATCTTGTCCCAGCATGTATTCATATGTATATGCATATATATTCATCATTCAGTGACATTTTATTTTCTTTGGAGAATTGCTTAATTTGGTTCTTTGTCAATACAATTTTTGCATGTTCATATTGTACACTGAAACATTTTTGAGTTTGTCTATTTGTCCCAGGAAGTTCTTAAAAGGTTTATTTGGGTTATCTGTACATTGTATGATGTCACCTGGAAAATAGAGGTTGTTTTACATAGTCCTTTCCAATTTGAATATTGTTTATTCTTTTTTTTTCTTTCCTAATTTCCCTAATTAAAACTTCAATATACTTTGAATAGAAAGCGAGAGACTATATATCCTGCAATTGCTCCTGCTCTGAGGGAGGGTAAATTTATCTTCCACCAATAAAGACAATGTTAGCTGGGATTTTTCTGATTGTCAGATTGATTCTATTTATCCTGTTCTATTTATTATTCTGTCCCTATATTGCTTAGTGTTCTTATTATGATGTTGAATTTTGACAAATGATTTTGCATCTATTGATATAGTACCCCAGTACAAAAACAGCAGAGTAACAATGGAACAGTGTCAGTAATGATCTATGATGTTTCTTCTTTTCCATATTTTCTTGTACTGGTGTTTGAACTCAGGCCCACACATACTTGGCTTGCTTGCTTGTTTGGTGCTCTCCCGCTTGAGTCATGCCTCCACCCCAGATTTTACTGATTGTTTTCAAGCTAGAGTCACAAGAACTCCTCTGCCCAGGCTGACCCTGAACCACCATGTTTGAGAGTAGCTCAGCCTCCTGAGTAGCTAGGATTACAGACCTGAGCCAGCATCAACTAGTTGTACAAGGAAGCTTCAAGAGAAAAGGGGAAGAGTAAGGAGAGGAAAAGAGGAGGGGAAGAGAATGCCACAGAGGGTACTGGGTTAGGTAACACAGCATGGGAATGAATTCTATCCTACCATGCTCCTAGCTTTTTCTTTTTTCTTTTCTTTTTCTTTCTTTTTTTTTTTTTTTTTTTGGGTCTGGTCATGGGGCCTGAACTCTGGGCCTGGGCACTGTCCCTCAGCTCTTCAGCTCAAGGCTAGTGCTCTACCACTTGAGCCACAGCACCACTTCTGGCTTTTTTCTTTTTGCTTATGTGGTGCTGAGGAATCGAACCTAGGGCCTCATGCATGCAAGGCAAGCACTCTACCACTGAGCCATCTTCCCAGCCCCCTAGCTTTTTCTTTATTCTGTGTAGCAGATCACAGCTTTACAAAGACCCTCTGGAAATTTTATTCCCAGGTTTTTTTTTCTTGAAAGTTTTAGTAAACCTATTGTTTTCCCCAAATGTTGTACACCACATTAGGCTGCTACAAGATTTAAAATAATTGCCTGTAACTCTTTTTTTTTCCATTACAAATATCCCTGCAGGAAAAAAAAAAAAACTGTAACAACAACTATGGATCATATCAAAGAATGCAGATTAATAAGTGAGATCTTTGAAGGAACTAACAAACAACTCAAATAATGACATTTCTCTTGGAATAAAGAGCCAACAAAACTCTACCCCATTCTTTTCCCTTGCAGGGGTAGGGAACCTTTTTTCTGCCAGTGGCCATTTGAAAAATTATAACATCATTTGAGGGCCATACAAACAATCACTATAGACAGACGGCTGGAGACAGCTGACAAGAAGTGTAAGAGTCTATACCAAATGACCCCATAGGCTTTGCATGTTCCGCAGGTCAGGGTTCCTCACCCTGTGGAGGCTGCCAGGAGGCAGGCTTTCACTGTGATTGTGGATTGTCAGTTTTCAAGGAAACCATGGAACTCGAGAGAGAAAGAGAAGAGAACAGAAATAGAGCAAGTTAAAGCACCCCAGATACTACTGAGCTTCAGTTATTTTTCTTGAATACAACCAAGTTATCCAAAGTGTAGCAAACCTGTGGATTAGTTCTTTATTTTGGAAAATATTGACCCTGAAATTTTATTGTGAGTTTTCTTACTAGTTTTTTTCCCTTTAAGCTCACATTTATTACAAGAGGAGAGTATTTCATTGTTATAGCTCTACATATATTTACACTGCATTCCAATCAGTCTCACCCTCTCTTTCCTATTCTCTGCTTCCTTCCCCCAAATAGAGTTTTCTCATCACTCTTACGGAGAAAAGAATTTGTGAAAGTCTTTACTTTACTTTGCCTTTTTTGATTACATAGCCCTGTCTGCTACTAAATCTTGATATGTGGTTTATATATCATGAAGTCCATTTAGAAGGCCAATTCATTAAGTGCCAGTTCCTGTGTAGGAGAATTTAAGGAACATCAGAGTTCTGTGCACATTTCTTTCCAGTGCTTTCCATCAAGAATGAGTGCAGAGCAGGGGAACCAGGAAGTAGCTAACTACTATGATTCAGAGAGATCGTATCCAAGGTTACCTGTTTACCTAATCCTTCTATATCCTCAAACCACACTCCTGTGCATTTGTATTCCTGTCTGTCTGTCTTCTTCTGTAGCTTCTCTGTGGTTAGATTTTTCAATGGCTGAATCATTCCCTTGAGACAGTCTGGCCTGGGGACAGCTGTGTCTGCAAGGCACAATATCTAAGAGGAAAAGCTGCTTGAGAGGGAAGGATGGATGTAATGTAAATTGATGATATTGATAATCTTCTGTAAGTTTCTAGGTGAAGAAAATATGATGTACTTAATTTATTCCTTTTGTTCTTCTTTCTGCAGTACTTTCATATACTGGTACATATCTCCTGTTTCCATTTATTAATCTTCAATTAATAAATTATGTGATGAATGCAGCTACTTTTCGTCCTTCTAAAAGTACATCTACTATGGTTGTGTGTTAGCTTATTTTTGGTGCAGTTGTTTCAAAGTCCATTTTCTCCCATTTCTTGGCTATGGATTACAGAATTAGACTTATTTTTTTCTATCCATTCATCAATTAACACAGAACAGGATGATCCAAATTTCACACAAAATATTCAGTATTGTTTTTTCTCTCTCTCTCTCTGTTTGCCTTTATCTTTCTCTAACATGTATAGGGCATTTTTTTATTTACATGAAATAAAAAACATGGAGTGTCTAGTGAAAAAAAAATTTCCTGTCAGATAATGGGGCTTGAATTCAGGGCCTGGGCACCGTCCCTGAGCTCTTTTGCTCAAGGGTAGCACTCTACCACTTTGAGCCACAGCTCCATTTCTGGTTTTCTAATGTTTAATTGGAGATTAGAGTATCACAAGAAAGTCCTGCCCAGATTAGCTCTGAACTGTGACCCTCAGATCTCAGTCTCCTGAGTAGCTAAGATTACAGGCATGAGCCACCTGCAGCCAGCCTAGTGCAAAATTTAAAAGCATATAACATTAGAGAATGTCCAGAAGTAGTCAGTTTTTCTCTCTTACACAGGAGCTTCTGTTTAATGATGCAGAGATATACTCTTATGCTACTTTGAGATGTTGAAATTATGGAAAATTTTTCCCCTGGAAAATATATCAAATATATGCCAAGTTATTATTTCCAAAAGTCCTCTATAAATTTACTTTGCATAGGTCAGAATTTTGTGGTTTTTTTATTGAAGCCGAGAGAAGGCTAGGACTTGCCTATTTACCCTCTGTCACCCTATTTCCTCTTTGCTCAGATTCGACATGTAGCTTGATACCCTCAGCTATGTAGGGAAGGGTGGGAACACTGACAGCTGCCCAGAACTGCTGCCGGGGTGGACGGCTGGATGCAGGTGCATGGACTGTCTCAATTTGACAGGCTTTAAGGCTTGCATTATCTCTAGTGATATCCAATATCCTATCCTATGAGGTCCTTAAGAACAGCAGAAGCAACACAGTTATATATTCACCATGCCACACAGCTCTGAAACCTTCATTCAGCTCTACATGGATAAAACATCTGTAATGAGTTATTTTTGTGACCTTTATGATCACAGGGTCAGAGCGGCTCAAATTATGCACTTGACGTTGGTGATACTTTTTTTTAAGTTGCATTATTGTCTTTTCACTTATTCCTACTCTCTGTACTACATGAAGGCTATACATCATCAGCTTTCAAAAGTTCTTGCTAGAGGCAAGAAAAGAACTTTTCAATTCTTTGGTTAAAAATGGCTCTAAGAGTCCCACATGGGAGCCATCACTTTCAGTCTATAAGCTAAAGATGAGGCTAGCCCACTCCTGACACTGGCAAATGATCTTCCTCAGACATAGCCAGTGAAGCAATTTATTTCCCTGACCACAGGAACTAGCTCAGGGAAGGGCATGGAGCCCATGCAAATGAGACTCCTCACTGGACCTCTTGAAAGTGAAAAATTTCTTTGCTAGAAAGAATATTGCTGAGATGATATAAACTAGAACTGGAGCTGGCCATCTTGCCACCATGAAGAGGAAGCTATTCTACCTCACCCCAGTTTGAATGGCCATTATTAAGAAAATTAACAGTAACAGGTGCTGTCAGGGATATGACTAAAAGGGAACTCTATTATACTGTTCATGGGAATGTGAACTTATTCAATATGGAGGTTCCTCAAAAGATTAAACATATAGCTTCCCCATGACCCAGAAAATCCACGTATAGGCATTTTTCCAATAGACCACAAGCCAAGCCACACTAAAGCTACCAGAACAACCATGTTCATTGCAGAATTGTTTACCATAGCCAAGATATGGAGTCAATCCAGATGCCCCTCAGTGGATGAATGGATCAAGAAAATGTGGTTATATACACAACAGAATTATATACTTCCATCAGAAAGAATGATCATGTACCATTCATAGGCAATAGAAAGACTTGGAAAATAATTATATTAGGCAAAGTAAGCCAGATCCAGAGAAACATAGGTTGCATGGTTTCCCTCATTTGTTATAACTAGAATGTGCTTATAAATCTACAAATAAACACACTGGATGATCAAAGGGGAAAAAAAACCTCTTTGACATGATAAATTATACAGGATTATAGACATTCACACCATGAGACCAAAGGAGGATTTTCTTAGGAGAGGATCACAAAGGCTCAATAGCTTTGTGCATATAATCAAATAAAATGATAACATGGAAATGAGCTTTTCCCCCCCTTTGTTGTTTTTGTTTTCTGTGCCTCTGTCTTGTTTGTAAGTTAATCTCTTTGTGGGACTTCAAGTGGGGAGCACAGAAATGATGCAACAAAGGGTGAGAGATACTCACTAGACAACATGTTAAAAATGAACTATACAACTCTGAAGGGGGGACAGGAGAGAAAAACTAGAAGACAGTATGGGAGGCGTGACACACTTATATAACTGTAACCCCTCTATACATCACCTTTACAATAACAATAAAAAAAGAATCAATCCAACCCAGAGGAAAGTCAAGCTGATAGAAAATAAAGATTTCTTCTGACATTAGTAGCATCTTAATTAATTGTATCCACTTTGGTGGATATATTCAAACTCTAGTACCTGGAACTTTTGATGAGCACAAGTTTCTGGTCATTTAGCCCTAGGGTTTCTTCATGTATTCTTGTTGCATAGTACTTCACGAGTACTCATCTTAGGAGATCATATGTGTAAGTCACAAGGTTTCTTAGAATCTGGACTCAGAAGTCCCAGGGTATCATTCCCACCTCCTTCTGTCAGTCAAGCAAGTTGCTAAAGTCAAGCCAGATTCAAAGGGGAAAAGAATTAGACAATTTTACTCCATCTTTCAATGAGAGGTATCACAAGATTTATATGAGGTAATTGAAAAAGACTGAACTTTGGAGTTAGACAAATTTGTTTAAAAGGGGCTTCACTATTCCCTATCTATGATTGCTTTACTTCAATTTATGAAGTGAAGGGCAGTAAAACAACTCTTAACAAGGTTGGAGAATCAAGTGAAATGATTTGGGTGAATCATTATAGGATAATATTTAGTAGTCACTCAGCAAGGTGTTTGGTTTTTTAATCAAGCCCAATATGGACTTGAACTTATTTTTCTCCCACTTCTGCCTCCCAAATATTGACATTACAGTATGAACAACTATACCTAATTCAAGTTGTTTTTATCTCCTTAGAAAGATTTATCTTTTGATTATGTACATTCTCTTTCCGCCAAGAGTAGAGCTTCTCTCCATTGTAACAGATCATTAGATATGCTGAGATTTTGTGTTCTGTGAACTCTCACTGTTGGGAAGCATTTCAGGCATTCAAAAGCTAATTCATGAGCTCAAGCTGCCTTGTTTAGTTTCAGAGCTAACAATGTTGCTGTAAATATTTTTAGCTTACTCCAGACAATTCAGTCTACCTGGGACAGAATAATTTGTTTTGTAGAGGAAGTATCATCAAAAGGGTAGCGTCAGCATCTTTCTCCAGCCTTTCTCCAGCATAGGATTTCTCAGGACTCCATTATTCTTGCTGCTCACTCGGTACAGTTCAGGTATGGGGTCTCACAGAAGAGCATTAGAAAATCCATTTGAGAGAAAACCAACTCATTGGTGTTGAATTCCCATCAATGACGTCTGGGATCACCAGTCAAAGTCTTGAGTCACAGACTCCTCCTTTTGTGTCATTCTATTCAAAAAATCTTGGCAGTATACCCTGGATGCCTGTGATAGAAAAACAAATTTTATGGCTGTAGTATAATGAGAAAAAGGAAGAGTCATGTGTAATGCGCATACTTGGAATCATTAGTCTCTGGAAACCATATTGATCTATCCATAGCAAACTGTGAATGTACACTTGGCATGTAAATTTCTAAGTGCTAGTGCTGGAAGCTAAGTGCAGGAGTTATTGTAAATAAATAACAAGTTTTCTAAGTATAAATCTAATTTTTTTGTTCTGTAGTGTATGAGTCTGGTAATTATTTTTCAGTTGCTTAAGTAGTGGGTTTTAAATGTTTCCCATTTATAACTTTGCAAAGCAGTTACTGTTTTCTTTGATTACTAAGATATTTGTGTTTTTATGTCTTTAAATCATCTTGTGTTGCAATAGTGAGATAATCTGGAATGTGGGCTTGCAAATTTTGGCCAGCTGGGAGCCCTGCACAGATACAATGCTCCACTACTGTGGGAAAATTGAAACCCTGAGGCCCCTTGAACACCACAATAGATTTAGTACATTGGAAGAAAAAATTGTGACAATTGAAAGCCCACTCTATTTCTTTTTAAAAAGATTTTTTTCCAACTCAAGTATTTGGAAGAAGTAGGGAAAGATGATGAACTTATTATTTTAAAAGTTGATGATTATACCAATTATACACAAGTCAATTTTTAAACAAGGTAATATGTGCATTATCTGTCTCATTTTAAACTTAAGACTAATTTAGATAAGGATGTAGATTTAAGAAAGCATGTATTAGGCTGAAAATTCTAGTCACTTAGCAACTGATACATTACTATAATATTTTCTGAAAATTCAGACACACTAAAATTTCTAAGAAAAAAATCAAATTTTTAGCTTATTAAATGTTTCATAGTTACTGTCAAACCCTGTAAATGATACTTTTATATAGCCATCTATAAGCAGTCCTCTTGTCCACTTATATGGAAATGCCCTTGGTAATTTTGTATAATTCTTCAAAGACCTGTCAAATATGTACCCCAAATGTGTTAAATAAGACTCATTACATATATAAAAGAGATAATTTTTCTTTTCTATAAAGAATTTGCTATTATTATTATTATTATTGGCTTGATGGGGATACATGCCTATTATAATAATTCAACACTGAAATATTAGCACAAGAGTTCCCCAAAGTAATACGCAGATGAAGGGACATGACTGTTTTTGTAATGCAAATTTGGTATAAAAACAGGTGATGGGCAGATTTATACTAGATTATTAATAGAGGTTTCTAGACTATTAAAAAAGGTTTCTTTCTCTCTGTTTTAGTTGCAAGAAATAAAGGCTGCACAAAGTTCATTATGTACACACTTAAATTTATTTTTAGAACAACAAAACTATTACATATTCCACGAATCCAGTCAACTAAAATGCCTCCTCCTCTTCTGCTTTATCAGCATTTCACTTTCACTGTTTCAATAAATTTTATCACATAAACAGTAGCATTTATGTATACACGAATAGAAAAGCAGTGATTCTGAAGCAACAAAAGCAAGCAAAGACTTGGCAGAGAAAAATCCTTGGTGTTTTATGGATGTGATGGCATATGATATCTTATCTCCCATTATCATAACTTAGAGACTTCTTACTTTCTTAATGACTGACAATAGCAAATCTGGAAAACATCTGCCTTGAAAAAGAACACTAACTGCTCTCAACTTAAAAAATGTTGCTTGGTTATTACTGTTGAGCTGCCATGCGTATCATATTGTGGTATGAGAAGAAATTAATATTCTCATGTTTGATTTCCAATTGTCTAGAACAGGATCCCAGCATAATTCACATCGTCATAAAGCTACAGTTGGAGAAAGAACATGATTTAGTAGTAGCAAAATATTCAATGCTGCTACTCAGTTCCCTGCAATCACTATGACTTGGGTGAAAGAAATGTGGCAATTGATTTTGTGATTCTTTGTGCCATGTAAAAAGAAAATCTAAAAAGAGCCATTAACTGAGCTTTTCAATCCACAAGCATGTTTTAGGTACACAAAAATTTTTCTTTAAATCTCATTATCAGCATAAGTTCATCACATTCTTGTATGAAGGGACAAATATGTTTTTTTTCTTATCAACAGCAGAGAGGTGTTTGGTAGATGTAGAGATGACATTTTCAGAAGATCCAACGAACAATTGCAGAATGAACTTATGTATTGCATTTCTCTCCCTAACTTTTCCAAATTATTGTTAAGTAGATCTGAAAGTTAAAAGCTTTTCATTCATTTTTATTTTACTCAAAGAGGGAGAAGCCGTGAACACAGGTAGATAAAGTAGTAGTAACTACTTTTTGTAGTAGTAACATGTTTTTAATTTCTCAAATTGAAAAATCATGGGGGTTAGCAAGAAATTAAAATTTATTTATTTAGGCTCATGTGGTAACTGTGATCCTGGAAAAGCATCCCATATTTGACAATAATACAGATTATTGAATTATATGTATATATGTATTGAGTTATATGTATAGTTAATTTTCAGACAATCCGAGATTTTTATTTTTTTAAAAATTTAAGTAATGATACACCATTATTATAAAGTGTGAAAATTTTTCATTCAGAAGTGACTATCCAAGACATCATCTAACAAAACAGTTGTTACCCTTATTCAGATTGGCCCTGAGCCACAGAAAAGCTCATGCTCCTCACCGAGTTACCATTGCTGTAAACAGAGCATACTCTGAATTATTTATTTCACCCATTTAACATATGTATTGTTGTATCTGAAGAAATACTTCACATGAGCAAATCCACCTATCAATACTGTTACACACCTGGCTTAACCTCAAACATTCTAACTACCCAAAATGTTTTTAAATTTTCTTAAAAATTTAAATATTTTAAATTTCACGTGTAAATACTGTTGTTGAGATAATTTTACTGTTTAGTCCAGAGCATGAACAGATTTGAATTGTTAATCTGTTTAGTTCCAGAAGACAAAAAAGTGCATTAAAAGGAAGGAGTCAAGCTTCCTGGTAGCTTATGAATGTCTCTGAGTCCCAGCAGAAGCATGCACTGTTCACGGTTGTCTCTTGCATGCAGGTGCATTGTGAGAAAGTAGTCTACAACCGAAATCACAGAAGTCCCTACTCCCTTAGTCACATAGTAAGAAATTAACAATGCTCTATTTGTTTTCTTTTTAATCTTTCTCATATTTCTTCTTCTCATCCTGTAGGAATGCATTCTAATCCAAGGACAGATTCTCATGCACTCATTAATCCTTGTGCTCCAAAATGATTCACAGGAAAACTCAAAATTAGATGGTTTCATGTGTTCCAACTTAGCTTTTGCTAAAACAGCATTATCCTTGAACTTGTCATCTGCTGAACTATTGAGTTCTCCATTTCACTGGATTGCATGATCTTAAGAATGTGTGGCCATTTGCCATTTCTGCTCAACTTTGAGCACATGAGTTTGCATCTAACTGTCCATCTTTAGTAATAAATGACCTACTGGAGAAAAGAGTAAGTCATTTAAGAAGCTAATCTAAGTAATATGTAGAGATGCTTATTAAAAGTTTTATCAGTGACACTTTTTAATGCAGTAATTTTTAACTCTTTAAAACATGCAACTCAAATGTCTGAGATTTATAGGCTGTTTAAAAAGTAAAATATCCTTTTGGTTGTGAGATATAATTTTTATTTATTAACTGAAGCCATAGTCAGGATGATATTTTGATAGAAATTCTGTTATTTCAATAAAATAAGATCCTTACATAGAATATTATATTCAAATAAAATTTAGTTTTATATGCGGACACTGTGTCACTCAGTTTTCTTCTAAAAAGAAGTAAACAAATATTAGTTTCAGTGATTTATAATTAAATGATAGAATCAAGTTAAGCCTGTCTGTCTCTTCTTTTAGATTAAAAGCTCTTTACAGGAACAAACTGGGTCCTGTTTATTTCTCAGAAGCAGACTTGAACAGGAGATGACTGGTGTGTAGTAAGTGCTCATTATCTCTTTCTGAACTGATCAAAGTTTTTATTTTTCCAGATGTAAAACATCTAATTTTGGTTTATGCAACCTTTGACTAAATAATAAAAGTTATCTTTTGCCTTTTCTAGCTTTCAGATCACTTTCACATAGTGAAAGTGTGTAACAGTTGATCTTTTTGAGCGGGGAAGGAGGTTGTACTAAGTCTTAAGAATCCATTTTCCTTGCTTGAAGTCACACTCCTGGTTAGTTAATTACAGAGTAGAAACTGGAAAACACATTTTTATTTTTCAATTTGTATGCCTTGTAACCCACACTTCTTCACGGTCGTGTAAAAAAATATATGTGATGGACCAATTTGCATCTTGCAGGCAAAGGCTTCTCTTTTGAGCTTTGTTCTGGCTAGACTGTGTCCTGTAAAATTCATGCATTGAGAACCACAGAATTGGGAACATTAAGAATGATTGGGTGGTGAGGGCACAGATTCATGTCACTAATGTTAGAGGAGTATGCTTGAAATAAAAAACGCATTTGGGCCCTGTTTCTTGAGCTATTTTGTCTTTTGTTGTGAAATGACCACAAGCCTTTTGCTACATGCTAGCTTATTGAGTTTGGACTTCCCAGACTCCAGACTATAAATGATGCAGTGTTAGCGAAATGAGCTCCCTTCCCAAAGCTTAGTACACTTCTTCCCCTCTCCACAGCTTAGCATGCCCCCTTCCTAAGCAACACTAGGTCCATTTAGTAAGGCAGTAAATAATCAGCCTGGACCCCCTTTATCTTGGGATGGCACTTCTCTGGGGGCAGCTACCACCATATAAGGCAACAAGAGCCCCTTAGAGTGACCTTTAGGTCTGGACACTTGCAGGACCCCTTATCTGCTATTTGGACAGCAGCCATAAATCTGAGTCCGCAATGAGGAAGCCCCTAGCCCACACATCCACACCAGGGTCTCCGCCTCCTAGCCCTTCTAGCCCCTCCTAAACCTCCTAGGTTATATAGCTGGTGCTTCTTCTCACTTCTCCCCCATGAGAAGGGGTCTTGGTGGTCCCTTTATTATATATATATATAATTGTCACTGAGAAGAGGAGGGAGATGTTGCAGCTTCTTTCAGGATATCCCTATTCCTATAGAAACTGCAAAATGTCTGAGAAAACTAGGGAAAATAAGGAAACATGCCTCTGCCACTGGCTAGAACAGAGGAACAGAATCTTACTCCTTATCATAACACTCAACTTCTGAACAACCTCAAAGCAACCAAAAGCCTTAACTTGCAGGTAGAAGAACATACTACTCTCCCCTGGGTGAGGAGTGAGGAAGTAGCTCTCTCTTTACCTCTGGAAAAGAAGAAGGCCTACTATGAATGTTATTACTCTAAGGCTCAGGTTCACAATACCTGCGTACACCTGAGGCTTAACAGGAGCCTGGCATATCACCTCCTTCCCTGAGTGCCCCATTTTCATCACTCCTAAATGTCAAGTAAAATTAAGAGTAGAAACAGATGAGAAAGCTCCAAGAGGCAGATTCTCTCTTATAAGAGGAGAAAGCATACATCAAAGCTGGCCCTACTCCTGAACAGATGAACATAAACTCCTGCCCTGAAGTCTTAGAAGAAGGAAATGGCTTCTCATGTCCAAGAGTAAGACATACTTGTCTTGGGTCAGGTTATTGTAGTAAAATACCATAGATTGGAAGATTTCAGCAAGATACTGTTTTCACAGTTCTGGAGATTGAAAATCTGAGATGAGGATTTCAGAATTGTTGAGATCTTTGTGAAGGCCCCTTTATCTGGCTTGTAGAGAGCTATCTTCTTCCTGTATTCTCACGTAGGAATGAAAACAAAGGTAGGTAGGAGGATAAGGGGGGAGAGAGAAGAATGCAAACACCCTGGTCTCTATATATTATAGACATTAATCTCATCATGAGTACTCTACTTCAGTACTTCATCCAAACGAATTACCTCACAATGACCTCTTCTAATACTGTCCCACATTGGGTGTCAGGTTTTTAACATGAATAAGGAGAGGTAGGGTTTTAGTCCCATAACACTTCTCTCAGTAGCTATTGCACAGCATATCCAATTTTCAATTTAAAAGTTTATGAAGCAAACAAAGAGGCAAGGACAAAAACACTAAAGCATCAAAGATGTTCGCAGAGCAAGGTTAAATATGCAATTGTCACATAGAATTTAAAGTAGCTATACTTGATGGCCTTAAGGCTTTAATGAACAGACAGCATTGATGATCAAGGACATGACTGAACAGAGACATGGAAAGTATAAAATAATACAAATCCTGAGAAAAATAGTAACATGAAAAATACATCCAACAGACTGATTGGTAGAATTGAATTTGACATAGCTGAAGAAAGGTCTGTAAGACTCAAGACAGGGATAGATTCATAGTAATTACCCAGTGAAAACCAGAGAAAAAATAGTATTCATATTAATATGGTGGTACACAGTACACACCCCATAATTCTAGCACCCAGGAAGCTGAAGCAAGAGGATCTTACACGGAAGACCAGACAAGGCTACAGAATGAGATTGAGGCCCTCCTGAACTAGATAGTAGAACTATCTCAAGGAAAAAAAATAATAAACCAAATCAGAATAGGGTATTCTGCATTAGAGCTGTTGTGAATATTAATTAAATGAGCTAGTATGTAGTGCTACACAAGGTCACTCTCCCTGTTTCATCTGGTTTGCTAAGGTCCTGAACAGTGTCTACACTATGTGTACTCTAGTCTCTTTTTCTGATCTGTCATTAACTCATCCTAGCCTTATTTCTTCTTGTCACAGTGTATTGACTATTCTACTTCTCACTTCTACTCCCAAATAATCATTACTGACCACAGTGTTAAAGTATTTAAAGAGACAGAAAGAGAAAGGTCAGAAGACAAGGCACATCTTTTAAAGGCACAACTCCAGTGATCTCTTTGTCCATCCAGGCACCCCCTCTTAATGTTTCCATCGCTTCTCACTAATGCTGACAATTATCCATTCCTCATAACTAATTTCCTTTGGCATCAGAATGCTCATGGTCCAATTACTCCTAGTTGGAAGTCTTCTGGTTCTGTGGAGGCATGTCTTAGGGATATTGAAATTCTGCCCTTTTTTCCCCTCTATTTTTCTCTTTGATTCCTGTTCACCATGAGATGGGAAGCTCAACCTGTTACACACACTAGCGTCTGCCCTGATGGTGACTGAAGTGGAACTAATTGTCCGGGCTTGAGGAAGAGGTCTCCATTTGTCATATTAATCCAAAGTCCTCTGAAAGATGACTCTCACTGTTATTTTTTAAATGATGACATTCAGGTTTTTCTAAAAACTATATTGGGTTTTATCCAATTGTTAAACAATACGGACCTAAAGCTTTTCAAATGTACACAATTGACGATCGTGTAAAGGACTTCATGACTCTCAGGGGCCCGTGATCTCTGCGCTGCGAGTATGGGTGGCAAGGAGTGGGGTCAATAAAAGGAGCATAAAGTAAACTTGTGAAAGAACTTCTTCATGTGTTACAGACATAATTTAGCATGTTTATTATAACTACTGAAGCAGAGAGTGGACTCCTATGTGGAATGTTATGACCTCACTAAATATTGTATTTCACATAGCTCTGGAAGCAATGAAATCTGTATCAAGTCTGTATCAACTCCACAAGGAAGGGAAAAGCAACGTCTGAAATACAGCTAATTGATTAGCGAAAACTGTATTTTAACTTATTGAGGAATTAATTGGTACATTGTTGGGCTGAGTGATAGGAGTAAAAAAGTTGATTAATTGTAAAAACATCACAGTATAGATTTTAAATTGTGATATGTATTCTTATGAGCAAGCATAAATAACATATGCACATTTTTAAAAAATATTAAATGCAACAGGAACATATTCCCCATATTCATTTTTAGAAACTTCTAGTAGGATTCAAGTTCTCACTTTCTCTGTGAGGTATTTTCTTCTACTTCCCTTTGGAGATAGTAATAGTCTAAATTTTGTGTTTATTTTTCATCTATTTACCTCTCTTTCAGTATGATATTATTACATATGTATGTTTCTATGCACAATAAATATTTCTAAATTTTATATGCTCTTGAAACATATGAAAATGGAAGCTTTTGTGTATGGTCCTCTGGATTTGTTTTTTCCAACATATTAAAGATTCAGCCATGTTGATAGTTAAGCTGTAGTTGTTCGTATTATTTTATATGTGTCCATTCATAGTGATGCAGAGATAGTTTATCCATTCTAATTATAATGAACATACACATGTAGCTCAGTACCTTCTCTGAGTGAATGTAAATATATACATTGTGAAATAAATTAGAAATAGTGCTTTTATTTTAAATGTGAATAGAACAATAAATTTCTCTAGACGTCTACAGGCTTTCTATCCATATACAAATTAGATTTGAAAATATTTCAAATGCAAACATCTATTTTTGTTTATAGTAGACATCCCTTGGTATTTTTTATTTCATTCCATAAATCTGAGATGCCTCCCTATATGACTTGTATAGCCATGAAGGGGCCATTATTAGTCATCTAGCAGATTAGCCTGAGAAAGGCCTTGCTGGGTTGCATCATGGGCAGCCCTCAGCTTGTGGGAGAACGCCAGGCTAATTTCTAATGAGCTGTCCCAAATTATTCTCCTAATGTGTCCATTTTGCTCCATGATTTTGCTCATGTTTGGAATTTTACATTTTCTGAAAACAAAAGTAAAAATACCTCAGCACAAACGATTCAAGGTTAGGGTAAATCTACTCAGTCATTACATTATACATTATGGAAATCAGAAGTTTCCATTTGGTTGGTTACTTACTAAAAAGTAAATGAAATTAAAAAATTCTTTTATGCTAAACGCAGGCCTTAATGAGTTAAATGGAATCAGAAGTTCAGATCTTAAGTGGAACTTTGGGGTCTTTAGATGCCAAGATAAGTAATCAATTATGGTAGGATAAATTTGTGTCCTATAAAAATGTACTGAATTTTAACCTGAATAAATATCATCTGCTTTTAAAGAAAATTCAGTTCTTTACATATTATGACATAAATTAATGGTTTTATGTAATTAACTAAATTTAATAGCAATGGAGAATATGGAACATAAAACATGAAATATCACCAGGAGCCAGTGGTTTGTGCCTGTAATTCTAGCTACTCGGGAAGCTGAGATGTGAGGATGATAGTTTGAAGCCAGCCCAGGCAGGAAAGTCTTGTGAGACTCTTATCTCCAACTAACTACTAAAGAAATCAGAAATGGGGCTGTGACTCAAGTGGTAGAGTTCTAGCTTTGAGCAACTGCTCAGGGATAGTACCCAGGTCCTCAGCTCAAGTCTAGAACTGACAGGCATGCACACACACATGCATACACGCACGTGCATACACACACACACACACACACACACACACACCCCACAGTAAAAACACAAAACTATCAAATTTTAGTTAGATTGAAAACCTTTTATAATAACTGATAAGATAAATGAGCAGTCATTATAAAGTTATAGGCTACCTGGAGATTCCTTAAAATTGAAAGATACATAGCTATTAAGACAATGATGAACTGATAATACACGTATTGCATATGCAAGTATAATGCATGCAAAGAAATCACATTTATCCTTTGCTCTTAGATCCATTTTTAAGTAATCTGGAATAAACATCTTAATAATTTGTGTACACCAAGGCACATTCTTTTCTTGAATTTTAAAAATTATTTACAAAAATGATTTACATACAATCTATTTATATCTTAATTTTATAAAGAGAGTTCTTAGTACCTAAAAGTTCAATTTTCAAGTATAGCTCAAATAGTGATTCTGTAGAGAGAAATGTAGTATCTCTTTGTAATTTATTTTGAATATCAGAAAACTGATATTCAACTGATACACCTAAAGAGGTATAAATTGAAATCAAACACATGCATTAATATAACTTAATTTATAAAATAGTTTCAACATTTGGTAATTTCTTTAAGTAGTATACTGTAATAAGGGCTGCATTGAAGACTTTTCAACTTGTTGAAATTTTTGGACAACAAAATAATATTCACACAATGCTTGTTGCTAACCTCTCTCAATAAATAAACCAGTAAGAAACTGAAATGTGTAGTTGGGGACATTGAGAGCATAATTCTACAACATATTGAAGGAATTCCTGTTGTCTCTCTACTGTTTCTGTTCAACTTGGGCAAAACTATGATTCCCCCTTTTCCCATTGCCTTCAAGCAGAATGATGGAAGACATTAGAATAATCTCTTTCTTTCACTCTCCATTCTAAATCTTTAAGACAAACATCTGGGGTACATGCCACTCAGTCGTGGAAAATTGGGGATGGAAGAGTCAGAGGAAAGTGCACTGTATGACTTGTGTCCTTTATCCACATGTGGAAGGTTAGAGTAGGATTTCTAAATTTCCTTGCATACAATCCATGAGAGGATTGCAACCTCCTCAAGCCCCCCAGCCATTCCCAGTGCTAAGGAAAATTAGCAAGGGCACGGAAGCCAGTTACGTTATCTACTTGTAGACAGGCAGTTAATTTATTTATGGCAAATTCTTTGGCTTCTTGCCAGCACAGAGCACTGTTCACACAAAACTGAATGGGGAGGGGGGCAGAGCAAGGAGGACAGTGGGGTTGAATCTTGGGTCAAAACATTGCTGGCTTTCCCTACCTGGCTTCCTGCAGGAGCTTGAGAAGGGCAAGTGAGGCAAAAGTTGCCTAATCTGGGTGAAAAGGAGAGTGTCTTTATCATTCCTGCTGTCAGGGAAATAATGTCAGTGCATTTCAGTGACAGCATGCCATTTTGCAGAGCAGCACATACAGTCCAGGCAGCAGAGAGCCACACTGGGAGCAGAAAAGATAGGCAAGTTTTGGTTCTATTCTTGTTGGCAGTTAGGAAATTACAAGGACAAAATAAGAAAATAACAGCAGCAGCATAGACATTTTTTTTTTTTTTGGTCGGTCGTGGGGCTTGAACTCTGGGCCTGGGCGCTGTCCCTCCGCTCTTCAGCTCAAGGCTAGTTCTCTACCACTTGAGCCACAGCATCACTTTCAACAGACAATTTCTTTTCAGAACTGGTCAAGGGGATTTTAGAACCATAAAGTTCCATCTGTATTACAGATTTAATACCACTGACACTGACTTTTGTCATCGAACTCCCAGATTGTGTTTCCTTATTTAAAAACAAAAAAGAAAGGAAGGGAGGAAAGGAAGGAAGGAAAGACAAAGAAAGGAACAAGAAGAAAAAGGAAAAAGGAAGGAAGGAAGAAAAGAAGGAAGGAAGGAAGGAAAGAAGGAAGGAAGGAAGGAAGGAAGGAAGGAAGGAAGGAAGGAAGGAAAGAGAAAGAAAGGAACAAGAAGAAAAAGGAAAAAGGAAGGAAGGAAGAAAAGAAGGAAGGAAGGAAGGAAAGAGAAAGAAAGGAACAAGAAGAAAAAGGAAAAAGGAAGGAAGAAAAGAAGGAAGGAAGGAAGGAAAGAAGGAAGGAAGGAAAGTAGGGAGAGAGGGAGGGAAGGAGGGAGGGAGGAGCAGAGAGAAAGAGCATGTTTGTAAACATAGGATGGTTGGATAGGATTGGGCGAGGGGGAAAAGGAAAAGATGTTTATAGATGGTAATATGGAAATCAATTGTACCTCTATATAGAAGGAGCAACAGGAAACTTTCTGAAAGCTATTGAGTAATAGGAGGTGGGAGGATGGGGAAAGCAACAGCAATAGAGGGAGTTATTCTGATTAAATTACAATAAATACCTGTGTAAAAATGCCATATTGAAAGCCATTTTAGCAATTGAAACCAATGACAGAAATGTATAACAGTTTCTGTCAGAGGGTGGCCCTCTGGCAGGATGGGGGAGAATGAACAGAGAGGGTAAAGAAAGGTAGAAATAAAGGGCTGGGAATGTGGCTTAGCAGAGTGCTTGGTAGAGCACTTGCTTGGCATGCATGAAGCCCAGGGTTCAATTCTTCAGTACGAAATAAACAGAAAAAGCCGGAAGTGGTGCTGTGACTCAAGTACTAGAGTATAGCATTGATCAAAAGAAGCTCAGGAGTAGTGCCCAGGCTCTGAGTTCAAGCCACAGGACTGGTAAAAAAAAAAAAAAGGTAGAAATAAGGACTTCATATACATATTTGTGGATGAGTTAAGTCAAGAAACATTGCATTCGTGCATGGAAATGCCACAATGAAACAAACCACCTTGTACAACTCATTAATAGGACATCCATCTTTGGTCACTTCATGCTTAATTTTGAATGTACATCAGTGATGTCACTCACTCCCTAACCCAGGAAACTATGTTATTAACCAAACTTTTTCATTAGTAGTATTTTTCCTTTTGTAAGATTTGCAACACTGCTGATAATTTTGTGGCTCTCTTAGCTTTTTCATTGTATAAAACTTTTCCCAATTGGTTGACAACAAGTTGAAAACATTCTTAAGGAATTCTTAAGCCCTTACTCAGGAGCCATCCAGAACAGTTAAAAGCTGTGCCTGAATCCTGTCAAGCTGAAAAAACGACCTACAGGCAAACCAATCAACTTCAGAGCCATACTGAAGAACTGCACTTTGTAAACTTCACACAAGTGAGCCTAGCCAAAGTGAAGAATAATGTAAACCCAGACGATCCTCCTCCTACAATTTATAAAAGTGCAGCCTATGAGTTGGCTCATCCAACAGCCATTCCCAATGACCTTGTGGAGGCGTTAGCTTTCTGCATCTGCCTTTCTTCCACATCCATGCATTTGATAATATTCTGCATAGACTAACAGACTCTGTGGAAAACAGTTGTCAGATTTGTCATACTGTATTCCCTTGCTGGTATGATTAGACATAGACACACTGGCAAAGCCCAGAGAGAAAAGAAGAGCAAAAGAAAATTTGAACCACCATTAAAATAGGCAATGGAACTCTTATCCTTCTGGAGAAGATTCCATGACAGGTGTGTCACAAGTTAGGAAGAGACAACATAAGTTTTAGCTACTTAGAAGACAGTATCTTGATGTAAGATGGGAAAAAGATCAGCCAAGACATGAAGTTAATATTACAGACAAGACAAACGACAAGAATTCTTGCTTGTTCTCAAGGTTCAGGCCACAGAGTGTGGTTGCAGAAACTGAGAAGCCAAAGACAGGAAGAAGTGTCTTCCAGACATACTGGAGGAAAGGGAGAGAGAATGCACAAAGGAGACTAGCCAAGGTAAAAAGTAATACAAACCCAGATGTTACTCCTCCTAAAGTCTATAAAAGTGCAGGCCATGAGTTGGCTCATTCAACACCCATTCCCAGTGACCTACTTTAACACCAGTGCTGGGAGAGCTAATTTTTATATTGAGAATCTCCCCTGACACTTGGGACAGACCAAAATTATAAGCAAAAGGCTTTAGTGTGGTCAATGGGGTTCTGGAAAAACATTTGCCTCCTTAACTTAAAATAGGTTTGGCTTCTTTGCTCCTTCTTTCTTGTCTTTGTAATTTCCATGGGGATATGGTGCCCATATCTCAAGGCAACTTTCTTCTGAAGCAGTGGAAGGCCAACAGAACTTCTGAGACCCCAGCCCTGACATTGTTGAGCTGCTCAATAACACCAGCACCTGTCTCCCTCCAGAACACTTGTTAGGTGGAAGAAATAAAATTAGATATTTGCAACTGACCTATTCCTTACTTTATGACAGGTACATTGTATGAGTTCTGACTCATACAATGTATGCCTTGTATGCCACACAATACTGTCCTGTGTTTCATATGTTTGTGGATAGACTGTGGAAAGCTTCTTGAGTACCCCATGAAAGAGGAAGAAAGAATAATTTTCATGAATAAATGTGATAGCAGATTATATGAAAATGAACTTATAGACTGAAGATTTTTTTGAGTTATTTTTACATTGGTCTGACAAATTGTTATGATCCATCTATTATGATTCCATTTCCACCATGGAGTTCAGGTGCAGTTCTGATCCTGTATTATTGACAGTACTTTAAACACATGTTTTCAAGTAAGATCAGTGAAGGGTGTTTGAGATAGAGAAGAATGTAGAGTCAAAAGTCCCTCAGGAGGTGAGAGGGAAAGAAGGGGAGAGGAAGTATTATGGGAAGGCTAGAGAGTAATGCTCCAAGAAAAGCACAATAAAATCTTCCTCTCAGTTAACATTTTGCATGAGATAACTTTAATTTCAAAACACCACTTGCAACTCTGTTATTGTTGGTTTATTTAAGGGTCGAAGTCTAACATTTAATTACCCCAGGGAAAGTGTTCCTTGTGAGATTTCTAGCTCCCTCCCAAGTTCTGAAGGGACAGAAATGTACTGAGGTATTTGTCATCTTAGAGGCTCTGCTTTTATTTAAGCAGAAACATTGAGGAGCAATTTGGAAAACCTGAACCTTTCAAATGAGGTATGATCCTTTGAATTTTATGTTTTGGTAAGAGGACAGAAACCAAATAACTCAAAAACTCTTAAAAAAGAATGGCTCTGAAATCTGCACAATTTTTCTTAGTTTATTTGTAATGTGTCTTTCCTGTGTCAAATGTGTCAAGGGCCCAGAAATTGTGTTTTCCCCTATGTGAGTTATTGTGAAGGGAAAAGACGCAGAGGCTGAATAAGAAGTAAGTTCTGGAAGTTAAAATGGACAAGGAGTGTCTTCTAAAAATTTAATGTTTCTGGTCTTCCCCAGTGAAGCCAGATACATCTTTCAAACTCTTCACATTAGAAGAGTGATCATAAAAAGAAAACTAAGAACTGTCAACATAGGATTTTCATGTCCAGGAAATGATTTTCTGAAATTTTTGATAGTCTAGCTCAATGAATATAGGTTTTATATTTGCTCAGTTATTCCCCTTGAGAGGCAACAATGTGCAAAGTCATGTGGTTGACTGATTGGATAAAGAAACTGGACAAGGCTTATCAGACCCCTTTGTGACCTTGGAGTAGAATGATTCTAAACTTGATATCATTTTTAGATGGTCCCAAGTGAAAATGGATTCTTAGAAATATTATCTTCTCACAATTTTTATCTCCCAACTACAGCTGATACTTTTTTTGTTTTAGTTTAGCTACTTCTTAATTTAGAGTTGATGTTGGCTTCATTTTGCACAGAACTCAGACTAGGTATCATGATTGGACACAAATCTCTCATTAACTCAAAGATTCTTGCCAGAGACAATGCTGGAGTTTCCAGCCTGTCTACAAGAGAAGTGCTGACATTGACTTCTTCCTCTATTTCATTATCTAAAGAGATTTTGATCTGTCAGAGCAATTCTTTGAATATAGGAATTTTAGTTGTCAAAAGCTATGTAGAATGTTGAAACAAAGCACAAGGGGGGAACCAATGTAACAGCAATATACTCAAGACAATATGTTGGAAACTTTCTGTACCACTTGAGGAGGGTGTTGGGGGAGGGAAAGTAGGAGAAAAATTGAGGAAAGGGGTAACAAGTTTGACAAGAAATGTACTTATTACCTTGCTTATGTAACTATAACCCCTCTGTACATCACCTTGACAATAAAAGATAAAAGCTAGATAGGAGCAAGGCAAGGTGAGATTATATGTGCTGAAGAGAGTAGGGTATAAAATAGATTCCCCTACATTTAATGGCTCTCATCTTTGCTCCCTAAAGATAGATGCTTATTTTGTTCTCTCTAAGAACTCTGGCCAAGAGGAGGATGGTTTTAGAATCAAGAAAAGCCAGCAAGAAGGTAAAAAGCTGGTCTTTTAAGTGCTCAGATGAACTATTTTTCCTGCTTCTTGGCTTGTGCAGGTCAAGATTTATGGCCATGCTTTCTCTGATTGAGCTACCAAAAGAAAAACAGTGGAATATACCAAAAACTATGTTTCTGAAAAATAGTTGATAGATCCTTTTATGATTCCCACTCCATTGATCTTCTTCCTATGGATTTACAATTAATTTACAGTTTACACGGGTATTTTATTTAATACTCTCTTATTGGTTTATTAATGCAAGATTGGTAAGAAATATGATGATCTTTATAATTAATCTATGAAACAGTAATGTAGAAATCAAGTTGTTGATGTGATTACGCAAGTATGAGATCAGAGATTTTTTTAAAATCATATCAAACAGGGCTGGGAAGGTGGCTCAGTGATTGTGTGCTTGTCTTGCATGCATGAGGCCCTGGGTTCAATTCCTCAGCACCACATAAGCAGAAAAAAACAGAAGTAGCGCTGTGGCCCAAGTGGTAGAGCACTAGCCTTGAGCTGAAGAGCTGATGGACAATGCCCAGACCCAGAGTTCAGGCTCCATGACCGACAACAACAACAACAACAACAAAAAATACCAAACACTGTGCTACAAGAATACTTATAAGGCCCAGTTCCCGTGGCTACTCAGGAGACTGAGATGTGAGGATCACGGTTCAAAGCCAGCCCCACAGAAAAGTCCGTGAGACTCTTATCTCCAATAAACCACTCAAGAAACCGGAAGTAGCTCAAGTGGTAGAGTGCTCTCTTTGAGCTGAAGAAATGAGGGACAGTATTCAGGCTCAGAGTTCAAGCCCCATGACTGACAAAAAAACAAAAAACAAAAGAACTTACAAAGAGAATTTGGGTAAGAGGCAGCTTTGACAGAAAGATAGAGTGGGAACACATCAATTTCCACACCTAACTTTCTCTTTACACTAGGGAAAAGGTGGTTCTTTTTAAGGAACTAGAATATAGTTGTCTGTTTTTGTGTTATTTGCTTTGATTTTAAAGATAAAATCTTCCCTTTACTTCTGAGCATCTTGACAGGCAACGTCTTACCCAAATGCAGTGTTTCTTAAATCTTATTTAGTCCGGGTTCTAAGAGGACAACTATGTTCAGACTCTGAAGAACAAGATTTTTCAATGTTTCTATTGAAGTAGAGGAATTTGTTGAAAAGTTTGGAAGAGTAATATAGAGAAGGGAGAAGCCAGGGAAGGGTAAGTTGCTAAGGAAGATAGCCTTGTGGACAGTTGAAGGTTAATTCCACGGGGAAATTAAGAAATGGTGTATATTTATGTAGTAATTCCTTTGAAGAGGCAAGGAAATGTGTATATTTATGTACCAGCTCCTGTCACTATTGGCTTCCACGGAGTGCTAATTCCCTGGCACATGCAATTCTTGAGTAGTTCACTCAAGAGTCCTTTGGTACAGAAAGGCAGATCCTGGACTTTGGAGGCATCATCTGAAACAACTAAATAGTGGGAGTTCAAAGAATATGGTGAGGCACTGGTGATATTGGATTTGCATGCAATCAAAGTCATTGCAAGTTGTTCAAACGCCTGTACATGGAAGCCATCTATACACATGCAGTGTTTGATAACCACCTACATGAATTATTCATCTATGAGTCATTGATATTCAGAGGATTGTCTAATGTATGTCTCATGTTGTGTTTTAGGGAATAATTCCATATTACAGAACTACTTTGGGCACAATGGTCTCGTGATGTAGGTAATTAGAACAGAAATTAAAAATAAAAACCTTAGTATGTCGGCATTTAGGCACAATAGCTCTAAAGCTCTCAGCCTCCCTCTCAGTACCATTTCTCCTTATCCACCTGCTCACCTATGTCCTCATTAGGAGGTACAATGGTTCATTTTCTTCTAGAAAATTACTCTGTATCTATACCTCTCAAAATTTGCTTAAGGAATAGTCTTAAGTTTGTTATTATCAAGGTATAAATGAACTAATCCTCTTTATATTGAAGTTTTGCTCAAAAATAGAAAATAGAGTTGTAAGCTTTAGTGAAGCTTTATCACTGTCAATGAAGGGGAAGTGAAATTTGGGTTGAAAGGATCTAAAATAATGTTAAGTATTTATATACATGGATTATCACGTACTTTTGGGAAAGCCTGTGGATCTTGTAACATGAAAGTGCTTTTATGAGATGAGGTCTTTTTTAGCTTGGGGTGGCACTTGGAAGAGGTTCTTAGTATATAACAACTGGAAATCCACCAAGTCACCTAATATACTCACTAGAGTGTTATAATTTTTCTTCCTCTTTTTTATTGTACAAAAGAATGGGTTTCATTATGACTTTTTTTTTGTTTTTGGTCAGTCGTGGGCCTGAACTCTGGACCTGGGCGCTGTCCCTCAGCTCTTCAGCTCAAGTCTAGTGCTCTACCACTTGAGCCACAGAGCCACTTCCGTGGTGCTGAGGAATCGAACCCAGGGCCTCATGCATGCAAGGCAAGCACTCTACCACTGAGCCACCTTCCCAGGTCCTCATTATGACATTTTTATACATGTGTGCACTATACTTCAACCACATTCTTTCTATCACAATCATGCATCCTTATCCAGCCCCCTGGTTCTCTTCAATAGTCACCTTTTTATGTTCATATTTTTTTGTTTTCAGGTGTAGATTCTGCATATGAAAAAAATGTTATATTTGTTTTGTGAGTCTGGCTTATTTCACTTAACATTAGGGTCTCAAATTCCATTCATTTTTCTTGACAATGCTGTAATGCTCCTTTGTGCATATGTACCACATTTTCTTTATTCACTCATCAGTTTATAAGCACCTAGTCTGGTTTTATTTCTTGATTATTGTGAATTGTGCTGCAATGAACATTGGTATGTAGGTATCTCTACTATAGGTTGTCTTTTGTCTGTTTTTGCTTTGTTTTGTTTTATTTTGTTTTGATGATACTGAAGATTTGACTAAGGGCCTTGAGTTTACTAGGCAGATGTTTTACATCTTAAGCCACACCTTGAACCTTTTTATCTTGTAATTTTTAATAGTGACTCATGTATGTTCATGCTAGCTTGGACCATTATCCACCTCTTTATGCTTCCATGCAGCTAGGATGACAGGCTTGTGCCATTGTACCCAGCTATCTTACTGATTGAGTTGAAGTCTTGAGTTTATTCCCTGACTGGTCTGGAACTACTCATGGCTACACCCAGCTTTATGTTTATGTTGAATTAGATTCCTTTGGATATATGCTCAAGATTGGCATAGCAAGATCATTTAGTAGTTCTATTTTTAGTTTATTGATGAATTATCATAATGATTTCTATAGTGGCTACACTAACTTAAATTCCCACCAACAGTATACAAATAATTCTTGCTTTTCCCCTGCATTTTACCAGCATTTATGATTGTTTCCCAGATAAGAACTATTCCTACTGGAGTGAGATAAAAATCTCAATGTAATTTTGATTTTCATTTCTTTTTTTAGCTAAGGATACTGAATAATTTTCAGTATCTATTGACTTGTCTTGAAAATCTTTCACTTCATTGGCCCAATTATTCATTTGGTAAGTAAATTTGCTCTTTTATATATACTTTTTGAGTTATTTATATAATTTGTATACATATCATTTCTCAGATGGATAGTAGTCAAAGGTCTTATCCTATTCTCTAGGTTGTCTCTTCAATCTGTAATGTTTTCCTTTGCTCCTAATTCCTTTAATTTCAATCCCATTTGGGAAGCTTTTTTTTAATTTCCTGAGCTATTGCAATCCTTATTCAGAAGGTCATTGCTTACCTTGAGTATTTCCCCAGTGTTTTCCTGTAGTAGTCTCAAGCTTTAGGGTCATATATTGATTTTGATGAATTTTCAGTTGCTTTTTTGGTATAGTGTAAGAGACCGGGATCTATTTTCAGTGTTCTGAATGTCGATTTTCAGTTTTCCCAATACCATTTGTTGGGAAGGCTGTTGTTTCTACAGCATGTTTTTTGGCACCTATGAAGAATCAGATGGCTATAGCTACAGGGATTTATTTCTGGATCTTCTGTTCCATTCCATTGGTCTGTGTGTCTGTTTTGGCTATTTTTTTGTGCCAGTACTATGCTATTTTTGTTACTGTGGTTCTGTAGTAGAGTTTGAAGTCTGGTATTGTGATACCTCAAGAATTTCTCTTTTGGTTCAGATTTCTTTGGCTATTTGGGGGTCTTTTGTGATTTTGCACAGAATTTTAGGATTTTTTCCCCTAATTTTGTAAAGAATATCATTGGAGTTTGGATGGATATTGCACTGAATCAATAGCTGAATTTGTAGATAGCTTTTGATAAATTTTATATTATGACAATATATAATTTCAGTTTTCATCACATTGGTTTAGATACATAGCTATTGGCTTGCTGAAAAAAGTGCACTGTTAATGACAAAGTAGTACAGATATCAATTAGCTGTGAGCTAATGGTTCACACCTGTATTTTGAGCTTCTCAGGAGGCTGAGATCTGAGGATCTGAGTTCAAAGTTGGCCTGGGTAGGAAAATCTGTGAGACTCTCATTTCCAATTAACAACAAAAAATAAACAGAAGTGAGGCTGTGGCTCAAGTGGTAGAGAGCTAGCTTTAAACAAAAAAGCTCAATGAGAAAGTGTGGACTCTGGGTTCAACCCCAGGACTGGCATTGTAAAAAAGAAAAGGGGGGAAAAAGAAAGATAAAAACAACTATTCGAAAGATTCAGAAAACATTCAAACTAAATTAAAATAATTAAAATATGTTGGTATTTGACTTTTAACTACTGTAATGTTTCTCAAATCTTGGTGTTTTTTTTCATTAGAATTCAATTGAATTTCCATATTCAATATTTTGTGATGATATTAAGAGTTGAAGTCAGGACAAGGGTGCTGTCCTTTAGCTTTTTCATTCGAGGCTAGCACTTTATCACTTGAGCCACAGCTCCATTTCCAGCTTTTGGGTGGTTAATTAGAGTTAAGAATTTATCAGATAATCCTCAGCTCAGACTCCTGAGTAGCTAGGGTTATTGCAGTTGTGAGCCACTGGCACCTGGCTCGTCATATTTAATGTTTTTATATGCCAGTCCTGGGGCTTCAACTCAGGGTCTGGGTTCTGTCTCTGAGCTTTCTTTTTCACTCAAGGTTAACACTCTATCAGTTGAGCCAGAGCTTCATTTCTGATATGTGTGTGTGTGTGTGTGTGTGTGTGTGTGTGTGTGTGTGTGTGTGTGTGTGTGTCAGGGGTGGGGGGGTGATTAATTGGAGATACGAGTCTCATGAACTTTCCTTCCAGGGCTAGCTTTGAACCACAATCCTCAGATCTCAGTCTCATGAGTAGCTAGGATTATAGGCTTGAGCCACTGTCACCCATCCTCATCATATTTCATTTCAACTGTTCTTTCTTGCTTAATTTTTTGCATTAACATACATTCATATTATGAAGGTGCTTCATTGTGCTATTTCCATATATGTACATAGTGTACTTTGAACAAATTCACTTCCTCATTGTTATTTAACTCCTAGATTTTTATTTAGCTGCTAGATAAAAGTTTTAGGGTATTCATATACTATATTTCTTTAACATTGCAATCATCTTGCATCATAGGTATTTTTGTCCTTATATATTTGATACTTGGCATATAGTAGACATTTAGCCATTTTTAAAACATCGTTGTTGAGTAAAACCAGCAAGAGGGCTTTGTAGCTCTCAGAAGGGACAGCTGTGTAAGCAGAGGAAGTTTTGAGTGAATGGTTTTGAAGCTTTGGGAACTAGAATCAGCTTGGTCTAGCACGTGAGGAGCACCAGTGAAGCTGCCTATGTGGGGACTCCTACAAGAGTGCTCACCAGTAAGAGAATCAGGTTACTCCTCAGTCAGACTGCCTGCAGCCCAGATGATGCACTCGACTAATGCCTTACTGGGAAATGAACTATCTTCTTCTGGTTCAGTCTCCAATTTTATCTTCTTGCCATTTATTAATCACATATTAAGAGCCTACTGTGTGCTGAGAAATTAGCTGGATGGTAGGTATAATCAAGAGAAGGAAAAAACATGAAGTTTAATAATTATGCTAGAGGTATTCACAAGTAACCTAAAAAATGATTTGAAATCTTCTCAGGATTCCCCATGGAAAGGCTTTAGGAAAGAACACGGGAGTACACCAATAAGCAGATCTAAAACAAATCCATTATTCACATATAGGATTCTAATCTATACAGCATTTGACATAAAATAGCTGAGACTCAAGAGAGCAGGGAATGACATACTTCCTGTGATCCTTTTTATACAGAGCAGTCTGAGAGGCTTTACTGACATATCCCTCATCACCCCAGAAAGAAGGACTCCAGATCAGACGTCAAAGCCGAAACAACAGCCAGTTGGAGTGACAGCTTTAGAAGACACTGTTTTTAGCTGTGTAATTTCCCTCATATGACGGTAATATGGTTCTGTTATTTGGAGAGTTTTGGCTAATAGAAGGTAGTTTCTCTTTGGAAAGGTCTCTCCATGCTCTCCAAACAAAAGCAACAAATCATAAAAATAAAGTTCTTCTAATCCAGATCCTTCCCTAAGTTGAAAGTCACTTGTATAACCAAAAGATTCTACCAGTGATAGGTTTATCTATCTGGGTTTTACCTGGAGTTTTGGGAGGAGGTGTTTCTTATGCTAAGTTTTAGTACTGAAAGGTAGTCGTGGTGTCTTGAAGTAGCTGAATTGTCCTTTAGATTTTTTTCCTAGGATTCCAGACACAATGTTTTTGTAAAGAACATTTTTTTTTTTCCTTCCAAGCACATGTTAGAATAAAGGTCAGGAAATTCAGTAAACAAGTTAGCCGCAACTTTCATCCAAAGGGACACACATCACAGGTGTTGTTCAGTGCTGCTGGAGTTGGTTTAAACACATTGGTTATGGTTATGTATAGCACTTGAAGTCCAAACATTCACCCCAACTCCATCATCACTTGCTTAGGCTTTCCCAACAAATTCCTCTCGCATTATTTCTTTGCCATGTTTAAACAGTAATGGATTCGAAACTATAACAGAAAAAGAGAAGCAACTCTTTCATTTTAGAAAAAAAGTAAAAGCTTTCATTTCTTTACATTCTTACTCCCCAAAAGGAAGCTTTTAAATACAAATAAATTTGTTAGTGAATTCATCTAGTAATTACAAGAATAAAAATAACACCTTGCCAAATGAAATACTTTTGTGTTTTTATGCAGGTCCTAGGTTCTAAACTCAATGACTAGGGCACTATCCCTGAGCTTCAGTATTCAAGGATAGCCCTTTACCACTTAAGCCATAGCTCTACTTCCAACCTTTTGGTGGTAAATTAGAGATGAGTCACAGCCTTTCCTGGTGGGGCTGGCTTTGAACCGCAATCCTCAGGTCTTAGCTTCTTGTAAAGCTAGGATTGCAGGTGCTCAGCAGGCCAAATAAATTTTTTACTAATTAGGAAAATTGCATAAGAAAATAATCCTATTTTGAACTTTATTAAACTGTGCAAAATAAAAAGATAAGCAATGCCAAACAAATATATTTATATATTAATATATATGTAATACATGTATAATATTGCTATTATACATATATACACATACATGAATATATAGGCTATGATTAGTGACTAGTAAAACTTGCATGCGAATATATGAATACATTTCACATATTATATACATAAAGAAATATCTACACCTTCGTATGTGCTGAGCTTGATGACTTTTCACAAACTTAATACACCCAGTTAACCAGCACATCCATCAGGAAGATTACATCTGACAGCTATACTAGAGGCTCTTCTCTTTTCCTCTCTTTTTCAATACATTCTCAACCTGAAGCCTAACTACCATTCTAGCTTCTAATAACATAAGCTAATTTTCTTTGGTATTTTTTTCTGTGCTTTATATAAATGCAGTTAAGCTGTGCGGTTCATTCTGTGGCTTGATAATGAATAAAGCTGGCTGGAATATGGCCGTACATACCTTTTGCTGAAGATGTTTATGTGTTCCTTTTGGGAATACACTGAACAGTGGATTGAATTACAAATTTCCCAAACTGAGGAAGGTAGCTAGGAATAAAGCCAGCGGACCATGGCACGGCTCCTCAGACTATGCACTGTGGACAGATGCAGGTTCTATTTGTTGTTGGTCCACAATGAGATAAATACAGATGGTGAGAATAAACATCCCAAACTCTTGTCATAATTGGACCTGGCCATAACTTCTTTTGTATTTGGCAAAAAATATTGATCTAGAACAAATTTCAATAAGACACACTTGTTAGGTTGAGAAGCACCACATCTCTAACAAGAGGGCTAATTTGAATCTGTGATGCTTCCAAGTTGAGAGCTTCTAGTCACTTTATCTTGTGATAGATGTCACTGAGCAATGATGGTTTTCTGTACCCTTCAGTTACCCAGAGATATGAGCACATCTTATACCTAAAATTATTGCAGTAAATATACTAAAATTATTTTGGCTCATGGACATATGGGAATGAGAGTAATAATCCTATAAGTATCCCAACAAATCTATGTAGGAAGGATTGTTATGATATACATGCTACCTATGAGATAACTAAATCACAGTGACTGCTCATATATGGATTCTAAGAGAGAGAGAGAGAGAGAGAGAGAGAACCAGGCTTTGAGCCCAGGCAGAAAGGCTCTATGGAGTCTTTCCATTTCCTAACAAATGGGGCAATGTCATTCTTTCTGATGGAGGCATAGAATTCCATTGTGTATATATACCACATTTTCTTGATCCATTCATCTACTGAGGGGTATCTGGGTTGGTTCCATATCTTAGCTATGGTAAATAATGCTGCAATAAGCATAGTTGTGCTGGTAGCTTTAATGTGGTCTTGTTTGTAAACATTTGGGTAAATGCCCAAAAGTGGGACTGCTGGGTCATAGGGGAGCTCTATGTGGAGTCTTTTGAGGAACCTCCATACTGCTTTCCAAAGTGGTTGAACAAGTTTACATTCCCACCAACAATGAAGTAAGGTTCCTTTCTGTCCACATCCCCTCCAGCATCTGTTGTTGTTAGAGTTCTTGATTTTTGCCATTCTTACTGGGGTGAAGTGGTAACTCAATGTTGTTTTGATTTACATTTCTTTTATGGCTAGGGAGGTTGGGCATTTCTTCATGTGTCTATTGGCCATCCTTCTTTCTTCTTCAGAGAAGTTTCTCTTTAAGTCTTTAGCCCACTTATTTATTGGGCAGTTGTTTCTTTGAGGATTTGTTGTTGGGGAATTTAATTTTTTGAGTTCCAAGTATATTTTAGATATGAGACCCTTGTCTGTTGTGTGGTTAGTGAAGATCTTCTCCCAATCCGTGGGCTTTCTATTGATCTTGCTAGCTATGTCCTTTGACATGCAGAAGCTCTGCAACTTCATGCAATCCCATTTGTCCGACCTTTTTTTGATTTGTTGTGTTTCCGGGTCTCTATTAAGAAAATTTCGGCCTGAGCCAAGGAGACCTAGGATTTCTCCTATTCCATCCTGTGATGTTTTCAGAGTGTCTGCTTTGACTCTGAGGTCTTTGATCCAAAGAATTCACATAGAGCTCCCCTATGACCCAGCAATCCCACTTTTGTCCATTTACCCAAATGAACACAAACAAGACCATACTAAAGCTACTAGCACAACTATGTTTATTGCAGCATTATTTACCATAGTTAAGATATGGAACCAACCCAGATACCCCTCAGTATATAAAGCAATCAAGAAAAATGTGGTATATATACACAATGGAATTCTATGCCTCCATCAGAAAGAATAACATTGCCCCATTTGTTAGGAAATGGAAAGACTTGGAAAAAATTATATTAAGTGAAGTAAGCCAAGCCCAAAGAAACATAGGTCCCATGGTTTCCCTTATTTGCAATATCTAGTATATGTATGAGTCAAGCAGAAAAGGTCAGATAATGTGATGTTAAGAAAATGAACCCTTAGATATGTATTTTAATTTTTTTTCTTTCATGCATTTGTTTCTAACGCATTTATAAGATTATTTCTTTGTTGCTTTGTATGTCCCTCCCCCACAGTATAACCCCTGCTTTCACTGTATTTGATGTCGGTATAATTTGTGGAGGGGAAGGGGAAAAACAAGTCGTTTAAATAAGGATACAGGTGGACCTGTTGCAACAATGAGAAGTACAAGTTGTCATGTTGAAAACGAACTTTACAACTTGGGGGGGGGGAGGATTGGTTGGGGAGGAAGGGAGGATGGGAAGGGTAAACAAAGGAGGAGGCCACAATGCTTGATAAGAAATGTACTCATTATCTTGCCCATGTAACTGTAACCCCTCTGTACAGTATTTTCACAATAAAAAAATTTTTTTTTAAAAAAGAAAGGCTCTATGGAGCTCTTACCCTCTTGGTCACTCTGCTATACTGTATATGTAAGATACACATAACCCTGAAATATGAAGATGGGTTTTGTTTCCTCGCTAAATAGTGCTCTTTGCAGATATCTCTACAAGCTTTCAAGAAAAAAGTCTGTCATTCTAAAATATCAACATACTATTTATATTAGAAAAGATCTGATGCCTACAACCTACAGCATTATGATACTTGACCAAATGACTGTTTTCAGAATGATATTTAAAGATAAATAAATGCATCTGTGTTTTTGAATACATAGATATATAGATAGAATATATAGATATAGACATAGACATAAATGTAGATATAGATACAGATATAGATATACACATAGATAGTATGGGAGGCAAAGTGAGGGCTCCACAATCATGCAGATTGCTTGTTCACAGCTGATGCTCTACCAGGTGAGCTACATCTTCAGTTTGTTTGTTTGTTGCTAGTTAATTGATGATGGAATAGGCTTTTCTACCTGGGCTGGTTTAGAATTGCCAACTTCTAAGTCTCAGCTGCCTGAGTAGTTAGGATTTCAGGTATGAACCACTCCCACTCAATCTTTCAGAATTTTAATCTTGAAGTATTTTTTGTTAGATTGATTTCAGCATAGGTATCAATATTATAGATATATACATACATTTTATTCTAAATTTGATCCTTGAACAATCTGCTTTCATTTAGAAAACCAGAAAGTTGATCTTCAGAGCCATAGGACAGACCCCAGTAATAAAGTAATTGTTCCTGATCTCAAAACAAGGTTGGAGAGTTGGAAGCTTTTCCATACTCTGTAGCAATTCACACCCACCCTGAACTGAACATTTCAAGTCTATAAATTTCCAGCCCACTTTAAGAAGTTGGGGATGCCTGAAAGTCATTTCACAGTAGGGTTGATTTGCAGCCAGAATCAACTAGCCTTTAGCCTCCTTTTTGTGTAGCTTGGAAGATTGTATCATCAGATCTGCCTCTCTATATAAAATGTTTCCTGTTTGAGTTTCCTTTTTCAAATGAATGGATTTATTATACCAGAGGACAATTTTACCTAAGCTGTTCTGAGAAGGACATGATGAATGAAAGGTTATAGATCAAACACATTTCCTTGTCCCCTGTCAGCCAAGAGTTGCTTTATGTGTTTCATTTTATGAAGAGCAAAGAAAGAATGACACACATTGAATTTATTGAATAATTTGTATCAGCACTAGGCTAATACATGCATGTATACACAGATATACACAGACCTAGGGTAGCAGAAAATTGTGGGTTAGTTCACATGGCCACTAATCTCACTGGAGGAGTCAAGATGGCATACTCATATGCTAGTCAGTGGAATATAGTAGGGAGAGAACAGTGCTGGATGTTCCAAGAAGCCTTTGTGGACATGAAAACCTGGGCTCTTCAGCAGAATCTGCAAAACACTACTGAATACATGTGTATACCTATTAAACATAGCAGTCTTATTTTTCTTTTTTCTTTTTTTTTTGGGGGGGGGGTAAGTCGTGGGGCTTAAACTAATAGCCTAGGTGCTGTCCTTAAGCTCTTTTGCTCAAGGTTAGTGCACTATTGCATTGAGCTATAATGCCACTTCAGGTTTTCTATTGGATAATAGGAGATAAGAGTCTCATGGATTTTCCTGCCCAAGCTGGCTTTGAACCGCCATCCTCAGATCTCAACCTCCTCAGAAGCTAGGATTACAAGGGTGAGCTACCCAGCACCCTGCTCAGCAGCCATTTGAAATAAGTAGGATTTCATTGTACTTAATCCATTTCACAGTTCCATTAACTTATAGTGCTGCTGGCAACCTCAGCTTTTGTATCCTAACTCCTATCATTGAGTAATACAACAGCCCCTCTTTGGCCTCCATATATCTTGGCTTTTCCACAGGACTGCTCATCATACATCATTCTCAGAGTTTACCCTATTCTGCCTTCTCCCCACCTTAGATACACACACACACACACACACACACACACACACACACACACACGCGCCTTTTATCTTCCTATTCTTCTATATTCCTACAATTACTACATATCTCTATCTATCACTTTCTCCTTAGAAGCATTTCGATTACAACCAGTAGACATTTTAACCAATGAATAAATGAAGAAGGAAAGCATATAGAAGTTTTTATCATTGTTTTACATAAAAATGGTAAATATAATAAAACTCAAATTCTTTGCAAAAGGATGTGTGCTGTTTGTGTTTGTGTATATGAGGATAAGCTGAAAGACATGGTTGGTCAAAAATCTTAGATCACTAACAATGACATGGGCCGGAGCAGGCTGTTACCTGCAAAGTGTGGTGGTAGTATAGCCCCTCCATGGATATACTATATCTTGAGGCTCCAAAATAGAGGTGAAGCAGGTGTTTCTACCTGAAGCTGAGTGCCTACTTGAACAAACAAATGGATGAATTCATGAGATATACCAATCCATATATCTGAAGACCACTTGCCTAAAATTGATGCCTGTATATACAAGGCTATAAGCTTGTACTGTGTCCATAATTTTGCCAGAAATAAGGCTAAACATTCTTTGCATATTAATTCCATTCTTAGGGTGCATTTTTCAGTTTAGGGACAAAATTCATATAAAATATTGATTGAAGACAAGTAGAACACCTTTCTACTCATAATTGTTTCATAACTATATGTTTCCTATAAACTAGCATCACCCTCATTCTGTATGTGTGTGTGTGTGTGTGTGTGTGTGTGTGTATGTGTGTACAGTTGTTTCATGACCTTTGTGAACAACTGAGAGATTCCCATTTGCTAGATTCCCCTCAGTACTTAATTACTAGAAATTTAAGGAACTAGGAGGTTCTGCAGCTGTTGTAAGTTTCTGCTAAATTTTTCTGCTTATCTTCCAGGCTAATAATTTAGAGCTCTGGGCTGGATTCATTCCAGTTTTCAGCAATTAAAAACATCATGAAAATCCTGTTTTCATAACTGGGTGGAACAGTGAACCAAGGCATCCACAATTTTCAGCAATCTAAGAATTGTTGCCATGATTTCACACAAAAATATTGAATATAATGTCTCACATAGAATCATGGACTTTTGCAAATGTTAGATCGTATCAAAGGCATTACCTGAGTCAATCTGTTTAAACCTAGTGAGACTAAGGAAAGGCTAAAGGTCTTAGAGTCATCTTGTTAGTCAGACACAATACTGGGACGGAACCCAGGATCTCCTATTCTCAGTCAGAGCACCTCTCTTTCCTCCATTTCTGCTTTCACTATCCCTTTGAGATTTGAGTCCTTTCAGACCAGAACTCAGGTAATTTATTGGGTATTCTTAACAAAAGAACTCAAGGACAGTATCCAGGTCTATTTTCGATACTCGACATTTCTCTCTGGCAGAATTCCCTCCCTCCTAATACATGAAGAAGGCTATGTGTTTGGAAAAGTATTAACTTATTTCATTTGAGAAGTTTCTAGATGACAGCTGATCAGAGTTATATGCTACTGACTTAAGATATGTTTAGAGATCCATGCAGCCAAAAGAAGCTCTTTGGATCAAATGGATCAAATGAGCCAAATCTCTAGGTGCAATATAGGAAACAAAAGCCTCAAAAATTTAAGAATCATTCATTTAAAATACAAGACTCCTAATGTCATGGGACATGCTATTAATGTTCGTAAGTTTGAACTTGGAATAATATTGACATGAGCTTTTCTTGCTTCCTAAAATAGTGTGGTTTGTTAAAATAGTAAGGTGCATTATTTTGTTTTTCACCATTTTGTTCATTTGGAAAAGTTAAAATAGGAATAATAGGAAATCATTAACCATTAAAAATTAGTTGAAGGCAAGGTTCAGTGAGTTATAGAAAACTAAGTAGTTTAATGAAATGTAAGATTTTTGTGACTTCTATTTTGGAAATACATAGTATTTGCTAAACCAATAAATGATAAAATTGAAATAGTTGGCTACACACAAAGCAAAAACTTTAGAATACTGACATTGAACAACAAAGATTTGGGAAGTCTGCCAGGCACTGGTGTCTCATGCCTAAATTCTTAGTTAAGCAGGGGGCTGAGATCTGGGGATTACACCAACATGGTGTGAGACTCTTATCACCAATTAACCAACAAGATGCTGAAAGTGAAGCTGTGGTACAAATGAGAGAGTGCTAGTCTTGCTCAAAAGCTGAAGAATAGTTCATTTCCAATATACTGTCTTGTGGGAATCATTGTTCCAATGGGTCATCCTGTGTCCTTGTTTCAGTATTTTGATATCCCCTCCACCCCCCAAAATAAACAAATGTATATACAAGATGCAGGGTACCAAATCAATTGCAGTGACAACAGGGAATATACCATAGGAGGAAAAACATAGAAAGGAAACATATTGGAAATGAACTTTACAACTTCGGGTAGGTGGGGGGAGTAGTGAGTGAGGTTGAGGAGGGAAAGGACAGCAGGAGAACAACAAAGAGGGGGTAATAATGCTTGACAAGAAATGTACTCATTACCGTATTCGTGTATCTGTAACCCCTCTGTACAGCATCTTTACAATAGAATTAAAAATTAAAAAACTGAAGAACAGTGCCCAGACCCTGAGTTCAAGCCCCAGTACCAGCACAAAAAGGAAGAAAAGAAACAAAGAAAGAAAGAAGAAAAAAGAAAGAAAGAAAAAAAAAACAAAAATGAAAGAAAGAAAGAAAGAAAGACAAAGATGAAAGAAAGAAAGAAAGGGAGGAAAGAAAAAAAGGGAGGAAAGAAAGAAAGAAAGGGAAGAAAGAAAGAAAGAAAGAAAGAAAGAAAGAAAGAAAGAAAGAAAGAAAGAAAGAAAGAAAGAAAGAAAGAAAGAAAGAGAAAGAAAGAAAGGAGAGAAAGAAAGGGAGGAAAGGAGGAAGGAGGAAGGGAGGAAGGAGGAAAGAAGGAAGGAAGGAAGGAAGGAAGGAAGGAAAGAAGGAAGGAAGGAAGGAAGAACATTGAGAAGTCCTAACTTTTTGAAGTTGGGAGTCATTTGAAAATTCATTGGGAAACTAAATATCTAGAAAAAAATTCATACAGAACATTGACAGTTTCTCCTTGCAACATCTTTATTCACAGAATAATCTGAGAAATAATCTGTGAAATACTAAATGACGTAGCAATAGATAATAATGAGGTTTTCATAATATCTAGTTCCTTGAAATGTGAAAAGCACATGTGGACCTTTCATAACTACGTTAGCCGTATCAGGTGCATGAATGGCCTCCGGAACCATCTGCTCTGTGGCTGCCTATTAAGCTTTCTGTGTTCTCTCTGACAGACTGACTATTCCATTAAAACAAGTGGCTTTTCCAAGAAAAAATGATCTTGGGATTTTCTTGGTCATTAGATAGCTCTATACCAGATAGGAACATGAAATTTTTCTTTGTGTGAGGAAAAAGGAGAGCTTTCCTGAAGTTTGACTCATATTACAAAAATGGGGGGAAAAGGGATTTAAGTGCTTATTTCAGTTCCTTTTCCAAACATGGAAAGTCAAATGGTAGTTCAGCCTCAATCCTTTCAGAGGAAGATCTCATTGCAAATGTAAACTTCACTGCTCAACTCAAATTATTCATATGTGGCAAACAACTCAGACTTTGGGATTCAGACTGCCACATGCAAATCCTGGTTTCAAGACCAGAAGTGTTAGTGATATCAAAAGCAAAAGAATTCTGCTTTTGCTCTCAGATTCTCATTTAACCTATTTCTTTTAAACTGTCTACATTATGGAGCTCTGCATTTTACCCTTTTTGTTATGAATAGGATGGCAAAATTAGTATTCTATTTATTCTTAGGTGACACATGGAGAATTGGTAGTAAAAATGGAGTTTAAGCTCATGGCCTTTGAATTACAAGCTTAGATTCATGGGGCTAATTGGCCTCACTGTTTGCTACTGCTGCTGTGCTGTGGAGACAGATCAAATATACTTCATATTTGACCTGAGCCTTCTCCAAGGGTGAAAGTAATATAGGGTGTGGGGTGTGTGTGTATGTGTGTGTGTGTGTGTGTGTGTGTGTGTGTGTGTGTGTGTGTGTGTGTGTGTGTGTGTGTGTGACATCAGAAAACATCTATAATTCTATCTTTATAATCTGATATTCTGGGAGCCTGATAGTTTGAATATTTATTCATCCTTTGTAGCTCTTAAAGTCATTATGAAAACCAAGATGGCCTTGATTGTAACTGCAGACTTCTATATCCATTCCTCTTGTGAATCTTTTATTTTCTTTTTTGGAAGCACTGGAACATATTGTGTATTAGCTACTTCCTCAGATCATAACTTCCTCAGATCCATAATTGCTTACCAAGGAAAGAGAAAAGGACAATTATTGAGACAGGGTAAGTGGAATTCAGAAACCTTTCTTAATTAATTAGCATATAAAAGTCTCTCTCTCTCTTTCTCTCTCTCTCTCACCCTCTCCACACCTCTGACAAACTGATATAGAGCTATAGATTTTTTGTTGTTGTTTGAGTTAATAATAGTCCACTAATTTTGTTAATCCTTTTCATTTTGTTTTGTTTTTTCAGGAAGGAACTCTGTATAGCCCAGCTGGCCTTGAGATCCTGCTGCATCAGCCTCTGGAGTTCTGGGATACAGATCCATGGCTCTACGTTTTCACTCTTTTGATGCTTAAATTTTCACAGATTCAGGGGGGCTGAGCTGGAGGATTGTCTCAAATGGTAGATCAGAGCTCTGAACAATGAACACCTGAGAGCCTGAGTTCAAGGCCTAGTGGTTGCACACGCACACACACACACACACACGTTTCATTTTGTGTAGTATATAACACACGAGCCTGGAGGCTGGGAGGTACTATAGTAGAATATTTTATTTATTTCAGACAATGAAGGCATTTAATAAGGCACTTTATTGATGACTCTATTAGTAAGAATTTCAAAGCAGAGGTTTAGGGACTGACAGGGGCCTTGGTATTAAGTTGTTTTTGTTTTTTTACTTTTTAAATTTTTTGCCAGTCCAGGGGCTTGAATTCAGGGCCTGGGCACTGCCCCTGACCTTCTTTTGCTCAAAGCTAGCACTCTACCACTTGAGCCACAGCATCAGTTCCAGTTACTTTGTTTCTGTGGTACTGAGAAATCAAACCCTTGGCTTCATGCATGCTGGGCAAGCACTCCACCACTAAGCCACATCCCCAGCCCCGGGCCTTGGTATTAAGAAAGGAGGATATTCCACAGGGCAGATCACTTTTGAAGTGGTGAGTTTCTTGGCAGTCTGGACCTCTAGCCCCCTTTTCCTCTTCCTGTTTTATATTTCTGTCATTTAACCCAAGGGCATTTAGAAATAGGCTGCTGACTTGTACTTTTTTTTTTTGTAGGTCGTGGAGCTTGAACTCTGGGCCTGGGCGCTATCCCTCAGCTCTTAAGCTCAAGGCTAGCGCTCTACTACTTGAGCCACAGCGCCACTTCTGGTTTTCTGGTGGTTTATTAGAGATAAGAGTCTCACAGACTTTCCTGCCTGGGCTGGCTTTGAACCACAATCCTCAGATCTCAGCTTCCTCAGTAGCTAGGATTATAGGCATGAGCCACCAGTGCCTGGCATGACTTCTACATTTTTTTAAAAGTGGTTTTCCAAAAGTTATTTGAAAGGGAAAAGCATGACATTACAAGGAGCATATCCCAAGTCTACACTCTTAGGGAACAATGGCCCTTTCTGTTTGTTTTCTCCCCATATGAAACTGCATGTAGACCCCTTCCCCTTGTTCTTTCGCTGCAGAACTGCACATGGACCTCCCTAGAAGTTCCCACCTAGCACCTGTAACCCAAATAACTGGCACATCTGGAAGCAGTGGAAGGTCCCCCAGGCTCTGAGGCCACGTCCTCATCCTCTGAGGTCACTTAGTCCTATGCTTCCATCGTGCCTCCTCTCCCCTGGTACAATGCTTGAGCATATTGTTTTAATTGCACAGAGTGAAAGTTTTATTGTGACATTCCCATACGTATATACATATATTTGATTCCATTTGCCCTCTATTTTGAGCAAATTTTAATAGCCATCTTTAGGTCCTTACTGTAAATCCAGTCATTAAAAAAATACCTTTGTGCCAGGCACTGGTGGCTCACGCCTGTAATCCTAGCTACTCAGGAGGCTGAGATCTGAGGATCATGGTTCAAAGTCAGCCTGAGCAGGAAAGGCTTGAGACCTTTATCTCCAATTAATCACCAGAAAACTGGAAGTGGTGCTGTGGCTCAAGTGGTAGAGCACTAGCCTTGAGCTGAAGAGCTGAGGAACAGCACCCAGGATCAGAGTTCAAGCCCCACGACTGACTAAAAAACAAAAAACAAAACACCCTTTGTTTCTGATTTTTAGTTTATTCACATCATACTTTTCTGCTAATTCATATATCTGGTAGGAATGTACAGCCTATATTATATACCATGATAGATTATGGGATATCATTTAACAATAGGACTAAGATCACCTGCAGAAACACTATCAGAAATCAAAAGTAATAATTGATAAACAAAAGTAAGCTGTAGAAAAGCAAATACATTAAAAACAAAGAGTCAAAAAGCAAAGTTTGTGGGGTTACTTATTTCTATTGTATCACTACAGCGTCTAAAGACACCATTTTGTAGCATGGCATAATCGTTAACGATTAAACTGTTGACCTACATGAGCCAGTAAAGTTTCCAGAATATTCAGCACATTTGTTTACAAAGTAGAGAAATGCAAACCACACAGAGATCCTGTATGGTCTTTATTCCAGGAGATTTCATCAAGGTTCCTTACTGCCCTGGGGCCTTGGCAAAACCTCCTCAAAAACATGGAATTAAAAAACACAAAAAAAGATTAAAGAAAAAGAACATGGAATATTATTTTCTTTTCCTTTCTTATCACCTGGCTAATTACTGTTTGCCTTTTAGCTTTTAATTTATTATAACTTCCCCATGAAGATCTTCCCTGATTTAGAACATAGCTCCTGTTAAACCCTCAGATTGGACCTTAGGCTTGGCCTTTGTAATTCATGCTTAGTCATAGTTACAGCACTTTCTATGTTGTTTTTTCAGTACTCATCAACATCTTTAAACTCAGTTCTGTGAATGCACTGATCATATATATCTTGCTGATTGTTGTTCTATATATATCTTGTTGATTGTTGTTCTATTCAGTGAATGCACTGATCATATATATCTTGTTGATTGTTGTGACATGTATCCAATAAAGAATATTCTGATTATATATTAGTCAAACAACCACAAAAAGCAAAGTTTAAGTGTTGACTTGTTTACAAAACTTTAGCCTTCAGCAAAATGTGCAGAATGACTGAATTCATTAAGTACGCATATACATTTCTTAGTACCAGTATGCAAGTTGAACACATGTTGAATGAATGATGCTAAATAACAAGTTAGACTTTGGTTCTGTTTCCTGAAAGCTAGTGATTTTTCTGTACCTGAAGCGCTGCAGTAACTAAACAGTTCCACATCTAATTAGACATTCAAACAGAAAGTTTAAAGAAAGATATTGAACAATCTCAAATCTTGTCGTGTCAGTGTTGCAAATGTAAAGAAAGTGTTATGTACCCATTGGCCTTTTAAGCCCCCAAGTAATTCCCCCTTTTTACTCTTTTGGACCATAAACATCCATAGACTCAAACTGCCAAATTATTCCCCAAATGGAAGCTGGTCCTTTTCTGTAACTGACGATATGTATTTGTGGTAGCTAGAGATGAAATGTTTTACTTAGGAGGAAAAGCAAAGACTATGTTTTAATGTAATGGAAAATTAGGAATCTTAAACAACTTGCTCATCACTGGGAATTTTGGGGAAAAAATAAAAGCATTCTACTTAACAGTTTTCACGCGGGGCTCATGAATCTTCTGAAAGTGGTTGTTTCTCCAGTTCCTTACTAATGCACTGCTGGGACTCACACCAGGTGTTTCTTACACTGATTTCCACCCAGAGCAACTTTATCTGAAAACCCATCACCTTCACACCATGCAAATGCAACTCCATTCACTGGTGTCATTAAATTAGCTCAGTCTCTACTACTGGGTCCAAATAAAGCAAACCGAGTGGCTGCTCTCAAATAATGACTAAGAACCCCCCAGTTCTTTTGCCTGTTTGACTCTTTTTAATGAGAATTCAAGCTGTTTAAATTTAGAAGGTTTTTTAAAGGTGTCCTGACATATTGAAAGAATTAAATAAGAGTCACATTAGCAATTTCGTTAAGCAAAAAAAAACAATAGGGCAGTATTTTTGAGTGAGAAATTTAAGTTTGTAAATACTTTCAAGTTCACAAACAATACCCATTTATCCTCTTACCAATGACTTAACAAAATGCCACTCCACATGAGGAACAAAGTTACTCCAAATGGATTTGGCTTCTCCTATCAAACTTCCCCCATGGGTTTCCAAAGTTGAAGCAGACTTCTATTCCTGTATACTACACCTTGGTGAGAAATCCCTTGACACATTCTTTCCTTTACTTTAATATAAGAGTTGGCCTTGAAATCTTTCTGAGTTAGAGACTTCCTTTTCAAATCTCAGGTAGTTCTGGCAACCGAGAATAGAACACTATACCAGTCTGCGCCATAACCTGTTCCAAGGGTAATTCAGTAGGATTTTATTCCATGCTGAATGTATATGAGAACCCCAGACCAAAGATCTTTGTTGAGCCATTTAAAAGTTAGCACATTCTTTCTGATGGAGGAATAGAATTCATATATATGTGTGTGTATATATATATATATATATATACACATATATATACTAAACATATATATACACATATATATGTGTATATATATATATATGTTCATATATATATTCATATATATTCATATATATATGAAAAAAGTGATGTATACACACACACACACACACACACACACATCACTTTATTTTTGTCAGTCATGGAGCTTGAACTGTGGGCCTGAGCACTGTCCCTCAGCTCTTCAGCTCAAGGCTAGTGCTCTACCACTTGAGCCACAGCGCCACTTCCAGTTTTCTAGTGGCTGTGGAGATAAGAGTCTCATGGACTTTCCTGCCCAGGCTGGCTTTGAACCGTGATCCTTAGATCTCAGCTTCCTGAGGAGTTAGGATTATAAGCGTGAGCCACAGGCACCCAGCTATACCACAACTTCTTGATCCATTCATCTACTGAGGGGCATCTGGGTTGGTTTCATGTCTTAGCTATGGTGAATAATGCTGCAGTGAACATGGCTGGGTTGGTAACTTTAGTAGGACCTTGTTTGTAGTCATTTGGGTAAATGCCCAGGAGTGAGATTGCTGGATCATAGGGGAGCTCTACGTTTAGTCTTTTGAGGAACTTCCATACTGCTTTCCAGAGTGGTTGGACAAGTTTGTACTCCCACCCACAATGCAGTAGGGTTCCCCTTTGGTTACATCCCTGCCAGCATCTGTTGTTATTAAATTTCTCGATAATGACCATTGTAACTAGTGTGAGGTGGAATCTCAATGTTGTTTTGATTTGCATTTCTTTTATGGCCAGAGATGTTGAGCATTTTTACATGTATCTCTTGGCTATTCATATTTCCTCTTTAGAGCAATCTCTCTTTAAGTGTTTAGCCTACCTGCTAATGGGGTGATTGATTTTGGTGCCCTGGGTATTGTATATTTTATCTGAATTAGGGTGGGGAAGCAGAACAGCAACTGGTGAGACAAAGGGTAAACCAAGGCATCAGCAATTCTCATGACAATATGTTGGAAATTAACTGTACAATTTGGGGGCGGGACTCAAGGGGGAAGGAAAGTGGGAGAAAAATGAGGGAAGGGGAAACAAGTTTGACAAGAAATATACTCACTACTTTACATATGTAATTAACTTTCTGTACATCACCTTGATAATACAAATTTTAAAAATAATAAAATTATATTAAATAAGTAAAGAAAAAGTACTATTTTAATTGGTTGGAGAAATGAGATACAAATGATAAACTAAAATAAAGGGAAGACAACCTATCATTCCAGTGTGAAAAGAGAGAAAGGTAAAATGGAAGAAATTCAGAACAAGCAATGTGAGAATGAATACAATTCAGGAAGAGAATTCGCAGTAGAGGGAATCTGTCTCAGCTATGTCTTCTAAATTCGATCAGGATTCACTCTAATATGACAGATTGTGTCCTGTATTCTCAGGAAAGGCATGAACTGCCATCTCCTCTATGAAGGTATGAATACCATTTCAGAGTCATTGATTATACAACTCTCCCTGCTAAATCGACCACATCCTGATGCACATAGGGAGGAAATACACTTGGCTGGTGAAGTAATCTGGGACCATAAGTATGTTCTAGCTAGAAAGGATTTGTATGTTTTCCCTAGTCTCTTAGAAGGTAGTAAAATGTTTTCACTTGGAAGTTGTATGCAAAGCATTCTGAAAATAGCCCTTGGTCACCGAACATCAGCTAACTTACAGTAACAAGAAAACTCAAATCCTAAATTTGTTTGTTTTATTTCCACTATGATGTCCAGAAAGGAAGGTGAGTAGAATTTCTCCCTGCCTCAGTATGGTCTTTTTGGCAAGCATTGATTCACATGGATGTCTTAGTGGGTGAGACAGATCTAATGGCTCTCTCCTTAGAGGGATAGTGCTCCCTGTTTCTCATCAGGACAAAGAATGATACCCTATCCCATCCCAATTCTGTGTTCAGAGAGAGATGCCAGTGTTCGCTCTTCTGTGGACCAATTGGGGTTATACCACCTTCTTTGTCTTAGGCTACTAAAATCCTACACACAAATTTCTAGAAGTATCTGCTCCTCTGTCTGCCTTCTTCAGGAAAGGAGAGCAAAAGGAGTCCATCTCCTTGCTTTCAAACAGAAACAGGTAAGTAGTTTGTATCTAGAATTTTAGATCCCTCTAAGGGAAATGTTTGAATCATCGACTTTCTTTAACCAACTAGGACCACCCACAATGTGGTCCTTACAGTAAATTGCAAATAGCCATTAACAACTGAAGATCATTTCTAATTACTTTTAAGGGTTCAAATAACTCTTAGAGTGGTTAGGTACAACACAGGTGCTTTTACAGATGTGTTGGATGAAGGAGGTTAAAAATCGCTTATATAAATATATTTAAAATATCATGTAATATATACACCCCACACCTATAGTCCCAACTGAAATCACTTCCCAGCCATTAAGCATTATAATCAAACATTAACCTCTTTGATCCATCAGGAAAGTGTTATAACAATGGCATGGCAGCAAAAATTAGATATAGGGACCATAGAATTTAGAAATGGAAATTAATCCAACAAAGCTCCTAAGTACTGGTGATGTTAGGATTTAACATATAGTCTATGACACATTAAATAGGTAAACACTGGGTTTAATTGTTCATTTAAGAAATTCTTTTGAGTCTCAAGAAGCCTCCAGTAAGAACACACATACTCAATCAAACTGAAAATATGGGTGATTTATGGTACTCAGTGGGTACTTACTGAGAAGGAAACCACAGCAGGTCTCAGTTCAGACTTGAATATGGCCCTCTCAAAATTACTACTAACTGCTTAAAAAAAAGTATACATGTGTGATTCTAGGTCTGGTTTGTTTTTAATGATATGATGGTAACTGAGACCTTCCATTTACCTGCTTTAGAAGCCATAGGCCTATGCTCAGAAAGCCAAATTCTCAAGTGAAAACGAAAACAATGAGCTCCCTATTTTTTTGGACTTGCAGCAGACAGAAGCAAAATTAGGGCTTTATCTTGAAGCTAGACATTGCCATAGAGAACTGATATGTGGAGAGGAAAAGTAAACTTTGCTCTGTAGAAGACTGTATATGTCCTTGATAAGACCATGTATGAGGCAAAAAAGAGAATGAGGGAAAGAAGCTGAAGAAGGGAATTAAGGGAAGGGAAGGGAAGGCAAGGGACAAATTGCCACAATTCTCACCAGGGTCACATACAAGTTAGTCTTTTAGTGTTGTTTTTTAGTAATATCCTTTAGGATATTTTATACTCAATCTTCTGTATATGCTATCATTTTAGTACTTCTTGTCTTCTGATTTCTTCCATTTTCAAGGCATTAATTATCTCTGTAGTCCCCCACCCTCACCCCTTCCATCACTCACTTCCTTACTATGCTATTCCATTCTTATAGCTTTCTTTCTAAAATTTCTTTTCATTTTTTTTTCTTCCTGTTCTATACAGTTTGAAGAAACTTAAAGAAATAAGTACCTGACACATTTCTTTCCCCATGACATCTTATTGGTTGTGCGTTACTCAACCTCAGGATGCTACGGCAAAAATGCCTGAGAAAAGCAACTTACAGGAACAAAGGTATATGTGGGCTCAGAGTTCCAAAGAGGTTTAAATGCTTGGCCAAAATAGGTCAGCCATGTAAGACCAGAGCCCTGGGGTCCTGAAACACGGGGGCAGGACACTAAAATGGTTAACTGTGAGGATCTTGTCCTTGTAGAACTCACCGAGCTTGAGTTGGTGCTCCACCCTTCCTTAGTGCTGGAGGAATTCAGTCACACAACACAGACAGCAGGGGTCCCTCAGGAGCAGTCCCACCCATTTCTCTGGCTGCTGGTTAATGAAGAGATTCGGCTTTATTTTTGGTGTGTCTATTTGCTTTGCTTTATATTTTTAAATTCATAATCTTTCCTACAATAGCCAAAAGGTAATTATGACATAAGAAACTATTGGAAAACAAAGGAGAGAAGCCTAAGAGACAGTAGATCAATCTGAATGTGATGATATAACTTTGGTGAGAGAGAATGCTGTATAAGGGAAAGAAAAGGAGGGAGGAATTCTATACAGAAGCATGGGATATGTGAAGGATTACAGACCTTGGAAACTATGGCTTTTTGTGATAGCTGAAAGCCATCAATATACCAGAAGCATAAGAGCTATCCAGGAGTATTGAAAGCAAAAGGGCTGGAATGTAGCTTAGCCATGGAACACCTGCCTAGCATACCCACAGCCATGGACTTAATTTCCAGCACTGCAGAAAGAGCTGAAAAGCTTCCAGCTCAGAAAGTGGTTCAGAAGTGGTATCAAGTGTTTGAATGTTAAAACAAAAAGTTAAGCTTTTGTAAGGAAGGCTATGAGCCACCTCAAGAAGATTTTTAGCAATGGAAAGAGAGTAAATTATGTGGTCATGTTTGTGTTTGTTAAAGATTACTCACTGTCATAAAATTATATATGTAGCATAGCACAGTAGTTATTCTTGTTTTACAGTAACACAAATGAATTTTCAATGAAGACATAACAAACTTTTATGTCATTAGATGTCATAAGATTTATAAATAAACTTAGGTTTGCTACCCTCCAAAACACGTTTGTAAAGATTATGTGGCTGGTTTAGAAATTTCAGCCATATTGAATTCATTAGATTCTTACTGTGAATCCTGAGTTTTCAGAGAGAAGTTTTTAAAAGTAGGAATGCCAACTTAACTTCTAGTGTTAGTGAATATTTTTCATTCACTATTTTGAAGAAAATGACTATATAATGCTATTTACAAAGATTTAGGATGCAAAGGAAATTATAACAGGGCAAAAGATGTGGAAATTAATTTGTTTGTGAATGAAAGACATCTTTTCAATACAAATTTTTGAAATAACTGACTTGCCTTTGATACCTATGTCTTCTTGGAACTTCACTTTAATGAAGATAATTATTAAGATAATAAACAAAAAGATTATCTAAAGACTAAAGATAATTCCACTGATGACACCTTAGTGTGGTTTCACCTTCTTATAAATTACTTTCTACATATTTTTAGGTAATTGTTTTCTTTTTCTTTTGGTTTGCTTAGAGAAATAGTAAATAGGTAAAAAGTTGGTTCCATTTAGTTACTTCCTAGAAGGTTGGAATTTAAGTGCTGTTAAAAACATTATTTGATACTTCAAACTTGGGAGGGTGCTAAAGCAACACAGAAAGTGAAAAAGATTTATTATGTTTTGGAACACATAGATTTTGGATTATTTAGAGTACAGGGTAATGGATTGAGTTCTTTTCTGGAGTTTTCTCTGAGATTTTTCAAGTGTGGGGATAAATATTCTTTTATATCTTTTTTATTTGCTACTGGGACATTCAAATGGACTTAATGAGCATTGAAAGAATCATGTCATGATTGGACAGTTTGACTCATCAGTGTGAAAACAGCTTTGTCATGGCTCCCAATGGATTCCCAATGAAGCCAGTATATTCAATTCCAGATACTTCCTAAAAGCCATCAGTGTAATAAATTAGAAGTATGAATCTTTCATATAGTGTATTTGACCCCAGTTGGTAATATGACTTTCACCCAAAGCAAGAATTTTCAGAAATACTAAGTGCAATTGGAATAACACAACAGATACCATGATATCAGGTTTTTCATCTCCAGTATGCTGTTGCATAAGGAATACAGGCAGTTCCAGGAGAGTCTTCTCAAGTCTGAAGCTTTTATATTGGGATTCTCACTTACATAACCAAAAGAGAAGATGGAAAATAGGCTGGGAAATGAGTCTGGATAGAAAACCTGAAGTGCGTTAGGAACTTGTCCAATGAACAGTGTGTTGCACAGCCAACAAAGCCAGACCAGCCTCTTTGTCACAATGGAAGAGTTAAAAGACAACCAACAGCTGCTCTCCTTTCTCCTGAGGACAGAAGAGGAAATCGGTTTACACTGGAGCAGAGGGACTTAACCTGATATATGAAAGGATTTTTGCCTTAAGGTAAAGCTTTCTCAGGACCAGTGTAATCATACCACTTGCCTCTGTTATTCAAAAACACAGAATCTAGTTATCATCTTCTCCTGGTGGATTAAAAAATCAGTGGTCCCTAGACTACCAGAGGTCTATCAAATGGCATTCTTAAACACTACTTTTCTGTTAGGAGAATGGTATAGTAGTATCTCTCTTACTTGTCTGAGATGCATTGTATTTACAACTTGACATGTTAGACAGAAACCCCTGTATACAACTATTTAAAGGTAACTAAAAAATGAAAAAAAATATTTTTTGAAGAATGAGTGGAATTATATTGGTTCAATATAATCTGGTGTTGGTTCAGGTGCACTTATTTTAAAAGGTGCTTCTGAATCGCTTGTAAATTAATGTTTGTGAATCACTAGGATATAATTTTTTAACATTCATTCATCAAAATTCTGTTCAAACAAAACTATGGTATATCCCCTGTTGTCACTGTATTTGATTTTGGTAGCCTGGCATTGTATATACATTTATTTGAATTAGGGAAGGGAAGGGGAACAACAGAATGGTGAGACAAAGGACAAGGGGGGACCAATGCAACAGCGATATACACAAGACAATACGTTGGAAATGATCTGTACAATTTGGGGGGGGGGGTTGGAGGGAAGGGAATGTAGGAGAAAAATGAGTGAAGGGGTAACAAGTTCAACAAGAAATGTACTTATGTACTTACGTATGTAACTGGAACCCCTCTGTACATCACCTTGACAATAAAAAGTATTTTTTTAATGGATCAAATGGGAAGAAATGGAAAATTAAAAAGAATCAGTAATGAAAAGACAGGAATGTATTTCTTCTCAAGGTGAAAATAAGGTATACTTAAATAAATTTAGTGTTCATGTACTGCTAGGTTAGAAGTCTAACAATATTTATGTATATATGTATATGTGTGTGTATATAAATATGTATATGTGTGTGTATATATATACCCATACATATACATATTGCCTTGGCACTTCTAGCCTCATAAAGCCTTTATGTTACTTACATAAAAAAATAATAATATTTGCATACAGACTGAGGGCAAATAGTACATGGTAAGTATTTGTAAAATAAAACTTGAAGGTCTTTGATCTGAAGAAAATGGAAGTATAGTAATAAAATCCCAAGAAGTCTACAAACACATGAGGTCATTCAACTTAAAAAGGAAAAATTCTGTTAAGTGAGTGTAAAATGTCACAATCATGTTTCCATGGCCTCCTGGACATGTGTTTATCTGTCTGTCTTCACAGTAAAAATGGGAAGGACTTACTTTATAAGCAATAAAAATGAAGAGATCTGACTAGTGGTAGTCATTTTATTTATTTTTACTTTCTCTTCCTTCTTGGATCTCTCTCTCTCTTTTTCTTTTTGTTGGTTGTGAGCTTGAACTTACAGCCTCAGTGCTGTCCCTGAGCCTCTTTGTGTTCAAGGCTAGCTCTCTACCATTTGAGCCACAGCACCACTTCCAGTTTGTTTGTTTGTTTTTTGGGTGGTTAATTGGAGATAAGAGTCTCATGGGGACTTTTCTGAACTGGCTTGCTTTGAATCCTGATCCTTAGATTTCAGCCTCCTGAGTAGTAAGGATTGCAGGCATGAGTCACCAGTGTCGGGCTTCATTTTATTACACACAGATAATTATATATCCAATTGATTTATTATTTATAGGATTCATGTGTTCTTTACTCATTGATGTCACAAGGCTTAAATTCTCTTTAACTTCATTGAAAAATAAATTCAATGCTTTCAACATTTCCTGCCTTCCTTCAGTATTTTCCTGCTAGCTCACTCCTAACTGAAGGAGGTAGCACAGATTCAAAATTTGTATTAGACCAGATATTTTGATTTGGGTTAGGTATGTTCTGCTTTCCATATTCATGATAGGTGGTATTTTGCTAGTTTTCAGGGCATGGGGAAGGTCATGGAGGCTGTCTATAAATAGCAGCAATCTCAGGGGGATAAAGAACAATTCAGTATAGGTCAGTATAGACATTTTGTGGCTTTTCTGAATATGATGTCAGTCTGGGCTTCAAGGAGCATCTCTAGCCTATTGACAGTTCATCAGCAAAACCATCAGCCATATATCTAGCCTCTTTTTGAAGTTTCTGAATATAAATAGTTCAGCCTAGATCCTTAAAACAGACACATTCCTATGATAGATACCAATCTTTGGCAAGAATGATTTACATACTTTGGGTACAACTAACAAAGGCTTGGGGTGTGGCCTGAGCTCAAACTCCAACTACTACCACTGATCATAGGTAGGAAAGTAGGCAAATAGATAATGGGCAGAATAAAATAAGCAGCAAATACCTTGAACATTCTGAAGTTATGAAAAGGAAATCTCTTACCGAGACAGTTGGATTTTTTTTTAAGAATTTTTTATTTAATTGAAAGCAAACCAGAAAATAACTGTGTGGCTCAATACAGAAACATCATTTCAGGTACAACAAACTCAAAAAGTTAGAGTTTATTTTTTAAAGGAGCTATGTAAGAATTTATGAATGGTACCTTGTCCCCATATTAGACAAGAATTCTGAAAGGCTAAAAGGTTGGTCCTCAGAAGTTTACACTTGAAAGATCCACTCAAGCTGCTTGTTTCCCCTAAGGGCTGGCCCAGCCAGTAGGGGACTCAGCTTATTCAAGGCTCATCTTCCTAGGGGGACTTGCTTTAAAACTGTAATTGTACACTTGAGGAAATCTTGCTTATGCATAGTGATGGAGAGTGTGGAGTTCGATCAGCTTGGACAGTGATAGCAGCAAGACTCTAGGCTGATTATTTCTTAAAAGAACAAAGATGTTTATCTCAGATCATCCTGTAGTTAGCCTTTAAATGCACTTGATTCCAGAAAGTCCTAAATGCCACTTCCTGCCACCATTCACTGAGAGGCTTTCCAAAGCCAAGCCAGGCCAGTGGCATGCACTGAAGACCAGTGTCATCACTCATGGTTTGGAGAGCCGCTGTCAGATTTCTTTTTTTTTTTTTCCCTTCATGCTCTCTGTTTTTCCTCACTTCTGATACGGATTAAAGTCTGTACTCACAGCTCTCTCAAATAATTCAAGGCTATTTGATCCTTCAGTATTTATCCATTATTGGCTCTGTTTACCCAAGGGAAAATTAAGTGCAGGGCCTTAGAACAGTGAGTGCTTTAATACACGGATGCATATGCTGAGCTCTGACAGATGTTGGTCTTTGGGAACAACAGAGGGGAGGCTACGTCATTGGCTTGGGAAGCTGCTCCTGCAAGCTGACTGATCCTGCAGGTGCCAGGCAGCAGGGCCGTGAGCAGTGAGTAGTGGTGAGAAAAATATCTAGTGTAGTAACAATGGCCCAAATATTCTATTTCACACACACACACACACACACACACACACACACACACACACACAGCCAGCTGGTAGAACATGCTTAACAGTGCCCTGGGGAGAAAAATAGTGGTTCTAAGAGGTTTAAAGTTTAATTATATATTAGTTTAATTTTATGCTTTCTAGTGAAACAATCTTATTTAATCTTGCTACTGAGTAGCATTAGATCTTTCTCTTTCTTTCTTTCTTTCTTTCTTTCTTTCTTTCTTTCTTTCTTTCTTTCCTTCTCTACCCAGGTATGGCCAAATGCATATTAGGCAAGGTGGATTTTGTACAGGTTGATAAAGTGGTGTGTGCGTGTGTGTGTGTGTAATATGTGTGTGATGTGTTTTGTGTGTGTATGTGTGTGTGTAATATGTGTGTGATGTGTTTTGTGTGTGTATGTGTTTGTGTGTGTAATATGTGTGTGTAATATGTGTATGATGTGTTATGTATGCTTAAGATAAGAAAAACCCCTTTTGGCACATTTTGGTAAAGACTCCTTTGTTTTTGCATTTAAAAATAGGAATTTGGGTGGGGGTATTCTAAGAGCCCCTTAATGGCAAAATGACACCGTGTAAGTTCAGTGTTCTGATTGCCCTGGCCATGTGTGTGAGTGGGCAAATGCAGAACTGGCTAACTATCCCCAATCATCAGGAGAGGCAGGAGTCAGTCTGGCACCTCTGACTGAGGCATAGCATATGCTTCCCGTGGTGGGTGCTGGTGTGCCCACCAGAAGCATGCCGCTGGCCCAGCCCTGAGCTCCCCATGTAATTTACTGGCTCTTTTTCCAAAATGTGAAGAAACCCAGAGACTTTGAGAACATTAGCAAATCTTTATTTTTGTGGTGTGTGTCCAGTTTTGTTTTGTTTTTTTCACTCACCACCTATTACTTATTGTGTAAATGACCAGCACTATTTGATCTGAGGAAGGCACCCTCCTAGGACTGTCTGAGTAGATGGTATTACTGTCCTGTATGTAGTCTCATCACTAAAAAGAGCTACAACCATGGAGCCGCTCTGCAACGATTCACACAAAGCTCTGCTGCTTTCCAAGTAAACTTAATAGGTTCACTTCTTTTCTCTAAATCAGTTGTTGGTGGGAAAATTAAGCAAGCCAATCCATTTAAGTGCTTAGATTAGAACTGGCACATATTGCATACCTAACACAAATTACTTTATTTGATTACCGAATTCCTAATAACCTCTCCTTCTATCTGTACCCAAAGTGCAAAACCATGACATCCAGAGGGAATCCTTGAAATTTTCTTTTCTTCCAATCACTCAGATTCTGGTATTAGGCATCTGTCAGGTACTCTGTCACAAGTATCTGGTCTGCCTGAGACTTTCACTTTCTTATCTGTTCCGTCACCCATCAGCCTGGTCTGAACTCTTCACCTCAGCTCCATTCCATGTTGTTCCAGCCCTGACACCTGCCCTGCTTCTCAAACTAGACAGCCTTGGACACCCACCCTCATTTGGCTCAGACTTACTCTGGTACCTGTGGCCTGCTCTACTCTACATGTTGTGACTTTAAGTAGCTAAAAAGCTCCCTTATGGGATTTTAACTTAAAGGACTTGAATCAAGTTATTTTACACTCAGGTGACAGAGAGATTCCTTTTCAAGAAGACGGAGTACCTACTCAGTAAAAGGTGCTCTCTAGGGACACTTAGAAAATAAAATCTTAGGCAGTTTAGTGTTTAATGAGGAAGAAAGGAAATAACAAAAAGCTGTCTGATGGAATGTTCAGTTTCTTTTGAACCCTGATTTTTCCAAGCGGCTGTGATAGAGTCACCACAGAAATGATCATTTAAGGGATGTTTATAGATCTTTCCTCTGTCCTCTAATTGGCCCTATGAGCTATGTAGGGTCCCCTGTCCCAGTAAAGCTCAGAACTGCCACGGTTATTTCAGAGTTTGTTAAACAAACAATAGTCACCACAGTGGTAACAGTCATCCTTCCAGGGAAATGTCTTCCACATTCCCAAGGCTGAGGTGGGCTGATACAGGTCAATTCAGGATAAAAGCAGTTTCTGAGTTCAAGAGACTCTCAGTATTCTTAGAATTATTGGCCCTTAGGAAAGGATAGCTCAATTAGATGCATGGCCACTTAAAAATAGAAAACTTGTGGATAAGTTATTTAACCTGTCTTAGTAAACTAGATCTTCTGTAGCAAGATACTTCAGACAAGGAGGTTCAAACATCATTTGTTTCTCCAAGTGCTAAAGGCTGGGAAGATTGAAATCAGTTTACTAGGGTGATTGGTTGTAGGGACACCTGGCATCTCCTCCCATGGGAGAGAACACAAGCTCTAGCCTCTTCTTTCCTCTAAGGACTCAGAATCCACTAGGGTAGCTCTTCATGACCTCATCTTACCTTCCAAAGGCCTCTGCCTCTACATACCATCATATTGGGGGGGGGAGTGTTAAGGCTTCTATGTGCAAGATCATTTTTAGGGGGGGAGAGCCAAAATATAGCTTATATAACACTTTCTAAGCTGTAGCTGTCTCACCTTTTTAATGGGCACATGCAATTTGATAGGTCATACACTTTTGTTAAGATTACATGAGATGATGCAATAAGACTTGACACAGCAAAAAACAAATCTTAGATAACAGAGTTGAAAACACCTGTGACAAAATCAAATACCGTATAGATACCTTATAGTATCTAATTAAATATAAGAGGACTAGGCATGATGAGAGTGTTGTGACAACTTTCTAAACTTTTTACAAATAAAGAATTTTCATATAGTAGTTTCTCCTAAAAAGTGTTAAATGGTGTCTATCAAAACTCTAGAAACATTGTCTACAAAGTTGAAAATGCTACCTACCTCATAGTGGGTGGGTCTTGTTACTGCTCCAATAACATTCTCCAAAACATCATATACAGAAGATTGTCTTTTTTTTTTTTGGTCATTCATGGGCCTGAACTCTGGTCCTGGGCACTGTCCCTCAGCTCTTCAGCTCAAGGCTAGCGCTCTATCACTTGAGCCACAGCACCACTTCTGGCTTTTTTTTTCTGCTTATGTGGTGCTGAGGAATCAAACCCAGGGCCTCATGCATGCAACACAAGCACTCTACCACTGAGCCACCTTCTCAGACCCTGAAAAGATGGTCTTTTGCCAGACTCTTCCTAATTGTCAGAGCTTTCCTGGTGCCTCAGGCAACCATTATTTCTGTCCATCTTGTGTCCATGCACAAGCTATGCCAAAATAGTTATTTCATTCCTTCCCTATCTCATATAGATAGGCAGAAGCACCAGTAAAAACCATCCTATAGTAAGAAAAATAACTTGAACTTTCTCAAATTAGTTATGAATAACTCATGTCAACACAGTTTATACACGGTTGTGACCTCTCAGTGGGTATTCACATTAAGTTCACTTAAATCATACATTGGTATAAAGCCACTGTCAAATAAAAAAGAAAACTAAGATATTGAATTCTATCTGTGCATGTTTTATTTATTTATTTGTTTGTTTGTTTATTTATTTATTATTTGGTGCTGGTTCTAGGGCTTAAACTCAAGGCCTGAGCTTCTTTAGCTCTTGGATAGTGCTCTACCACTTGAGCCACAGCTTTACTTGAAGCTTTTTTTTTTTTGAGTAATTTATTGGACATAAGAGTCACACAGACTTTGATGTCTGGTCTGGTTCCAAACTGCAATCCTCAAATCTCAGCCTCCTGAAAAGCTAGGATTACAGGTGTCAGCCATTGATGCTTGGCTGTTAATTTTTATCAGTACTGAAATTTGAATTCAGGACCTGGCATTTTCTAGACAGGTGTTCTTCCACTTGATCCATGCCACCAGCATATTTTGAACTTTTTTTTGTCGGTGGGGCTTGAACTCTGGGCTTGGGTGGTGCCCCTATGCTCTTCAGCTCAAGGTGAGCTCTCTACTGCTTGAGCCACAACACCGCTTCCTATTTTGAACTTTTAAAGAACTAAACACTCCACTACAATTTAGAGCCTTTCCCTATAAATATCCATCTATGTCATTTTAATCTAGAATGTTTGTTTTTCTATATGAGTCAGGGTTTCCCACAAAACAGAACTGGTAGGATAAGTATAGACATATACAAAGAGTCTTATTATGAGAGTTGGCTTACAATATACTCTCTATAAAATAAAGAACCAAGAAAGCCAATGGTAGAATTAAATCCGAGAGCAAAAGCCTATAAACATATCTGAGGACAGGAGGAAACAGATATATCAGCTCAAAGAGAAAGAGAGAGAGAGAGAGAGAGGGAGAGAGAGAGAGAGAGAGAGAGAGAGCGCCAGAGAGGGAGAGGGGGAGGGAGAGGCAGAATTTATCTTCCTTTTCCTTTTGTTTCACTATGGTCATTACCTCAGTGGAGGGCTTAGGTGATGTCCACGCTTCTTTATTCCACTGACTCAAATTTTAATCTCTTCCAGAAATACCTTCAGCGACATACTTTTTTTCTCTTTTACAGGAACCAAGACTCTAATTCTGGGCCTCAAGGATATGCAGCTGGCATTCTACCACTTGAGCCATGCATACTTCTTGGCTTTCTGCTTGTTATTTTCAAGGTAGAGTCTTGTGGGCTTTACCACCTGGGCTGGCTTGAACTTCAGTCTTTTGAATTTCTGTTCTTGAGGAACTAGAAGTATAGACATGTGACACTAGTGTCAATAATATCCCAAATAGTTAACACCATCACATCTGAGAATTACATAACCTGATCATCAGAGTAGTCATAGTCCTCAATGTTGAGCCCAATGGTGTACTTAACAGGAGTTAAGTACGTTGGGATGAGATAGGCCCATGGCTAACCTGAACTACCATAATGTTTGTTTTGGCACAGGGAAGCCAGTCTACCTGTTTGAAGCACTAAAGAGACACAGCTAATTTTTGTCTTATCTAGGCCCAAAAAAGTAGAGGTGGGGAATTTGGGGGAAGCAGCAATGTTTTGTGAGTCCAGAGGAAGCTTCTTGGTTATCTGCAGAAACCATATTTACAAACCATCGGTGAATATGGGGAGCAAGGCCATCTACAGATAGGGAAGAGTCACCATTGGGAAGCAGATGGAGGCTAAAATGAATAATTCAGGTTACTCTTCAGTGACAATGAAAAATCAGCAAGAAAGAGAAATCAGAATGACACAAAATGCAGGAGACAAGGAAAAGGCTGAACTTAACGCAAGACAGATTCCTCAGATGTTCACTCACAGCCTAGGAGGATCCAGGCTTAAGTCCGTAGATGAACCTCCAGGAAGACACCAGGGCTACTGAGTTTGACACCAGTGCTTCCTGGTTTGGAGCCATTGGCTCAGAGTTTATGTTTAGGGACACACTGGATTGCAGAGTTACCCAAATAGTGAACATTCAGCAGTGCACTGAAATGCTACATACTTTACTCAGCTGATTTAATCTTCAATGGGCCCCACCTGCTGGATGGTACAATGATCAGGGTCTTGTAATTAAATTTCATGCTTTCTCTTTCCACTTTTATAATTTCTTTGGAATGATTTAGTCCCTATCACATAAATATTTGGCTAAGAGAACTATGTTAATTCATCATCTACATATGAGAGAAGGCATTGAGGAAGGACTTCCCTCTCAGATAATATTCAAGAAAACATTTAATGAGGGCATACCAAATGTAAATTCCTCATGACTTCTTTCTGTCTATCTCCCTGTTCCCTTCTCTGAAACTCATGTTTCTTCTTTCTTCACTGTACAGTATAGTGTTTGTATTTTCCAGTAAAGAGCATGATCAGGGGCACACATTCTCTCTATGTAGCAGATATTACTCCATGGAAGATATGTAAAGGAGGGTACCCAAAGCAGATAAACATTTGGTGGTATACTTTTAGGCTTTTAGGAAGATTTCTCTTCCTATATACCTTAGATGTCATTACTGATTTGGTTCATAGACATAAAATGAGCTTTGGTATCTGCCATAATTGTTATTATGTATATAGATCATACTATGGGTCATAAGAAGCATTATCCTAGTAATTCATATATTCATATATATCAAACCAGTTCTGACAATCTGTGTTAAATCTATTATAGCTTCTCTATAACTATATACACTAAGCTAAGTGGTATATAAAATAGCCAATTTCAACTCTCCATCAGTAGTTGTGGAGGGAGGGAAGGGATGGCAGGGGGAAAACGAAGGAGGAGGCAACAATGCTTGATAAAAATGTACTCATTAGCTTGCTCATATAACTGTAACCCCTCTGTACAGTATTTTCACAATAAAAAAACTTATTTTTAAAAATAAGTCTCTCAATTTGGCTTAGTATTGCCTTTCAATGATGAAGCAACTTGATCTCATGTCTTCCTTTAAGAAAGTACCTCAAAGAAAGAAGAAGAGGAGATTAGTAGGAGGTAGAGGAGGGAAGGAGGGGAGGAAAGAAAGAACAAAGAAAGGACAAAAGGAAAGCTTTCAGAATTTTGTCTATTTTAGCCTATTTGTTCTGCTATAACAAAATACCACAGACTGGATAATTTGTAAAACAAAGAAATGTTTGTCTCACAGTTGTAGGTGTTATAAAGGCCAAAATGAAAGTGGCAGCAGGTTCAGCTGTCTGGCAATGGCTGCATCCTCCAGGGGAAAGGCTCACTGCCTCATCACAGGAGGGGAAGGAGGAAGGGTTAGAAATGTGAGCACCAGATGAAGCCTCTTTCATAAGGACCTTAGACACACTAGGGATCAACTCTCATGGCCTGTTCACCTCTCAATATTGTCACATACGTTCCAACACCTGAATTTTTGGGAGATCACAGTCGAACCACAGCAAAGTTAATGTGAGAAAATGGCCAACAAACCACTTCTCTAGAGCCTGGTCTTTATTATCAGAGCCACAGATCTGTGATTGCTCTAAAACCTGAGCCCACCTCAATTTAATACAACACTAGAGAAGAATAGAAGGATGTCTCATATTTTTATTTAATTTCAGAATCGTTATGCCTCAGAAGTGACTATAGAAATACCAAGAAAGCACTGGAACATGCTAGAAATACACTTATGAACTCATATTACCAGAAATTTTGGTCATGCTCCTTCTACAAAGAGAGGGGAGAGACTTTCTACACAATGAAATGTCTTGGTTCTAATAAGCACATTCTACTATTTGCTGGGTCGAACTCCCTTCTTGCTTAGATGTCTACAATAACCTACTGCTTACCTGCTTTCACTTCTAGTACCCATCAACATTGGGTTTTTCCTTTGAAAACACTAAAATATTCATGCTGCGTGTCTTAAAATTTTTCAATGGAATGGGATTGTTTATATTATAGATTCCAGACTTTTGAACACGCAAGACCCTTCAGTTGTCGGTTTCTACTTGTGTCTCTAAAATTATTTCCTGTCACATTCCCATATGTCTTTTCCTGTCACCAAAATTCCTATCTATCTTCTTGAGATAATTCTCAATACCATATGTCTGTATTGTCCTGGGTCTGTTTTCAACGAATACTTATGGAGAGTCTCGTTTCTTCTTTAGTTTGTCTAGGTTTCATCTTTACCTCTAGACAGAGTTAAGTTCTTCCATTTCTCCAGGGTGCTATTGAAGTATTAATTATCCTTTTGAATCTATAATTAATGTACATGTCTCCCTGGTCAGCCTTTGCAAGGTAAAATAGTAGGACTTATTTCCTTCCTCTCTCATTTTTGTATACTCCTAGGAAAGGATGAAAGAGCTGTTGAATATGAATTGACTTAGTATTAATCATTGAAAGCCTTGCAACCACAAATAGCTTCGAGTTTTGCTTTATCTAAGTCTATGAAATTATAAAATGCTTAGAAAGTATGAAAGATCTTCAGCAGTGAACCTGCATATTTGTCATCTGCTAAAGTTATTATCTTAAGTACTTAAAGCCAGATTTCTGGTCAAGAAAAAGCATAGGTCATAAAACTATTTGGTGTTCTGTTCAGAAGAACCTTAGGTAGGATCTTAGTATTAAAATGTAGAACAAATTAAAATTCCCAGTAACTCTAAAATATCACAAATAATTGCAAATAGAAAATATAATATTTACTAGCATGTTTGCAAGTTTCTTGTTTGTTATTCTTTTCTGGTGTTCCTCTGGTAGTAAACTTAACTTATGATTTTGAAGGAAGAGTGGCAATCAGTCTGGTAAATGGAAGGGAAATGCTCCTTAGGAAAATAAGTCACCAGAGAGGGAGTCTAAAGGGAGAAGGGAGAGGTTAGAACTTTCCCTTATCTCTTGCATATGCTGATTCACAATTTAGCCCCAGATTGTGAAATCCTATCAGCTGCTAGCTGGATAGCGGCTTTACCCACAGAGCATTTTCTGGCCAGGAGTATCTGCCCTTTGAGAATCTTGTGAACAATAGTGGGCACTGTGTCTTAGCCTATCTCCATGTCTCATTGCTTCTCACACAGAAGTGGAATGCAATAACAAATTGATTTTCCCAAGCAGCTTATTATTCCCCCAAGGTCTTCTTGTATATGAAGCATGCGCTCTCCTCTTTCTTGCTTTACGTCCCAGTTCCTCATGTCTCAGGTAGGACAAACCTTTTCTTTTATGCTTTCAAATCTCATGGAAGGTGCTATGTTCTGCTACCTTCCTAGAACTTAGCATACTTGGTTTAATGATCACTTAATTAATTGTAATTAATTCATTGACTCTTCCTCTGGACTGTGATTTTGTTTATTCCTTTCTAGCCTTTTCTTTCTGTATTAGTTTTGCATACAAGAGTGACCAGCATTAAGCAGACACTAAAGGGTGTGTGTGTGTGTGTGTATGTGTGTGTGTGTGTGTGTGTGTGTGTGTGTGTGTGTGTGTGTGTGTGTGTGTGTGTACTGGCACAGGGGCTTGAACTCATGTCCTGGATGTTATCTCTTAGCTTTTTCACTCAAGGCTGGTGCTCTACTACATAAGCCACAGTTGCACTTCCAGCTTTTTGGTTGTTAATTGGAGGTATGAGACTCACAGACTTTCCTCTTGGGCTGGCTTCAAACCATGATCATCAGATCTCAGCCTTCTGACTAGCTAGGATCACAGGTATGGCCACTGCCTTCTGCCTAACTAAAGTTGTTGAAAGATTATATTGTAAGTATAAAACAAGGACATTTATAAACATCTACAATATCAATTTCAGTGTGATTATTAATTACCTTCCCACCTCCTCCCCTCTCCGGTCCCCAGGAAAAATCTCTCAGTTCAGGCTTCAGAAATACAATCCTTACTGAACATTGAACTGGGCTACCATCACACACTTCAAGGTTACACCCTTATTCCCATATTACAAGTGACAATTTTTCTTGATTATGTGTGAAATGTGCCTATCTGTGGAGTAATCATTCACTTCTCTTTATGCAGTCTGCGTATGCAGGAGGATACTTTATATATACATATACATATATATAATATAAATATATATAAGGTCTAGTGATAAATACATATTATATATAAGATCTAGTGAAGTCCAGAATCTGTGAAATCATTTTAGCTCAGTGAGCCTTTCATGTCCTTTGCTCATGGAAATTTTATGAAACAAGGCATACATGTTTGAAGTGTAGCTTGATAGAAAAAAAAAGAGTTTTCATGTTACATCATTAAAAATCATTCTTGCATATATGAGAAAACTAAAAAAGGTGGACTAGGCCTAGTCTGTCACAAATGCCTCGATTTGTGTTAAACTTGGTTTCAAATCTGGTAAGAGGAAGAAATAAGTAGACTAGTACCAAAAAGAAAGTATAGACTTAAAGAATGGTAAATGTTATTTATTTTATTTTATTATATTTTTGTACCAGTCCTGGGACTAGAACTCAGGCTTATTTTGCTCAAGGCTAGAATTCTACCACGTGAGCCACAGCTTCACATTTTGTCTTTTCTTTGAGTAATTTATTGGTGATAAAAGTCTCATGGACTTTCCTGCCCAGTCTGGCTTTGAGCAACAATCATCAGATCTCAGTCTCCCTGAGTAGCTAGGATTACCCAGGCACCACAAGCACCTGTCACTAACTGCTATTTTAGGGGTAATTTGCTCTCCCCTAACTGAAGCTATACCTTATTCATGTAACTGTAACCCCTCTGTATATCAATGATACAAAACTATAAAATATAAATAAGGAAAATTAGCTTAAAAATGATGCAAAGTATAGTTTTCCCTTCACCGAAGATTCTTTATTACATGGAAGAAATATAAAAATATGTGCTTTCATTAAAAAGGAAGAAAACAACAACAACAAAAGAGTATTGGTGGCTTATATCTGTAATCTTAGCTACTCAGGAGACTGAGATCCATGAGGCTGAGATCTGAGGATCACAGTTCAAAGCCAGTCCAGCCAGGAAAGTCCATGAGACTCTTATCTCCAAAACTGTTATAAGTGGAGCTGTGGTTCCAGTAGTAGAGCACTAACCTTGAGCAAAATTAATCAGGGACAGACTGTAGGCCCTGAGTTCAAGGTCCAAGACTGGCATAAAAATAAATAAAAATATGTACTTTCATATGCACAAATAACTCAATATTTACCTTTATGACATTATAAGAAAGGATCAAAAGTCATCAAAGTATTCCTTCTGGCAATGAAGGGTTTTTCAATTTTACTATAATAAAATAGAGTAAATACAGTTTTCAGTAAATATAGGCAACATTACTAAATGCTATATATGAAGTTATGCTTTAAAATCACATCTTTTTTTGGGCCATGATGGTTAGGCCAACTCTAGAACAGTCACACACAAATTAAATCAAGTATAGTATTTTCTATCATATGCTAATTATATGACATAACTCCCAGGAACACTTTGATGCAAAGCCCTTCATTTTCTTTCCTCCTATTTCAGACCTATTATGCTGAATTTGTTTATTTTATTTTATTTTTTTCAGCTTCTTTTTTTTATTGTGAAAATACCTACAGAGGAGTTACAATTACATGGGCAAGATAATGAGTACATTTCTTATCAAGCATTGAAGCCTCCTCCTTTGTTTCCCCTTCCCATCCCTTCCCATCTCCCCCGTCCCCTACCACCAAAGTTGTAAAGTTCGTTTTTCAACATAATGACTTGTACATCATCTTATAAATATTTTAGAAACAATCACATGAAAGCAAAATCATTTGAATATTTATCTTGGGGTTCATTTAGCCTAACATCAACTTATCTGACCTTCGTTTATTATTTTACCTAGTTGGATTGCTACTTTAATATTTTCCTCTTTGTATAATGGTAACATGCTCACAAACATTGAAGAACATCAATAGCATTCTGAATGTTGGACATTTTTATTTTTATTTTATTTTATTATTGTGAAAATACTGTACAGAGAGGTTACAATTACACGGGCAAGATAATGAGTACATTTCTTATCAAGCATTGTTTCCTCCTCCTTTGTTTCCCCTTCCCATCCCTTCCCATCCTCCTCCTGCCCCCCCATTGGACATTTTTATAATAATGATTTTCATACAAAAATAGAATTATAGGACTAGAAGAAATATGATACGGCTCTCATTTATGTACTTTATTTTCCAATCTATAGAAATAATCCTGTGGCCAAAGAAACTGGAAGAGTATTGGAACCACAATGAGGAGATGAAACCAGAAAATTTCTCCTTTTTCTCTGACTGAGGAAATCATACTTACTGTCTTGTATGACTGTGTTAAGAGCAGCACTAGCATTCATTTCTATCCATTCAACCAGTCAATGACTGCGCATATATTTATTAAATAAACACACAGTTCCAGAGAAAATAGCTAGCTCCTCTGGTGACTAGAAACTTCCAGGCAAGTAAGAAGACAACAGATACTATGTAAGATACACAGAATCCTGCCCAGACTCAGTTACTCCAAGTGTAGTACAACTTAGTTGATAGTTATTTTATTTATTTTTGCTGGTACTGGGTTTGAACTCAGGGCCTTGTACTCTCACTTTTTGGGGGGAGCTGTTTTTTTTTAAATTTCTCTCTGACCTACCACTTGGCAACATAGTTATACAAGATGCTTTAGAGATTTATAGTTGGCCAAGATTATACTCATAGGGGAGTTGGGAAACTTTTAATGAAAAAGTACAAATTTTGTCATACCTCTGAGTTTGCATATGGATAGCTGATGGGAAATGGGTATTTTAGGAGCCTAAAAAGAGGGCCAAAGGATCAGAAAGCAAGCCTGGGAACAGAAAGGGCTTCAGCACACAGAGAAGTATGGCTGGAGGAGATGCAAAAGTGCATATCGTTGACTGTGGAAGATCCGGAAAGTGCCCCTCAATCAGGAAACAAATAACTATTCCTTTCCCTTTGCGGGATGATGCCCAACTACTTTCCATTTCATCTGTCTTCTTCTTTCTCATAAAAATGGAATATATGTTGCTTTTGCTTCTTTTCCGCTTTTTGGCTGGATGGAGAAGTAGCCACTGCCCTTACTACCCCCCCCCCCCCCCCCCCCCGCCCCTGCTGCCCCCCCCAACCTATCCCCACTCCCACATACACTGTTAGAGCTGGAATGGCTGTAAATCCTTCTGTGTGGAAAGTGGTAAAGCATTTGTTAATGGTGACCTGTGGTTGACAGGTGAAAATAATATTCACACAGTCCCCACACTCTCCACACTTTGACCTGTCAGCTGTACTTATACTAATGACACTTTTTCACTTTTAAATAATCAAACATTCATTTTTCAGCTTGTTTGTGCTAAATCTGACTGTGTGATTGTATTGGTAATCATTTTTGATAATCACCACTCACTAAACCCTTGTATTCTCAAACAGAGTTTCTTCTGGATAGTGTTTTATCTCTCTTTCCTTTCTTTTTTATTCTTGGGTTCCTGAGTAAAGAGCCATCTTGAATGAACATATATCATGATAACACATATATGGAATTACATATAAAACACCTTAATAATATGAAAATAAACTCAACAGAGTAATCACAGAGTCCTTTTTTGTTAGCACAAAGAAAATGGACAGAAGCAGATATTTTTTTCTTTGTCTTTTCTTTATTCTTGCTTTTTTCTTTTTTGGTCGGTCATGGGGCTTGAACTTTGGTCCTGGGCGTGGTTGATCAGGTCTTCAGCTTAAGACAAGTGCTCATCCTCTTGAGCCACTACACCACTTCCAGTTTTCTGGTGATTAATTGGAGATAAGAATCTTTCCTGCCAAGGCTGGCTTTGAACCACAATCCTCAGATCTCATCCTCCTGAGTATCACCTGAGTATCAAGGATTACAGGCGTGAGCTACCAGCACCTGGCTGCAGAAATTTTTTTATTAGGAGACATAAAAAGATTTTCTTGTTTCTTTGGATATTCTGTGGATTTTTGCTAGCTAATATTCAATATTATTTCATGTACTTCTCTAAGGAACAGATATTATTAATTAGAAAATGATGGAAAACTTTAAAGAGCTTTAAGATATTTTAGAGTATCATTTTTGTTACTAAGATATCAACTTGATATATTCTTTGACGCTTTTAAGTTAGCTTCTAAAGGAGGAAAGCTACTAGAAAGCTGTTCATAAAATGCTACAATTGAATACCAATACTGCTAAGAAATTTCCACTTTTGTAATAACTGATTGTCTAATCATTTAAAAAGTTCCTAATTAAATATTGTATGTTTATGTTTTTGAAAAAGGAGAGCAGGTGTAACTCCTGAGGGTAGTGACAATGTATTCAGGAGATGCTTAGCTCAAAATTTCTTAAAATAACTAGACTAAAATTTTTAAGCTGTATGAAGAAAAGGAAGAAAAAAATTGCTGTTTATATGCTGTACAAAGATATCTTATATTTTTCCTATGAAATAAAGTTATTTCTTTTTTAAGGTAAAATGTTACTACTTTAAAAAATACAAATTCGAATTTCAGAAAATGAAGAGGGGAGAGTAGACTGAAAAGCACTACTGTACACGGTAGCACCATCTAGTGACTAGAATGAGAAATTGCATGTATTAAACTCTCAGGAACACAAAGCTGGGTTCGTGCTCAGTCTATCAGCATCACTGCCATTAGCAAATCTAAATGAAAAGTAATACTTCAGTAACTAGTTTCAAGTCAAAATCTCATCTCCTTTCAGTAAATCCTTGGTGTTTATGCATTTTTCTTTAAAATGACCAAATAATCTTACTAAATTGTAAATGATAATTGAGTTAATCTGTTCTCATCGGAAATGCATTTGAATTTTGGAAGATATGAATACTGAATGAATGATGTAATGTGTGAGTGCAGGGGCTATTTTTGATGAAGAAAAAGATTCTACATTATTTAAAATGACTAGCCAGGTAAAATTTCCCTGATAAGATGGCATAGACATTGAAAAGCTACTTGAAAATATCATCCAGGGATTAAATATTTGTGATCATTAAGACTCTATTGCTTAAAAGGGTTACATTGTGGGCGCTGGTGGCTCACGCCTGTAATCCTAGCTACTCAGGAGGCTGAGATCTGAGGATCGCGGTTCAAAGCCAGCCCGGGCAGGAGAGACCCTGAGACTCCTATCTCCAATAAACCACCAGAAAACCGGAAGTGGTGCTGTAGCTCAAGTGGTAGAGCGCTCGCCTTGAGCTGAAGAGCTGAGGGACAGCGCCCAGGCCCAGAGTTCAAGCCCCACGACCGACAAAAAAAAAAAAAAAAAGGGTTACATTGGTAAAGTAAAACATTACAAAGTTAAGCTCAATGATACACTATTTTGTATGTAGCACCTTTCTTTGTTATTACTTTATAATGCAAAACACAATTTGCTAAAGGCTCAGATATGACTGATGCCTCTTACAGAGAAGCATCACACTTCTAAGAGTACAAAGGACAAGAGTATTGAATTGTTGGGCTGGGAAGGTGGCTCAGTGGTAGAGCGCTTGCCTTGCATGCTTAAGGCCCTGGGTTCGATTCGTCAGCACCACATAAGCAAAAAGAAAAAAGCCGGAAGTGGCGCTGTGGCTCAAGTGGTAGAGTGCTAGCCTTGAGCTGAAGAGCTGAGGGACAGCGCCCAGGCCCAGAGTTCAGGCCCACGACTGGACCCCTCAAAAAAAAAAAAAGAAAAGAGTATCCAATTGTTTTGTTATGCTTTCTTCTAATGCCTGGGTTTTGGTTCCCTACTTGATGTAATATAATGTGCCCTCTAATATAATGTGCCCGTTCTGTGACTCAGAAAAATGCCATTTTCATCACTATAGTGCATCCCTACTAGTAAAAAACAAAAACAAAAATGCAAAGCAGTGCTCACAGACTAAAGGCCCACTGATTAGTGGTTAAATTAATACAACATATCTCTATGTGGAACCACTTTATAGATTCAAATTCAAGGACTTGGATTATTTAAATGACAAAGAATGTTAACAGTATACTTCAATGACTTTTGTTAAACTTGATAATGGTATTTTTAATAGAAAAGAATCTTGAGGTTGGGGGAAGATTAAAATATTATTAGCACATCTACTTTGCACTACGTATTTTGCCTGTCTCTTATGTAGTAAGTCTCATTCATGACCGTTCAAACTGCAGTAGTTCATTTGCTAGATGATAACTTGCTTGCTAGCTTTGACCAGGTCTCTCCTATCCGAAGTCAGCATTCTCATTTACTTCCTGGCTTCGTGCTCCTCTGTTGCAACCTAGGGAATTTTACAACAACACCCTGCCTAGAAAAGCCTCTCCTGTCTTTACCTTCCATCTCCAGAGAAGGATCAGACAGGAAATGGTTTTATCGATTTTGTTGATCACAGTATGGCAGACTATTTCTTCAAAACAAGGTAGGATTGTGGTTCCCTGCTGAGTAAGCCGAAGTTTCCCATTCTTATGGCTTCTTCTACCTTTGTGCCTTTTCATGTACCAAGCTCACTCTCCTGGTTATGTCCTTACTTCAGGTAAGTTCTTCAGAGAGAACATAGGGTTGATAGATCTGACAAGCCCTGTTTGTGGGTCTAAAGCAGAGCATCTTGTGTGCTCTAGCTAAAAATAATAATAGGCAAATAAATAAAAATGTATACCTTCCAAACCCAGGGAGAGCATAATGGGAGGGAGAGGGGCATATATTGTGTAAAGTTGATTACTGTACTTACTGGAACTGTGTCAGAGGGCCAATATTTTAATAAACTTGATTTCAAACATCTCTTTTTCAGCCCAGGGCCAAGTGTAGGGTAGTTCTCTGTAAATGTCCTTTACCATTGGATTTCTAGTGAGCTCTATGGTGCCTGCTCTTCCCCAGTGCTAACTTGAAGCCTTCAGAAAGGCCTTTGCTTGTCCCACGTTCCCAAAGCCTGCAGCTGTTCACCTAAGATTGCCAACAAGATAGCAGCTATAAAACTCAAATCATGAGATGCAAAGTTTTGCACATTTTTCAGGGTCGAGTACCCCTCCCCCCCTCAAATCTTCTGGCTCTTTCACTGTTTCCTAAGAGCCATTATGATTCCTTATGATTGCTCACAAGGAATGGAAGAGGTTTGCAAACCAATTGAGCTCATGTGTCAGGGCCTACACTTTGCCCTGGAGTGACTTGGTTTACAAATGCAATGTTTGTTTTAAAGAATATAAACATACTAAGGACAATCTTTGAAGTGAGTAGGGTCAGACCACACTTTTTTACCAGTAAAAGAAAAGCACAGCTTTCCTAATTCTAGGGGTTTGTGCTGATACACTGTGAAAAACTGAATATAGAATATTTTTGTTAAAAAAATCAGATTAGACTAATTCTGTATGAAGTGCTTTAATGAAAAATGTTTAATGGTTGAAATACTATAACTCTGGAGTTAAAGTGCAGGTGTAAGAATGATATTCTACACTCCCTAGAGAGCAAACTGGTACATACTGTGAAAAACCAATTAGAGTTTATAGTTGCTTGGGTTAGTGAAACTTTTTTTCCATGGGAAATTTTCATTCTCGTATGAAATAATCATTTGGGGTAAAAATATGTGCTGAATGATATGGGCATCGCAAGTTACTAAGAAATGGATTTATTTTGCAAGCGATCTGTAAGCATTCTTTGCTGTTTTTATGAGGTCATCGACATGACTTCTAAATGGGGCTCTAGGCCAACTCTGAGTCGCACATCAGTTCATTAATTCACACAGCTGTCTCTGAAAACTACAAGAATAATATATACTGCAGACAGAGGGCCAGTGAGGCGGGGAGAGTGAGACTTCAAGGATGTATTTCAATCAGGAGATCCTGCTGACATCATAAACTATGAGAAGACAGCTTAAGCTGTTTGGGGAGCAGGAGCCCCCCTGCTGGAAATATGGCTGGTTTAATTGATTCTTTTCACTTTCAGAATATACAGAGTGGGGACACCCAGTTGTTTTTATTCGAAGCAAAGGCAGAACATTAAAGGCAGGCACTGCGGGGAATGCATTAGCAGAGAAACCCAAGCAGCAACTTAAGGTGTGGGGACAGAGTTGATCGTGCTGCTGATATATGAGCAGCTGCACAGCACATGAAAGGTGAGGCAGAGTGGCTGCCTGGTGGTTTTGTTTTATAGGCGATTGTGAACTCATCACTTCTGGGAAACATCTTTCCAAGGGAGATGTGACAAGGATGATCTGATTGTGGCAGGAACGAGGGGTCAGGAGAATGAAGGAAGCCCTCCCTCCACTTCCGGATTGGTAGCAGACTGACTGTGCAGAAATGTATGGGATGAGATTCTGACAATTTTTCCCACTTGACCAGAAAGGAGAATTGTTAGTATCTTTCTAGTTAATTTTTTGTTTGTTTTATATTTTATATTATCATCGACATACACATATACATGACTATATACATACTGATATATTTATATATATATATATACATATATATATATATATATATATATCAGTACTGGGGCTTGAACTCAGCCTCACACACTTGCTTGAATTTTTTTTAAACTCTTCCTCCCCCACAGTATAACCCCTGCTTTCACTGTATTTGATGTTGGTATAATTTGTGGAGGGGAAGGGGAAAAACAAATCGTTTAACTAGGGATACAGGTGGACCCGTTGCAACAATGAGATGTACAAGTCGTTATGTCAAAAAATGAACTATACAACTTTGGTGGGGGAGGGTGTAGCAGGGAGGATCGGGTGGGGGGCCCCGGGGGGAGGATGGGAAGGCATGGGAAGGGGAAACGAAGGAGGAGGCTACAATGCTTGATAAGAAATGTACTCATTATCTTGCTCATGTAATTGTAACCCCTCTGTACAGTATTTTCACAATAAAAAAATTAAAATTTAAATTAAAAAAAAATTAAAAAAAAACTTTTAAGTTTTAGTTGTTATTATAAAGGTAATATACGGAGGGGTTACAGTTACATAAGTCAGGACAATGTCACCCCTTCCCTTGCTTTCTCCCAGTTTTTCTCTCCAGTCCCCACCCACAAGTTATATAGTTCATTTTCCACATAGTGTCTAGTGAAAACCGCTGCTGCATTTGCTCACCCTTTGTCCCTCCATTTCTGTACCCCCTTGCCCTCCCAAAGACAGATAAATGAACAAATAAGACAGAAAATAAAACAACAACAACAACAAAGCACAAACTGCTTGTTTCCATTTTCTGAAGTTTACTTAGATAAATACTATTTTGTATGATCAGAGGCACATAGGCGTTGTGTCCTGCATTCCTCACCTAAGAGTACCCTGCTTTGGTTTCACTATGTAAGAATGCCTAGAATCCTGATAAGTTATCATGTCTCAGTGTAGTTTAAATCTGTCTTTCACATATGAGAGAAAACATGCTCTGTTTGTCTCTCTGACCTTGTCTTAACACGACTTGTTTGCTTGGGTTTTGTGTTCAAGGTTGCTGTTTTACTATTTGAATCACAGCTCTACTTCCGGCTTTTAGACAGTTAACTGAAGATAAGAGTCTTACAGACTTATCTGCCTGGGCTGACTTCAAATCACAATCCTCCGATCTTAGCCTCCAGAGTAGATAGAATTATAGATGCAAGCCACCAGTGCCCAGCTTGAGAGTTACTATCTACATTAAAACTTCATTTTGACCTTAGCCCACATTTAAAGGTTTGCTTATGAAAACATCTTGGTTCGCAATACCTCACTTGGTGTTATATCTTCCAAAAAGGATATTTGCAGTCTGAGATCCTTTAAATTCCAAATTTGTTCTGGTTGCCATGGGAAGGTGAGCAGCTAACCCTCTCTGAGAGTAATTTTAGTTTTACAAATAAGCCCAGCCAAGTTTTTGTGCATTTGGATGGGGAAAGCTTTATGAAATGTGACATTTTAAGTGTGCTCTTCAGTCACTCGCCATACACTGGCACCTGTATGCATGTGGATCGTGGAGATTTGGCTGTCCGTATCTCATTTGTACAGACAAATGTCTTTTTGTACATGTGAATTGAAGCTTTGCATGAAAAACATCTGTGTTCTTAAAGAGTATAAAGCTGCTGGTGTATAGAAGAGTGAAAAAAATCCAATTGACCAAAAAGATGAGGATTGAATTTCCTTAAGGCCACTCCTACATTTAGGCTTAATTATTCCTGGACGAGTACCGTGGCTTTTACTTTGGGTATCTAAAAGTATTGAAAAGTCTAGCGACACACAGACTGCAATCCCAAGTATTGTCTGAGATCTCCAAGCTAGCAGGCTTGGCTCTACACTGCACCCTTTCCCATGAGTCCTGTCACAACAATCCCCCACCATAAGGTAAGTGATGACAAGATACCGCTAATGTTTGTGTAGAGAAACCGTGAGCATATCCTATGAATGGATTTCCATGTGTCAAAAGAGAATGCTTCTCAATTTTGCATTTCCACAGGTGGCAGATGGATGGGATACATGACACAATGGTAAGATTGCCACTAGGCAAAAAATTTTTAAAAATTAAAAATAGGCAATTTCAATTAAGAAGGAATGAAGCCATACATTTTGTCAGAGAGCAGGAAAATTGAATATCAGTAAGAACTTCCCATGTTTGTTTAGCAGCCCAAGTTTAGAGAGAATTGGTGAATATTAACTAATCAAGTTACTTTTGCTCTGGGACTCACAGATGGCGCTTGTTATAGAAGCGAATGTTTGTATTCCCCTCAAAAGTCATGTGCTGAAACGCAGTGCGATGGTGTTTGGTGTTTTGAGGTGGGGCTTTGGGGAGGCAATTATGATGATGTGAGAAAGGTGGGGGCCTTCATGATAAGATTAGTGTGCTTATGGGGAAAAGACACCAGCATGATGTTCTCTCTGTGTGGCTCTGATTTCTTTTTCTCTTTGTCTCTCTCTTCCTTCCCTTTGCTCCTCCCCCTCTCCCCTCTGCTCCTTTCCCCTCTTTTCTTTCTCCTCTGTTCCTCTCCCTTCTCTCTCTCTGTCTTGAGAAGGCATAGCAAGAAGGTGGCCCTGAGCAAGCTCTACAAGGATTCTCACTAGTCACTGGATCCTGATTCCACCAGCTTCTTGATCTTGAACTTCCCAACCTCTAGAACTGTGAGAAGCAAATGTTGCTAAGCCGTCTAACTTATGGTGCTCCATTATGGCAACTTGAGTTAAGACAGCAAATGTATTATGTTTTTCTACATTGAATTTTCTTATTACAAAAAAATCTTTTACTTATTTCTAGATTACAGGTACCTCGACTCACTTGAGTAATTATATCTGAATTCTCTGTTATAGCTTTGCAAATTGTGCCTCAGTTTTTGTGCTACAGACCAAGTATTCCTTAACTATTTAGGAAAAAGATGTGTTTCAGATTGAGGAATAGTTGCATAAACATAATGGGATGTCTTGGGAATGGGACTCAAATCTTGAAGCCAAAACTCACCATTCCATATACTCCTTTGTACATATACCTTGAAGGTCATTTCATGTAATATTTTTAGTGAGGTGAATTTTGGCTTTGACCCATCACACAACTCCAGGTGTGAAAATTGCCACTATGATGTCATGGTACCTCAAAAGTTTCAGATTTGAGGATATTTGGCTTGTGTTTTGGCATGGGAGTTGCTACTTGTATGTATCTTGCCAAAGACCAGTAGCAGCAAAAGTGGAATGTAAAAAATGACAATAAGGAAATCAAAGTAATTCCTATAAAATGGGAGCTCCAGGATTGCTAGGCTTTTATATGTTCTTCAATAAAAATTCTAATGTTTTTCTTGGTGAATTAAGGGCAAAGACATTAACATACATCCTTCTCTGCTGAGCATATGTAAGACTGATTCAATATTGATTGAAGCCATGCGTTTATTCCTGGAATTTTCCTTCATGTTCTCAGATAGAAAGTCTATCTGAGTTAGTCTGGGAGGAGGATGATAAGCATAGCATACATTCATATCATGAATAGTTACTATTTCATTTGTTTCAAGGAGAGAAAAATGTTTGATTTTAAATACACATCTAAAGTATCATAATGGTTGATTTTCTTTCCTTCTGAGATTAGATTGCTCCATTAAATAAAACCAGAGAAACAAAGCAAGCAACAAACAAACAAAAAACATGATACTTCCATAAGAAATAAGTAGGCCACATTAGATAATTCCATTTATTCTTTGTAAGGATGATTCAGTACCAATTTTATTTATCCTCAGGAATGCCTGGAAACTATTCTTCCACCATCCATAGTGGGCTCTGTGGATCTTGTGTCTGGAATTGTGTTTCTGTGATGAAGTAGATTTCTATGATGAAGTAGATGTCTGAGCCAATATCCAACTGTCAAGATCAATTGGGCTTCAGGCCTCCTCTGCACAGGCCTCCCAGTATTTTCCTCTGTCCTCCTCCCTCACTCTTCCTGGGTTGTGAGGAGCAGTTAAATGTTGAGTTGTAGATTAAAGCAGAATGAGGATCTGCCATGTAAACAATTGATGACATTAGGAATGACTGTTTCTTCATCTATTTGTCCTATACCACATAAGGTTAGCACTTAATGCATGTTATGTGCCTGGAGTGCGTGCACACAGTAGGGACTTGGGAATCATCAGCTGTCACTTGCCTCCACAGCTGGACTCTTGTCTTTTGTTTCTTTTTCAGTTTCAACTGGAAGCTGACCTTAAGTAGTTATTCCATTGGAACGAATAGGACAAGAATGTATAGTAATGAAAAAACTGATAAAGCAGTTTTTGTTTTGTTTTGGTCAGTCGTGGGGCCTGACCTCTGGGCCTGGGTGCTCTCCCTCAGCTCTTCAGCTCAAGGCTAGCATTCTACCACGTGAGTCACAGCACCACTTCCAGCTTTTTCTGCTTATGTGGTGCTGAGGAATAGAACTCAGGGCCTCATGTATGCAAGCCAAGCGCTCTACCACTAAGCCACCTTCCCAGCCCCATAAAGCAGGTTTTTATTAGAGAAGTTATGCAGTTTTCCTTGAATGACATAGTAAAAGGGTAAGCCAGAGTTGTATGACCACCTTACCAGTGGCCTATACGGGCTCCCTGTGCTGCTTAAACCTCTAGACAATCAATCAGGCACATTTTCCAAAGCAGGTTTAGGCAGTAAAGAAAAACCAGCTCGTGTAAAAACCACACAAACGTCCTTTAGCAAAGCACTGCAGTGTGCCCTCGCACTAGCAAATGGAGTCACACCCATTTCCTGACACCTGCTGTCACTATCTTTTACCAATGTTGACTTTCTGATAGGTGACAAAGGTCTTTGTAAGCCGTGTGTGTTTCTTCTTCAATAGTAGGTCTGATTGAAGTGGGCTGACTAATGTCCATCTATTCAGAGGCATTTTCTAAAGCTGTTTTCCCTTTACAAAACAGCTTGCTGATGATATAAATGCCATTTTCATGGTTTAACAATGGAATCTTGAAATGTCATTATTAGTCAGAAGACACCAAGCAGCTGTTTTTGGACTAATGAAATTGTGACAGAATTTAGTGAGCTTGATATATGTTTCTAATAAGAAAAAAATAGCTTGAAAGCTGGGTGCTGGTGGTTCAAGCATGGAATCCTAGCTATTCAGGAGGCTGAGATCTGAGGATTATGATTCAAAGCCAGCCCAGGCAGAGAAGTCCATGAGAGTCTTATCTACAATTAACCACCAGAAAACTGGAAGTGGCTATGTGCCTCAAATTGCTAGAGTGCTAGCCTTGAGCAAAAGAGCTCATGGACAGTGGCCAGGCCCCTAGTTCAAGCCAAAAAAAAAAAGAAAGAAAGAAAGAAAGAAAAAGAAAGACTGAAAATCTTTAAAAGCTGAGAGTATATCCTGACAAACCTATACAGAACAAAACACTCTGCTCAGTGTTTGGAATAATAATTCTGACAGCCATTTTTTCTCTCAGATAATTGTATTTTCTTCACATTGAACCTTTCTCTCCCTCCCCACCCCCTCCCCTTCTCTCTGACAGAGTCTCACAATGGAGGCCAGATTCCCTTAAACTGAAGATCCTCATGCTTTGGCCTCCTGAGTGCTGAGATTCTAGGTGTGTTCCACCTCACTATCCTATACTATGTGTTTTACTCTTGGCACTGTATCACAGGCATCTAGATAAAATGATAATAGTTTTAAACTTACAGGGCAGGAAGATAGCAAATTATGTCTACTGGTTTGATGTGTTGTGAAAATGTCTATAAACTTGTATATATACTGGGTAACTATGCATTTATCACAGAGATCCTTATTAGGAGAGCATTGCATTAAGACAAATGGGACATTTACAAAAGTACTCCATATATTAAAATGCAAAATAACTCTATTATAAAGCCATAGTTATAAAACATTTTGGTATTGGCACATGAACCTTGCGAAAGGCCTGAGAACCAACAGAATAGAGTTGAAGGCCCAGAAATGAAACCACAAACCTATTGCCACCTAATCTTTGATAAGGGAGCCAAAATCATCAAATGGAAGAAAGACAGCCTCTTCAGCAAATGGTGTTGGCAGAATTGGCTATACATGAGTAGAAAGTTGAAGTTGGATCCTTAAATATCACCCTGAACCAGAATTAACTCCAAATGGATCACAGACCTAAGTGTAAAGTCAGATACCTTGAAAATATTACAGGAAGGAATAGGAGAAACTTTAGGGCTCCTTGGCACAGGTCAAAATTTCTCAGTAGAGATCTAGAAACACAACAAATGAGAGATAGGCTGGATAAATGGGAATACATTAAACTGCAGAACTTCTGCATGGCAAAGGACATAGCTAGCAAGATAAATATATGGCTCATAAATTTATAGCTCACAGTTGACCCTAGATGAATGGATCAAGAAAATAGGTATATATACATAATGGAATTCTATGCTTCCACCAGAAAGAATGACATTGCCCTATTTATTTATTTATTTGGTCCAGTCGTGGGGCTTAAACTCTGGGCCTGGGCGCTGTCCCTCAGCTCTTCAGCTCAAGGCTAGCGCTTTACCACTTGAGCCACAGCGCCACTTACGGCTTTTTTTTTCTGCTTAGGTGGTGCTGAGGAATCAAACCCAGGGTGTCATGCAAGGCAAGGGCTCTACCACTGAGCCACCTTCCCAGCCCAGTATTGCCCCATTTATGAGGAAATGGAAAGACTTGGAAAAAATCATATCAAGTAAAGTAAGCCAAACCCAAAGAAATATAGTTTCTCATATGTAATAATTAGTATATGTCTAGGATTGTCCTAGTAGAGGATCACAATAGCTGAATAGGAGTGTGCATATGACCTTATAAATGATGCTAATAGAAATGAAGTACAACAAGACGTTATGTCGAAAAACGAACTTTACAACTTTGGCTGGGGGGAGGGGAGGAAAGGGATATGGGTGGAGAGGCGGAATATGGGAAGGGATAGGAAGGGGAAACAAAGGAGGAAGCAACAATTCTTGATAAGAAATGTACTCCTTATCTTGCCCATGTAATTGTAATCCCTCTGCATGGTATTTTCATAATAAAATTTTTTTAAAAAAAGAAATGAAGTACAAGCTATGGAAACAAGAGGGTTTTTTTCTTAGTGTATTGTATGCAATTATTTCTTTTTTCTTCCTTTATTTATTTTTCCTTTGGTTTACCCCCTGTAGTCAGCTTTTTTTTTTTTTTTGGCACTGTTTGTATTGTATATAAGTTTATCTGATTTGGAGATGGGAAGGGGAATTATGGAAATGGTATGAACAAATGGTGAACCAATGCAGCAGTGGTACTCACAAGATACTATGTTGAAAATGAACTTTATAACTGGGGGGTAAGGGAGTTGGTAGGGAGGGATGGGGGGGGGGAACAAGAAAAAGAGTAACAATGTCCAACAAGAATTATACTGTTTACCTTATGTAACTGTGACCCCTTTGTACATCACCTTTACAATAAAAAATAAAATATAATAAAGTATAATAAAATACAAATAAATCTCAAGAAATTCTGAACCAAAGTACTTTTGTACATGAAGACAGACAATGTTCCTCAGGTAGAGTATGATTAAGTTATTGCTAATTGATCAAGAAGGCATCTTCCAAACCCCTTTGATTATTAAAAATCACTAGTAAGTAATTCATGAATTGATGAAAAAAATCTTAATGAAAATCTTATTTAGTAATGAAGAGGAAATTGCAAATAAGCTCTTTTTATGTCAAAGACACTGTGCATAGAAAATATATCAAGAAAAATTGTTGTTTATTGTAGGAATGCAATGGTGAGTTAACATTAGAAAATTCATTAATATAAGTCAACACACTCACAATTAGTTAAGCTATTGCACTGTAAATTAAGAATAATGTGATAGGCTAGTAGGTTAAAAACCATGGGATAAGCTGGTTTCTGATGGTTCACTCCTGTAATTCTAGCTACTGAGAAGGCTGAAATCTGAGGATTCTGAGTTTCCAGCCCAGGCAGGAAACTCCACTTAACCACCAAAAAGCTAGAAATGGAGGTATGGCTCAAGGGTAAAGTACTAGCCTTTAGGAAAAAAAACTGCACAAGGACAATGCCCAGGCCCTGAGTTCAAGCCCCAGGAATAGCGCGCACACACACACACACACACACACACATATCTACACACACAAATAAAACCAACTCCAAAGGCCTTAAAAGATTCAAATTGAAAGGTAACCTTGAAAACATCTGGGAGCTATTTTTGGTGGGGGGGGGCAGGGGCAAGAAGAGGGGGGGTGGGCGGTGGGGGGGGAGGGGTGTCAGTCGTGGGACTTGAACTCTGGTCCTGGGTGTTGTCCCTCAAATCTTAAGCTCAAGGCTAGTGCTCTCCCACTTGAACCACTTGAGTGGTTTATTGGAGATAAGAATCTCATGGATTTTCCTGGTTAGGCTGGCTTTGAACCTCAGTCCTCAGATCTCAACCTCCTGAGTAGCTAGGATTACAGGTGTGAGCCACCAGCTTGGTGCTTTTTTATTTTTGAATTATTAAATTAAGTTTACAGAAACAGAATGAAAGAGATTACTAGTGAAGGATCTGCCTCTCCCCTCTGGGCCCAATCTTTTTATGTATCTAAAGATGGAATATGAAGGATTGAGTCTCCCATCCCTGTGATGGACACCACTGGGTTTATGCTCCAAATGGAACCTTCCTGTCTGTGGCCAGGGTGTGCTTTCCCCTTTTGCTCATGTTAACTTGTCCTGCTGCCTTGTCAGCCTTGAACCGGATCTCACCTTTTTCAGGAAGTGGCCAGAAAAGACCATGATGTCCATCAAATGTTTATACTTCTTCAGAGAATCTGCTTTGTATAGGAATCTGCCTTGTTGTCATAATTCCATGTTGCACCTCTCTCTGCCCAATCTTTTTTTATGTATCCAAAGACCCAACATGAAGGATTTGCCTCTCCCCATCTTTTTAGGTATTTTAAGATGGAGTGTGAAGTATTGAGCCCTGTCTTACTCCCCAGAGTCAAGCAAAGCACCAGGTGCATGCTCATGTGCTTGTCCACAGACAGGTCATTCTCACCTTGGCCCTCCACATCCCAGGTGGAGCATTGCACTGTGGCCTGACCAAGGACATCACCTTGGGCCCCAAGAGACCATAATCCATTTCTATTTTCTGCTGCCTTGTTAAGCCCTATATAAGTCCACCCCAAAATCCAGACCCTGGAACAACTTCCAAACCTGTGGGAAGGTCTGTGCCCCTCACTGTTCCTCAATAAACAGTCCTTGCCTGTTGATGATCGAGTCTGGAGTCTGGCCTATTCCTTTTCCATTCTCCTCTACTTTCTTAACAATTAGGATGGGGAGCGTGTGTGTGTGTATGTGTGTGTGTGTGTGTGTGTGTGTGTGTGTGTGTGTGTGTGTGTGGTGTGTGTGTGCATGTGAGAGAGAGGGAGAGAGAGAGAAAGAGAGAGAGAGAGAAATAGATGACTGAAAATTGAAAATTAATATAGGTAGGTCATTTTCTCTTTCCATAAAGGTGGTAGATGTTCATAAGTCTTGGAACTTGTAAATATGTACAGTCATCTGTAATTGTTAAAACACCTAACATAATACTGTACAGAGACAAGTCTTGGCTAGGGAAACTGAAATGTGATTTGTGCAAAGAACCCATTTCTTTAAGCTAATGTGCTAGTTGCTGAATTATAAATATAATAACTTGTATGAGGCTGTATGTACATCAGTATAAAAATCACAACTGGAAGGCAATCTGTGATAATATAGTTTTCTATTTTGTTTCCTAACCTTCTTTTCAGATTATATTTCTTCCATAAGAAATTTAAATTTTTTTTGAATTAATTGCAGCTATGTGTTTTGAGACATGGAAATACCTTCCAAATAACAAGCAAGGCACCAGTGGCTCAAACTGTAACCCTAGCTACTCAGGAGGCTGAGATCTGAGAACTGAAGTTTAAAGCCAGCCTGGGCAGGGAAGACCTTGAGAATTTTATCTCCAATTAACTACCAAAATGCCAAAAGTGGATCCCATGGCCTAAGAGGTAGAGAGCTAGGCTTGAGTGAACAAAGCTCAGAGACAGTACCCAAGCCCTGGGTTCAAGCCCCAGTACTTGCATACACACAAAAAATTAGCTATGACCATTGTACCACCTGAGTAAGTTTATCTTTCCATTATCCATAAGTGTTTGGTCCTGTCATTTCAAGTGACAAAAGGGAATAGACTTCCTTTATAGACAGCACTCCTATGTAATAAAACTACTAAGCTGTTTGAAGACAATATGAAGTGCGTGATTTCCATCCAATCATGCTGCTGCTTGTTCATTTTAAGGCATGATGTCATCAATGCTTTGAAACAAAATCGTATTTCATAGCTCCTATAGGAATTTAGGTTCTTTTGACTATTATCTTTATTTTCTTAGTGACATTTTGTTTCAGCATTTCCATTTTTATTAGAATTGTTGTTTGAGGAGGTGTAATTAAGCTCTACACAGTACATTTTTAGTTTCTAATAAGCAGGAATGATGGTGAAATAATCTTTGCAAAACAACCCCCCCCCCCCCCCCCATACACACACACTGGTGTAGTGTTATCCAGTTTTCCCCTCTCTCTTTCTGGAGGTATTTTAGGTAGGATACATGCACAAGGGAAAGAAGGGGAGTCTTGGGGTGAAACTGGGGATAAATGAGAGCTCCAAGTACTTTGGTGAAATGTATATGCGTGCTGTACCAACTCTCAATCTTCCAGCTTCCTCTGCTTTTCCAACCCTTTGACTCACCTCACTTCAAGGTCAGCTGCTCCAAGGAGCAATTCATAAAGTTGCAGCTCATATAGTAGTTGCAGTTCCAGAACTGACATGAAATTAAATCAGTCTTGAGTGCTGTAGGATACAAAAGCTACCTTCCTAGTTGACTGAGCCCTTCAAGACTCCTCATAAATCTTCAAAAGGCAGCATTCCAACACTGACTGCCAATTTCTCCCCTTATGAAAGGACCTTGAATTGCAAACAACTCCATTTTCTCTGAGGCCATATTTTAGACCATGGAGAAAAAGACAGACATGGAAGCCACATTCTTAGGCATTCCTTCCCAACCTTTGGGTGCAAGCTCTTCATGAGAACACATTAGAGGAGACCTTAGCTTACTCCTCCGCACTTCAAGTGGCTAGGGCCATGTGGTATGGAAACATTGCTCACAGGGTCAAGGCAAGCTGTTATAAAAATAACTAAACATAAACATGCTTCTGCTACAAATATATATCTCCTCTGTTTCCTGGACACTAGTTGGGAAGGCTCCTTACAAAGTGACTGAGAAGGAATTTGAAGCAGTTGCCAATTATATCCAGAGGCAACTTATGTCCTCCAACAGATTATAAGTTAGCCTTAAAAATCCTTGATCAAGCCTATTTACTATCTCAGAGCGTATCACTCTTTGTCACTTGATGCCAAACACTATAAAAATTGTTTTATAGGTATTGATGTTCAATTTCCCCTAAAATTCTATCAGTGAACGGTTACAATGATCCCAGGTAATGGTTAGTTGATGTATCAACATGACCAGGTACACATGATTAACCTTTAAACCAGTAAAGGTTTGGAGTATGACTCCAGGGCAGAGAGGTCTTGCATTCAATCCCTAGTCCCAAAACAAACCAACACCTTGACAATATTGAAATCTATGGAGTTTAAATTATAGCACTTACCCTATAAGTGCTTACCCTATAAGCACTTATCCTATAAGATAGGTGAGCCTCATGCAATCAGTTGCAGACCTTACAAGGTGGTCAGAGTAGAAAAGAGAATTCTCTCTCTATACTTGAGCTGCAATGTCAGCTCTCCTCTAGGTCTCCAGCATGCAGTTCTGTTCTTCAAAATTTAAACTTCCTAGTCATCACAAGTGCAGGCACTGATTCCTTAGCATAATTTCTTCCATAGATCTATGTATCATCTCTTTATACCTTTGTGTTTGCGGTGTCTATTTTTCTTAAAAACTCTGCTAAACACATTCCAACTTCACCACTGAGGACACCAAGATTTAGAGAGGTAAAATAATGTCCAAGGTGGGTTAATGGGAGGGTGGAGTCCGGGCTACCATTTCCTTGTGGGTCAAACTCCCTCTGATCAACCTAGCTAGAGCTGTGTCCCTCTTAGCCTACGGACAACAACTATGTCAGGGGTGTATAAAGAGTTGGTAATGTTTAATCTTGTCATCAATTTTACTGGAAAGCTTTTCAGTGCAGTCCAGTGAGGGAACTTGATTTGCTCAGGATAAATGTGGCCACCAGTGTGCTATTTCCCTCAATCTAAACAGAGCTTCAGACACACTTCATTGATCATGTATCTACCATGAAAGGGCCTTAATGCTGCCCCACAAATATTATGTTTCTCAGGCAGCCATGTGCTGTCAGCCACATTTCCTGATCTGCTCTGATTAGATATATAAACAGCTCTGGTAAAACAGCCTGAGCTTTGCTGTTAGAAATATAAGATAAGGCTTCCATAAAGATTCATCAACAGCAGAGCTGCTGTCTAAGTTAGGCCTGAGCTCTCACCATTTCTTTTTTCTTTTTTTATTATTATTATTTGAAGTTGTAAGAAGGGTCAGTGGACAAATATCCATGATTTATCATCATGTTTTCAAAGCAGCTGGTACTCTAAGGGAGACCTTGGGGAGAAGGAAGGGTTAAAATAATTGAATGGTTCACACAAGGATCTTGCATTAGTGGACCAGCACCAGATTGACATTTCCAGAGGTTACCCATTGCTAAGCAGTGTCACCCAGTCCCAGGGAAAGACAGTGTTGATACTTGGATGGTGTAAACACTAATAAAGGGAGACCAAGAGCTGAAACTCAGGTGAACAGTCAAGGAAAGGCAGACAATGAAAACCAAGGGCTTAGTGGTTGCCTGTGGCTCACAGCTGTAATCCTACTAGGAGGCTGAGACCTGAGGACCTTAGTTTGAAACCAGTTTGAGCAGGGAAGTATTCTTATCTCCAATTAGCCACCCAGATCCCCAAAGTAGAGTTGTGGCTTAAGTGGTAGAATACCAGCTTTGAGCAAAAAAGTTAAAGGACATCACCCAGGCCCTGAGTTTGAGTTCAAGCCTCAGTACACACACACACACACACACACACAGTGTTAAGACTTCAAAGCAATTGTGTCCATATTAAACATTGTATACCATAGTAGACTTTATTATAGATACATGTTTTCATTGGTGTGTGTTTCAAATTTTTCTTTTAACATTTGTCCCAAGGATGAATTGCAGGATGTTTTCTGTTCTTATTTCTTTGAAAGAGACCATATGCCTCTTTTGGATCATTTTTGGAGTTTTTATTTCAAAAGAGAAAATGGTGTTATCAACATCAGTCTTAAATAGGAAAATATTGATAGTTGAAGAAAATTATACATAAGTGGGAAAAATGTATTAAGTTAACATACTGAAGTTTTAATATTAATACATATTAAAAATTCTAGCATCTTTTAATTTCCTTGTAATTTCTAACAGACATTTTGCTTCTTTGAAGAGTCAACTATTCTTTACCTTAAAGATCTTTTATTATTTCTCTAACAAATGCATTTTTTACTCAAAGCTAAAAATAATTGCTCTAATTTATTGAGTGTTTATATATAACACACCCTGCGCTGACCACTTTACACCAAATGACGAAGAAAATTGTGCCAGCAATGAACCAGCCTTGCCCCTGTTCTCAGTCTATAAAATTATACATGAGAAATTCAAACTTCGAGTCAAAACAATATTCTACAACATCCTGGCTTAGATTAACTAGTGCCAAATAAAAATACTTTTTTCCAAGATAATAATAGTTTTATCTTCTCAAAAGTATCAGGATCATGTGATCCTTTCTAAAAGAACAGTTTCCCAAGATTCATCCCAGACTGCAGAACCTCTAAGCAGGACTCAGGAATCTTTCCACACAACGAGACTAGTTTACCCCATTCACACAAGTGGTAACTGAGTCTCATAAATGAGAAATAACAGTGTTATAGAAGGGGTAATGGTAAAAGCAAAAACAGAGTGATCTGTAGATTTTGGTAAAAGCTGTGTTTTGGTTTAGTCTTTAGTATTTAATTTAACCTTGGGCTGTTTGTACTTTTATGACATCAACTCTTTGCACATTCTAACAGGTAAGGGGGTATCAAGCTGAATTGAAGGGTACAGTTGGGGAACTTAGGCAAACCCTTTGAAACTTTTAGAATAATGTGTTCATGTGGATGGTGTTTCCTGTCTTCCTCTAGGTCAGAAAACCTTAGTCTTATTTTCTTTGTACAAATGGTTTCAGTTATTAGATCGATGGGAGCAAACACCTCTCGTTGATGTGGGTCTATGAGCACAGTGGAAGGAACGCTTGGGACTATCAGTATTTCTGGTAGGCAGAGTGGACATAACTTGAACTTAGAATCAGAAATTCAGTGTTCTAGGGCCATCTTGATCACTTTCTATCTGCTCAGTGCTGAGCAAGTCCCAACACCCACTTTGTAATCAACTGTAGGTCTCTTCCTCTCGCACTTCCTCTAATGAGGATGGTGACAACTTCCCCTAACAGCTCAGAGAGGTTCAGGATCAGAATTGAGGACCTCTAGATTTGAATAAAGACAAATTCTGAAAGAATCTAGACAGAGAAACCCTAAGAGAAAGTACTTACTTTCCATTCAATTAGCCTCCTTGATAGGACAATGCTGCAGCAAGCCATAGTTTTTATTTATGTTTTAGTTTTTTAATTGGAAAAACCCAGCATCTCCATGCTGTTTTGTTGTTCTTGTTGTTTGTCAGTCATGGGGCCTGTACTCTGGGCCTGGGCACTGTCCTTCAGCTCTTCAGCTCAAGGCCAGTGCTCTACCACTTGAGCACAGCACCTCTTCTGGCTTTTCCGGCTCATGTGGTGCTGAGGAATCGAACCCAGGACCTCATGCATGCAAAGCAAGCACTCTACCACTAAGCCACCTTCCCAGTCCCTCCATGCTGTGTTTAAAGTTCCCATAATATGGCTTTCCATAGCTTTAGAGGAAAGGAATATTTGCATATTACAAACACTGTAGACTCAGAGCTTTTACTATTACAAGTATGTTCTTTCATTTTGTCCTACTTTCCAAGTACACCGTGCTGACATAAACACACAGCAGTTTACTGCTTAAAGCTTTCAAGAATTAATTGGTAAATTCAGGAAGCTTTGCCACTCATACCATGCAGTCTGATCATGAGCAGGTTGTTTGGTCCTCCAGTGCATTCCATGATTGCAATTTCCTGTTTATTCAAGGTAAAAGAGAGTCTTAATAACCACAGACTGGAATCAGACTTAAGCTATCTGCACCCATGAGGACCATCTCTGTCTTTTTAAACAACCTGTGTTTACTGTAACCTCTCCAGGGCTTATCCTGCACATTTCTCTCCTCATGTTTATGTTCCATTGCTCTATTTACGTATTATTTCCTGCAAACAGTTCCTATGATTGCAGCTGCATGAATTGTGATTTATTCACACTCTAATAGAGCACTTTTTCTTTATAGGTTTGTAGACACTGTCTTATATCGCCAAATCCATCTTCTTTCATTCTTCATGGTCTGTTGTTTGTTCAGGAATATGTGAAATAAGTATGAAGTTGAAAATGTCTGCATTTATAAAATGAATAGGATCGTTCTTTATATCACCTATATATGACTCAACATTGAACCTAAGTTCAATTACATTGGAAGAAATGTAAATCTCTCCAGCATGTGAGCAATTTGACTGAGGCTCATCCTGTAGTTACTTCCTTAGTACCCTCACTGTCATTATCACAACTAGGGCCTCTGAGTGGGTGACTAGTTACCAAAAAGTATACCTTATTTTATTTTACTTGTAGTGTCTTTCAGAATGCACTTATGATTAGTGATTCAACTGAAGCGCCCAAGAAGTGCTTATTGCTCATTTCTGACTAATCTTCTTATTTTTGAAGTGATGGTGACTAATCTTTCTGTTTTCAGATGTGGTGCTGAGTGGACTTTCAGAAATGCAAAGTAAAGAGGTGGTTTAAGAATCAGCAAAGGAGAAATCATTGTGGCACGGAGCATATTAATGTAGGCAGCTAAGACACATTTTGAAAGTGTCTTATAATTTTATAACTAGATGTATGAATAAGCCCATGCACAGTGAAGGAGAGAGATAAGTAGGCCAGATTGCCTGGAAATTCTAAAGAACAGTGCAGTGATGACCACCCACAGTTTCTCTTTCAGTTTAGATTCATTCTCAGCAATTCTAGGACATAAGAGAGTTTGAAAGAGCCTTAAACTTCAGTGTTTGTCAACTCCCAATAGTCATTTGGAGATGAACAATTATCATATTATAGGAGATTGTCCTCTACCTTGTAGGACTCTTAGTATCAAGCTTGTTAATGGCTAGTCAAACCAAGTTGTAGCAATCAAAAGAATCCTTCCTTCCCACATTGGTCTCCTAGTGAGATTGCATTAAAATGTACTTTTGGAGTCATAGAATGAAGAGTAGGGAGAAATGGGGCCAAGGGCAGACATTCTTGCAGGCCACATGTAGATGCTACAGGAGAGCTGCTCTCCACCTACCAAAGATCCCTTCCATAAGCACTTCTAACTGGGGATGGGACTGCATATATCTTAAAGGCTAGGTATAATATACTGACAATAAAGATGAGATGTGGGAAATCAAAAGTAACCAGAAGAGGAGACATAGACTACACTAGGAAAATACAAGTGAAGATACTCAGTAGAAAACTATCAGGAATCCATAAAAGTATTCCTCCTCAACCAAGACAGTCAGCTTTGTATATCTGCCATGCCCAAGGTATATCAGCCTTACCTGCTTAAATAAGACTTCCTCTCTTCCCCTACAGTGGGATCCAGAGGTAGCAGGCTAAGTATGAAGTCCAGAATTGGATGGGGAAGTGAAGAAGGGGAAATTATGACTTCCCTCTCCCACCCCTGTTTCAAAGCCTGAGGCAAATAAGGATAGAAAGGGGAAAGTGTGTTAAATTTTTAGGTGAGAAAATTCAGTGTTCATACTGACCATTTCCTTACCTGTATCTGACAATAAATAAATAAATCTCAGGATTAGACAAAGAAAAAGATCTTTCAGATTGCAGTCTACCACGTATGCAATACCAGAGCAGTCACACGACAACTAGTGTAATCTGGATATTGCATATGCCTCAAAAGCTCTCTCGTATTACAAGAAAAGATCTCCCACAGAATGGGAGAAGATCTTTACTAGCTATACATCAGACCAGGGTCTCATATGTAAAATGTAATTAGAGCTCAAAAAATTAAATTCCCAAAAAATAAATCCTCAAAGAAACAACAACTCAATTAATAAATGGGCTAAAGACTTAAAGAGAGACTTCTCAGAAGAAGAATGGCCAATAGACACATGAAGAGATGTTTAACATCTCTGGAAATAAAAGAAATGCAAGTCAAAACAACACCTCAGTTAGAATGGCAATTATTAAGAAAGCAAATAACAAGAGATGCTGAGGGGATGTCAACAAAAGAACACTACTACACTGTTGGTGGGAATGTCAACTTGTTCAAACACTCTGGAAAGCAGTATTGGGGTTACTCAAAATACTAAACATAGAGTTTTCCTATGACCCAGCAATTCCACTGGTAGGCATTTATCCAATTGACCACAAACCAGGCCACACTAATGCCACCAGTACAACCATGTTCATTACAGCATTGTTTACCATAGCCAAGATACAGAATGAACCCAGATGCCCCTCAGTGGATCAATGAATCAAGAAAATGTGGCATATATGCATAATGGAATTCTATGCTTCCATAAGAAAGAACGATATTTGACCTTTTCTGCTTGACTCAGACATATACTAGATACTGCAAATAAGGGAAACCATGGGACCTATGTTTCTTTGGACCTGGCTTACTTCACTTAATATAATTTTTTCCAAGCCTTTCCATTTCCTAACAAATGGGGCAATGTCATTCTTTCTGATGGAGACATAGAATTCCATTGTGTATATATACCACATTTTCTTGATCCATCATCTACTGAGGGGCATCTGGGTTGGTTCCATATCTTAAATGAACCCTAAGCTATGTATTCAACTGTTTTTTTTTCTTTCATGCATTTGTTTCTAACACATTTATAAGATTATTTCTTTGCTGCTTTGTATGTCCCTCCCCCACAGTATAACCCCTGCTTTCACTGTATTTGATGTTAGTATAATTTGTGGAGGGGAAGGGGAAAAACAAATCGCTTAAATAGGGATACAGGTGGACCCATTGCAACAATGAGATGTACAAGTCGTTATGTTGAAAACGAACTTTTTACATCTTTGGTGCAGGGGGGGGGGTGGAGGGTGAGGGGAGGGTTGGGTGGGGGGAGAGGGGAGAAGAATGGGAAGGGATGGGACGGGGAAACAAAGGAGGAGGCTACAATGCTTGATAAGGAATGTACTCATTATCTTGTCCATGTAATTGTAACCCCTCTGTACAGTATTTTCACAATAAAAAAAAAAGAAAGAACAATATTGATTGATTCGTAAGGAAATGGAAAGACTTGGAGAAAATTACATTAAGTGAAGTAAGCCAGGCCCAAAGAAACATAGGATGCATGGTTTTCCTCACCTTTAATAATAATTACAACATGAGTATAAATCTACAAGTAAACAAAATGGATGATAAAAGACATGATAAATTAAACAAGACTCTAAATATTCATACAGCGAGACCAGAGAAGAATATCCTTAGGAGAGAATCACAAAGTCCCAATAGCTATATGCATATGATCATATGAAATAATACTTACAGAAATGAACTCCAAGAAATAGACACAAGAGGTTTTCTATTTTACTTTTTGAAGTTCTTTTTTATTTTGTTTTCCCCCTTTTGTCACTGTTTTTGACTCCTGTACCTTTTGTCTTGTATGCAAGTTTATTTGATTTGGAGAAGGAAAGGAGAAGCACAGAAATGGTGAGACAAAGGGTGAACTAATTCAGCAGCGATACTAGCTACTATGCAAAAATGAACTATACAACTTGGTGGGGAGGTGCATCGGGGGAAAATTTTTTTTTTTTTTTGTCGGTCGTGGGGCTTGAACTCTGGGCCTGGGCGCTGTCCCTCAGCTCTTCAGCTCAAGGCGAGCGCTCTACCACTTGAGCTACAACGCCACTTCCCGGGGGGGAAAAATTGGGTGAAAATGAGGGAGGGAATGACAATGTTCAAAGAGAAATGTATTCAATTCCTGACATGTAACTAATCCCTCTTTACATCACCTTTAAAAAAAAATTAAAGGCTCTCTTGTTAAAGGCTTCATTACCAGGTGGTGCTGTTGAGAAGTGGTAGAATCTTTAAGAGGTAGAACTAGTAGAAAGAATTTAGTGGGTATTGGGTAGCCAGGTCCTGTTATTTTCTATTTACTCCTACCTATCATGAGATAAGCATGCTTTCTCCCCAGACACTTTTGTCATGACCAACACAGGCCAAGAAAGCATGGACTAAACCCTCTGAAACCATGAAAAAAATAAATTTTCTCCTTTTAGGCTATCTGAGGTGTTTTATAATAATAATAGAAAGACAACATATCAACTTTGAGATCATCAAGCCAATTTAAAATAACATTTTCTGCATTTAAATTGCCATTTTAAATACAAACAGAAGTTCAAGAGAAAAAGAATATGCCTTCTAGTAGGAAAATACCAGCTTCTGTCCAGGCAGGCCAAAAATTATAGCAACTCTTTCTTGTCTTCCTCAGTAGTAAATGATTGCTTTCCTGGATATTGTATTCTTGTGTATTATGTTTTTAATGACTTTACCCTATATTCCACAATGTTAAAACACATTACTGCCTTCCTTTTTGCCCAACATGAGTTAAAGGAATAGCCACGAAGTTCCTGCATTGCTGTTTCATTTAAAGACCTCATTAATAGCTCAAATGTACCCATAGAAAGATAGCTGAGGAGTGGAGAGGTCTAGAATGAATACTTTAAAAATTGGAAGGAAATTAATATGCATGAATATGTATATGGTTGAAGTGGGAAAACTGAAATAATAGAATATATTCAAATGAACTTTCAAGTTATAAAAATAAAAAAGAATAATAGGAAAACAATTTTTCACACTAACCAAGAAGGTAACAATGTTCATGTATGGAACCTCTAAGACTTTGTATGTGAAGGTGACAAGAAAATTGTATCAGTCAGCTTTCTGTGTTTGTGATAAGCTACCTGAAAAAAGTTAACTGAGCATGAGGAAATGTTTGTTTCTGTCCACAATTTCAGAACCTTCAGCTCATGGTCAGCTGGCTCTGTCACTTGGAGGCTGTAGTGAATCAGAACACGATGATGGCAGAGGAAGCTGCTTCACTCCTGGCAGCAAGGACATGGAAAAGGAAGTCAAGTGGGACCTATAATCCTATCTCCTCAGGAGACCAGCTTGGCTAGACTAATTTGAGACACCTATCTCCATTTAACTCAATTACTAAAAAGTTTAAAGTAGAGGTATGGCTCAAGTAATAGAGCACCAGCCATCAGGAAAAAGGCCCAGAGTTCAAGACCCAGTACTGGCACGCACACCACACACACACACACACACACACACACACACACACACACACACACACACACACACACACACACACACACACACACACACACCATGACAGAAAAGACTAGGTCCCAGCATCCCCTTCAAGAGATGCAGCCAATGACCTTTGTACTAGGCACCACATCTTAAAGGTTTCACTATGTCCCAGTAATACCAGAAGCTGAGGCCCAAGCCTTCAACATATACACTTGGGAGAAACTCAAAATTCAAACTGTAGCCAACTATCAGAAAAATACTAGAAGTCTTGAGTTAGAAAAAAATGTGAACATGAGATTATCTTTATTTTATTCAAGTTACTTATTGACAGTAGTATCCTAGTGAACAATGGGTCTCATAAGTTTCATGGCACAGCATAAGGTAATAACTAAAATGGCAAAAGGAAGCAAGAATGGAGGAGGTAATTTCTCTCCATGTATACAGACTCAGGATAGTTTCAATATATCCTTCAGACAATTATTAATACAACACAAGCTCTATTTTCAAGTGACAATTATCAGTCACTGCCATCTAGTGTCAGCGAGATGAATGAACTTTTCCTTGTGTTATTTTATTTTCCTAAATCCCTTTCCCAGCCTACACATTCAGAATACAATGAAGCATATAAACCATTTCTCCTGAACTTTCGGTCTTCAGCAGTATCTGTGTCCTGGGAGATCCATGTTCAAACTGGGGATCAAAGTCTGCATTCTTTCTGTCTGTTCCTTAGATGGCCATTCCCTGTCTTTGCCTTCAGACATTGCTGTCTCATAGGACTGAGTACATCAGTTGTTGAGCAGAAAGTTTGTACCAGAAAGAAAGAAGTTTATAACTCACAAATAAATATCCATTTTTCAAGTGATTTTAAATATTTATTTTAATAAAATTCCAAATTAAGAATGGCCTTCTGAATTTATATTAAAGAAACGATTGAATTCCAAAGGTCCTCAGATTTTTTTTGAAACCAACTAAAAGATAGGTAATGACAAACTTTACCTAATACAAACGTCCATTTTTGCCTTATAAATTTAGTAAAATACATCTTTGGGCATAAAAGTATAACCCTTGTGGCAGGCAAGGATGAGAGAACACATGAATGGAGGGATAAAGTGTGAGCAAATACAGTATTACATTCAATGTACATTATGTAAAAATTGAACAATGTAACTTCAGGGGAGGGCTGTGATGGGTGAAGATGTGGGAGAATAGTGGAAGAGGTAATATTAAGATGCATTGTACTCATAACCTGGCTTCTGGAATTGAAACTCCATTGTTCAATGACTTAAAAATAACTTAAAAGTGATTCTCGTATAAAATGCCCCCATTTATTAAGTTATTCATGTAACAGTTCTTATTATAGTTAATTTAGGGAACTCTGAACAATAAAACCAAAAAATTATACTTAAATTTTTACAAATGAAAGAACAGAAAAAAATGCTTATAATATTCAAATTTAAATAATCTGCATTTGTAAAACATTACCAAGATCCATGATCCTTCACAGCAGGAAAACCATCAAATATAACAGGAAGATTTGTATTGTTTTAAAGAGATAAGTAATTATTGTGGTGCTTTTGGATCTTTAGAAAACTGAATCAACTTCTTTCAATATCTAGAGACAGGAAAATAAACCCAACAGTTAGAGGAAAGACATGGCATATTATTAATGAAAGATGAAATAGAGGAGGAAAAAACTCTCTTCTTCTGTTCATTTACTTTATTCATACTTCTTCCATACTTCAGTCTCTTAAGAAAGTAATTTTATGCTTTCCTAAAGATGGCATTTTCATTTTGCTGGATTTGAAATCCATGCTGAAATTTAATTGCCATGGTGTAACAGCTAAGGGGCCGGGCCTTCAAGACTGGACTGGACCATTTGTAACAGCAGAAAGGGGCAGGGCCTTCAGGAGTGGACTGGACCATTTGTAACAGCAGAAAGGGGCAGCGCCTTCAGGAGTGGACTGAACCATTTGTAACAGCAGTAAGGGGCAGGGCCTTCAAGACTGGACTGGACCATTTGTAACAGCAGAAAGGGGCAGGGCCTTCAAGAGTGGACTGGACCATTTGTAACAGCAGTAAGGGGCAGGGCCTTCAAGAGTGGACTGGACCATTTGTAACAGCAGAAAGGGGCAGGGCCTTCAGGAGTGGACTGGACCATGTGGGCTCCCTTTTCATGAGTGGGGTTGGTACCATTACCAAAGAGTGATCTTAGACTACTCTTGTCCTCTCTGGTTTCTTGTTCACATGTGTTTTTGCCAATGCTCGAGATATTTGAGGCAGTCAAGAAGGCCCTTATTAGAGCTGAGCAGATGCCTTCCCATACACCTGAACTCCCCAAACTCTGAGCTAAATAAGCCCATTTCCTTATAACATGAGTATTTCATGATAGTAGTGAAAAACGGAATGACACAGTGATTAGCAATGGGCTTTGGAGTTGTCACTCAATTCAAATCTCAGCTCCATCATGAACTAGTTGCATGATATTGGAAGAGTTATGCAATCTTTTTGTGTTTTTTGCTCCCCTATCTGTGGAATAGGGAATATATGAGTTGCTTCTTTACAGAGTAGTTATTATTTGCTTTATATGAGATATCTGAAACGGTCCAAGCAATGATGTACTTCAGTTGGTTGGTACTTGCTCTCAAGAATGAGTAGCGTACATCTTTTATGACTCTACAAACATCACCATCTGCACATCTTCACATCGTGAAGGTAGCATGAAATTAACAGCCCATTGTGGGAATATTTATACCAATATACATCCAGGAAAACATTGTACATCCAGGGCTAGTTTGCTAGCATGCCAGCAACTAAGAGACACTAGTAAGTTTTGTATGCATATTCACCTAATTACCCATTTAGTACTTGGGCTTCTTTATAGTTCTGAGAAAATATCCTATTCATTAAATAAATAATTTTGAGTTAAAGTAACAGTGAAGAGCTTCCTTTAGCAACTTATTCCCTCAGAGTAATCAGTCCATGTATTTGTAATCCATTGTCTTAACCAATAATCCATAAGAATAGGTCTGTTTCTTATTGCTCCCTCCTACCAGGATAGAGTAGGTATTTGTAAATACTTGTTAAGTGCACAAATAAATGAATGGAATTTTCCCAGATGCTCATACTTTCAGAAGGTAGCTTTCACATAGATTTCATTCATATCCTCAAAACTACCTTTTGACTTTGGTAGGGACTGTTTGATTAGAAAACTGAAATTCCAAAAGGTGCCTAATTTGTGATTCACTTTCTCTTGGTCTATATACCCATTATGACCTTTGCTTTTCAAATTGTGACCTACATGCCATATATTCTGAAAGCTATGAATCAGTTATTATGTTCAGCAGGGGCACATGGAAAAATAAGTTTGGAAAGTAGTGGAGTAAAAAATAGAGAAGGCATTGATTTTGATTGGTTCATTACAATTTTATTTGGGGGGGTTAGGAGGGGTCTGAATCAAGGGCTTTGTACTTTGCATGTTCTATGCAAACTACTCTACCACTAGCTACATTCTTGGTCCTACACATTTTGTTTACAATGTGGATTGCATTGTAAACCCTAGGAATAATGTCTGTAGCATTCTCATGTTAGAGAGTAGTCACAGTTTTGGTTTGGTTTGGTTTGGGTTTGTTTCTTTTCACAAAATATCCAGCAGTTTTAGTATGGAATATCATTAAGACAGTACATCTCAGACTCCATATGGCCAGACATGTCCAAACAAATCACCAAGGGAGTTTTCTGAAATTGGAATTTCAAAGTGAAGTTTTTGGTCCTTCATTTCTATTTTTTTTTCTCCCACTGCCCTCTCCACCTCTTATTTTTGTTTTTTGTGTTGGTCCTGGGGCTTGAACTCTAAATCTGGGCACTGTCTATGAGCTTTGGTGCTCAAGGCTAGCACTTTGCCACTTAAGCCCAAGTCTCCACTTACATTTTGCTAGTTAACTGGAAATAAATGTCTCATAAACTCTTCTGCTCAGGTTGGCTTCAAACTGTGATCCTCAGATCTCAGTCTCCTGAGTAGGTAGGATTACAGGCATGAGCCGGCAGCACTGGCTGGTTCTGTATTTCTATAAACTTCCAGGGCAAGGATATTTATGCTTCTCTTCAGGCCACATTTTGAATGCCAAGACAGAATAGCATTATATAGTCAAGAATAAGGATTTGGCATGCCAGTAAAAAGAGAAAGGACAACACTGGAACATCCTTGTCACTCTCAGGACCAAGTGTTTAAACATCATGCTCTTCCCAGTGGAAAAGAAAGAAGATATAAACCCAGCTGAAGCACAGGTTAGGTGAAATGGGACGACACTAAAATAGCTTGAAGGGAAGATCTCCCTCAGCTAAAGTCTAGGTAAAGAATTAATTCATGAATGGACCCAAAGATGGTTTAATGGCTTTTCAAATGGTGTATAGAACAAGGTAGCTTCATTTTTCTTATCCAAGTCCAAGTAAGAAGAAAAGAAGGCTTGACCAAGTGGACATTCAGACTTCATTACTATTTTTTTTTCTCTATATATGCAAGCTCGAGTTCCCTGGCTTGTGAATTTATAATAGTTCTGACCAATAAAAAGCAGATAGAAATGATAGAAGCTGGAAGGGCACAAAGTAGTCGGAGATTAAAAGAGACTAAACTGAGTCAGGTGAAGAGGTACCATTTACTGAGGAAGTATAATCAGCTATGGTAAGAAACTATAAAAGCTCTCCTATCTCCTGGAGGCCCATTTTCCTGGCTAGGCTTTGTTCTTGTCTGAGAACTTATTTTGGGCACCTGCAGGACTCTAGTAGTTGGTATCATCTGTTGGCAGTCCAGGATCAGCAGACTTTCCTGGTTACCTGGTTACTATGTTTACATAACCTCTGTAGGTCACACAATTTGTAAGCATAGAGCTGGGATTAAGCTAATGGAGGTATGATAAGACTCTCCTTCACTATGCCACTATGATTTATCTGCACCAGTTATAACTTGACATATTTTGATAACTTATTTAAAACAAAAAAGGTAAATAACTCATGTCTTTCACTGGATCAAAACTCTTATCAGTTAAAGTAATAATTTTGCCTAATTTTGTTTTTTCCCTCCAATTCTTTGGGCTAAGTTCATTTTGTCACTTCTGCTGTTTAGTTTCCTGTTTCTTTAGCTTTCAATAGTAGTGTGGCTTATCCCTTCTTATAATTAAACTTTCTTTTGTCTTCTGCTCTTTTGGTTTGTTGTTAACGTGGAATCTTGCTTATGTATCTTATTTAGGTAGTCTTCTTTATGTGTTTTATCTTTTTAAATATTTTATTAATTTTAAGCAGTTGCTCCAAGGAGTTTCCATTCAACAAAGCAGTTTATAAATACACTGCATGTTTTAACTTTTCTAAGTCTCAATGTTTCATTTAATGTTTTTAGCTTTTCTTATATTGCCTGTTTTGCTTTTGGCTTTTGTGTGTGAATTGGTCAGTATAACTAATATATGTTTTATTATCTTATAATTTTTTAAGAAATGATCTCTAAGTTTCAAATTTTAGCTATGAAAGTGTCCTTAACTTTGATTTGAGTAGAATTGACTCCTTTGCTGAAACAGTGAATGCTTTAGTAAGTTTACAACTCAGCTTATCACTTGTAACTGAAATACTAACAGTTTGACTCTCAATAGTTGTCAGGGATCAATATTGAAGCTATAGTTTAGAGGTAGGAAGCACTTATCCTGGTCTTTGAAGCTTGAACATGACCAATGACAACTTATGAATGTGATAGTTATTTTTCCATAAAGATTTGCCTGTGTGTCTTATAACACATTTAAATTCACTACTGCCTTTCTTACAATTCTTACAACATATGTTGATTAGTATTTCCTGTATAGGCACTTCTTTGATTCAGTCATGCTCATTTAAAATAGATTTTAAGATATAAAACATCTTGCCAGTGCCTAACAGAACTATCATGAGAACTTTTTTCCCCTCTGATTTCAGCTCCTAGGTTCATTGCTCGTTTTATCTAATGGGATTGTTGTATATGTCAGGTGGTTCGACTCATTATGATGAGAAATACCAGCAAAAGTGTTTCCCGATTTCCATTTTCCATTTCCTGAAATAGCTAAAATATATACTAGGCATTCCTAGGAATGGGGTGTTTGCCTTTTTCTAGCTCGCTTTGAAAGTGTAGAACAGGCAGGTTAAATCCAGCTGGGAGTTCTACAGATCACAGAATATTAAGCCAAGCTCATCTGAAAACCCCATCTAAAGTGGAGTACTTACAAGGAAGGTTAAGCTGCTTTTGGTAGTATTGCCTTAAAGTTTCTCCTTTGAAAATTAGGGTAGCTAAGGGTCATTTTTTTTACCCATGGCTTATTCATTGATTAATCTGAAAGCCTTTAACCACTCTTATCTCAATACAAAATTTTAAACTGCATAAGTAAAAGTATGCCTAATAACAAAGCTCATGTGTGTCGTCCTGGTTTGCTACTTACCCATTGGGTCTGTGTAATTTTCATGTATTTTCCTTTGATATGGACTGTTTAAATCAGATTGTTATGTTCAAAATATTATCTTCAATTATAAGTTGCAGTGTATTCAGTTACATTTTCTAAAGTAGTTTTTGGAATAGAAAAATATATATGTAAATCCTTGAGTTTAAATTCTCCAATATAATTGCTGTTTCTGATACTTTGTATATATGTATAGATACACACACACACACACACACACACACATATATATATATATATATATATATATATATATATATATATATATACTTATTTGTGTGTGTGTGTAACTTTTTTCTATGGTAAACACTTTGCTGAATATTTAGTTAAAAGCTAATATTAGCAACAAGTGAAAACATTTGCAAATTGTACTACTCCTTTCTACTGCCATTCTAAATGGTCACCTGAGTTTTCCTCCCTTGTCCATTCTAAAAAGGATCTGAATCTTAGGAAACATTTTACCCAAGCAGCAGCTGTGTCCAACCTCAAAATCCTATCTATAGTTTTATTCTATTAGTATACTTTTAACTCAGAACCATCTTTGATAAAATGACTACATTAAGCAATGACACTTTTGTATTTAGTTTAAAAATTAGTCATTGCCATTGTATACTGACTGAGGGAAAAACTGAGATCAGCAATCCAGCTTTTCACAGGAACTACCTGACTTTTCCTGCTGGCATTACTATTAATAATTAATTGCACAGATTATCATTATTAATATTAATGCTAAGACAATGTAGCAATGGCAAACATATCTCAAAATTTTTCATAGATGTTAGCATTCTCCCTCAATGGCTTTTCTTCGTGGTATTATTTTTAAAAAACAAAAGCAGTCAGGTGTTATAGATCACACCTGTAATCCCAGGCATGCAGGAGGAAGTGATCAGATGGATCATTGTTCTAGACTAGGATGGGCAAAGTTGCCATTTCTTTTCATACAAATCACTGTAAAGCTCTCAGTATGACTTTACATGTCATACATTTGCTATGCTACCACCACAAACCAATAAGCTGGACAGTGGTGGCATGTGCTGTCACTCCAGCTATTCAGAAGCAAATGGTAGAAAGAGTGACGACTAAGGTGCACTCTAGGCAAATATGCTAAGGCTATATTTGAAAAATAATCTAAAAGTCCCCTTCTCCCTGCCGCCCCCCCCCCAAAAAGAACTGGGGCTATGTAGAATGCTTGGTAGAGTACCGGGCTAACAAGCTCAATTTCAAACCACAGTATTGCTGAAAACAAAACAAATCCCCCGAATTAAAAAATAAATCACATATGACATAGGCAATATCTTCATGTTATATAATTACCATATTCTGTTCCTCAAAGGTTTGGTAAAGGTCCATGAACTGTCCACCCATTAGTTGATGGGGACACTCAACATCTCTCATCTTCTGTTTGCTCATTTATTGGTAGTATCAGTTACTGGCTTTGTCAACTCAAATTCAAATCTACTTCAAAGTATGATATGGGAGCATATCAAATTTAGTAGAAGAAATGCAAAATCATTCCACGTGTTAATTTTATAGTACTTTGGGTAAGAGAAAGGCCTGTTCCATTCTCTTTAAAACTAAGGCGGAATGGCAAAGCTGAGCCAGAAACTAGTTCCTATGCTGCAGGTCTACAGGCAGAACTGGGATTCTTTCCCTCCGAGTAGAGACACTTTAATTTTAAATGATACTTATTTAAATCTAAATGAACAAGTAAAAGTGATTTAGAAAATTTGTCTGAGAATGTTTGTCACCTAACATAGGAAAGAGGTAAGCGAAAGTATCTTTACAGTGTCTTCAGGGCTTTTCAGTTCTGTGTACCACACTCAGTACCACACAGGTGTCACCAGGCTGCCTGTGGACTGACTGCTTCCACTGCAGTTGAAGAGACTTCGAGTCACTTGTTGAAGAGCTCAGTCTGGCTTCCTTGGTTTCATTCCATCACATGATTTGCCCTACAACTCAAGGACTGGGGCCCAAATCCAGCATCACAGAGAACAGGTGCTGGCAGATTTATCTGATTTTAAAAGATCTTATATCTAGCTATAATATTTTTTTTAAATTATCTTCAGTTGTAAAAATGAGCTGCCATTTAATACAGCAGTTTATGAATACAATGAATCTTGATCAATGTCACTTCCTTCAACATTCTCACCCCTCCCAATCGGCCCCTTCCCTTGCTTTTCTTAATTTTTAAGTTGTGTACTGAATTTTTTTTTGCTATTTAACAAAACAATTTATGTATGCAATGCATCTTGACTTGTGTCATCCCTTCCATACTTTCACCCCTTCCATCCACCCTTTCTTTATTTTTCTCAGTTCTGTTGTATTTACAATCAATTCTTACTTGCACTCTCCCCATTCCTCCCTTCATTCTTTACCCCTCTCCCTTTGACCCCACCCTCCCTTCTTGAAAGTACATACTTCCTGATACTAGGTTGAAGAGGAGTGGGGAGAGTGGACACCCTTGTCTTGTTCCTGAATTTAGAAGAAATGGCTTTAACTTTTCGCCATTAAGCATAATGCTGGCTGTACGTTTGTCATATACAGCCTTTATTATATTGAGGAATGTTCTATGAATTCCTAGTATTTCCAGAACCTTCATCATAAAAGGGTGTTGGATCTTGTCAAATGCTTTCTTTGCATCTATTGAGATAACCATGTGGTTCTTATCTTTGCTCTTGTTGATGTGATGAATTATATTGTTTTGTGTATATTGAACCAGCTTTGCATCCCTGAAATGAATCCTGTTTGATCATGGTGTATGATTCTTTCAATGAGTTGTTTAAGTCGATTGGCCAAGATTTTGTTGAGAAATTTTGCATCAATATTTATAAAAAAATGGGTCTATAGTTCTCTTTCTTTGATGAGTCCCTACCTGGTTTTGGGATGAAGGTTATGCTGGCTTCATAAAGAGAATGGTAGTGAATTTTTGCTTTCAATTTCATTAAAGAGATGGAGAAGTATTGGTGTGAGTTCTGCTTTGAAAGCCTTGTAGAATTCAGCTGTAAATCTATCCAGTCCTGGACTTTTCTTGGGTGGGAGGTCTTTTGTTGCTGCTTCTATTTTGATGCTATGCCTAGCTACAGCAATAAGACAAGATGCAGACAGAAAGGGGCTCCAAATAGGGAAGGATGAAGTAAAACTCTCCCTCTTTGCAGATGACATGATCTTATATTTAAAGAATCCCATGGACTCCAGTCCCAAGTTACTTGAGCTGATCAGAAACTTTGGCAAAGTAGCAGGGTATAAAATTAACCCTCAGAAATCAATGGCTTTCCTGCATGACAATAATGAGAAGAACCTGGCTGAAATTAGGAAAGCAACCCCTTTTGTAATAGCCCCACAAAGAATAAAATACTTAGGAGTTAACAAAAGAGGTGAAGGACCTGTATGACAAAAACTGGAAAAGGAAATTAAAGCAGAACTAAGCAAGTGGAAAAATCTCCCATGCTCATGGATTGGGAGGACTAACATCATGAAAATGGCAATACTGCCAAAGGCTATCTACAACTTCAATGCGATACCTATCAACATTCCAATCTCAGTCTTCAATGAAATAGAAGAAGCAATCCAAAAATTCATATGGAACAAAAAAAGACCCCAATAGCAAAAATAATCCTTAGTAGAAAGAACAGCGCTGGAGGAATATCAATTCCAAATTTCAAACTCTGCTACAAAGCCATAGTCATCAAAACAGCTTGGTACTGGCACAAGAACAGACCTGAAGACCAATGGAATAGGACTGAAGACCCAGAAATGAACCCACAGACCTATTGCCACCTAATCTTTGACATGGGAGCTAAAGAAATAGAATGGAAGAAAGACAGCCTTTTCAGTAAATAGTGCTGGAAGAATTGGTTAAACATTTATAGAAAACTAAAACTAGACCCGTATATATCACCCTGCATCAGAATCAACTCCAAATGGATCAGAGACCTCGAAATACAAGCAGAATCCATGAAAATATTACAGGAAGAAATAGCAGAAACTCTAGGGCTCCTTGGTACAGGCCAAATTTTCTTAATAGAGACCCAGAAGCACAACAAAGAAAGGTTGGACAAATAGGATTGCATGAAACTACAGAGCTTCTGCATGACAAAGGACATAGCTAGCAAGATCAATAGAAAGCCCACGGACTGGGAGAACATCTTCACTATCCATACAATGGACAAGGACCTCATATCTAAAATAGAACTAAAAAAACTAAATCCCCCAACAACAAATCCTCAAAGAAACAATTGCCCAATTAACAAATGGGCTATAGACTTAAAAAGAGACTTCTTTGAAGAGGAAATAAGAATGGCCAATAGACACATGAAGAAATGCTCGACCTCTCTAGCCAGCTAGAATGGCTATAATCAAGAAATGTAGTAACAACAGATGCTGGAGGGGATGTGGACAGAAGGGAACCCTACCGCATTGTTGGTGGGAGTGTAAACTTGTTCAACCACTTTGGAAAGCAGTATGGAGGTTCCCCAAAAGACTCCATATAGAGCTCCCTTATGACCCAGCAATCCGACTTTGGGGTATTTACCCAAATGATCACAAACAAGGTCATACCAAAGCTATCAGCACAACCATGTTTATTGCAGCATTATTTACCATAGCTAAGATATGGAACCAACCCAGATGCCCCTCAGTAGATGAATGGATCAAGAAAATGTGGTATATATCCACAATGGAATTCTATGCCTTCATCAGAAAGAATGACATTGCCTCTTTTGTTAGGAAATGGAAAGACTTGGAGCAAATTATATTAAGTGAAGTAATCCAGGCCCAAAGAAACCTAGGTCCCATGGTTTCCCTTGTTTGCAATAACTATTGCAAACTATAACTATAACTAGTATATGTCTAGGACAAGCAGAAAAGTTCAAGGATAATGTTAAGCAAAATGTACCCAACACAGGGACACAAGAGGGTTTTTTTTGTTTTGTTTTTTTCTTGCTAGTGTTTTTAATGTATTTACAATGCACTATGTGATTCTTTTTTTTTTAATTGTGAAAATACCATACAGAGGGGTTATAATTACATGGGCAAGGTAATGAGTAAATTTCTTATCAAACATTGTTGTCTCCTCCTTTGTTTCCCCTTCCCTTCCCTTCCCAACCCTTCCCATCCTCCCACTGCCAGTTGTAAAGTTCTTTTTCGATATAACATCTTGTATATCTCATTGTTGCAATGGATCCACCTGTATCCCTATTTAAACAATTTGTTTTTTCCCTTCCCCTCCACAATGTATACCAACATTAAATGCAGTGAAAACAGGGGTTATACTGTGGGGGAGGGACATACAAAGCAACAAAGAAATCATCTTATAAATATGCTAGAAACAATCGCAAAAAAGAAAAACCATTTTGCCTAACATCAACTTATCTGATTGTTTCTGCTTGTCTCAGACATATACTAGTTATTGCAAAAAGCATGGGACCTATGTTTCTTTGGGCCTGGCTTACTTCACTTAATACAATTTTTTCCAAGTCTTTGCATTTCCTAAGAAATCAATTGTAGGTTCTTCCCCTATGGTATATCCTCTGTTTTCACTGGATTTGATGCCAGTGATCTGCATCTTGTATGTACTTTTTTGTAATTTGGGGAGGGGAAGTGAATATTGCAGAAGGCTTAAATGGGGATGCAGGCTGACCCATTGTGATGAGGAGATGTACAGGATACTATATTGGAAACGAAAGTTACAATGTCGGGGTTGGAGGAGCAGAATGAGTTGGGAAGGCAAGGAGGGAAGTGATGGTAAGGGGAAAATAAAGGAGGAGGTAACAATGCTGGCTATGGAATGTACTCATTACCCTACTCATTTAACTGTAACCCCTCTGTACAACATTTTTTTTTTACAATAAAAAAAGAAAAAGTACACATTTTCGGGAACTTGTTTTCCTGGGCTTTGACTCAGTCTTTCTGAAGAATTGTACTATTTACACTCTCCATAGTCCATTGTACTGCAGTTCATTTATTTGTATCTGCTTGCATACCATCTAGTGTGTTTAATTATAGATTTCTAGGCACATGATAGGTACCACAAAAATGAGAGAGAACATGCACCTGTGTTTTTCTGGATCTGGCTAACCTCGTTTAATATGATTTTTTCCAAGTCTTTCATTCTCCTTACAGATGGTTCAATATAGTTCTTTCTGATGGATGAGTCAACTCTTGAAAACAAAGGTATCTGTAATCGTTCTATACAGCTTCTGAACTTTTTTCAATATAGACTTTCCCTCACAGTCAGTAATCAAGTCTTATAAATCTTGCTGATACTCAGTTTTTGACATTACCCATTTGCTTTGTAGACAAGAAAGCAATTACCTTCATGGACCTCTTTAGGTTTTTTCTTCTTTTTTATGTTTTTTATTGTAAAAAGTATACAGAGGGGTTACAGTTACATGAGTAAGGTAATGAGTACATTTCCTATAGAGCATTGTTATCTCCTCCTTTGTTTTTCCCCTAATATCCCTTCCCTCCCCACCTCCCTAACTCCCCCCCTCCACCCCAGTTGTAAAGTTCCTTTTCAACATACTGTCTTGTATATCTCATTGTTACAATTGGTCAACCTATATCCTTTTTTCAGCATTTTGTTATTTCCCTTCCCCTCCCCAAATTAGAAAAATGTATATCTACAAGATGCAAGGCACCGACTTCAAATAAAGTGAAAATAGGGGTTACACCCTGGAGGAAGAACATGCAAGAGAAACAAAAAAATTACATAGTACATTTTAGATACCTTAAAAACAATAGCAAGAAAGAAAAAACAAGTTGTCCCTATCTTGGGGTTCATTTCACTTAACATCATCTTATATGGGCATATGTACATAGCTTTTGACCTTTTTGCTTATCCTTGACTTATACTAGTTATTGCACATAAGGGAAACCATGGGACCTATGTTTCTTTGGGCCTGGCTTACTTCACTTCATATAATTTTTCCAAGTCTTTGGGTTTTTTTACCCACACTTTTCCTCTTTTGTGAAAGTCTGTAAGTAACAACTTCAGCCAAAGACCCTACTTTTGCTCCTAGACCACATCTATCTGCAGCAGTCCTTGAGAAAGTTCAGTGTGAGAAGTATTGTTCCTGGAAAAGGCAGGAGTATTGGTTATTGTTTTAACAGCTTCCTGAGCTTCACTACTGCTTCAGAATCAGATTCTTTCAAGTAAGTTCTCAAGGGGCAAGTGGAACCCTCCCCTCAATTTTCCTGGTACTGCTATAGTGCCCAGAGCCTTTGTGTCCAGGAGACAATCTTCATCAATCTTCCTAATCTTCCTAATCTTCATCAATTTTTCAAAACAACTGAAGATATCGCTTGCTCTTTTGAGAATTTTCTTCCCTGATATTTATTTTCAGTTTTAGTTCTGGAGGACAGATTATATCTAATTTATGTTGTTAAGTACTGATTAGGAGTAAGAATGTTATTTTATATATTTGGCTACTGTGTGAATTCTTTGTGGATTTATTTTACAGTCTATATATTGTTCTGTTACAATGGAATTGAAATTGAAGCCTCTTGAAATTGGCACCATCATCTGCCTTTGGACTTCTATGTGCCTGAAATATCTAGCTAAACAGCTAGCCTTTCCTGAGGCAATGGGTCCTCCTGAAGGAAATTCTCCATCAATGGCTTCTGGGTCTAGCTCAGTGTCCATCCTTAGAGGTCATTCCTTGGCTCCTTCAAAGGTTTCATTGTGGACCTTAGTTCATTTGCAGCTCAGTGTCAGAACTCACCTTTTGCTTCCTGAGAACCTATAGCAATGGAGTAATTTTAGGAGGAAGGGGTTATGGAGCTAGCAATTGTAGGAGTGGTCCCTATCTTCCTGTCTTCCTTCATCTCCCCAATGTGCTTAAATGCACATCACTATTGAAGATACTAATGTCCAAAGGCTTCACAGGGTCCGATCTGTAACAGTGAAGTTTAACCCATAACAAAGCAATACATCCTAGGAACTAAACTGATCCAAGAATCTGAAACTGAGCCTCTGTCATTGGACTCTGCACGGTCTTGTAAAACTTCCTTTGCATGATGTGATCAGGAAGGCCTTTCAGCTGCTAGTTCTGGCAGATAAATACCCTTTCATATCACTTGGACCAGGCGGCTGTTTTCCATAGCAGGCTGGGCATCTCGACCACAGGAGTTCTGGGGTTTCTTGCCCAAACTCACAAAACTTGTACCACTATTTATTGTAGATCTGGCTACAGAGTTTTAATGGTTCCTACATCTACTTTGGTAAGGTTAAAAAAATGCATCTTATCTACTAAGATTAATGATTTTTTGGGAAGGCTGTATCTAATTTCTAAGCTAGCTTTTGAAATCTTATCACCCTTGAAAATCAACATTTGAAATTTCTTGTATACACATTTTACAGATAGAAAAAGGAACCTGTAGAGTTGTTATATTCATACTAATATTTATATCCAGCTCTCATTAATCTTATAAATCATGAACACATAAAATCAGATCCAGGGATACACAACCTATTTTAGTTGTATTAAAAGAAGCACTTGGCACATTTGAGCTATTGAAATTACTAAATAGTTCAGTAAGATAGTGAGATCATATCCAGGGCATCAATCAAATTATGCTTGAGAAAATTTGGAACTAAACTGGGAAAAAAACTGGGAAATACAATATGTTCACTGAACTTTTAACAAGATTTGCATAGCTCTTATTTTTCCTAGTCTGAATAAAAATGGAAACTGCGTTACATGAACGATTGTTCTTCCAGATAGTTGTCAATGATATCCTCTTCCATGCTGGCCAGCATTTATGTGTCATGTCACTACCTCCGTGTGTCAACTTACTTAATCCTTAAAACAACTCTATGAGGTAGGTATTGTTATTACCCTCACTTATCAGAAAGTTATACAGCTAAAGTAGGTAGACTTTTTCTGGCTCAGTAAGGTGAGTACTCTACCACTTGAGCCATAGAGCCACTTCTGGTTTTCTGAGTGGAGATAGGAGTTTCACAGCTTTTCCTGCGCAGGCTGACTTTGAACTGCGATCCTCAGATCTCAGCCTCCTGGGTAGCAAGGATTACAGGAGTGAACTACCAGCACCCTGCTGCATTGCCCCCAATGTGAATATTTCTGCAGACATTCACTCAGTAGTAACTCATACTGTTATACTCTTTAAGTGTAGAAATTAATGATAAAGTCATGGTCTTCACTCCAACAATTTTAAGAGAAAAGGATAGTTTCATTAGAAATCTACAAAATTTGAGCAGGGCACCAGTAGCTCTTGTTTGTAATCCTAGCTAGTCAGGAAGTAGAGATCTGAGAATCTCGGTTCAAAGCCAGCATTGGGCAGGAAAGTACAGGATATTCTTATCTCCAATTAACCACCTGAAAACCGGAAGTGGCACTGTTGCTCAAAGTGGTAGAGCACTAACATTGAACACAAAAGCTCAGAGACAGTGCCCAGGCCCTGAGTTCTGGAAACAGATTATCTGTTCACCTTTCAGCCATGTGACTGTACATGCTTGTCAACCTGGAGGCATCATGATGTCTTTTATAAAGAAATGCCAACAATAAGAAGATCAAGACTGAAATTAGGACAGCAACTCCATTTGTAATAGCCTCAATAAAAACCCCCAAACCTAGGAATTAACTTAACCAAAGATGTGAAGGACCACTATGATAAAACTTTAAAAATCTGAAAGAAGAAAGTAAAGCATTTAAGGAAATGGAAAAGTCACTCATGCTCCAAGATGGGAAGAATTAACATGGTAAGAATGGCAATATTGCCCAAAGCTATCTATAAATTCAATGCAATACCCATAAAAATCTCAACAACACTCTTCATTGATATAGAAAATCAATAAAAAAAAAGATCTGAATAGCAAAAACAATCCTTAGCAGGAAAAACAGTACTGGATGAATATCAATACTAAACTTCAAACTCTATTACAAAATGGTAGTAATAAAAACAGCTTGGTACTGGCACAAGAATAAGCCTGAGAACCAATGGAATGGAATAGAAGACCCAGAAATGAACCTACAAACCTGTAGTCACTTAATATTTGATAAGGAAGCCAAAAACACAGAATGGAAGAAAGACAGCCTCTTCAATAAATGTTGTTGACAGAATCTGCTATATATGCACAGAAAACTAAAGCTAGATCATTATATATCACCCTGTACCAGAATCAATTCCAAAGGAATGAAAGACTTCAATGTAAGGCCAGATACTATGAAAATATTACAGGAAAGGAAAGGAGAAACACTATGGCTCCTAGGCAGGGTCCAAACTTCCTAAGTGAAGATACAGAACTATAACAAATCAAAGAAAGACTGGTTAAATGTAATTGCAACAAACTGAAGACTTTCTACATGGCAAAGGACATAGCTGGCAAGATAAATAAAAAGCCCACAGTATGGGAGGAGATCTTTACTAGCTATGCATCAGACACGGACTTCATATCTATAATATACTTAGAGCTCAAACAAATTAAATCCCAAAACAAATACTCAAAGAAACAACAGCCCATTTAATAAACTGGCTAAAGACTTAAAGAGAGACTTCTCTGAAGAATTAAGAATGCCCAATAGTTTTACCTTGCATATATAACTCTTAAACCCTCTGTACATTACCTTGACAATAAAATTAAATTATAAAAAAAGAAAAATAACGAATTCCCAATAGACACATGAAGAAATGCTCAACATCTCAAGCCATAAAAGAAACTCAAATCAAAACAACATTGAGATTCTACCTCACCCCAGTTAGAATGGCTGCTATCAAGACAAACTAACAAGCCAGGCACTGATGGCTCAGGCCTGTAATCCTAGCTACTCAGGAGGCTGAGATTTGAGGATTATGGTACAAAGCCAGCCTGGGCAAGAAAGTCCATGAGAATCATATCTCTAATAAACCACTAGAAAACCAGAAGTGGCACTGTGGCTCAAGCGGTAGAGTACTCACCTTGAGCTGAAGAGCACAGAGATAGCACCCAAACCCAGAGTTTAAGCCCCATGACCAACAACAAGAACAACAACAAAAAGACAAACTAACAATAACAGATGCTGGCAGGGATATGGCCAAAAGGGAACATTACAACACTGTTGGGAGTAGAAACTTGTTCAATCTCTCTGGAGAGCAATATAGAGAGGTTCCTCAAAATACTAAACATAGAGCTTTCCTATGACCCAGCAATTCCAATCATAGGCATTTATCCAATTGACCACAAACCAGGCCACACTAATGCCACCAGTACAACCATGTTCATTGCAGTATTGTTCACCAGAGCCAAGATATAGAATAAACCCAGATGCCCCTCAGTGGATCAATGAATTAAGAAAATGTGGTATATATGCATAATGGAATTCAATGCTTCCATGAGAAAGAACAATATTGATTGATTCATAAAGAAATGGAAAGACTTGGAGAAAATTATACTAAGTGAAGTAAGCTAGACCCAAAGAAATACAGGATGGATGCATGGTTTCTCTCATCTGTAATAATTACAGATAACTACATGAGATGAACAAAATAAACAAAGTATGGTTTCTTGTAACACTTTAGATTGATGATGATAATGAGCCGTAAACCTCAGAGTGCCTTCCTTGGGCCTGAGGCAAGGGGTGTGGTTAGTCATGGTCAACATTATAGGCAGAGTGGGAGAAAATGAGGGAAGGGTTAAACTTGTTCAAAGCAAAATGACATTACCTGTCTTTTGCAACTGTAACCCCTCTGTAATCCCTCTGTATATCACCTTTACAATAAATTTCAAATAAAAAAATCATTTAGTCAGAAGTACCAGAAGTGAAGTGTAAAGTGTAGGTTGATAGCACTGGGAGAGCATGAGCTGGGAGCATTAGGGAAGATTTTAAGGTGGAGGTGCCACAGAAACTGTGCATTGAAAAAGGTGGACATAGTACAGGCTGAGTAGAAACAAGTACAGCTTAGAAGTAGAGAAGTGGGAAATCATAAAGTGCCTTGGTCAGCAATCTTTTGGGTTAGGGAAGTTGAGACAACTGGAAGATAAGGCCATATCCAGTTGATGAACCAGATTGAGAAGGTTAGGTTACTTAGGAAGAAAAAATGAGTCAAAGCTATTTAAGTTTATTTTGTAGTATCTGCTTAAGATTGAACCTAGGTCCTCACACATCTTAGGAGAGTGCTCTTCCACTGAGCTACTTACTCCAACATGTGCATAAAGCATTAAAGCTCTAATTTAGGAACACTGCTTCAACACACCCTTCTCAGGTCTAAGGAGCCCAAAGGAGTGGCAGTACAATGTATGAAAAATAGGAAGTCAGGAGTTGGTTTGTGACCCTGTCCATCCGATTCAGACTTGTATGTTTTGTTTGAAGAACTAAGGACCTGCAAGGTAGAACTTTGGGTGCAGGGGAAGAACAAACTGCTTATCAGTTTGCCAGCCATGTGTGTAAGTCAGAAGTGAAGTGATGTTGATGCTGACATTGTAAAGAGAAGGAGTGTGTGAGGGATAGGGTCAAATGTCTCAGGGGTGTAACATTGAGCCAGTTCATGGGAAGGAGAAAGATAATTAAGAAGAGAGAAGGATCAAGAAGTAAATAGTGGCAAAGCAGAGATGAGAGCAATGTTTGGAGGTAAAAGGACAGAGAACTTCAGAAAGTAACAAGTCATGTAATTGTCAGATCCTTCTATGCTTATAGGCTGTTGATATTGTCAGTACTACCCACAACAGATGTGGTTCAGTGTTCATGCACTCTTGGTGCTCAGTAGATGTTGAATGGAGATCTATATTGTATGAAGTCTAAGTGTGTGAACACTGAAATGTTAAGTAAAAATCCTACTTACTTATATCAGAAGACCTCCCCCCCAATTATTACTCCTATGTTTCCAGACTTTCTGTTTTAAGGAAAACAATAATGGACAAAGATCTTTCTATTGAACAATGAGGTACATATGATGTTGCCTTTAAGGCGTGTCTTCCCTCATATCATGAATATTCAAATGTCTAGTTTTGTAATATTCGAACATTGTCACTCAGCACAAAGCACTGGGTTTGCCCTGAGTATGTGTTTGAGAATATGTGTGGTAGCAGGAAGGCAGAGGCAACAAAAATAGACCAGGTCAGTCCAGTGTGTGACAGGTGTATATAATGAGATGATTAGCAGCTGTTGGACATATTAACATCTGGTAATTGTTTATTTCAGAAATAGAAGCAAATAGAGTAAAAGCCACAAAGTAATATCTTTTTATATTAAAAGCACTCACATTGATACTATTTGCATATGACACAAGGACACAGTCATAGCCAAAAACATAATCATGGAGTAGGTATCTCCTGGGGTATAAAGGAGTAAACATGAGACTTAGGACAAAGGAGATGACTAACACAAGAGAAAGACTTTGTATAGATAAATGAAGGGATATGTAATTAATTCATACTTTACACATCAACAGAAAATGTATAGATGTGATGGAGAGAATCTTACAAATACCAAAATAAAAACTAAGTGCAGCAAAAGGCACCATACATTTATTACATTTATTATGATCACTAGCAAACAAAAAGTGCAGAGGAAAGGCAGGCTATTTATTATGACATTCATGAATACCATGGGACTCCAACTGTATGGTTCAAAGTGATATGACATGTGCTGGGAACAACAAGAAGAATGGATCTGTGTATCACAATAAGAACAGATGAGTACACAAGTTGCCTTCAAATTCTTCTAAAACAGAAAAGATTTCCATATAGTAGAACTGAATCTAACATTTGGACTATTATCTAGGGCAGCTGATGTTATATAATTATTATCAAGCAGGAATTCAGTGTTGACATTTGTGAGTGCTAATTTGTTTTCTATCTATTCAAATAATGAGATAATTTTCCATTATGATCTGATTTGAAATATCAGCAAGGATATCCCAAATACATAGTGATTGGCAGAATATGTGAATGAAGACACAGCTGGCTCTAAAACAGAACAGGACTTCTGGTTTCCTATATAATAACATCAACCAGATTTCTGCCTCTTCCTTGCTCTTTCTTTATGGAAATGAGATACAACGGTTGGCCCTCTAGGAGCCCCAATGAAGATCATCAGGGTGACTAGTGCTTAGGAGAGTGTGTTTTTGTCTTCACTGCTCTCAACACAAAATTCCACTTGCTATTCATTTGTTCCAGGCGCTCCTTTTTGAAACTGTCTTGAAAAGAACAGTGATTATCTTCATCCTCTGTTTCAGAGATTATCTCCATCTTTTGAATGATGAGTTTGATGAGCTCATGCTGCTTTTCCAAGAGAGAACTGAGGTCCTTCAGTCTGAAAGAACATACATAATTTGTGAATGAATTTCCAACTCTTTTTTTTTTTTGTTCTGCTAAGGTAGGAAGGTATAGATACTACAAGTGGTCCATGTAGTTAACTGTGCCCAGATCATTCCCTCACACTAGTCATAAAGCTTTAAAGGGAGATAAGTTTAAATGATTTTTCCCAAAGTTGACACAATTTGTGGTCACATTTTGTTGTTGTTATTGTTATTGGTCCTAGTTACAGATAAGAAACTGTTGGATAAAAAAGTTAAATGCCTTTTACAGGGTCACTAAATAGTGGGAAAAGGTTTAAATTTGGGTAAACAAAATCAGAAGCCCTAATGGTTTACTATGCCTAGTTACTCAAGAGACCCTCATTCAGGACTTTGCTATATAAAATTGCACTACTCATGAAGAATATGGTTTAAAATAATGCTCCCGCCTTAAGGAAATTAACAATTAGATATTTCGCTCACTTAATCATTGGAAGGCAAACTAATTGGTTAATACTGACAAGTTTTTGAGTCTAAAAATGTGTGGTGATAACACATAACCTAGCTATACTAGTTGATAAAGCTCAATTTAATGTAGGAGATAGAGGCCAATAGATAATATAATGGTGTATCATGCATTGTTATTTAAGAGTTTTAAATTTTGCAAATACTGATAGAAGAAAAATACATACCGGTATTTCTGTTTCAATATTTCCATTTCTAAACACGCATCTGTGTTTGGTATTTCTTGTCTTGTTTCTTGGGTACCAAAAAAATAATTAAATAGACGCTGTAGAATAAAACATAATAGTTACTCACACTGATTTCAATTCAGGGACATATTTCCTGGGTATGTGCTGAAATAGAGCTATCAAGCAAGGTTCCATAGCACAAATATTCATAAGCCACAGTAAGTATTAGTAAATGTACTTACTAATATCTTCCCATGTCTGGGTCTGTTGGGATACACAATGGTGGACTTGTGATCTACTTTCCGTAAAAACCACTCTGGCAGCTTTTTCTCTAAGCTGGTATGAAGTTCTACCTACAGGGCATTTTCGACTGATTAGTAGAGTCATTAATTTGTACACAGAAAGCTTACACTGTATAGAAACAATCATCTGTAGATAAAAATTGAAAACAGATGTGTGTCCTGATTTCTGCACAGAGCAACAGGGCAGGCCAGGCCTCTCTACCCCTGGCTTCCTCACCTGGCCCCACCTGTCATCAGGACCTCCAATGCAACCTGCAGGCAGTGGGGACGTGTAAGTGGTTACAGAGCTCATTCTAAGTCAGCAGATATTTATTGCTCAGGAACTGTGACTAACATTGGAAATATAAAGATGGAGCGTCTATTCTGGAAAGTACAGTAGTATGAAAGTATAATGATATGAATTACACCCAGGATAGGAAGGCAAGGAGGAAGAAACTAAAGAATTAGTAAAAACTAAAGGTAGTAAAAAAATCAGAATGGTACTAAGAGTGTCTTGTCAATCCATAGCTACTATATAATGACATTTGCTTTCTAACTTAAAATCATATGCTTTCAATATCTGAGTATTTAAGTGACTTACAGTAATAAATGATCAGATGTAGCAACTTCCCATATGACAGGGCTTAAATTATAACACCCACTGTCCCTACCCCAATAAGAAGTAAAATATTATATCTGGCTTTCCTACTTTTTGTTTTTTTTTATTGTTGTTGGTAGTGGGGTTCGAACTCAGGGCCTGGGCACTGTCCCTGAGCTTTTGCTCAAGGCTAGTGCTCTGCCACTTTGAACCACATCTCTACTTCTGGTTTGTATGTAGTATAAAATTAGAGATAAGAGTCTCACAGACTCCTACCCACACTGGCTTTGAACTGCGATCTACAGAACTCAGCCTCCTGAGAGCTAAGATTACAGGTGTGAGCCACTGGTGCCCCACTTCTCTCCTACTTTTTTGCCACTACCAGGGCTTGAACTCAGGGTCTCTCACTTGGCCTGCTTGCTTACAGCCGGTGCTCTACCACATAATCTTAACCTCTGGTTTTGTTTTTTCCCAGGATAATTGGAGATGGAGTCTCTAGCACTGGGCTTGGTACCAACCATAATCCTCAAAACTCATCTCCCTGAATACCTGGTATTATAGGCTTGAGCCATCAGAGCACAGATTCTCTATTATTTTTATAATGCTGCTACCCTTATTGGACTGTATATTAGTTTCAGTTTTAAAAACTATTTTCTAATTGTTTTATACCAATTAGATATTTCCTCTAATTTTCCATAGTATTTTTCTGAACTCATTTTTCCATTTGATCCTTAAAGTAATATTCCCTCTCCCTTTCCCTTGCTACACGTGTATGTAGGGGACACATTTTATTTGTTTTGTTTTGTTTGCTTTTTAGTTTTTGCAGTAATACAGTTTGAACTCAGCTCTTCCTGTTTGTGCTCTTGCTTAGGCAAACTTTCTACCACTTGACTCACATCCACAGTTCTTTTGGCCTTAATTTATTTTTCAGATAGGCTTTTGCACTTTTATCCAGGTTGGTCTGGAACCACATTATCTTGCCCTTTCACCTGAGTAGCTGAGATTACAGACATCCATTACCATGCCTACCTGTCACATGTTATTATTTACTTAAAGTCTTGAAAATGATTTATTTAAGCCCAGTGTTAGCCATCAGATACAAGACACCATGTGAGTTACTCTTGTTCATCATCTGTCTATGAGCTGTCAAATGTGGTTTTGAGAGTTTGGCATTCCAAGCCCTATGTCCAAGATGCATCCAGCTCCTCAAGAACTAAGGTGATATGTTCACCTGCCCACACAGGTAAGATTTCCACACTGAAGGGTTAAGTGTGATCTATCAATTTTTTTCTTAATTAGCCATGGGCTTAAAAATATTTATGAGTGAGGAGGCTGGGAAGGTGGCTCAGTGGTAGAGCGCTTGCCTTGCATGCCTGAGGCCCTGAGTTCGATTCCTCAGCACCACATAAGCAAATAAAGAAAAAAGCCGGAAGTGGCACTGTGGCTCAAGTGATAGAGCAGTAGCCTTGAGCTGAAGAGCTGAGGGACAGCGCCCAGGCCCAGGGTTCAGGCCCCATGACCGGACCAAAAAAAAAAAAATTTATGAGTGACTACATCTGCCAGCGTTCATCCGGATAATGAACATATTAGTGTTAAAAAGCAACCAATGGCAAACCTCTCAAGTTATGACATCTGTCCATGAGTCATCACCAGTTCCTATAATGGGCACTGTCTCAGAAACCTAACTGTCTCTCCTTTTGTTTGAGATGAATTTGAGAGAGGACAAAATGGCTCTGTATGAAATGCTCTGCTGACTGACTTCTGATTCTGCTTCTATTATAGGCTCATAGAACTTTCAAACTCTATGTACAGACTCTGTCCCTGTTCTTGATTCAAAACAGGATCAAGTGGCATGGGTCCCCAGGCTCTATGCTGCTGGCTTTCAGGGAACACAGTGCAGTAGTTATTTTTGACATAGGGTCTTGTTTCTTTCCCAGGAACATGCCTGTACCACAATCCACCTATTTTGGGTTTCATGTTGCAGCTGGGAATATAGTACCCAGCTTCTTCCATTCAGATAAGAGTCTCACTGACTTTCCTGCCAGGGCCTAACTTAGAACTGTGATCTTCCCTATTTTAGTCTCCTACAAAACTAGGAAGACAGGTTTGTACCACTGTGTCCAGCTATGGGTTTATAAGAGATTTATTATATTTTCTATCTGAATTGGCCTCAAAATACTATCTCCTGTTATCGGCTTCCCAAGTAGGCAGGACTACAGGCATGGGCCACAATCACCTGGGTTATCCAATATTCTTAAAGCATCAGATACCTCCATTCAAATTTGAAATTTAAAGACAATGCAAGAACATAGAAATGACTACAGTTATGATGAATGCCTAGAAACTATCTCACAAGATTCAATAGTCAAAGAACTGTCATGTTATTAGAAAAATGAGAGGAATGCCTTGAATACAGTTAAAACTTCAATGTAAAATATGCTGTGAGGGTCCCCAGTAATGTCAAGAAAAATATCAGGAGCCACTTTGAACATCTGGGCTAAAGACATAATAATTCACATCATCTGGGCATAGCAGTACACACCTGGAATCCTACCACGCACAACGCTGAAGCAGGAAGATTGGAAGTTTAAGGTCAGCTTGGGATATATAGTGAGATTCTGTCTCAAAACCAGATACAAAATAATTCACACTGGTGTCCAGCAGCTAGTTACGTAGCTGGCCATAAAAAAGAGGTTCAAGCAATTTCATCATTACCCTGTAGAGAGTGTTGTTAGATACTTTGCACCATTTTGGAATTTTTTTCCAGTTGTAGGGCTTGAACTCTGGGCCTGGGCACTGTCCCTCAGCTCTTCAGCTCAAGGCTAGCGTTCTACCGCTTGAGCCATAGCTCCACTTCCAGTTTTCTAGTAGTTTATCGGAGATGAGAGTCTCACAGACTTTCCTGTCCAGACTGGCTTTGAACCGTGATACTTAGATCTCAGCCTCCCAAGTAGCTAGGATTATAGGTGTGAGCCACTGGTGCCCAGCTGGATATTTGATTATAGCAAGAATACCAGCAAGCATACAACCAGACACAAGAGAGCACTTTTCACTATTGAGAAAATACCTCTGTTAAATCATTATGTTTCCAGAAAACAAGCTATTCTTATATGCAAGTAATTATGATTGTACTAATTTAAGTCAGCTTTAAGTAAATATAATGCTCACCTGCATAGCAATCCTCTTTAGTGATGCATGCTTCTGGACCTCAGCGATATCACCGACTGCCAAACCAATCTGAAGGAGGACACAAAACTTTAGCATGACTCACCTCCACATGTACCTAAGTTTTGTCTTAATCTATTCAGGCTTCTTCAATGTTAATATACTTTAAGCCAACTAATTTATAATCAACATACATTTACTCTTCACAATTTTAAGAGCTGAAAAGTCTTGCACGAAGCTATCAACATTTGGGTTTGGGCCCTTTCTTCATGATTTTCTATGCATTCTCACGTGGTAGAGGGCAGAACAGGTCTGACAAGCACCAGAAGACTTTTTCCTTTAATACAGGCACAAATCCTACTCATGATGGCTCTTCACCATGGTTTTTCTCATCGACCATACATCCCATGTTCTAATATGGTCACCTTGGTGAGTAATGTCCACATATAAATTGTGCTGTAAACCACAGCAACATCTTTCTGGCTAAAACAAGCAGGAGCCTGTGAGCTCCTAATAGGGGCTCAATAAAGCTTTGAGACTGCATCTTGTAGAGAAGCACATTGTCTTTTTAGCCATTGCTGCGTGATGGCCACATTAGTGGTCCAATAATGTTAACTGTTACCCTGAAATCTTCAGATATTCAGTTGAATCTGCAGTTTATCTTAGGATAAAAATTAGATTATTTTGGAAAGGACAGGGACACAAAGTGATATCAAAGAAGATTGGGATATATTCATGCAACACAGTTGGAAACCCCAGGAGCTCAGCACTTAGGATAGAGACAACTGACTTCACAACATAAAAGTGTTTAAAACATTAAGCCAAGGGAATAAATGAGTGTTTATCTTACATATGTTCAGCAGGATAAATTACTCTTTGTGGGTGGGACTTCAGTTGGAAACCTCTAAAAATACACAAGTAGCCAGGCATGGTGGTGCATTGATGGATCACATCTGTAATCCTAGCTACTCAGGAGGCTGAGATCTGAGGACTGATTGATCCATCGATTGGGATTTAAAGCCACTCAGGCAAGAGAGTCTGTTGACTTTTATCTCCAATTATCTATCAAAAAATCTGGAAGTAAGGGTGTGGCTCAAGTCCTAAAATGTAGTCTTAAGCAAAAAAAAAAAAACAAACAGCAACAACAACAACAACAAAAGAAACCTCAATGATAGTGCCCAGGACCTGAGTTCAAACCCCAGGACCAGAGAAAACACACACACACACAGACACACACACAGACACACACACAGGAAGAGAGAGAGAGAGAGAACTAGATAGAATCAGCTGAAGTGGAACTGTTAGCTCAGATTTACTCTACCTGAGTAAATTAGTACAATTCACTCACTCTTCCCTCTATTTAGACACATAGTCCTTGTCTTTCCTAAGATTGTCTCTTACATGCTGTACCTGAAAGCTCTAGTTGCTCTTAGGGAGCTCAAAGTTCAAGAATCTCCAAGAAAGAAATGCTTGTCTGTGCAGGCTACCACTGTATGCCCAGTACTTAAAACTGGACAGAAAACATGGTGAATGAATGAACACTGGAAAATTATATGTTAGGGATTTCAAGCTAGCACTAAGAAACATATGTGCTTAGTAAATCCATTTTATTTGGCAGGACTATAGATTTTTATTGTTTAATCTACAGTTCCAAAACTCCTATCAAAACCAGTCATCTCACAATTGCTGCTTCACACATTTATGATGCTTGCTGGACTCTGAGCTTACACAAAAGATCAATTATTAACAATTCCTTGGTATTTAAGGTTCATTGGATGCTAATCATGATTGTTTAATGTGCTTTGTTTTAGCTCATTCGATCTTCACAAAGTCCTGGGACATACACGTTATTATAATTCTTTTCTGATTTGTGTTTTCAAAAGTAGTAACACAAATGGCAGCCCCAATTCAGACTAAAATAATAAGGGTACAATGACTAATAGGCACTTAATAGGCACCTTACTTAATAAATCTTCCCATTAGGGATGGTGCTTGAGCTGAGTTCTGAACGCTCAGAAAGACTTAAAGTATGGTGGGAGGTTTTTATAGACCAAGAAAGAGCCTGCAGAATTCAAGTGGCAGGAAAGGAAAGTGACACCATCTCAGGAACAGTTGGTACGAAGTGAGTAAAATCAAGATCCTAGAGACCTTTGTGTGAAATGCTAATGGGTTTAGGATGGATTAAGAATATTGAAAGAGTTACAGAAAACCTCACAACAAATAATTTTTAATAAAAGCCCAGAATCTTCTGAGTCATCTCTACAATAAAGGAAAAGAAGGGGATTGCATAGAGAACTGATGTAGCAGACTCCCCAGACCATTGCTGCAATTTAGATGAAGTACCCTAAGGGTATGTCAGTGTGTTAGATGTAAAAGGGAAATTGTGATGGAGAGAATCTGGGAAATTAAAGAGAAGGGACCAAGAAATACCTTCCACTGATCTGAATTAGATGACCCAGGGGAAAATTTGGGGATTGAAACACAGATAGAGATGCTCAGTGGGTATTTGATATGTACATGCAAATGTGGACTACTACACAGCCCATTTGTCCTCTGAATAATTATCTCCCCAAACCTAAAACATTGGAAGAGAAAAATCTGGGCTTTGTGTCATCCATCTCTGGTTTCCCTAGTGCCATCCTTTATTTTTTCTAAGTAATAAAAATAAAACTAAGGAGTTGAAGCACAGGAGAGAACTGAAACACTCAGGAGTATGCACATGTGTTTCTGTTTTGGAAACACGGTCCACCAGCACATACTCTGATATAGAGTGATGGCCAGAGAAAGTTTGTCTTTAGCTAGAGTTGGTATCTGAATAAGAAGATGCCCTCTGAGAGAAACACAGTAACACAATGCTTTCTATTAAGATCTGCCAAATTGCCAAGCCTTCCTCCACCCCAGAGCAACCTGGGGTTCCCCTTTACTGTCTTGCTCCTCCTGGCACTCATTCCACTTGCTCCACATGTGTCTGTGTGCATATATCTAACTTCCTGAGGAGCTTTTGAGCATGTACAGATGAGGCTTTAGTATTTAGTTTTGTTCATTGCTGTTTCCCAGAAGCTACAATTGTGCCTAGCATTTAGTAGATTCTTGGAAATATTTGTCCAGTGAATGTATATTTGTATTCTTTAAACACCCCAGCCTCTGGATGTGTTTGGTATACCCCATACACTAGATATATGTTACATGAGTGGATTTATTGTAACTGTTTCTCCATTGTTATGGCTTGGGTATTGAGTGTCTCCCAGAGGACCATATGTAACAGCATCATCCCCAGGGTGGCAGTATAGGGATGTGCCATGGACCTTTAAGAGGTAGTAGAATCTTTTGAGAGGTCCTTGGTAATTGAAAAGGGTTGTGGGATTCCACCCACTCTCTTCCTCTCTGCTCTGGTTTGTGAGAGGATTGCTTTCATCCCACATGTGCTCCCACCATGATATACCCACCATCTGCTGCCCTCACCAAAGCAGATAGCAGATCTTTGAACTTCTGAAAGTAGCAACTCAACAGACATTTATTCTTTGTAACTTACTCACCACAGGTATTTTATCTTAATAACACACAGCTAAAACACCTATCCTCCCACAGTAGAAGGCCATTAAAAATACAAAGAATAATCATCATAATTAAATTATTCAAATGACTGATGGATTATATAAGGGCAAATTACTTACGAGTAAATTCATGAGGACAATTGGGACAAACATTGTGAAGGCAATAAGTTGTGCAAAGGACAGAACTGGATATGCTAATTCCTTTCTCAAAAATGGTTCTAGGAAGGCATCTCGATAATTAATATCACCTAGCATCATGCTGAAAGTCTGAATCAAGGACAGCAATGGCGAGCTGAAGGCATCCTGAAAAAATAAAGTAAGGTAAAAATTAAACACAAAATGAAGACAATTGAAAGGTCTTTTGTAGAGACCAATTGACAAAAAATATATCACAAACACTTTTAAAAAGTTATAAGCATATATCCCTAGAAATGTAGTCCTGAGCAATATTTCTATACTCTACCAAAGTTATCAGAAAATCTGTGCACACAGATCATCTTTTCTAACAACGGAAAAAGTTTAGTAAAGCTACTTTTTCTTCAATAGAAACCATTCCTAAACTATCAGAAAAAAAAGTAGACCTTTGAGATTTAATTACAAACATACATTTCTAACATTCACAATAATGACATCAACTGCATGTGTAAAACTGCCACACCTGTAAGTTGAGGAGAACATAAAAGCTGAGTCCAAATGCCAAAAGAAGGAAGATAAAGACTCCTGTTGATCGCAACAAGGTTTTAAAAATTACCTCCAACATAACAATAAATATTCCACAATTTTCAAACCTGTAAAAAGTAAAAAAAAAAAAAAGACATGTGAATTCAGCAATAATCAAGCCTGATTTTTTTAATCCATTCATCAAACTGATTTTTTTTCTCCTTTGGTTTGGTGTTTATCTCTCATCCTTATACCACTTGACTACTAGATGTTTCTTTTACCAAAATTGGGGAAGGAAAAAAGCCTACAGGTTTCTACTGTCAAAGAAAATACTAAATTGGTAAGAAAGGAATAAGAGAGCAACCATGGGACGCATTAAGTAGCATCTGATGAGACAAGCTCAGGTGTTCCAAGGCTCCGATTTCAGAGCACACAGGCCATGCTGGCTTCTTCCATTCTTCCATCCACCCCTCCCCAGTTCCTACATGGTCAAATGTTTAGGTGAACAATGGATGCCCCATCTGGTCACTAGCTTGTCCTAGCATACTCTTCTCTTGCCAAAAATAACTTCTTTTTTTTTTTTCCTTTAGTAGGTGTGGAGCTTGAACTCTGGGCTTGGGAGCTGTCCCTGTGCTCTTCAGATAAAGGCTAGAGCTCCACTACTTGAACCACAGAGCCATTTCTGGTTTTCTGATGCTTAGTTGGAGATGAGAGTCTCATGGACTTTCCTGCCCAGGTTGGCTTTGAACCTTGATCACTCAGATCTCAGCCTCCTGAGTAACTAGGATTACCGGCACGAGCCACCGGCGCCCAGCCAAAGATAACTTCTTAAAAGAATCAGATTTTAAAATCACCACCACCCAATTTATATATGAATCCAACATCACACTCCGCTTTAGAAGTGGATGAAAATATTCTGTATGAACTGAAAAGTGAATGCAACTGTATGCTGAGAAATAAACTGTAAAAGGAAGTTAGCTGAGTTTCAGAGATAGCAAATAACCACAGACATCAATAGTAACCAAGCAAAGGGAGCGACCGTGCCTGAGCCCAGCTTGAGTCCTCTTGGCTTGTAGGCCACTACCCATCTCACCACACTATGTCCTCTTTGGTGACCTGGGGTTGCCTCGAGTTATCACTGGGCTCATGACAGCAATGGGTAAAACCGCAGAAAAAGTGAGATTCCTAGAGTTAACAAGACTTTGCTTATGTTTCTATTACTCAGTTTCCTAGCTGAGGTCTTCTACAGGTTATTCAACTCAGAATTTTCATTTTTTCTTTTATACTCAGTGAATTGTAATAGCTACTTCTCCTTCATGTAAAGGCTGCACTAATGTTTTGTGTAATGTCAGCAACTATGAACCTTTTACTTCCATTTGAGTTAGAATCTTAGGGCTCCTTTTCCCTCTAACTTTCATATCACTTTTATCAACCATGAAGCTTGTCACCTCATTTTGAGTGTTTCAATGCAGAGTAAATGCTTATCAAATAATATCAGGTGAAGCAAGAGTAGTGACACTTTTATCATGTCACTGTCTTTTTTTTTTTTTTTTTTTTTTGGTCAGTCATGGGGCTTGAACTCTGGCTCTCTTCAGCTCAAGGCGAGCCTTCTACCTCTTGAGCCACAGCGCCAGTTCTGGTTTTCTAGTAGTTTATTGGAGATCAGAGTCTCAAGGACTTTTCTTCCCTGGGCTGGCATTGAACCATGATCCTCAGATCTCAGCCTCCTGGGTAGCTTGGATTACATGTGTGAGCCACCAGTACCAGGCATCATGTCACTGTCTTTTTTATTTTATTTTTCATTTATGTGGTACCAAGAAATTGAACCCAGGGCCTCATGCATGGTAGGCAAGCACTGTCTCTAAGCCACATTCCCAGCCTGATGTCACTGTCTTTTATGCCACTTTAAATCTAGATTTGACTGGATGAGAGGTTCTTGACCTGGATCTGAGGAGACATGGGACAATGTCTACGTATGTTTTTGTCTGTAACATCTGGGATGAGGTCTGTGTTACTTCTTCTAGTGGGTAGAAGCCAGAAATGTTGGGCATTTTATAATACACAAGACACCCCTTTCCCCAATATACACACAAAATGAATCAAAATGGACCCAAATTTCAATAATACCCAGGTTGGGAGACCCTGTCCTGCTTTTTGAAATCCATACATCTTCACTTTGACTTAGAAGGATATGAAATGATCTTCACCATTTTAAACAAGCTGACAAAAGACTGATCTAGTTAAAGATTCTTGTCAGTTCTAATAGTTTTTCCTTTGATATTAAAGTTCCTTAGAGGATACCAAAATCATTCAAGCTGGTTTTTACCTTTGAAGATACAATAAGAAGTTCATCCAGTAGAAGAATATGGCAATTGCTCCACATTGCCATTGCACGTGGCCTGGTATGTTCACGAACAAGGGCAGCACAAATATGATGCTTGTTGTGTAGATGATCCATTCCAAGGCATTGTTGTAGTCCAAAAAGTAATTCCTTTTCTGGGATTGAAATGAGTAAAGCGTTACCACACAGAGAGGTTTCTTATGAATGGTTTCATGATGGCTAGGACCAGGGAGTCCTCACCTGCCACCCTCAGTTGATTTATGAGCCTCTAGGGTATGGATGTGTACTGACCAAATCATCAGTTGACCCAGTGCAATGGAACTTCAATGCCTAAGAAAATCTTAACACATTTGTGAGATTTCCCTGTAGGGCCTATACCATTTGAAAGTAGTACAAGTTGGTTTAATGTTTGTGAGATCTCTCTGTTTATCTAAAGACACATATATGGATCATTCAGCATAGAAATGAACAAAATCTTCTTTGAATAAAATTTGGGCCTTGTGCTGTGACTAAATCAGAGAGGAAAACAAAGCAGGATTTTATTCTTAAAAATTTCATCTTTCAGATATTAGTATAGTCTCATCTCGTAGAGCACTTAAATATCACTAAGCAAATGTGGAGTGCAAATCTAAGTAATTGTATATAATCATAGATCAATTAAAACTATGATTTGAATTTTTACTTAGGAAAATAAAAAATGGTATGGGAGACTAAATAATGTGCTCTAAACCATTGAACAATGCAGTCTAATTCTCAGAATTGTGACAATATACTGAAAAAATCTTGTATATTAGTAAGTAAATGCAAAGTATTATTATCATCAAACTGCTGCCATGCACATATCCATGTGCTTATATAATGTCATAAAAATTTTTCATGGAAAATTAGATGTTGCAATTTTGGTACAACTTGCAAAAATAATCACAGAAAATGCATATGAACCTGAGATTTAAAACCTCCCTATTAAGAGAATTTTAAACAGCAAAGGCATGTGGACAATTTATTTAATTCTTGGATCTGATCTGAATTTAGTTCACCCTCTTAACATACAGACTGGGTTCCATGGCTCATGCCTGTAATCCTAGTTCTTCAGCAGGCAAAGATCAGAAGGATTATGGTTCAAGGCAAAGAGTTTGTGAGATCCCATCTCATCTGAGCTAGGCATGGTTGTGCACAACTGTCATCTGAGCCACACAGGAGGGTAAGGTCATGAAGATCACAGTTCTAAATCAGCCTGGGCAAAAAAAATTTGCAAGAGTCATAGGGGAGCTATATGTTTAGTATTTTGAGGAACTCCATACTATTTTCCAGAGTGGTTGAACAAATTTACACTCCCACCAACAATGCAGTAGGATTCCCTTTGGCCACATCCCTTCCAGCATCTGTTGTTTTTAGATGTCTTGATAATTGTGAATGGGGTGAGGGGTGAGGTGGAATCGCAATGTTGTTTTGATTTTCATTTATTTTATGGCCAGAGCATTTCTTCATGTGTCTATTGGCCATTCTTATTTCCTCTTCAGAGAAGTTTCTCTTTAAGTCTTTAACCCACTTACTAATAGGGCAGTTGTTTCTTTGAGGATTTATTTGGGGGGGATTTAATTTCTTGAGTTCTAAGTATATTTTAGATATGAGACCCTTGTCTGTTGTATGGCTAGTGAAGATCTTCTCCCAATCCACGGGCTTTCTATTGATTATGCTAGCTATGTCCTTTGCCATGCAAAAGCTCTGCAGTTTCCCATTTGTCCAATCTTTCTGTGATTTGTTGTGTTTCTGGGTCTTTATTAAGAAAGTTTCAGCCTGTGCCAAAGAGCTCTGATTTTCTCCTATTCCTTCCTGTAATGTTTTCAGGGTATATCCTTTTACTTTGAGGTCTTTGGTCCATTTGGAGTTGATTCTGGTGCAGGGGGATATAAGGATCTCACTTTAGTTTTCTACAGGTGTTTAACCAATTTTGCCAGTACTATTTATTGAAGAAGTTGTCTTTCTTCTATCCTAGGTTTTTGGCTCCCTTATTGAAGATTAGGTGGCTATAGGTCTCTGGGTTCATTTCTGGGCCTTCAGTTCTATTTCATTGGTCTTCAGGTCTGTTAAAGTCAAAGTACCAAGCTGTTTTGACTGCTATGGCTTTGTAATAGAGTTTGAAGTTTGGTCTTGATATTCTTCCAATCCTTACCTTTCTGGCAAGGATTGATTTTGCTATGCAGGGTCTTTCATCGTTCCATGTGAATTTTGGGATTGCTTCTTCTATTTTATTAAAGAATGGGGTTGGAATATTGATGGGTATTGCATTAATTTGCCATTTATCACGATGTTAATCCTCCCAATCATCCTGCTTTAATTTCCCTTTTCAGGTTTTTTAAAAAAGTTTTCCTCATAGAGGTCCTCCACTTCTTTGGTTAATTCTTAGGTATTTTATGACCCAGCAATCCCACTTTTGGCATTTACCCAAATGACCACAAACAAGGCCATACTAAAGCTACCAGTACAAATATGTTTATCACAGCACTATTCACCATAGCTAAGACATGGAACCAACCCAGATGCCCCTCAGTAGATGAATGGATCAAGAAAATGTGATACACACACACACACACACACACACACACACACACACACAAACACAAACACAAACACACACACACACACACACAAATGGAATTCTATGCTTCCATAAGAAAGAATAACACTGCCCAATTTGTAAGGAAATGGAAAGACTTGGGGAAAAAAGTCATAGTAAGTGAAGTAAAGTTAGACCTAAAAAAAGATAGGTCCCATGGTTTCCCTTATTTGCAATAATTGGTATACATCTAGGATAATCTTAGCAGATGAGCAGAATAGCTCAATAGCTATGTACATATGACCATATAAGATGATGCTAAGTGAAATGAATCCAAGATATGGACATAAGAGGTTTTTCTTTATTGTTGTTTTTAATGTACTATGTGGGGTTTTTTGTTTCTTTTGTATGTTCTTCCCCCTATGGTATATTCCCTGTTGTCACTGTATTTGATGTGGTACCCTGGTATTGTATTTACGTTTATCTGAATTAGGGAAGTGAAGGGGAACAACAGAATGGTGAGACAAAGCACATGGGGGAACCAATGTAACAGCGATATTCACAATTCAATATGTTGGAAATGATCCGTATGACTTGGTGGGGAATCGGGGGAGGTAAAGCAGGAGAAAAATGAGGGAAGGGGTAACAAGTGTGACAAGAAACATACTCACTACCTTACTCGTGTAACTGTAACTCCTCTGTACATCATCTTGACAATAAAAAAGTTTGCAAAACCCATCTCAACAGAAAAGCTGGGCTGTGATGGCATACATCTATCATACCCATAAATAATACTACTGTCTAGAACAGTCCCAGGATGGGAGGAAGGGGACAAAAATAAGCTCTATCTAAAAACATAACTGGATCAAAAAGGGCTAGTTACTTGGCTCAGCATTAAAACGTCTGCTTAGCAACATGAAGCCCTAAGTCCAAACTCTAAAAAATAAAAATAAAATAAGAGAATAAAGAAAATACTGCTATAAAGTTTCCATGCCAGGCATGGAAGCTCATAATATAATGCCAGGACTTGAAAGACCAAAGTGGGGATAAAGTTTCAGCCAGCCTAGGTTACATAATAACCCCTGTTTTATATTTTTTTTCTTAAGTTCTCAAATTGTATTATGGCTTCTATTTTTTTATTTAAAAACGTTTTCAATAAGAAAGAAATCAAAGACAGAACCTAAAGGAATCTTGAGACAGATGTGCTTATTTAAATAAATATTGACATTTAAATTATAAAACTTTCTATTGTGTCAGAAAAATATCTCAATAAGTTCTGTAAAAGAACAATCATATAGTCATTCATAATGATTGCTTGTAGCCTAACACAGCCACCTAGACCAGCAAAAGTAGAATATTCTTTTCAGAAACATGAAACAAGCATCAGTCTTACTTAGTATCATGTAATTTCTACATTTGAAAAGTTTCATCTTGTTATTTCCAGAAAAGCAATATGATTTTATTATGGCAGAATATTATTTTCAAATCATTATTTGCCAATTATTTTATGTTCTACAGATTAAAATATTTGCAACTTGAGAGAAACAAAATGCATTGCATACCTGCTGCAAAATTTGAATCACTTCTTTGCAATATCCAAATATACTTGATAAGAAAACCAAAATCATACAGACTTTTATTGGATATGAATTCTGAAACAGAAAAGTAGAAGACAGGTGGTTATAAGAAAATAAGAAGTACAGGGCTGGGAAGGTGGCTCAGTGGTAGAGCGCTTGCCTTGCATGCATGAAACCCTGGGTTCAATTCCTCAGCACCACATAAACAAAAAGAAAAAAGCCAGAAGTGGCGGTGTGGCTCAAGTGGTAGAGCGTTAGCCTTGAGCTGAAGAGCTGAGGGACAGCGCCCAGGCCCAGAGTTCAGGCTCCACGACCGGACCCCCAAAAAAAGAAAAGAAGTACAAAAAAAGAAACAATGACTACTTCATAGTTTCATACTATTAAATATAATGTTTGTCTTTCGCTTCATTCCTATGGATTGCCAATGTTTGAATTAAAGAGAAAATTATTGCCATGCCAATACTCCTCTTTGAGCAGAGATAATATATTTTTTAACTTCTTTCCAATTGATCTTGAAAGGAATATAAATCTGAATGATGTAATTCTTAATTGTAATAAAGTGCACATGATATTAAAGTTTACATTTTACATGCAGGTTTGCATTCTAAAATATGCAATTCTGTGGTATTAGCATATTCACAGTGTTCTACCACTATCACCAATATCTAGTTCTATAGCTTTTATTCTCCCCAAGCAGAAAATGCATTTCCACTGAATATGCCCTTGCATCCTTCTTCCTTGTTTCTTTTGTTCCTAAAACATAAATCTGTGAAGTTTTACATATTAACATTGAAGCTAACATCTTACACATTTTTCTTCCTTCTTTCTCTTTCTTTGTTCCTTCCTTCCTTTCTTCATTCTTTTCTTTTTTTCTTTAGTGCTGGTACTTAGTCATGAGCTCAAGGCTCATGACTATTGCTTAGCTTTTTCACCCAAGGTTGTTTTTCTACCACTTAAGCCATACCTCCATTTCCATCCTTGTGCTGGATAGTAGGAGATAAGAGTTTCCTATTTTCCTGCTGGTCTGGCTTCAAATTGGGATCCTCAGATCTCAGCATCCTAAATAGCTGTGGGAATGAGCTACCAGCAGATCACATATTTCTTTTAAATTAGTTCAAACTCATTTATTGACCCATTTACTTATATTTTCACTTCTTTCACAAAAGATTTAAGAAGAAATTAATATGTAAACGAATTTTATAGGCTACTATAAAATAGCTTCTTGATATTTCAGATTTATTTTGGCCATAGTGCCCATAGGAAAAAATTCAATTTTTATACTCCCTTATTTTAAAAAGGTGAAGTTAGAAAATACCGTAGTGTCCAATATTTCCAAATGATCACTAGATTCATTGAAGATTCCAGTGGAATTGAAAGCCATTCCTGGCTTTATATGGACCACAAGAAGGGTCATAGGTATGAGACCGAGACAGTAAGATCCTAGGTTCATCATGTGGGCTCTAAATCCATAGGCACACCTATAGAAGCAAATCACAAACACATTTAAAGACACCTGTAGAAAAAGTGACTATAATCTCTTTCCATTATCTACATTCACTGAACCAAAATGTTTTCTAACTTACAAAATTATCTTTAAGTTGTACAAGAGTTATAATTTAACAAAGCAGTTTATATATATATAATACTTCTTGATCAATGTCATCCCTTTCAACATTTTCAGTCATGCTTCCCAACCTACCCCTTTCCTTATGTTTCTTATTTTTATAGGACACACATTGATTTCATGACTGCATTCTGCTTTTCTCTGACTCTTCTTTCATTTACCCCTCCCTACTTGGTTCCCTTTTAAAGTACCCATTTCCTGTGTTTATTTTGTTGAACTTTGCCTTTGCCTTTTTAAGGCATTCCACTATTTGAGTTCTCCCTTGAATCGACTGCATTTCAATTAATACATCTGTATACATTTGCATACCACCCAACATATCTACTTACAAGTTTATAAGCTAAACGTAGCTTTTGCAATTGAGGAGGAAAGTGCAGCCTTTGTCTCTCTGGGCCTGACTTACTTCATTAACATACTGTAGTGTCAACAAGTAGTAGAGTAACAAACTTTAACCAAAGTATTCTTTTTAGTATTATCAACATCCTTAAATAGTTGTACAAAGGAGTTTTGATTCAACATGTCAGTTTGTGCATACAATACATCTTTATCCATATCCTTAAAGTACACCTTCTATTTCACTGTTCATAGAGGATTTCTCATACCTAGAAGAGCAATTCCCAGTCACCCCTCAGATATTACAACAGGCATGTAGACCAATGGTACAGAGCAGAACACACAGAAATCCACATAGCTCAGTTATGAAAGATCCAGTATTAAGCAATAACATCCTATATAGAACACCAATAATTCAACAAATAAGAAAAAGAATTAAAATAAAATTCCATTTTATCAAACTTAAAAGCGTCTCCATAACAAAGGGAATGTTAACTAGGTTAAAGAGAGTCTATAAAATTGGAGAAAATCTTGACTAGCTACATATCTAATAAGGTTTAATAACCAGAAAAAATTTGCAGGGAGCAAAACAAAAAAAAAAATCTCCCAGAGAATGAACATTCAATTAATATGTGGTCAAATGAACTGAACAGACAATTTTCCAAAGAAGAGATACAAATGGCCAAAAAATACAGAAAAATACTCCATATCTCTGGCTATAAAACCGCAAATTAAAATGACATTGAGATTTCATCTTACTCCAGTCAGAATCACCATCCTCAGAAATATGAGCAACAAATGCTGGCCAGGATGTGGGGAAAAGGACTCTTACTCACACACAGTTGATGGAAATGTAAATTAGGTTGACCACTGTGGAAAATAGTTTTGAAGTTTTGTAAAAAAATAAAATTAGAACTATATTATGATCCATTGATACCATACTTGGACATATATCCAAAGAAATATGATAGTTAATATATGGTAGTATGACATTCCCCAAACAAAAAAAAGATAAACAGTGGCAGAATTTTGCTTTTGATACATATCTCTTTTCAAAATATAAAACACTGAAATACCAACAAAGCACATTTTCTTACTTTTTCATGGACTTAATAGGGAACTTATTTAGAGAAGAAATACTCTTTAGTACCCACCATTTCATCAGTAGATATTCTTTACACACAGGGTGATTGAGAAGCTCAATGCGGTTATGTTGAACCATGACCTAGAAGTGAAAGAAAAGCAACAGACATACAATCAGACTCAGAAATTGAGCATTTTTTCTGGATTTATAACTTTAGTTTGCTATTATAAACATAGTATTTATTAATTTTATGGATTTCAGAAAAGTAATAACTACATCAAGACTTTTAAAATATAAACCATAAGCTACAGAGAGTCATTTTATATAGGTGCAGTTATGTAATTCAGTCTCTCCTTAGTGTTGAGATGAGATCAACTTTCAAACTTTACACCAAATTTCTACAGGCATGGACAATCACAAGAGGTTAACAAGGAACACATGTCCATTCTTTCCTTATCTTTCAATGAGGACTTTAAATAATAGAGTGCATATAAATAGTAGTTAAAATAATATGTGGATCATGTTTTCATGAGTATTATTAGAAAATCCAAATATTTATTTTAAAATTACATCTTAATTATTCCAGAAATACATATAGGAATTGACACTAGCAAGATGACAGAATAGGAACCTCTGGGGGTTATCTTTCCTACACAGAAACTGCTTAATAACAATGCACACACTGCCACCCAATTGAGTAATGCAGGATCTAGTTAAGTGATTCCTGTACCAGGGGTTGAAGATGTAAATAAAAAGAACCAAATCAATGACAGATTTCCTGGCATTTAATTGCTACATCTCTCCTGGCACAGTGAAATGGCCTTGGGAGACAATTCTGAATTCCCTGTCTCCTCCTACAAAAACAGAAGCATGGTATGTACATGCAATGTTCTGTCTTTCAATAGGAACCATTTCTAAGCACTAGCAAGAACAAGCACCAGGAGAGGCCCCCTGAGGACAAAGTGGATCAGAAAAGCTTGGTCTAGCACTGAAGAAGCTACATTATTACAGATAGACACTAGGCAGTGCTATAGAAACACAGCAGCTGCAGTATCATGTTATCAGGGAAAGTTTTGCATAGAAATAGGCAGAATCCCTGTTACTCAGAAAAAATGAATCTGTAGCAAAGTCCTGACTTGTTTACTAAAAAATAAAGAGGCTGACATGGTAAACATAAACATTGTGCTACAAAATTAGTATTCTCTCCAGGTCCCTTTCATTTTCATCAAGAATGGACTGTTTTATCAAGACACTTTAGAACCCAGGTACAAACTAGGTAGGTAAGGACACCTCTGCACTTACATTGAGGATTGAAAGAGGTTCATATACGATTTCCTGTGTAGGTGTTATTTTCTTTGTAAATGCTAGTGGACACTGAAGATACTTGAAATTATACTCAATCTGTGAAGGACACAAATTTAAATTGTTAGCCTATTATAAAACTCTAATCATTACCTTGTCTTCTTTCTTTTGTTTTGACTTTTCTTTTTGTGCAAGGAAAAAAAAAAAAAAACAGGGCCTTGTGCATGAAAGTCAAGTGCTTTATCACTCAAACACAGCCCCATCCCACAAAACTTCTTATACATGGCAGCTAATCCAGGAACAGAGATAAAGAAGACTTTAAACAGTGTGGATGATACATTTTTATAAGGGTTATTAGGAATGGCCAGTTTCTATTGAAAAACTTCTTGAAAGATCAAATACGCTAGGCTACAATTCTGCTAAGAATTAACTGATTTAGACAAAGATGAATCATTTTAAGTAGAGAAAGGGGAATTAAATGGTCATATATGGGATATAAGAAATATTCTAGAAAGCTATTCTTTCATTGCTTTATAACTTGTAGTCATGGAAAAAGAAGAATTCTCATGTGGCCTGGATCCCATCTACATAATAATTTTAGTAACCTCAAATCTGGTTGGGAATCAAAAGCCAAAATAACCAACAATGACAAACTGCTGGCCAGTTTGTCCTCGGCATAGGATGGAGATGATGTACTTGTTTGGTCCCATAAGTGAATCATTGAGTTTCTGGAGCATCTGGTCAACCCCATCTATAGGGTTTTGAAGAATTTTAGACTTTCACTCTCCAGGAAATATGAACCAAGGAAATATAAAGATGATATATAACACTAAGTGATATTGTTAGAAACACATTATCTGTGGAAACCTAGAATGTAAAGAAAACATTTCTTCCCAAGTAGGCACGAAAATATTATGATAAGTGAAACCAAACTGATTATTATAATAGGTTGTAAAACTTGTAGTAGCAATATTTTTGGTATTGCTCAAAGAATTGCAGTAAAATAAATTTCCAATTATAACGATGAAATAAACTTACATGGTAGTCTCGGCAGGACTTGTCCTCTGTGGAAGGAATCATGCAGAAATCTAAAAGAATCTTTGGGAGAGAAAACACAGCTGAGCTATCAAGGCAGCAGATTGTCTGAAATGTCCCATTTCTAAACACCACAAAAGTTATGGCCCTTGGATTCCTTTGCTTCTTGTACCTCAAAGATAAATTATAATCCATATGATTTATGCATAAAGTATAAAACACAAAGTAACATAAATATCTCTGCATGCTTCAGAAATATCAGATGGTATCAAGCAAGTCTATGTGCTTAAGAATGAGTTGCTTTTACTAAATGTCTGGCTAGAAATATTCCATTGGTTTGCCCTAAGATATCATGTCTGTCAGGATTTCTAGAGAATTTGTAGATGATTAAGATTCCTTTGCTCAGACAATGACCATTTATTGCCCTAATTCAGATGTTTTCCCCCTGTACTGAGGTCAGCTATAGTTTTGGTCTAGTCTTCCATAATTCTCAGTCTGGAATAGAGGTTTTACTTTTGTTTCTTACTTGTGGATTAATAGAGAATACATGTCTACCTGGGAGTAGAAAGACCACTGGGGGATTGATGCTGAAATGGCAAATGAATATTCTATAGATGCTTAGCACAGGAAAGAATGTTTATAGAGCATTAGAATGACTCCTTGGCTATGTAGAGACAGGTATTTCTATGGAGCTCCTATCTAAGGTATTTGCCTTACTACACATCCAGTGACCCAAATAAATGACTCTGACCAATAATACTGCCTGGCCAGGATTCCCTTTTAGAACCAGAATAGACAAAAGGTCCCATATAGCCCAAAGGTAGTGCATTCCACCTCTCCTCTTTTGTTCAACTCCAGTGCCCAACAGGACTTGTGTGAAATTGCTTTTCCTGTACAAATCTTTCATAGTTACACCTCTATACACAGTGTGAAGACAAAAGTCAGGCCAAGGAGCAGCTGATGCTCAGAACAACAGTTCTTGATTTGTGAGAAGAGAGTCCAGGTATCAGATCTGATTTTTATGGAAAGCAAGATTATCTGGGCCCTTCAGGAAAATACCTGAGCTGTAAAATATTAGACACTAATGAAATTTGAAACAAAAATATACATGTCAAACAAAATATATCTAGAGAGCTGGCGCCTTTATTCTACTAACAAACAGCACTTTGCAGTCTCTGCCCCAAACATAGACTGTTTAGAGAACAAACGTATTTACTATAGGCTCTCACTAATAGGACTCCTAATTGAAGGAATCAAGTACTTGTTCACTAGCTTCCAATGTAGCCTGTAAAAACCCAATGTTCTAGATAAAATTTACTATTAGAAGTTAATGATTAATGCAATAACTCATTACTCATTTCAATAATGAATACATAGGCACTTACTTTCATGCACTCTGGGAGGTATTCTACCATTTCCATGATTGGACATCTGTTGCTTGGAGAATGATGAGTAAAAACCTTCAGACATTCATCCCACCTATAAAAGCAAATATGTAAGACACATGCCATTCTTTATCCTTCTTTTCTGAAAAATAGTTGAAAACTTCGGTTTCTTTTTGTAGCTACTAGAGTAAAGATGAATGTGTTTGTTGTCTTCCACTAGGGAGAATGATGGAAAGGGTGACTCAGGTCAAGATGCACTGTATGTACTAATGGGAATGCTAACATGAGGTCTTCAGGCACAGCTAATTGATGCTAATCAGTGTTTTTCAATAATGTATACAGCTGACATTTTAATATGCTAATTAATGCTGAAGCCCCTCCCACTTTCTTTCTTCCTTTCTATTTCCTCTCTGGCTGTGAATCACTCAGGGAACTCTGAGTGCAGTGGACAGGGAGACAGGTACCTCTTGCTCCTGATGGTGGTGAGGACCACCTCTTTCCTCTTGTTATGAAGTGCGATGTGCAAGAAGGAAGCCTGCTGTTTATTCATCACGATGTCTGCGTCGTGGTTTAGAAGGAGCGCCACAGCTTTGGCATGCCCCTCCCGCGCCGCGAAGTGGAGCGCAGTGTTCTTTTAGAGAAAACGGGAGATTAAAAAAAAATTGGGACGAAAATTTGGCATATGTACACAATGGAATTCTATGCTTCCATCAGAAAGAATGACATTGTATCTTTCATAAGGAAATGGGAAAAAGAACACATGAAGTAAGCAAGATCCAAAGAAACACAGGTTGCTTGGTTTCCCTCATTTGTTGCAACTAGAAAGTGCCCTATAAATCTATAAGTGAACACACTGTATGGTAAAAGACAAAAAATTACACTTGGGCATGATAAATTATACAGGACTCTAGACATTCTCATAGTGAGACCAGCGGAGGATATTCTTAGGAGAGGATCACAAAGGTTCAATAGCTATGGGAATATGATCCTATACAATAATTTTATTGAAATGAACTCCACAAAATAAAAACAAGAAGTTTTATATTATTTTGCTGCTTCTTTTTTTCTTTTCTTCTTTGTCACTGGTTTTTATTTGTGGAACCTTTGCCTTGTATGTAAGTTTCTCTGTTTGGGGTAAGGTCAGGGGGAGCACAGAAATGGTTGGGAGAGGGTGAAAAATGCAGCAGTGATACTAGACATGACATTGAAAATGAACTACATGAATTGTGGGGCAGGAGGAACAGGAGTGAAAAAATTGGGAGAAAACAAGGGAAGAGGTGATACTGTTTAAAAAGAAATTACTCATCATCTGACTTATATTACTTATCTGCAACCTCACTGTATATCACCTTTACAATAACAATAAAAAGAAGAAAAATTGGGACAATGGAAAATCATTGTCTTATAGCATTGTGGAATTGCTCTAAAGAAATGATTCACAGACTTAACTATTCAATACTCAAATGCATCAATTTAAGATTTATTCAGAATCATCATGCTTTGAAATAATGTTTATCATCCCAATATAGTGTGTGTGTGTGTGTGTGTGTGTGTGTGTGTTTATAGGGCGGTGATTCCACAAGGAAACAGGGCAGGCATTCAGCTAAGGATGCTGTGAATATAGAGGAGAATATTCCAAGGAGATTGCTCATCTCTAAGAGCTGTGCTTTCCCAACTTGGGGTTTATAAGCTAGTAAAAACAAATTAGATTGTCGTAAGGTTGCCACTTCTCTGTCTTGCAGTGAGAAGACATTTTAAAAACAGACAAGAGCGACTTCCTATGTCTGTCATTTCATGAACAATGTATATTTCAACACTCTTCAAAGAGGAAGGGCACCACAAAAGACAGTCAGTCTTTCCAATCAATGGACTTCAAAACAACCCAATTTCGTAAATACTCAGTCCTGCTCTCTTCATTCTTCTAGGTTCACCAGAGCATGGTGAAAGCTTTATCTTCAAGTCTAATGGGCCTGGAAGGGCCTGTGTGACCATGGAAGGGTGGCCACTTAGTGTTCTCCCATTTCTGTTTCCCTGTTGTTCATACCTTACCACAACAAAAGCTGGAGGTAGAATAGGACAGGAAGAGAGCAGACAGCTAAGATGAAGGCTTCCTGGCAATTTTGGAATCCGATTTTGAGTTTGGCAAGAAAAATAGAGCACCTACCCCCTCTTCATCTAGCCGATCTGTGCACTTCAAATTGGTATCCAGAATGACCTTCATGGTCTGAGTGTACCCACCCATGGAAGCATGATGCAAAGCCGTCCAGCCATTGTGGTCACTGTCAAGAGAGTTGAGAAAGGATCTGTGCTCACAGTATACAGAAAACAGTATACAGAGGCAACAATGCTCGATAAGAAATGTACTCATTACCTTGCCCATGTAATTGTAACCCCTCTGTATGGTATTTTCACAAAAAAAATATACAGATGAAATGTGGGATGGCAACCACTCTGTTCATGGTATGTGGGTCGAATGACAAAGTGGGCAACACTTTGATATTTAGCATATAATTATCTATCAATAACATAATCCAAACAAATATTTTAGTCAGGAGGTTAAAATATAGAGCACATAAACACATTACCAAATGTTTGAAGATGAAGGAAATGACCATATGTTTGTGTCATATAAAGGTGCTATGTGCTATTGAATGCTATTTTCAATTTTGTTGTATTGTTTCATTAAATATTGTGCCAACAATGCTCCACAATAGTAGCATTAGTTTTTATGGTTAATAGTTAGTGTTAGTAATAACATCATTGGGGGTGGTGGGGGTAGCCCTGGAGCTTGATCTCAGGGTCTGAGCCCTGCCCCTAAGCTTTTTTGCTCAAGGCTAGAGCTCTACCTCTTGAGCCACAGCTCTACTTTCAGCTTTTGGTGGTTAATTGGAGATTTCTTGCTGACTTTCCTGTTCAAGCTGGTTTTGAACAACAATCCTCATATTTCAGCCAACTGAGTAGCTAGGATTACAGGCATGAGCCACTGACACATAGTGATATTGCCTTTTAACAATTGAAAACTCACATATGTTTTAAGAATACGATGGACAGAAATGTTTAGTGAGATATAAATTAAGATAACATAATTAAAATATAGAAAAAGGCAACCTAATACTGAAGCTCCACATGTCCTCACCTGAGAAACAATGCTCCTTTTTTCAGTAGAAGTTGAACAACTTTATCATGCCCATTCTTGGCGGCCAGGTGGAGAGGAGTCATCCCGTGGAGATCCCCTTCATTCAAGAGCCTTGTGTCACTTATGTCTTGCAGGAGCCTCTGACAGGTATTGATTCGCCCATAACTTGAAAGATAGTATGTTTATGTATTTTCAAAGTCAGTATTACACCAGAGAAGGACATACTCATAGATCATGAAGACTGGCTTTTACCTGGCTGCAAAATGCAAGGGTGATTTCTTATCTTTGCTTTTTGAGTGAATAGACACGTTGAAACCAAGTAGGTTATTTACAGAGACAGGGACCCCCTGTCTGCATGCGTAATGGAGAGGGGTACACCCTTCATTGTCTTCATCCATCACAAGCTCCTTAATATGTTGCATCTATGGGAAAATGAATATTTGTATAGAACTCTATTGTGTTAATACAGCATTTTTCTAAATACTCTGCAGCATAGAATTTTCCAATAAGTGTCAATTTGTATTCCTCAAGGACAAACCTGTAAACTACCTAAAGGATATTAGGATAAAATAAGTAAGGATGAGATATCATGCTCTCTCTAAAATGTACATTACCCTATTAAAGGCTCTGAGAGATTCTGCAGTCAGGGAATGTACCTAAACAGCATTTTCCAAACATATGTGGCCATACTTTCTAATCTCTTCCTTTATTTCCCAAAAGAATGCTTAACATGTTCTTTTAAGCAAATGGATGAGAATATTAAAATTAGGCTTATTTGGTCTTTTGTAGTATATTAAACAAAACAAAGGAGAGCAAATAAGTCACTTACTCAAATTAATAGACATTGTTAATTTTGTTTAAAATATTCAGTATATGTGTTTTTGATTGATTATTAAAGGGAGACACTGTATAAAAATCTATTTATTACTAAAAATGGCACATTTCACATATGCCCAGTCTGTAACTACTGATAAATATAAATACAGAGATATTGCTTTCAGCCTTGAATCAATAAGTCAAGTGTATCAAGGAGATTCTTGGTAGAATATTGTTAATTTGCTTACATACGTAATTTTCTCACTGTTATAAAATTTATAACCATGAATGATTGAAGGAAACATGACTAATTATGATGTATCCTTATTATAGATGTGTATGTACAACAATCCTTTGTAACATCAAAAACCAAAAACCAAATTCAACGAACTATAATTATCATCATCATCATCATCATCATCATCATCATCATCATCATCATCATCATCATCATCACCACCACCACCACCACCACAATGGGAATACATGTTCAAATGCAGCATTTTTATTTTAAAACAGTTTTGAAATCCCTGAATAAATTTTCATATCAGTAAAATTCATAGCAAACAAAACCAGCTTACTTCCTGCAAAACACAGCTCAGTCTGTGAAAATCCACAGACATACCTTACCTGCATAAACTCAGGTTGCAAATTTTTTAATCCATAAGGTTGCTGTACAGTCAAATGTAAGAAGTTACGTCCAAGATGATCTTTTATATCAACCTTGGCACCTATAAAAAAGAGTATAATATAAATTAGAATTCTTAACATTTATTGAAAGGATGGCTTATGGTAAATTTTCAACTTAATATCTTGACTAAAACTTTTTGCCAACCTTCAACAGAAAATTTAATGTAGATGGAAAAACTAAATGTTTAAAAATATGGTGCATGTTTGTGTGTATCTGTGCACATGTACATGTGTGTGAGGTAGAAAGTGTTTGATATATTACATTAATACATAAAGCCATAACTTAAAAAACATTTTGTTATCATAAGGGTGATGTATATAGGGGTTACAGTTACATAAGCCAGGTAAAGAGTTAATTTCTTTTTGGACAATGTCACCCTTAAACCCTAACTTTTGAAACATGGAGCAATTGGAAGATAAAAAGAATGAAATGGGGGAAGAGCTCTTTCTTCTCTGAAGAGAAAAAAGGAGAGGGATCAGAAAGATGAATAATGGGAGGTAAAGTGGAGAGGAGAAGAGGGGGAGGGGATGGGAAGAGTTGGGGACAGCTCTACTCTTTGTTCTCACAGCAGTAAGTTAATGGATGTAACAGGGATGGTTACAACACCTATGCCATAGAGAATTGACTCATTTATAGACAACTGATAGAATGTTCAGCAAACACCTGATGTGTAACCATTGCCTATGAATGTTATCTATCACTATTCTGAAATCATCTTTTAAATATTGCTCCTTTACTAGACATGGGAAGTGTTTCTGTTTAATACATAACAGGTGAAAGTCAAGGCTTCATATACAGGAACACAAATAAATAAATAAGAGTTTATTCCAAAGACTTGGCTTGCTCCATCTTTGTACCTTTAGAGAGTAGCAAATTCACAATATTCCAAGATGCAGAGGCCGTTGCTAGTATCAGAGGAGAGCGTCCTTCCGAATCAGTGGTGTTGATATCTGCTCCCTGAGACAAAGTAAGTCATTCACAAAGAGCTATGCACAGATCAATCAGCTTGCACTGAAGTATCAGAAATACACTGGGATAGAGCATCTATATTATGGACACTACTCAAGCACATGACTAAGCATTGCATTACGTGAAATTTCCCTCTATTTTGTACATTAGAATATCAGAAATCAGGGCTTTTTAGGATAATTTCAATGTTGAAAATATTCTCACATGTTAGGTGTCTAACTGCTATCTTGTAATAGTTGTATTGCTTTGTAAACCCTAAAAATAAAACCCTCTCATATCGAAGCTAAGAAATTATTTTAAATAAACTTGTAGATTGCATATATGAATTTTATGTCATCTGACACAGATAAACTAAAATAACTACATTGAAATTACTAAGGTAAAGTTTTCTGTTCAGCTTTTATCTGAGACAATTTTTATTTAAAGGCCCAAATGATGGCATATGCTTATCATAACACTTACTCAAGAAACAGAATAATGATTTGAGGCCAGCCCTAGTAAAAATAAATTAGTGAGACTCAATTTCAACAAACTGAGTATCTAATTGATATCAATCATCATCTAATCGATCATCTAATCAATATCATCTATGTCAGAGTTATAAGTTTTATAGTTCGAGGCCAGCCCAGGGAAAAAATAAAATAAAACAAAGGCAAAAGCCCCTATCTGAAAAATAAGCTAAGAGATAAAAAAGGCTAGGCATGTAGCTCAAGCAATAGAGTACTTGCCTAACAAGTGTGAGTCCCTGAGTTCAAATCTGCATACCACCATGTTCTAAATTTAACAATTATATTTTATAAGTATTATAAAATATTACAATGATAATGTTTCCTGGAACAAAAACAAAAAAACAAAAAAGAAGCCTTTGAGAATTTCCTGAAAATAAGTCTATATTTTGAACAGGGTAATCCAAAAGTTTAAACACTGATTATGGACATTTCCCTTCGTTCAGGATCTAGTGGACACGGGTGACTGGCTGCTGGTCCCCTCTGAGAGACTGGTGTCAGGTGCAAGTCTGCCATAGTTCTCTTGCTAGCGGAGGGAACAGAGGGCAGCATCCCCAGGAAACCATGTGTGTCAAAATACCCATGATGTTCACTGAGGCCTTCTAAGATTCTTCTACATAATCATTATGATTTCAGTAGCTGTTACTGGCAACACACTTGTGTTATATACATGTGAAACCCTATTTTTAGCTACTATGGTGGACCTATAAAGGGCTATCATACATGTATCCATTTACAGGACTTGTAAAACTTTAATTCAAAAGTTGATTGCTTACAGTAAAAAAGACCTCATGCTTACATTTGCAAGAATTCCTCAATAATTTTTCTCAATCTCTTTGTTTTTCCTGGCTTGACAGGTGGTGGCGAGGCATGGGACTAAAATCTTACTGGCAAGTGAAGGCAACTTAAGTTGAAAGTCCGTGTCTGCCTCAAGCCACTGATGCTGAGGAAGGATTAGTGGAATTCCTTAAGACCTGTACTCCCAAGAAAACTGGTTCACGGACCATCACAAGGCCTCTACTTGCAATAGCCAAATAAGCTCTAAGCAGGAAAGCATTGATGAGGACATCAGAAGGCACACTTTGGTAAGAAGGTTGGCCATGATACATCCCTACAAAATATATTCTAGTTGCCAACATGGAACCCTTTCTTCGTTGCTATGTGAGAAACTAACAGGTGGTTTAATTTTGAAAATCAAGATTATATATTTAGATAATGAGTTTTCAACTGTAAATAATAAGAAAAGTACACTTATTGGCTGAATAATTACCACTGAAATTAAGTAGTCTGCTAGCTCATGATGATCAAATAATGAGGCTCTGCAAAAAAGAAAATTGAGATAATATTGATAAAAATATAGAAAACAAAGTTATTATACCAGAACACAAGTCCTTAGCTGAAAATCAAATAATATGATATGTTAATGATTAGTAGTCTCTCAGAATTTACCACTGATTCTGATTAGCATATTTTCAAAGTCATGGTGATAGGAGAAAATCAAATTCAAGCAAGACACACCTAAAATTTACCTCTGGAGTTCAATAGCCTCCCTCCTACCCCCCCCCCCCCCACCTCCTCCCCTGCCTGGGACCTGTTTAGTCACAAAAGCTAACAAGATAACTTTAGCTTTCCTGAATGTTTATGAAGCCAACACTAATGGAGAGAGTTAAAGTCACAGTCAGTTAAAAGGGTAGTGCTAATTAGTAAAGCAAATAGTAGAGCAGCACTGTAACACATGCTAAAACCATGTTTTATAGTGTAAATTCCATTTCTATAGTCCTTTCACAAACTTTATCGCCTCTTCTTGGTCCTTTATTTATGGATTTGAGAATCAGATTTTTTATTTTTACCAAAAGCCTCATAAGAGGTTGCTTTTCTGGATAAAAATATTAATTATATTTAGAAACTTTAGGAGTTGAAATATTAAGTCTCTATTTTTCTAAACCAATTCCTTCTTAAGCACATTTGCTATTTAAGATTGTATTCAAAAGGTTCATTTTAACTATACTCCAGTCACCAGATTTCCAAATTGAATAATATTGGAATCAAAGAGTTCTAAAAACCTCTGGTACCTATCAGAGATTTGAATCTGAGGGTCTTCTTTGGCATTGGAACTTTATAAACAATTATATGATTTTATTATATAGCAATTTGAGAAATTCTAGTCTAGATGTTCCCCAAACTCCCTAACTCTAAATTTTGCCTTCTTTCAAAATTTTTAAGAGTTCCTAGCTGGTTCTTGTCATATCACTAGTCCTGGATTTATATAATATATGCAAGCTTGTTTTCCTAATCTTCTGTTGTGATATATATTTATCTTCATAACTGATTATTCCTTCTTAACTTTTGAAAATCTTTATTTTTAAAATTTTTAGGTTATTATCTTTCTTGATTCATTTGAAGTAAGTAAGTCTTTTGGTGATTTGTTGCTCATAACAAATTTGTTGCTCACAAATTTTTCAGAAATAGAAGCTCCTTTTATCCATGAATATTTCATAGCAGTTAATGCATATTCATCCTCATATTTAGAAGCCTAAAATTTAGAAGCCACCTTACATTTTAGCTGGAGTTTCTTTTTTCCCTTGGAAGTACTGTAGAATTTCTGGTCCAGTTACCTACTGTCGATTTGTGAGCTCTTTTCTGACATTCCATGATTCAAGTCTAATTAAAAGTCTGTGGCGTATGTGTGTTTTGCGATTGTTGTATTAGAAAAAGAGAAAGAGACAGAGAGAAACAGAAACAGAGACACAGGGAGGAAGAAGAGAGGAGAGGAGAGAGAAACAGAGAGCAAGAAAGAAATTGAGGGAGAGACAGACTTCTCATCTACTTCTTTTACTCACAGGGGGACAGATTAACACTTCCCCCCAAACTTCACAAAACTTCCCCCCAAACTCTCAATCTACACCCCTTATCCCAGTATGAAGACTATAGTTTTAGGCACTTTACTTACTGTGTTTCTGTTAAACTGCAAAGAAATATGTCATCTGGGGAGATTTTTCCCCAAAGCAGCATATTTGGAAAATATCTATCCATACTTGTGAGGGCCAGTAGAAGAGATTGGAGGTGTCTCTGGGTTTTGCACCTGTTCCTGCCCCATTGTCTTCACTGAGCATGGGAGAACTGAAGCAGGATGGACTGAAATGGCTTAGAAAGTCAAGTGTGTTGGCTTTCCTTAGCACATAGGAAGTTATTCTTGAGCCTAAATCTAGTGGCCTAAGAATACAGAACACACCAATGAAAATTTTATTCTGTAAAAATCAGTTTAACATTGTGTTCTGATATCTAGGCTATAGAAAAAAATCCAGTTGAACTATAGGACCTTTGTTAGTTGTTCTTCTCTCTTGGGCTAAAATTGTTTAGAATCTTTTTGCTGAATGTATAATTGAACTTGTGAAGGTTAAACATCTTTATACAGAATGAGAAGTGGGGAACTTGCCTGTGCAACAGAGTCTCATGATTTCCATCAACAGCATTAACAATATCATTGCTACCAGAATAGGAAGAGATCATCATTTTAACAATCTCAGTGGCTCCTTGGGTTGCAGCAAAATGAAGGGCCATGCACTTGCCATTCTAGAAACAGGTTTGATAGCAGAGTCAGTGTTTATATCTCAGAGGAGGATATAACTTATATACCATTTTGTGGAAAACATGTTGTTCAACAAAATTCCAGACACTGACAGGCAAAGACCTGAAATCTATACTTTTAGTCACCCATAACTGGCCCCGGGGTCACTCAATTCTTGTATATACATATCCTTAGAAATTAGTTAGACGATCCAAAACTAAAATATGTTAACTGTTCAGGATGGAATTATAACCAAAGATATTCATGATTGGAATTCAGAATTCCTGGATGACAATAATTTATTATTGTACTTGAGGGAACACTTTGAATTATTTAATGATGGATAAGCTGTTTGTAGTCTTTACTGCATCTGCATTTGTAATTGTTTTAGATACATTGAAATTTACAAATATAAAAATCAAGATATTGTGCTTTTACTAGAACAGAAGGGAATACTATATACTTTCTGCTATATACATTTCCAATTCACATTGACTGTAAATAAATTGTAATGTATCTTGAGATACATTACAAGATACATCTTGTGATGATTCTAAAATAAAAGTATCTTACAAAGTATGAACAAATACCTCCTGCAGGTCAATGTGTGCGCCATTGTCCAGACACATTTTAATCATTTCCAAGTCACCACTCTGAACTGCCAGGTGGAGTGGGCTGGCTTTCTTGTTATTCACAAAATTGATATGAGACTCCCGGGTGTATCCACTCTCCTCACCTTTAGAAGGAAGTATAATTTGAAATGAACATTTCAATAAAATAAGATTTTATAAGGAAATTTAGACTTACATGAAAGATTATGCAGAGATCCTATTAAAAACTTTTCAAGCATATCTGCCAGGACACTCTTCTGTATTTCGAAGAATTAAAGCAAGTCTCCACTCACCAAACTTTAATATTAGTTCCATGCATTTTTTGGCACCTGAAAACGCAGCCTGGTGTACAGGGTAATCTCCCCATTTATTCGACTTACAGAGTTTTGCTCCTTTACTTAACTGGTGGAAAAGATAAAGACAAAAGTCAATGACATGAGTTAAACCCGAAATCACAAGAGTGAATGTGTATATCTGTGCCATTCCTGGAATGTTCTACTTCCCTGGGCCACAATAAAAACATAGAAACTTTGTACTTATACAAAAATCTATGAAAGACAGTAATTTCAGAAGTAGGCTAAGATTCTTCAATATACTTACGTTATAACTTTTGAAGATGGAGTAACACCGTGATTCAAAATTATCAACTTGATAACTCATAAATGCAACATACTTTAATGGAATGTATGAATACTTTTTAAAAAAAGAATATCATGATCTCTATGCTGTGTTGCAATTTCTATGAAAATAAAGTGATAGTCTCCAGATTTTTCCTTTATTTATTTAAAGTTAATAGGAACTATATAAACTATAAATAAAGATTAATAATATACCAGCAGTTATAAAATCAAGAAAATCAGTTATTTTCATTAATAAATGTTCTTTACTACACAAAAATTAGAATTAGGATTTATCATTTCACCTGAGCCAATCACTTTGAAGTCCTATTTTGTATACCTTAACTTCAATTTTAAGTACCTTTCACCATTATGATATATCAGATTTTGAAAGTAAATTCTTAAAATCTTGCCTCTGAGAGCCAGGATGAGCATATGCATGTTTAACATATATGTGTGCCTCTGTATAATTTTGTGTTCTTAAAAATGGAGCATATGCCTCAAAAAACCATATTGTTAACGAATATATTTTTGAGCAAATTCTTTATAAAACAATACCATCACACAGTATATACATAAAACTTATACTTGGAAAGAGATAACATCTTAAATATATATGCTCATATATGCTTGTAAATATGCATATATGCAATTATGTATATATGTATGTATGAACATATATATGTATATATAATTGTTCTAATTTTTCCTATTTTCTATCTAATTATTTTTAGTTTTTGGTTGGAGTGAAGTTTATTTTCATTCTTTTTATTATGTACTGTATTCTCTTTTTGGTATAATCATGTCAGCTTGTAGGCTACATATTCATTTCTAAGTCTATCTAGTGAATATATTAACATATATTTGCACATGCAAGTATAGGTAATCATTTTAAAATGTTTTCATTTTATGTTCTTTCTTTGGAGTGTTGAATAAGCAAAATCAATGGTAAGATTCAGGGGAGAACTCAATGTAATTTCATAGAAAGGCTAACTCACAGTTCAACCAATAAAACCAGAAAGGAGGTACTTGAATAGAGGAGTAGGGTTAAGGAGAGAGGGGTAGATGAATGAAGAAAAGGAAAGGGAGAGAATAAAATCCTAAACTTTCTACAATATTAAGAAAAGCAAGGAAAGGACTGGGGTTGGGAGAGATTTAGAAGAATGCTAAAAGGGGTGACATTGATCAAGATGATTTGTATTCATAAACTGCTTTATTGAATGGCAACTCCTTTGTACAACTACTTAAAGATAATAAAAATAGATAATAAATACAGAAACTGCTCTGAATAGTACACATCAGATTAAAGAATATTTGAAAGATAGCCTTGGGAAGTATTGCCATTTTCACAATGTTAATCTTTCCAATCCAGGAGCATGGGAGTTTTTGCCATTTTCTAAGTTCTGTTTTGATTTCCTTTTTCAAGTTTTTAAAGTTTTCATCATAGAGGTCCTTCACTTCTTTGGTTAAGTTAATTCCTAGGTATTTTTATTACAAATGGAGTTGCTTTCCTGATTTCAGCCATACTTTTCTCATTTTGGCATACAGAAAAGCCATTGATTTTTGGGGGTTAATTTTATACCCTGCTCCTTTGCCAAAGTTTTGAATCAGCTTGAGTAATTTGGGAGTGGAGTCTATGGGATTCTTTAAATACAAGATCACGTCATCTGCTGCTTTGTATGTCCCTCCCCCACAGTATAACCCCTGCTTTCACTGTATTTGATGTCGGTATAATTTGTGGAAGGGAAGGGGAAAAACAAGTCGTTTAAATAAGGATACAGGTGGGCCCGTTGCAACAAAGAGAAGTACAAGTTGTCATGTTGAAAATGAACTTTACAACTTTGGTGGAGGGGGGAAGGATTGGGAGGAGCGGGGGGAGGATGGGAAGGGATGGGAAGGAGAAACAAAGAAGGAGGCTACAATGCTTGATAAGAAATGTACTCATTATCTTGCGCATGTAATTGTAACCCCTCTGCACAGTATTTTCACAATAAAAAATTAAAAAAAGAATATTTGAAAGAAAGCTATTGCCTGGAATTCTAGGAGTGCATTAAAAAGGTAATGACAGAAGCAAATTAAGTCACCAAATTGTAATCCCCATTGCTAGTCTTTCTGGACCCCCAGGTAGCCTTTCCTGAGAGTAGACTGGTTCTGCACACTCAGGACAGTGATTGAGAATCGTTAGTCATTACATTGCTGAGATTTTCCTGTTTGAAAACTGAGATAACAATGCTGCTCTTGGGAGCTGGAATGGCTATGTTCCCTTTGGTTTTTATATTATGGGTCAAATAATTCATCTTTACCTTTGACTACTTGGAGGCTCAGAATTAAATATCTTTATCAACATTACATGCTAGTACACTTTGCAATTTCATTCTAGCCTAAGTCTTAGTTTCATCTTAATTTTTCCTGCCTATATTTCCTTGTACTTGAGTTTTCTCACATCTTCCATGAAACATTATTTCAACATGATTCATATGCTCCATATTCAATGTCAAGTCCATTTAGGATCTAAGAATGTAGAAAGACATAAAAATATACAGAACTAAGATTTTTAAACCAATCTTCTGTGAAAAGAAATAGCAAAATAATATCATACAAACCAAAATATTCAGTGCTTCACTATTATCTCTAGCACATGTGCTCAATACCGCTGTGTTTCCGTTTTCTCCTTCCAAATTAATATCAGTAGTGCTGTGCTCAGTTAAGACCTACACAGGAGAGAGGAACAATTGTCAAGAAGATAATTTTCAGATTTCCAAATAAGAACTTATTTTCCCTCGACTCTAAGCTCTCAGATGCTGAGATGACTTTTTCCACTTTATTTAACTCTCTTAACAAACTTGCATATAATGGATAGAAAGTAAATTAACCAAAATGGATAAAATTATAAGTGTAATATCACATCAATTAAGGCAATGTTGAATTATGGAACTGAAAATAGAATACAATTATAGATACATATTGGAGTTTCGCTGAATACTTACTATTTTTTAAAGTGAATTATGTTAAGTGATATTTTCAAAAATTACTTTGTAGAAGTATTTGGAATGTGTACACGAGGTGAATGAAAGAGGCATGGGAAGACAAGGAAGAAAAGAGAAAGAGAAATGATAGAAGGATGGGATTCAACTGAACAAAAATTACTTCATGTTTTTTCTTTCCTCCTAAAACTAACATCTTTGAACTGACCCACCAGATACTTCTCCTCTTGATAAAATGGTGTGATAAAACTATGACATATTTTAACTTTTTAAAAGGTTTATTAAATAACTATGTTATCAGAGCACATTCCCAATAGAATATGTCCCAGTGTGAATGTCAGCAAATAAATTTGGCCACTAAGAAGCTCTGTTCCTAGGAGAAACTTCTAGGTTTTAGGGCTCAACAACATGAGGAAACTGACAATGGATACAAGGAAATAAAACCAAAAAGATCATTTCCTTGATTTTAGACAACTTCTCACTCTATTCCTTCAAAAAATATTTTATTGTCATTGTAGAGGTGATGTCCAGAGGGGTTATAGTTATATGAGTCATGTAATGAGTACATTTTGTTTTGAACCAAGTCATCCCTTCCCTCATTCTCTCCCAGTTTTTGCCTCCTCTCATCACCCACAAGTTGTATAGTTCATTTTCCACATAGTATCCAGTGTTGTATTTGTTTGTCCTTTGTCCTATCTTTTCTGTGCTCCCTTACCCTCTCAAAGACAAACTAACAAGCAAGACAAAAGGAAGACAACAAGAAACAGCAACAACCACAATAAAACCCCACTTATTTCCATTTCTTGAAGGCCATTTATTAAAATATTATTTATATACACATAGCTATTGAACCTTTGTGATCTGCTCCTATAAATATCCTCCTTTGGTCTTACTTGTGTGACTATCTAGAGACCTGTATAATTTACCATGTCCCATAGTATTTTCTTGTTTAGTATCCAGTGTGTTTACTTGTATGTAGATTTATAGGCACATTCTTGTTACCACAAATGAGGGAAAACATGAAACCCATGTTTCTCTGGGTCTGGCTTACATCGCTTAATATGATTTTTTCCGAGTCTTTCCATTTCCTTATGCATGGATGGAATGTCACTCTTTCTGATACATGAGTAGAATTTATACACACACATACACACACACACACACACACACACACACACATTTGTCCACTGAGGGACATCTGGGTTGATTCCATATCTTGGCTATGGTAAATCATGCTGTAATGAACATGGTTGTGATTGTAGCTTTAGTGTGGCTTGGTTTGTGGTTAATTGAATAGATGCCCAGGAGTGAGGTTTCTGGATCATAAGGAAGCCCTATGTTTAGTCTTTGAGAAACCTCCATACTGCTTTCCAGAGTGGTTAAACAATTTTACATTCTAACCAATAGGGTAGTAGAACAGATCTAGAATTGCATATAATTTAAACAGCTTTTTTAAAGTTATGCATATGACAGTACAATAACTATACTCTAACAAATGCTACAAATCTATAATCTGTGACATTTAAAGGGTTAAAATGAAAAAAAATCTCTTTGTATAAATGTTGAAAGGTTCTTTTACACATGATACTAAGCCTTCAAGTTCTATCTTCTAGAGAGAGCAATGAAAGTATACAAATTTAATCATGACTAGGCATTTCTGGAAAGCTGAGAGGTGAACTCTCTAGAGATCCCTGAGCTAGGAATCCAAAAAGGGCAAATAAGTTGATATTTTGAGATTACATCCCAGAACAAAGACTATATGGAGATAGAAGACCACTGACTAATTCCCAGTCCAATGGGCCCCATAGAATATTGTACTGCCTATGTATTGTCCATGCAAGAATGTGAGGTGATACACAGATTACACCTCTTTTACTTTATAATCATATTGGCAATGGTGGAAAGTCTCAGGGAAGACTAGAAGATACTCTGTAAATGGTCAAGGGCTGGTGGGTGTAGGCCAGTGCTCTGGGCATATGTGAAGAGGTAGGCTTTAGGGCTTTACTCCAGCTGCTTCCTATTCCTGATATCTCTACTGAAGCAGATGGGTTTAAGAATAGTTTTAGATGATGTTATGGCTGGTGACACCAAGAAAGAAGAGATTATTTCAGTCCTTTCATGACCATACATCTCTTCTTTTTCCAGTCATGACCCAGCAACATTTCTTTTATGTCTACAATCTAGTTTATAAATCTGTTATGAGCTTATTTTAAATCCTTTTTGTTCTATTTCTATGCAATAATCACTTTTCTGTATTTATTGGTCTGAAATTTTCTTTTTCTAATTCCCAAATCATACTTTTAGAGTCAAGATTAATTATATTAATGGGCATTTGTTTCTGAAAAGTCTTCAGACAGCACCTGACATTGCTGAGGGTTCCCTACAAAGACTAGGGACCCAACCCAGTGAACATGGAACATGTATAATGTAGACATTAAAATAAAAATGTTTGTTGGGCACCAGCAGCTCCTGTCTGTAATCCTAGCTACTTAGGAAGCTCAGATCTGGGGATCATGGTTCAAGAACTCCAGGAGACTCATCACCAATTAATCATAGAAAAAGCTGGAAGCGAAGCTGTAGCTCAGTGTTAAAGAGTGCTGGCCTTCAGCTAGCCCAGGCCCCAAAAAAGTGTATTCTCATGGGACTTTCTAATAACCTTCCCAGAGGTCATCTTGCTACAGTTTTATAGTTCCTCAGCAATCTCCTCTAGTCATTCATTCATTCATTCATTTAGCAGCCACCATTTACCAGTACAGTGCTGGGCACTAGAGACATTAGCAAAGCAGAGTTCTTCTTTCATTGATAACCACCCAGTGGAAAGAAAAGCATGTGAATATTTATTGACAATACTACATGTTAAGAATTATGATGTTCAAATCAGATACAGCGAGACAACATGAAGCAGGCTTCCCTTCGTCCCTGTATGCCCATTTTGGAGGGCTAAAAGTTTTTTGTGTTAAAGGGAAATGGCTCTCTTTGCTTATTTTTTTAGTAAGTTTTTTATTGTGAAAATACTATACAGAGGGGTTACAATTACATGAGCAAGGTAATGAGTACATTTCTTATCAAGCACTGTTGCCTCCTCCTTTGTTTTCCCCTTTCCATCCCTGCCCTCCCATCTCCACAAGTGCACTCCCCCGCCAGTCCCCCCTGCCCCTCCCCCACGCCAAAGTTGTAAAGTTCATTTTCAACATAGCATCTTGTACATTTCATTGTTGCAATGGGTGCATCTGTATCCCTATTTAAAAAATTTGTTTTTGCTTTTCCCTCCCCAAATTATACCAACATCAAATACAGTGAAAACAGGGGTTTTCACATACAGTGGGGAAGGGGCATACAAAGCAACAACAAAAAAAAAAATCACCTTATAAATACGTTAGAAACAATAGCAAGAAAGAAAAAACCACTTGTGTCCTTATCTTGGGGTTCATTTTGCCCAATATCATCTTATCTTTACTTATTTATACATAGTTAGATTTGGGTATGGCTTAGTACAAAAGCAAAATCATCATTACCAAAATTATTTCCACAAGAAAGCTTATTGTTAGCTCCAAATAGCTTAACTTAGAAATGAACATGAAGGGGGCTGGGAAGGTGGCTCAGTGGTAGAATGCTTGCCTTGCATGCCTGAGGCCCTGGGTTCGATTCCTCAGCACCACATAAGCAAAAAGAAAAAAGCTGGAAGTGGTGCTGTGGCTCAAGTGGTAGAGCACTAGCCTTGAGCTGAAGAGCTGAGGGACAGTGCCCAGGTCCAGAGTTCAGGCCCCACGACCGGACCCCCACCAAAGAAAAAAAAAAAGAAAGAAATGAACATGAAGAACATGATTCATTTGTAAAATGGCATTCTTTGTTAAGGAAGTACATGTATTTTCTATTGTACCTGTGAGGCTCTGAGATGTAGTTGAAAAGTCAGGGACTAAATCTAATTTTCACCTGATGGACATTCACCAATATTTCCTTTCTTAGAAGAAATTCACTCTCAACTTTTGAAAAAATAAGAAAATTTCCCAATGTTGTCTATGTATTTTCTGCTAGCCTGTATTCTGACAGGCCTCCTGCGCTAACAAAAACAGCACATTACAATTGTATTTTCTATCTTTGCCAAAGTGCTCATGACCTTCCTACTCTGAATCATAAAATCAATGAGACTAAGAGTGCCAAAGCCTGATCTTGGGAACTTTTGAAAGAGACAAATTTCTAATTCTTGTTTTCATCATTCAGGATGTTAGGCAAGTTATTTAATTTTCTCTGCCTTATTCAGCTGTGAAATAATAGACTTAATGTATAGATGTTTCTTAATGAGAATTTAATAAGCACAGAAACATTAATTGTTGGAAATGAACTTTACAACTTTGGTGCGAGGAGGAGAGGGAGGTACGGGGTGGGAAGGGATAGTGGAAGAAAAACAAAGGATGGGTAACAATGCTCAAAAAGAAGTGTCCTCATTACTTTACTCATATAACTATAACCCCTCTATACAGCATCTTTACAATAAAATAAAATTTAAAAATGAATAAAATTTATGGTAGTAAAATGGGCATTAGTGGCTCACATTTATAACCTTGCTACTCAGGAGGCTAAGACCTGAAAATTCCAGTTTAAAGCCAGACCAGGCAGGAAAGTCCATGAGACTTTTGTATTCAAATAATCACCAAAGAGCCAGAAATAGAAGTGTGGCTCTAGTGGAAGAGCATCAGACTTAAGCAAAAAGGCTAAGTTATAGTGCCTAAGACCTGAGTTCAAGCCTCAGAATCAGCACATATAATAAGCTAAAGCTATTTTTTAAATGTCATCACCATCGCCATCACAACCACTACCATCACTACTATCATCATCATCAGTTGTTAAGAGTAAATACTTGTAATGATCACATTTCATTTACCGTGGCAGTTTAGATTGGTCACTATGGATCTGGAGAGAGAAGCAGCTATGGGCACCACACCCCTCCAGCAGTCAGGCCTTCAGAAGTGGGCTGGCACACTAACCTTGGTGATCTCATTGTACATGCCCTGCACAGCTATGTGAAGGGGAGCCATCATGTTGCTGTTTCGGAGGTTTGGGTTTGCTCCTTGGCCGAGAAGGAACTTCACACTTCCAACCTGGTTGTTCTCTGTAGCCCAGTGCAAAGGGGTGTTTCCATAATCATCCATTGCATTCAGCACTGGAAGACAATAGCAAAGTGTTTTGTTCTAATTCCATTGAATATCCCCTAAGTACCTGCACACTTTAGATCTCAGTGCCAAGTCTAAGTATAATCAGCTGCATCTCCTTTATGAGAAATGAAAATACAGTTTTAGTTGGGCACCAGTAGTTCACAGCTGTAATCCTACCTACTCAGAAGGCTGACATCTGAGGATCACAGTTTAAAGGCAGCCCAGGCAGTCTGTGAAACTCATAATTGCCAATTAACTACAGAAGAGAAGCTGTAGCTCAAGTATTGGAGCTCAAGCCTTGAAAAAATAAGCTAAGGAACTGTGCCCAGGTCCCAGTTCAAGCCCCCCCGTACTGTCACACATTAAAAAACAATACTAGAGTTTCAGTTCTCAAGAAACATCTGATGGGCATGTTTGGAATTAAGGCAAATTTTTGGAACTGTGGCACTGATCTTGTAAGCTGAGATAAATTTCAGTCTCTAGTATCCACAAGAAATAATAGATAGTCCTATAGCCAAATGTTTCTATCTATTTATGAATTTGGGGGCTGTGGTAAAATATTGAGATCATATAAGAGCAGAAACTGTATGCCAGGCAATCTATGTGTTCCATGTAACTGTGATTTCATCCAACCCTCAATAGTCATTCCATCTGAGCAAGCTGTAGCCACATGTCAAGCACCAAACAAGGATCTATACTTTTACCCTTCTACTCTATAACCAAATAACTTGAATATGACCTCATCTTTACTATTTTTCACAATTCATTTGTACAAATGTTATTGAGGCTATTGACCTCTCATATTTGATGTCTTTGGACTAGCTGGTCCTTGGAAATTCATCAGTCACAATGCCTTTCCTTGGCTTGGACATCATCATTACTCTTGTCCACCTCTCTCTTGTCTGTTCTAATCTTCCTCTACTATTTATCTCTAACTGTTGGTCCTCAGGGCTTAACCACTTTTGTTAGCAATGAATGGTTTCCTAAAGCACATTTCTCACTGTCATCTACTTCCTATGCAATAATAGCCCCTGGTAATGAGGGAAATCCTTTCCTTCTATAGTTCTGGTTCTCTACTGTGCATTTCTAAGTAGTGATCCGCTAGCCTATATAAACTCAGTATGACCAAATCCCCTTAACTTCAGACACTCACTTTGTTTCTGATTAGTTTTAGGCCTCCTCCCTGGGATGGTTCGTTTATACTACTAGCCTACTTCCCTATGTTAGGAATCTCAAAATCAGGCACAACTCCAGTACACTTACTCTTCAGATTCAATCCTACTGTCCAGCACTATTGACACTGCACGTGATATATCCTGAATCTCCCCCTTGCTCTATTTCAGCCACATGAATGGAATTTAATTTTCCCTTTACGCTAAAAAACAAAGGAGGACGCAACAATGCTTGATAAGAAATGTACCCATCACCTTGCTCATGTAATTGTAATCCCTCTGTACAGTATTTTCACAAAAAATTAAATAAAAATAAATAAATAAATAAAATGGATTTCAGAGAAGATGTAGTTTTTGAAACAATATCTTGCTATGTAGCCCATGCTGGCCTCAAACTCTCCATCCTCCTATCTCTTCCCCTGCCCAAGTAATGATATTAAAAGCATCTGCCACACACACAGCTTGCCATCAATTTTGAATTGGCCTTCTAATACACTTTCACAGTATTGGTGGGGTTCTATCATAAAGATTTTATCCTACACCTCCCTGTTTAAATATCTGTGGCGTCCACTATTTCATTGTCTAATGTTGGATTTCCCAGATATGTCCAATGTTGGATTTTCTAGGCTAGGAGAGAGAGGATGTCATAACTTAGGAGACAAAATTTGAAGAGCAACCAAATATAGGGAAATTCACACTCAAGTGACATATTCTGGTCCTTTGTATACTAACATACCCTTCAGAATCTCTACATATCACAGATCTCAATAAAGCTAAGGATGATGGATCTGTGGAACCATTACAGTAACATTTATTTACCATCACAAGAAGAGCCACTGATGATCATCTTCATTAATTCAACTTGACCTTCAGCCGCAGCATGATGCAAAGGGGAGACATTCTCATCCTCATCTTTGTTTGATTTCCTTAGGTTCCTCATGCATTTGTGCAATTTATACACACTCCTTTCACAATCCACCTATAGGTAGAGAAAAATATGTTACCCTAAACAAACATTTGCAAAATGTATTACTATAAAGTTACTCACTTTATAGCTTAAAAACTTTACTAGTAACTAGGTATCAGTGGCTTATGTCTGTAGCTACTCAGGAGGCTGAAATCTGAGGATCCCAGTTTGAAGCCAGCTCAGGCTGAAAAGTCTGTGAGACTCTTATGTCCAATTAACCAGCAAAAACAAAAACAAAAACAGGAGTGGAGTTGTGGCTCTGCTGGTAAAACACTAGCCTTGAACAAGAAAGCTACTGAACAACTCTCATATTCCAGTATTCAAAATTATCAAAATGCTTACAGATAGAAGGTAAAGCAAATGCATAAATGTTGATAGCATGCAAATAAGTGTTTTAGTTTTCTTATCATAACTTGTAAACATTGTCTACATTTTCTAGACACTATTAGAAGGCTCACAATTTTCAAAATCTTTTGTACAGCAGCATTTAAATATACTTTATTTGATGATTTTTATTAAAAGTTATTTCTAGCACTGTTATTTACACTTGAGAATGAAGAGGTATCAGTGAAGCTAAAAGGCAGAATTTATTCTACTGCTAATATGTATTTTAATGTGTGTGTGTGTGTGTGTGTGTGTGTGTGTGTGTGTGTGTGTGTGTGTGTATGTGTGTGTGTGTGTGGCGGGGGGGAGTCGTGGGGCTTGAACTCAGGACTTAGGCACTGTCCCTGAACTTCTTTTACTCTAGGCTAGCACTTTACCATTTAAGCCAGAGCTTCACTTCCAGTACTTTTTTTTCTAGTTTATTGGAGATAAGAGTTTCAAGGACTTTACTGCCCTGGGCTGGCTTCAAACCATGAACCTCAGATCTCAGCCTCCTGAATAGTTAGTATATGAGAAACTGGCTCCTGGTTTACTGCTAACATTTTTACATTGCTTACATATGATGATAATATTGGCCACATGCTAAATCACAGATGCCAGAAATGCCAATACATTAGGTATTCTGATGTTTGGCTACCACAGGAAAGGTAAAGTTGAATTGCATGTTGGGACGCCAAACCCAGGCAGAAGCCAAATGTTGACACATTCCTGATGTATATGGTAGCCTCCTCTGGAATCCCAGCATTTTTTTGGGGGGGGGTCCAGTCGTGGGGGCCTGAACTCTGAGCCTGGGCACTGTCTCTCAGCTCTTCAGCTTAAGGCTAGCACTCTACCACTTGAGCCACAGCGCCACTCCAGCTTTTTTTTTCTGCTTATGTGGTGCTGAGGAATCGAACTCGGGGCCTCATGCATACAAGGCAAGCACTCTACCACTGAGCCTCCTTCCTAGCCCAAGCCCAGCATTTTCAAACCTGTGCTGTGCTGGCTTGCTCTGCTTATTTGCTTGAGGTTCTTCACTTACATGAATGACATCTGATGCTTCTTCTTGTTCTACATCCATTCAGCTTCCTTCAGCTTCCCACATCCAACCTACCCCTGCTGATAGCCCAAGAGACCATCCTTCCCTTACGCTTCTCTCATATTCTCCCTGGAGTTTACTATGGACTCTTCCATACTCCACAAAATGTGGCATTACAAAGAACTAATGGTTATAGGAATTGATGTGTTCTCTCTTGTTTTAAGATTGCTAAACACTTTAATTTCTAATATGATAAATCCTTCCTAGTAGCTATAGCTCAACACAAACAAGGCATTCTTCAGGATGCTCCATATTGTTTAAGTTTAATGGGATTCTGAGAATAAGTTTGAGAAGCCTTCTAGTCCTTTCGTGATCTCTTATCTAAAAATATATTCAATATTTACTACACATTTGTACATTTAATTCCATAAGTGTAAATATCTTTCTAGAGAAATAGCAAAGGAAAGAGGAAGAAAGGAAAGTTTAAAGCTTTATAGACAGCAGGAGAAGTTACATAGTATTTTATACATTAGAAATCTCCTAGACTATTTGTTAAGTTTTAATTTTCTAGAAGCATAAACATATCAATACAAAAAAATAGGCAAAATAAGTGGAAATACATTGTATTCTACAGTACTATACAGGTTAAAATAATTTCTCAGTATATCTTCCAGAAGCCAAATAAAAGTTTCCCTAAAATTTTAATAACTATTTTCTATTTTTTAATTGACAATTAACAAATGTGTGTGTGTGTGCGCGCGTGTGTGTGTGCGTGTGTGTGTGTGTGTGTGTGTGTGTGTGTGTGTGTGTGTGTGTGCTGGTATTGGGACTTGAATTCAGGCCTGGGCAATGTCCTGAGCTTTTTCACTCAAGGCTAGCACTCTACCACTTTGAGACACAGTGCCACGTCCAGTTTTTTGCTAGTTAACTGGAGATAAGAGTCTCATGGACTTTCCTCCCCAGCCTCCTGAATAGCTAGGATTACAGCCACCAGCACGCAGCCATAATTCTCTAATCAATATTTTATTACACATACCAAAAGCAAAATGTTTTACAAGTCAGTCATTTTTCACAGAAGCCACTATAAAACATTTTCATGAAAATGCAAAAAATAATGTCTCCTAACAAAAGATTAATACATCTACTTTATATTTTGTTTGTCATTTATATATTTATATATGTTTGTCATTACTCTAATTTGTTATTTTAAAGATAGGACATTTCTTATTACTGAAAAGAAAAGCTGCCAAAGTAAAATGCTGACATATATACAGTATTTTCATGCAGTTAGAGAAGTCAAGTTGGGATAAGAATTTAATCTCAAAGACTTGAACTTTGGATTCTGCCTTTGTTATCACAAGGCAAGCAGCAACTAAGAAAGTGGTTTTCTACTGTGGCATGGTAAAGATCTGTAACTTGTCCCTGGGTACTGGTGGCTCATGTCTATAATCCTAGCAACTCAAGATGCTGAGATCTGGAGATCTAGGTTTGAGGCCAGCTCAGGCAGAAAGTTCCATGAGACTCTTATCTTCAATTAACCAACAAAAGCTGGAAATGGAGCTGAGGCCAAAGTAGTAGAATACTAGCATTGAGTAAAAAAGCTCAGGTACAGTACCCAGGACCTGAATTCAAGCTCCAGTTCCAGCACACATACATACACAAATATTTGTCAATTGTCAACAACAACAACAACAACAACAAAGAATTCTGTATAAACCACATATACCTTTAGTGGCTCCAGCATATAGGAATGACCATTGAAATATTTCTGAATTTACACGTAATCACTAGTAAATTTAATTTAAGATGAGCTTCTTACACAAATGTTACTTCTTTAATGTCTTGCTTTATCTTAGAATCAGTTAGGAAGCATTTTAGCACTTGATTTTCATGTTTTTTGAATGACAATGAAGGGATTTACCTTCTGTGCTCTCTGCACTGGAAAGGACAGTACACAGGTATTGTAAGCCCTGTGCTGTCACCCAGTTTTACACTCTTTAGGTGCAGATGCCTCCAAGTACTATGGAAGTCATAGGAACAAAACAGCATCTAACCACTGAAAAGAAACACATGAGGTGGGCTCTCAGCCTCAGGCTAGAACCTGATATGTTTTCAGGCTTTGAAGAAGTTCATTAGAGAAATGTTTGCAGGTAAGCAAGCCTAGACAAATCATATATGCCCAGTGGAAGTGGTTTCCTATTACTGGGTCACCAGGCTCTATAGGATTTTGAGCTACAGGATTAGGTTCACATCTATTAGACGGCATCACTTTTACAGAAGCTAATTCTAATTCCTTTACATTTGAAATATCGAATCCATCTGTTATATCTTACTAAAGAAGTAGTAGAGCAAAAAGAAAGGAAAACTAAGGAAACAGACTATAAAAAAGCAAAGGCTAAATGCTAAAGTATTCACTTCCTTGAAAGAGTTATGGAATAAAAATAAAAGCATCTATTTGATAGTTCTTTTGCACATTTCTCATTTTGCAAGTGCTCAGTGATTCCACAACTTGGTTAATATTTCTGAGTGTGTATGTGTGTGTGTGTTGATGAATATATGTTATATGCTTTATTTATCAAATTGGAAGTTATCAAGAAATTCCTTAGAATTAAAAACTCTCCATAGAACTGATGTGAGTCTAAGAACTGAGATTTTTTATAGAATGATCTAGAATTACTGTACTTAATAAAATAACATATTAAAAGTCCTCAGTCTATAAGCTACCATGTGACAGTTCTATTCATTGGTTTTCTGGTTTCTATTTTGTTTTCAGATAGGGCTCCTCATATCCCAGGGTGGCCTTGGACTCCCAATCAGTCCTCCTGCCTCCGTCTCCTTATTGCTGAGATTACACGTATACTCTATATTCTTGGTCCTAATATAGGACCTAAATGATCCACCCAAATGTCTCCACTTGACTTAAACAACACAACTAAATAAGACATCAAGGCTGGAGGTATGGGTCAAGTGTTAACACAGTTGAGCACAAGGTCCTGCATTCAAAACTAACAGTAGCAACAATAAAAAAACTAAATATGTGAAAGCCTGGATATTGAAACTGAGTTGCAGAAATCCTTCAGCAAGTCGTGACTGGTTTTGTTTAATTTAAACTTTTTGTCTTCTCCTAAATTAATTCCAAAGACTTTATCCTATTCATTCATGACTCAGTTCTTTAACTAAGCCAAAAGGCAATGATTATTATGTTAGTATTAAGGAGGGGGGAAATCTGGTGGTAAATCTAGATAGGCAAAGAAATTCCTCTTTGTAAGCCTGGTTTGTGGGTTTGTGTGATTTACTACACATCTCTAACTCACACATTACTCACAGTGGTGTTAAGTCATTGCAAACATTTCACAATTTGGCAATTTCTACCCCAAGTCAAGCTGTATATGCCTCATGACTGTTATGACGTTAGCAGACAGAACTACTCACAAATAACTGTAATTCTAGCCAGGAAGTTGAGACTTGGAGCATCCAGGTTCAAAGTCAGCCTGGAAAGAAATGTCTAAGAGACTCCATCTCCAGTTAGCCATCAAAGAGCTGGGCCGGACACATAGATCAAGTGGTAGGGTAATGGCCATGAGCAAGAAAGCAGAGTGATATCAAGAGGCCTTGACAAGCCTTGGAGAGAGAAAGAAAGAAAGAAAGAAAGAAAGAAAGAAAGAAAGAAAGAAAGAAAGAAAGAAAGAAAGAAAGAAAGAAAGAAAGAAAGAAAGAAAAGAAAGAAAGAAAGAAAGAAAGAAAGAAAGAAAGAAAGAAAGAAAGAAAGAAAGAAAGAAAGAAAGAAAGAAAGAAAGAAAGAAAGAAAGAAAGAAAGAAAGAAAGAAAGAAAGAAAGGAAGGAAGGGGGGAAGGAAGGAAGGAAGGAAGGAAGGAAGGAAGGAAGGAAGGAAGGAAGGAAGGAAGGAAGGGAAAGGAAAAAAGAAAGAAAGGAAGGAAGGAAGGAATAAAGAAAGAAAGAAAGAAGGGAGAGAGGGAGGGAGGGAAGGAGGGAAGGAAGGAAGGAAGCAAGAAAGAAAGAAAGAAGGGAGAGAGGGAGGGAGAGAAGGAGGGAAGGAAGGAAGGAAGAAAGGAAGGAAAGAAAGAGTGAGAAAGAAAGAAAGAGGAAGGAAGGAAGAAAGAAAAAGAGAGAGAAGAATGAAAGAAAGAAAGAAAGAAAGAAAGAGAAAGGGAGGGAGGGAGAAGGGAAAGAGAAATAAGCAAAGAAAGAAAGATGGAAGGGAGGGAGGGAAAGAAGCAAAGACAGACAGACAGCAAGGAAGAAAAGAAAGGAAGGAAGGAAGGAGCGAGAGGGAGGGAGGGAGGAAGGGAGGGAGGAGGGAACAGAGGGAGGGAGAGAGGGAGGAGGGAAAGAGAAATAAGCAAAGAAAGAAAGATAGAAGGGAGGGAGGGAAAGAAGCAAAGACAGAAAGAAAGTAGTAAAGAAAGAAAAAAGGAAGGAAGAAAATGAGAGGAAGAGAGAGAGAGAGAGAGACAGAGACAGAGACAGAGAGAAGGAGGGAGGGAGGGAGAGAATAAATGATCACAAAGGCACAAACATACCAGTAGAGTGAATGAGAAGCTTCTTCTGCACTTACAGCAAAACAAGCACCTAAGTGTCTATCAGTGTAAAGCTAGTTACATATATTATTTTACCTTTCGATAATGGAGTCTTATGAAACTGCAAACAAGAACAGGTAAATCGTAAAGTGCTGAGTTTGAAAGTGTTCCAAAACATATTTGATGAGTAAATCAGAACGCACATCTCCGACCTCACACTTACGTTAAAAATATATGAACATGTGTGCATTTGGGTAGGTGTTTTTTTCCCCGGGAAAATACATAAACTGTCAACATGGTTCCACTGTGAGTTTGCGCTGGGGTTTTTAGTTATTGACAATCTGCTGTTTCAAAAGGGATCCCTCTAAGGAGGAAACCTCATGGCCCCTCACATCCTCAGACCAGAGTAGCAGCTATCTCTGCCTTCCGTCTTCTCTGCCAAAGCCTTTGTGATGCCTCTACTTCGGATGCCTCTGTTTCCAGAGTCCTTGTTTGGAAAGCACCACATGCAGGGCGCTGTGTCTCGCCATCAGACAGGAATGCTTCTCCACTCCAATGCACCGTTCAGCTGTTTGGCTCCCAATGAACAATCTGCCAAAACCTGTCCATGCCAAACAGCATGTCCATGCCAAACTTCTGATTCTAGGCAGTTGCCTAGAGGGAAGTTATCCACCCATTAGCAAGAACAAGCTAAACCGACAAGCCAACAAACAGAAAGGACCCAAGAGGCACCCTGATTGGAAGAAGCACTTAATAAGGTACATGCACCGCACAGTGAGCACCTCAGCCCTTAGCCTCTTCACGCTCACGGACGCACGTTTTCTTATCCCGAAGCTGCACCCCAGAAAACCCGGGGCCGCCCTCCTGCCTGCCCACACGCTGGTGCCTAACAGTTGTTCTATTCGCGGGTCGCCCAAGGTACCTTAAAAGAGTTATCCATATCGTCATCCACGCCCTGGTACACAACGCCCTGCGGCTCCTTCTTCTCCGCTGGTCGCAGCATCTTTCTCAGGCTACGCTTCATCGACTCCACCTGGAAGTCGCCAGGTGCAGCTGCTCCTGCGGGGAGCACGCAGGCGCGGTCGGCGGGCGCAAGCGGCTGGGACCCGGACGCCGCGGGTCAGTGCCCCCAGCTCACCAATCAAGCCAGGTATGGAATCCCCAAAGGCCCGCAGAAAACTGCCCTAAAGCCCGGAGATCTTCTAGCAGGAGCACTCGGGTCTGTGCTACTTGTAGGGCAGCAAGCAGGCGGGGCGCAGGAGGAGGCAGAGACGCAGCCTTGGCTTGGGCTGGGACGCGCCCCTTAGGAGAACAACGCGACTGCTGGGGTTGAAGTGGATTCAGTGAATCTGTTCTATTAAAAATCACTTCAGCCCTACCACGAGGGTGGGTGGGGAGTGTAGGGGGCGAATAAGTGAGGGAGGGAGAGGGTACGCCTGGATATATGGGGCGGGGGCGGGGGAGGGCGTTGTATTATTTGATACATTTTTAAAGTAGTTGTACAAAGGGGTTTTAATTCAACATACCGAGTTCACTGCATCTTGACCAATGTCCTCCTTTCCAACATTCTACATGGGGGAAATTTTTATGATTTTGTTTTTCTAAAGAAAACTCCTGAACCTGTCTTGCCTATATCCACCTCCCTTGGAGGGTCTCTTGGATTTGAAGTGTGTGTGTGTGTGTGTGTGTGTGTGTGTGTGTGTGTGTGTGTGTGTGTGTGTGTGTGTGTCTATTGGTTTGATTTTAAGCAAAACTCAGATATTTGGAAGAAACCACCTCCTATGTTTGGGATTAAATGAAGTCCCTCCTAATCCCAGGTCCCCAGTCTTTTGGATAACAGCAATATTAGCCTGCCTTATGCTTTCATATTTAAGAATGGTTTATATTAAGAGAAAGGTTAAACATAAACCACTATTGACTTGTTCGTCACCACCTTTGTTTGAGAGACTTATCTTCCTGGGCTTGTGTTTCATTGATTCATCAACAGTCTAGGTGTAAACTGTGTGACAGGGAAGAAGTTCCTGATCAATTGAGATGTTTTCCATTTAGGTAGAGATAAGAAAACCTCGAAAACTGCTGCTTACACATGTGCCACATGGGTAGAAAGCAAGAAAACTGCTTCCCAAAGCCATCTACTGCTCAGGATGGAACTTGGCTTTAACTGTCTTTTGCTTTGGCAAACTCTGCCCTAGAGTGTGGGATTTACACCTAATTGACACCTGGGGCACCTAACACAAGAAACACAGGAAGCCAGGACCTCAATACAGCTGACAATCAACCTAGGGCACACTGAGTTGAATTTAAGAGTAAGTAGAGTGGTCATGATGATCTTGAAGAATTGTGAAAAAGTCTCCCCCAAATCTTCTGATTGAAATGGCAAGTTGCAATCATTTCCACCACTGGGGTGGAATTAGAATGAATGTATCACCAACCATCTGTCCAGTAGTATGGATTATTGCAAGATTGATGAAGGATAATATAGATGTTGGATCTCGCCACCTGCACAGTTTTCCCACAGGCATCTCTCTTCAGGACATACGGAGCAGGGATTGGCCACACACCTTGCTATGATTTATCTGAAGTAGGTAATGTGTCTGGAAAAACCAAGAAAGGAACGAATCAGAAGGATGGGTAGAGACAGGAACTTTCGTTGATCCTGCTGTTTGCCTGGCATTTTATGTACCCATGGCCCACTATTTTGTAATGGAAATACCTTCCAAGAGTATTAATGTTTCTTGCTTCTTACTATGAATTATTGTGATCAATTGCTTTTCTCTCTACACTTAGCTGAGAAGGATCACTAAAGCAAATGAGAATAAAGAGGACTCTGCGAGTGATGGTTTTGGAAACTGGGACAGAGGGTATATCACAGCAGCAAGCATTAGAGCTATGTTAGCTCTGAGACAGGGATGAGGGGTTCAGGGAACTCCAGCCATGGAGGATGCTGGGAAAAGCATCGCTGGAAGTCAATAGCCCTTCTTTGTAATATCTTTTCCAGCACACAATTTCTACACATAACCATTTCTATAAATTTGCTCCTGCGCCCATTTCTATGTGTGTTCCCCCTACATATATACAACACATACACACATATACATACAAAATATATATCCAAAGCATGTATCATTTCTACCTTGTCCCCTTCCTGCTTCAACACTAAAAAATATAGATGCATGGTGTGAGATATCTGAATTTTCCCCTGCCTTCTGCTGAAATGAACAGAGGGAGAAACATGTTTTTATGACCATTTTTATTATCTTTGTTTGGATTTGTTCATTTTAGGCATTTCTCAACAATGTTTTCCTAAGACTACCCCAACCCTGTAACTGTTTCTTATTGCTTCATTATTTCCTATCTAGCAGAAGCATCCTTTAATTGGACTATGTTTACTGAAAATAACTGGATTTTAAGTGCATAATGTAGACAGGAAAATGATGGCATCTAGCCACTTACAATTAGGATCTTGTTTCCTTTGAACTTTAATTATTGATGATAATAATTTAATAGTTTAATTATTAATAAAGCATAACATTTCATACAAGTTTATAATTTCAAAATGATAAATATTAGAGATGATATCCTTCATAGAAATTTCCAAAAAGTAATTTTTATTACCAAATTATATTTTGTTATTTGATAGGGGCTTATTCAAAAGAAGACAATAAAACTTGTACTTAAAATTTCTTGGTAAAATATAGTGACATACAAATATCATCTCAATAATTATTTTTTATCAAAAACTAAATTACTAAAACTTATCTTTATTGGGACCAATAAAGATAAGTTACCAATTAATTACAGAAATGTACATATTTTAAGCCATTAAGCTATATTGTTACTAGTACCCATAACTGAATATAAACTGGTTAGTTCACTTAAGTTTCTTCACATAACAATGTAATGAAATGGGGCCTCATATTCAGATTGAACATTTGTATTACATTTTTTCTTTAAGGACAAAATGATATGTGGATAGTTTAGTGATTTTCACAAATATTTATAATTACATAAGTATCTGGACAGTCTTTTTTAGGCTAACTCCGTCAATAAAAGAAAAATTCCTTTACCAAAGGCAGACAGCTCCCTATCCCAAAAGCAGTTCTACCATTGATCTTTCTCCATGGTACAGTTTCTGTCTCTAATTTTTGAGCCTAAAATAGGGATACAGGTTGACCCATTGTAACAATGAGATGTACAAGGCAATGTTGAGCAACAAACTTTACAATTTAGGCGGGGGCTAGGGGTGGGGTTGGAGGGAGTGTAGTTGTGGTAGTGGAGGGAAGGGATGGTAGGGAAAAAACAAAGGAGGAGGGCTAGGAAGGTGGCTCAGTGGTAGAGTACTTGCCTTGCATGCCTGAGGCCCTGGGTTCGATTCCTCAGCACCACATAAGCAAAAAGAAAAAAGCCGGAAGTGGTGCTGTGACTCAAATGGTAGAGCACTAGCCTTGAGCTGAAGAGCTTAGGGACAGCGCCCAGGCCCAGAGTTCAAGCCCCATGCCCGGACCCCCCCCCCAAAAAAACACAAAAAAATAAAACAAAGGAGGAAGCAACAATGCTCGATAGGAAATGTACTCATTACCTTGCTCATGTAACTGTAACCTTTCTGTACAGTATTTTCACAATAAAAAATCTTATAAAAATGTTTTGGGATGCATGGACTCATATTCTATGTAGTTTTTGCATCTTGCTTCTTTTGCTTAGCTTTGTGTACTAGAGCTTCAACTGTGCTATAGTATATACAGTTTATATTGTTCAGTAGTATTCCATTACTTGCATATACCTGTTGCTGTATTTATCAGTTGAAGGACATTTGGATTATTTCTGGTTTTGATATATTATAAATAATGTTATGAACATTCTTGTAAAGCTTCTTGTGTGGACATACATCTTCATTTCTCTTGGTTAGATACCTAATAGCATAATTGTCCATTTGCATAAGCATGTGGTTAGTTTTGATGAAGCTTGTTTTACAAAATGGCTATACCATACATTTGTCCTAACACTACATGAAGACTTTAGTTACTCCAGATCCTTGTTAACCTCAGTATTATCCAATTTTTATTAGTCATTCTACTGGGATACAGTGATATCTTATTGTAATTTTAATTAGCATTTCCCTAATGAATAATGATACTGTCAGTGTTGTTATTCACTTACTAACCACTTGTGTTTTCTTAATGGAACATTTATTAAATTGTTTCTTCTTTCAAGACTACTTTGTCTTCTTACAATTAAGATGTAGTGTTCTTTTTTTAAATGTCTTTTATTAGATAATTTGAAATTTTTGACGTCTTTGGCTTCTCTATTTTCTTAATGTTGTCTTTTGGAAATCAAAACATTTAAAATTTGTTACATGTCTAATTTGTGAAGATTTCTGTTGATTGTGCTTTGAATGTCATACAGTGAGAAGTTTTGCTAACATCAAGATTAGAAGGATTTCTCTTCAATGTTTTGTTTAGAAGTTTACAGATTTAGTTTTTACATAGACTCATTGTGTGGTAATTTTACATGTGGTGTGAAATAGAAGTCTAAAGCTCATTTTGTTATATATGGATATACAATGATTAGCATTTCTTTAAAAATATACTTACAATTGCCTTAGAATTATAATAAAAGATAAATATATCATTAATGTAAATGTTTGGGGTTTTTGTTCCATTGTAAGGCTTAAACTCTGGGCCTGGGCACTGTCCCTGAGCTCTTCAGTTCAAGACTAGTGCTGTACCACAGCACCACTTCCAGTTTTCTGGTCATTAATTGGAGATAAGAGTCTCATGGACATTACTGCTGGGGTTGGCTTCAAACTGCAATCCTCAGATCTCAGCCTCCTGAGCAGCGAGGATTAGCCACCAGTGCCTGGCTAAATGTTTATTTCAAATTTTACTATTCTGTTCCATTGGCTAATATGTCTACATTTAAGTCCATACCACATTGTCTTGATTTTGTAGCTTCATTTAAAGATTGAAATAAGATAATATAAGGTCTTCAAATGCATTCTTCATACTCCATATTGTTTTGGCTTGTCTAGGTGCTTTGCATTTCTATCTAAATTTTAGGATCAATTTGTCTATTACTATGAAAATGACTTCTAAGAATCTTATAAACTTTCTGTATTCTAAGCTATTGGTGGCCAAGGCTATTTAAAAGAATTATGTTTTCTGAAATATGGGATTTCTTCCCACTATGTATAGATCTATAATGATTCATTTTTTAAAATAAAATTGAAATATCTTATAAATATGTTAGAAACAATAGCAAGAAAGAAAAACCAATTGTGTCCTTATCTTGGGGTTCATTTAGCCTAACATCAACTTCTCTGACCATTTCTGCTTGTCTCAGACATATGCTAGTTATTGCAAATAAGGGAAATAAAAGAAATTTTATGTTTTTTTGGGCCTGGCTTACATCACTTAATATAATTTGCTCCAAGTTTTTCCATTTCCTAACAAATGGGGCAATGTTATTCTTTCTGATGGAGGCACAGAATTCCACTGTGTATAGATACCACATTTTCTTGATCCATTCATCTACTGAGGGCATCTGGGTTGGTTCCATATCTTAGCTACAGTAAATAATGCTGCAATAAACATAGTTGTACTGGTAGCTTTAGTGTGGTCTTGTTTGTGATCACTTGGGTAAATGCCCAAAAGTGAGATTGCTAGGTCATTGGGGAGCTCTACATGGAGTCTTTTGAGAAACCTCCATACTACTTTCCAAAGTGGTTGAACAAGTTTACACTCCCACCAACAATGCAATAGGGTTCCCTTCTGGCCACATCCCCTCCAGCATCTGTTGTTATTAGAGTTCTTGATTATAGCCTTTCTAACTGGGGTGAGGTGGAATCTCAATGTTGTGTTAATTTACATTTCTTTTATGACTAGAGAGGTTGAGCATTGCTTCATGTGTCTATTGGCCATCCTTCTTTCCTCTTCAGAGAAGTTTCTCTTTAAGTCTTTAGCCCACTTATTTATTGGGCAGTTGTTTCTTTGAGGATTTGTTGTTGGGGGATTTAATTTTTTGAGTTCCAGGTATATTTTAGATATGAGACCATTGTCTATTGTATGGCTAGTGAAGATCTTCTCCCAACCCATGGGCTTTCTATTGATCTTGCTAACTATGTCCTTTGCCATTGCAATTTCATGCAATCCCATTTGTCCAACCTTTCTTTGATTTGTTGTGTTTCGGAGTCTCTATTAAGAAAATTTCAGCCTGTGCCAAGGAGACTTAGGATTTCTCCTATTCCATCCCTCCCCCACAGTATAACCCCTGTTTTCACTGTATTTGATGTTGGTATAATTTGTGGAAGGGAAGGGAATAAACAAATTGTTTAAATAGGGATACAGGTGGACCCATTGCAACAATGAGATTTACAAGATGTTATATTGAAAAATGAACTTTACAACTGTGGCTTGAGGGAGGGGTGGGGGGGAGAGATGGGAAGGGATGGGAAGTGGAAACAAAGGAGGAGGCAACAATGCTTGATAAGAAATGTACTCATTACCTTGCTCATGTAATTGTAACCCCTCTGTATGGTACTTTCACAATACATACATACATACATACATACATACATACATACATACATACATACATAAAATTGATGCCTGGTTGCTTCAAGTCCACAAATCATAGCCACTCAAGAGGCTGAGATTTTAGAATGATAGTTTGGAGGGCCATCCTGGAAGAACAAATCTGCGAAGCTGGAAATGGAGATGTGCCTGAAGTAGTAGAGTACCAACCATGAACAAAATACTAAGTGGAGCTCAAACTCTGTGCCTGCACACACACACACACACACACACACACACACACACACACACACACACACACACACACACACCACACACCACACACACACACAAATATAATTTCCAGCTTTCATTGGTCTTTTCATCCTATAATATTATGATATTTCTCATCTTCAATACTGTTACTGTTGGTTACATTCCTTAGGAATTTAGGTTACGTTTGATGCTAAAAGACAGAGTTTACTTCTCCTTTTGTGAACTGTATGCTTTTAACTTTCCATCTTAATACTGACTAGAAACTTCAGGATATTTTTTGTATATATTCTTATTGTAAAAATATTGTACAGAGGGGTTAGAATTACATGAGTAAGGTAATGAGTACGTTTCCTGTTGAGCATTGTTACCTTCTCCTTTGTTTTTCCCCTACCATCCCTTCCCTCCCCACCTCCCAACTTCTCCCTCCCATGACCCCTGCCGAAGTTGTAAAAAAGTTTGTTTTCAACATAGTGTCTTGTACATCTCGTTGTTACAATGGGTCATCCTGTATCCTTATTTCAGCATTTTGTTATTTCCCTTTCCCTCTCCAAATTAGAAAATGCATATACAAGATTCAGGGTACCAGAATCAAATACAGTGAAAACAGGGATTATACCATGGAGGAAGAACATACAAAGAAAGTGAAGTAAGCCAGACCCAAAGAAACATAGTTCACATGGTTTCCCTTATTTGCAATAACTAGTATATGTCTAGGACAAACAGAAAGCTCAAAAGCTATGTACATATGATCATGTAAGATGATGTTAAGTGAAATGAATCCCAAGATAAAGACACAAGTGGTTTTATCTTTCTTGCTGTTGTTTTTAATGTACTTATAATGTTCCATGTGATTTTTTTGTTTCTTTTGTATGTTCAGGTTATTTTTTTTTTTTTTTTTTTTTTTTTTTTTTTTTTTTTTTGTCGGTCGTGGGGCTTGAACTCTGGGCCTGGGCGCTGTCCCTCAGCTCTTCAGCTCAAGGCGAAGCGCTCTACCACTTGAGCTACAGCGCCACTTCCGGTTTTCTGGTGGTTTATTGGAGATAGGAGTCTCACGGTCTTTGCTGCCCGGGCTGGCTTTGAACCGCGATCCTCAGATCTCAGCCTCCTGAGTAGCTAGGATTACAGGCGTGAGCCACCAGCGCCCGGCTGTTCAGGTTATTTTTGAATAGAAGTGGGGAAAGAAACTGTCATTGTGTTTGAGTAATCCTCTCTTTACTTATTAATGACCCCCAAACAGATCTAGCTAATAATCTATTTTATTTATCCCTTCAAAGAAACAGTATTGATTTCCTCTATTGTTTTCCTATTTGGGGCTCATTGTTTTCTATTTTTTTCTCTGATTTTCTAATTATTTGTGCTTGATTTGTTCTTTTTCTACCTTCTTGAGGCAGGGAATTGGATGTTCAGCTTAAGTTCTTTCTGGCTTCTCATGTAGTTATTAAAACTGAAAACATGAACTAGAATGTAGCTTAATAACAGAGCATATGGCAGAATGCGTGAAGCCCTGGGATTAGTCCTAGCACTAAAGAGAAAAAAGGAATAGGAAAAAACCACCTACAAAATACTTGTTAAACATTGCATTAACTCCAGATTTTGGTTTATTGTGTTTATATCTGTGGCTTCTTCATTGACTCACAAACTGCTTTTGGAAGTATGTTGTTTAGCTTCCAAGAATGTAGGATTTCTCCAAATTTCTTTTGGTTGTTGATATCTAAGACATCTAGTTATGGTCAGAGAACATATTTCATAGGATTTCAATCTTCATAAATTTAAATGCATTTAAGTTAATCAAAATTTGTTATATGACTAATAAGTGGTCTATATTGAAGATTGTTTTATATATAGAAAAAGTTAGAGGTGGGAGGGAAGGGATGGTAGAAGGTAACAATACTTGGTAGGAAATGTACTCATTACCTTGCTCATATAACTGTAACCCCTCTGCACAGTATTTTTTCTTTTTTCTTTTTCTTTTTTTTTTTTTTGTCCTGGGGCTTGAACTCTGGGCCTGAGCGCTGTCCCTCAGCTCTTCAGCTCAAGGCAAGCGCTCTACCACTTGAGCTACAGCGCCACTTCCGGTTTTCTGGTGGTTTATTGGAGATAAGAGTTTCACAGACTTTTCCTGCCTGGGCTGGCTTTGAACCGGGATCCTCAGATCTCAGCCTCCTGAGTAGCTAGGATTAGGCGTGAGCCACCGGCGCCCGGCTGCACAGTATTTTTACAATAAAAAATGTATTTAAAAATAAGAAGACGTCTTCAGCTGTTATATGGTAATGTTATTGAATGATATTAGCTATTATTTTTCAAAATACATTTTTATAGGTAAGGTACATTCCATTAATTTCCTTCTTATTCCTCTCTTTATAAATTGTTTTATTTTCTCTCTAAAGTTTTTCATCTTTATTCTTGGTGTTCTGAAACTGCATGATTATGAAACTCAACAAATGCTGTAGTTCATCTTGTTTTCTGCTGTGATCAAGTACAGTCTAATGATTATCTTTGACCCTGCAAATTACCTTTAACTCTGTGTGTGTATTCTCACACTTTTAATTTGTTCTTAAGTATTGACCTGCTTCTCCTGTATTCTTATTTCCTCATTATAATATTACTAGTTTCCTTGAATCTATCTGCTCATGCAGTGTCGTCGTATCTCTATATTCATGTTCTGTTCTACTTATTAAGGTTACTCTGGTGAAGGGAAGACCTAATTAATGCTGAAGGATGGTCAGTGTGTTTAAGTTTCTCCTCTATGTAGAGCAGCTTTTTGTCCTCTTAGGAGCATTACTAGACCTTAGGTTTAAATTGCCTTGCTCGTTCCTAGTTCATGGAGAAACACCACTGCAGTGAGCCCTGCTGATTAGCCAGCTCTCTCTGTTGCTCTTCAATTACTGACTTCCCAGATGAATGCTTGAGGTTGTGACTTTAGGTTCAAAGTCACCCACCCACCTATCTTCCCATCACAGTATTCTTTTCCAAGTTTAACTTGTGTTTTTCTTCATTTTAATACCTTCATAGATCCAATCCTCTCTACTTTTTCCTGGAATCTGTTAACATTTTTCACCTCTTGGTAGCATTCTTTTTCTCCCACTCTGTTTTGGACTGTGATTTGGGTTTTGTTTTGCTTACCATTTTATAGGAATTCAGATGGAAAGGAAGACAGGCCTTATTTCAGTTGTTTTGTCTTACTTTCCATGTAATTTTAAAAACACTGGATCTTCCTTTTGCTAAATTGTATGAACTGGAAAAAAATTTTTGTATAGACTTGGAATATTGAATCAGAAAGAGAGAAGGTAATTAAGTCTCCTCTTTAGGTTGTTGACAACTGACCCAGAAAATCTGCCTATCCTTGGGGCTGTGATAAGATAAATCCACCAATCACCATACAAACACACACACACATACACACACAAACACACACACACACACATACATACACACATACATACATACAAACACACACATACACTCACACACATACACAAAATACACTGTGATACCTATGAATTGCATTATTTTCCTGTCAGTAAAACAGAGAACCTCAGTACAATTGCCTTAGCCTGAATTTTGCCCTTTGAACTTCCCTGAAGACCAAATTATACACATGTATTATCTAGAACCAATACCATAGCCTTTGGCAAACATGGTCTAGAGCGGTTATTGGAATAGTTAATAAAAATGGTAATCTGATAAGATTATTTAAAATGACATTTTAAAAAAACTAATTAAATTGGCTTCCAGGCAAGGGATAAACCTTTCTAAGGGTCAATTACATCAGAGGAAATAGAAAAAATAGAATAAAATATGGCATGAATACATTTGATTGATATTTTAAATTCATAAAGCTTATATATGCTTTATTACATCAAATGATGGATTTCAATTCACATCAGGCATTTGTATTTCTTACTGTGTAACCTGAAGGAATAGCCAATATTTAAAATGTTTTTCCACAACATTTGCCAATGAATGAGAGATATGCTAATTTCTCATTGTTCCAGGATTTCTAGATAGGACTTGGAAGTACAATTCAAGCCATCTGTTGATTGTGAAAACCCTCTTTATTTGTTATGCATATAATGTATACCCAAGTCATTTTAGCTTAGGATCATATGACTTCCAAAGAAAGTTTCTTCCTTTTCAAGCACTCTGCCACCTGGATGAATAATTCTTATTATACCCAGAACTTACAGAACACAGAGCTATTTAAAATTATTACATGGAAATATTTGATTGGACTTAATTTATCTGTAGCTCAGAGTCTGTCCTCAGTTTAAAGAGATATTCTTGTTAGACTAGCTCAAAGATGTATGAATGTATCCCAGTCAATGAAAAGAAAATCCTTTTTAAGATTTCCAAGTTTTAAGCCTCTTTATAATTCTAGACAATTATAGCTCAAACAACTCAAATGAATTAGATTTATAGTAAAAATATATCTTACCTAACACATGATAGAAATTAAGTCAGATTGAAACCAAAGAGCATCAGGTAGAAAAATGAGAGATTACATTTTTACAATTGAAATTCACCTCACTGTATATGTTAGTATAACTATGCTTAATTCATTTACCATAAGCCTTAATGAATATGACATCTGAAGTACAAACACTATCCTTCCAAATATGTTGAACTTAAAGCATGCTTACCTCTGCTCGTGAAAACTGGTATCCTGTTTCTGCTGTTGTACAGATATAAATGACCAAGTGGAGAGCTGTTTCTTTTTCGTGGTCAATAAATAATGTTGTTTTATAGTTTCTCTTAATTATACAAGGTGTGATTCATTGTAAGAATCAATATTATGCCTTCTATTAATCTGCTTTAAATGGTCAATGAACACTATATATTCATACTTTAGTTTTAAAACTTGATTATCGTCTACTCAGAATCAACCACCTGATTTAACAATTGCTTGGTAAGCTTGTCTCATCTGGCATGCTTTCTTAATTATGCAATAACAGCAGTTGGCAACAGTAGCCACTGGAACATCATCTATTTTTTTTCAGAAAACTATCATCCTGGTACTGAATAAAAAAGTATCAAGAAAAAAATACAGGAATGCAGCATTATAATTTGCTTGTTAAAATCTTAAACTGAGTACAAACTTAAATAGTCAAAGAAAAAAGCAACAAGAAATGCATCCAAGAAAGAGCATGGCAAAAGCCTCATGTCATAAACAAGGTGCTGTGTCTATCAGAAATAGAATTTCAATATATGCAAATCCATTATCACATCAACAAGAGCAAGGATGAGAACTACATGGTTATCTCAATAAATGGAGAAAAAGCATTTAACAAGATCCAACACCCCTTTATGATGCAGACTCTGGAAAAACTAGGACTCCATGGAACATTCCTCCATACAATAAAGACTGTATATGACAAATCTACAGCCAGCATTATACTTAATGGTGAAAAACTAAAGCCATTTCCTCTTAACTCAGGAACAAGACAAGGATGTCCACACTCTCCACTTCTCTTCAATCTAGTATTAGAATGCCTAGCTACAGCAATAAGACAAGATGCAAACATAAAAGGGATCCAAATAGGGAAAGATGAAGTAAAACTCTCCCTCTGCAGATGACACGATTTGTACTTAAAGAATCCTATGGACTCCACTCTCAAATAATTCAGGCTGATTTAAAACTTTGGCAAAGTGGCAGGTTATAAAATTAAGCCTCAAAAATCAATGGCTTTTCTATATGCCAACAATGAGAAGAGCATGGCTGAAATCAGGGAAGCAACTCTATTTGTAATAGCCCAACAAAAAATAAAATACCTAGGAATTAACTTAGCCAAAGAAGTGAAGGACCTGCCGGGCTCTGGTGGCTCACACCTGTAATCCTAGCTACTCAAGAGGCTGAGATCTGAGGATCGCGGTTCAAAGCCAGTCTGGACAGGAGAGACCATGAGACTCCTGTCTCCAATAAACCACCAGAAAACCGGAAGTGGCTCTGTAGCTCAAGTGGTAGAGCGCTCGCCTTGAGCTGAAGAGCTGAGGGACAGCGCCCAGGCCCAGAGTTCAAGCCCCATGACCGACAAAAAACAAAAACAAAAAAAAGTGAAGGACCTCTGTAATAAAAACTTTAAAAATGTGAAAAAGGAAATCAAAACAGAACTTAGAAAGTGGAAAAACCTCCCATGCTCCTGGATTGGAAGGATCAACATTGTGAAAATGGCAATACTTCCAAGGCTATCTACAAATTCAATGCGATACCTATCAAAATTCCAACCGAGTCTTCAAGGAAATAGAAGAAGAGGCAATCCAAAGATTCATATGAAACAATAAAGCACCCAGAATAGCAAAAATGATTCTCAACAGAATTAACAGTGCTGGAGGAATAGCAACACCAAATTTCAAACTCTTCTACAAAGCCATAGTAATCAAAACAGCTTGGTACTGGCATAAGAACAGCCCTCAGGACCAATGGAATCGAATTGAAAACCCAGAAATGAACCCACAGATCTATAGCCATCTAATCTTCCATAAGGGAGCTAAAAAAATAGAAGGGAAGAAAGACAGCCTCTTCAGTAAATGGTGCTGGCAAAACTGGTTAACTACTTGTAGAAAACTAAAGCTCATATATCACCCTGCACCAGAATCAATTCCAAATGGATCAAAGACCTCGGGGTCAAAGCACACACTCTGAAAAAATTACAGGATGGAATAGGAGAAACCTTAGGCCTCCTTAGCACAGGCTGAAATTTTCTTAATAAAGACCCAAAAACACAACAAATCAAAAAATGTTGGACAAATGGGATTGCACGAAATTGTAGAGCTTCTCCCTGGCAAAGGACATAGTCAGCAAGATCAATAGAAAGCCCACAGATTGGGAGAATATCTTCACTAGCCATACAACGGACAAGGGTCTCATAGCTAAAATATACCTGAAATTCAAAAAATTAAATCCTCCAACAACAAATCCTCAAAGAAACAACTGCCCAATAAATAAGTGGGCTAAAGACTTGAAGAGAAACTTCTCTGAAGAGGAAAGAAGGATGACCAACAGACACATGAAGAAATACTCAACCTCCCTAGCCATAAAAGAAATGCAAATCAAAACAACACTGAGATACCACCTCACCCCATTTAGAAAGGCTATAATCAAGAACTCTAATAATAACAGATGGTGGAGGGGATGTAGCCAGAAGGGAACCCTATTGCATTGTTGGTGGGAGTGTAAACTTGTTCAACCACTTTGGAAAGTAGAATGGAAGTACCTCAAAAGACTCCACATAGAGCTCCCCTATGGCCCAGCAATTCCACTTTTGGGCATTTACCCGAATGATCACAAACAAGACCATACTAAAGCTACCAGTACAACTATGTTTATTGCAGGATTATTTACCATAGCTAAGCTATGGAACCAACTGCCCCTCAGTAGATGAATGGATCAAGAAACTGTGGTATCTATACGCAATGAAATTCTATGCCTCCATCAGAAAGAATAACATTGCCCCACTTGTTAGGAAATGGAAAAACTTGGAGCAAATTATATTAAGTGAAGTAAGCCAGGCCCAAAGAAACATAGGTCCCATGGTTTCCCTTATTTGCAATAACTAGTATATGTCTGTGACAAGCAGAAACTGTCAGATAAATTGATGTTAGGCGAAATGAACCCCAAGATAAAAACTCAAATGGTTTTTCTTTCTTGCTATTGTTTCTAACATATTTGTAAGACCATTTTTGTTGCTTTTTATGTTCCTCCCCCAAGGTGTAACCCCTGTTTACATTGTATTTGATGTTGGTATAATTTGGGGAGGGGAAGGGAAAAAACAAATTGTTTAAATAAGGATACAGGTAGACCCATTGCAACAATGAGATTTACAAGATGTTATGTTGTAAAACAAACTTTACAACTGGGGAGGGGGGGAGATGAGAGGGCAAGGATGGTAAGGGGAAACAAAGGAGGAGGCAACAATGCTTGATAAGAAATGTACTTATTACCTTGCTCATGTAATGCTGAGATTACAGGCATTCATCACTATACCTGAATTCACAACATTCTTCTATTCTCTACTTCTATCAAATCAACTTCTTCAGCTTCTTTGTATCAGTGAGAACATTCAATATGGTTGCTCTATATTTTTGGTTCCCATTTAATTTCATTTAACACAATGTCCTTCAGGAACATCCATGTAAAATGGGTCTTCTTAATCAACCATACACTTTTCAGGTGGCAATACTTTTTAAACATTCCACCACGATGCACAGTGGTGCAATCTTCACCTCATGTTCAGTTCTGATATTCAGATATTTGTCTTCAGCTGCCATATTCACATATTTTTTAGTTATGGGAGGGGAAATAACATGGGGCAGCCCTGAGAGCATTACTTGGGAATAGATCTACTTGGGTCATACATTACGTGGAAGTTGGCAAAATGTGGTGGCTAGGAGCAAAAGGAACCATGTTTGTCTGAAGTGCTGTAGGAACATTGCTATGGTTGATCAGAGAAGTGTCTCTGAAGGAGCAAAGTCAATGTTGGATGAATTGAGGCTGATCAGAAGGAAACTGGACTGAAAAAAAGACCCATGAAAGCAAGACCATTACAGCAGATGAAGAGCAGAAGGAAATTATGGACGTGAGAAAGGATGATAAAATGAATGAGGTGCAACATTATAGCTGTGGAGTGGATGAAGAGGAGGGCATGAAGGACTATGGATGCTTTTATAACACTGTGTTGTGGAATGTAAAGCTTTGTATGACTTTGAGTCAGCTCTATCCATATAGTAGAAGGAGCAGGCTAATCTGGAATGAGCTTCAAAGTCAGTAAGAGCTGGGTGCTGGTGTCTCATGCCTGTAATCCTAGCTACTCAGGAAGCTTGAGATCAGAGGATCGCCATTCAAATCCAGCTCAGGCAGAAAAGTCCATGAGAAATCTGGAAATGGAGCTGTGACTCAAAGTGGTAGAGTACTAGCCTTGAACACAAAAGCTCAGAGACAGTACCAAGAACCAGAGTTGAAGTCCCAGGATCAAACACACACACACACACACACACACACACACACACACACACACACAGCATCAGTACTTATAGTGGTTAACCATAAGGGAAAGCCAGGCTCCTGTGGCTCATGCCTGTAATCCTAGCTATTCAAGAGGGCTGTTATTTGATGATCAGGGCTCAAAGTCAGTCCAAGCAGGAAAGTCTGTGAGACTCTTATCTCTAATTAACCCCCAGAAAAAGTGGAAGTGGCACCGTAGAGTGCTAGCTTTTAGTGAAAGGTAAGTCATGGGAATTTGTTTGAGTTTCTGACACCTACTGAAGATAGGAAATAATAAAATTAGCTTCAGTAGTAGTTTGTTAAAAACAAATTAGGGGAGGGGGGACCAAGATGGCGACGGGGCAGTAGGGAAACGCCACAGCTCTCTCCAACCAAAAAGAGAGTTCGAGTTCCAACGTTTAATCTCCCCAAGAGACCGACAACAACAAAAAGACGAACACTCAGAGAAAAACCAGAGGTGGAAAATAACAAAAAAAGAAAGAGAGGAAAAGAAGAATTTCAGAACAGAGAAGAGCGAAGGCCCCTCCCCCAACCTTTACTGGCCGCGCGGCAGTGCGCCAAGCCGCCGGCCAGCCGGCCCGGCGGGGGCTGCCTGAGCCACAGAGACACAGGGGGCTGCTTGCAGATCACCAGGTACCGGATTGCAGAACAGCGGATCACCAGGAACAGAGAAACCCACCAGCCGGGAGTCTCCACGAGGATCCCACCCCCACCCCTCACTCTCCACCGGAGCGGAGAGGCTCCATCCCGCCAAAGCCGCCCGGCACCAGCAGCGCCACAAAGGGACCTGTCGGCAGAACACCCGCCCAATCGTGATCGCAACTACCCGTCGGGGGGCCGCCCAACCCAGCCCGCAACCACCCCAACTGAACTCGGACTGCAACAACAACTGACGACCTACAGGGTGAGTACCCAACAGGGGACAGTGAATCCATCAAGGGAGACCAGAGCTGGAGGGAATCCCCAGACCCTGACCTAGACTCCCTACCCCAACACCCGGACCACAGGACCCACTAAAACTGGGAACTGTTCGAGAGCTCCACCAGCCGGTGGAGCACACTCTGCTGGCCAGGCCAGAGCAAGAGCGCCCCTGGAAGGGAGCTTAAATGCCCAAGCCAGGAACAGCGCCCCTGGGTCAAGACTACCAACAGTAGAAGAAATTTGAACTGTGTCCTCCAGGCTGCATAACCTAGGTGGTATACACATTAGCACAGGCCTAACGAGCGCGCTCCAGGCTGGGGCCTGAACCAGGCCCGGGGACCGGCGCCTGCACAAAGCAAAAAGGGTCAGAAGTGGGGCTGTGGCTCAAATGGTAGGGTGCCAGCCCTGAGCTGAAGAGCTGAGGGACAGCACCCAAACCTAGAGTTCAAGCCCACAACCAGCCCCAAACAAACAAACAAAAACACATCAGGAGCCCATAGCAGACTCCAGTATTTGGGAGAGTGCATCCAGAGCATCTGATCTTCCCAAGAGCACCCGCAGGAGCAAACACAAGCAGTCTAGGCTGCTCAACCCTTCCAAAGGCGGGAATTGCTACAGCAGAGAGCTGAGAATCCTAAGTGAATAGCAGCTGGAAATAGGCTCCCAACAGAATCCAGATCAGGCACAGACTCTCTCTACCAATACAGAATCAGCAACCAAGCAAAGACAGACACACCAAAACAAGATTGAAGAGCAGTCTCCTGAACCCCCATGCGAAAATCACAGAGAAAACCCACAAGGTTTACCACTACCCAGGACAGCAAGCTCACCTCAAAAGCCAGCAGCCACGCAGGGGAGAGCCCCAGTGGGAGCAAAGCAGGAATGGAAGACAAAAACTACATCCAAGGGTTGCTGGAGGCAATGACTCAAGAAATAAAGTGAGAAATGGATCAGAAATTGAAAGAGCACAAGGATGAACTATCAAAAGATATACAGGATATCAAACAAAAGTTGGATGCAAAAATAGAAGCTGCACAAACCTCAGTAAGAAGTGAGATAAACACCAAATTAGAGGTAATGCATACTGATCTCACCTCATTGAGAGGTCATTGAGAGGTGAGATCAGTATTCTGAGAACCAACATTGAATCCATAAAGGGATCCATTTCCACCATGCAAACCACAATAGAAGCCACGGTCAACAGAGTGAATGAAATGGAAGGTAGAGTGTCAGATACAGAAGACAGAATACACCAACTGGACCAAAAAGTGACAGATATGGAAAAATCACTCAAATTAAACCAAAGGGAAATTCAAGAGCAAGCAGATAATGCTAAAAAATTTAACCTTCGCATAATCGGAGTGGACGAAGGTGAGGAATTCCAGAGCAAGGGAATGCAACACCTATTTAACAAGATAGTCAATGAAAATTTTCCCCACCTCAAAAACGACCATCTTAACTACATCACAAAAGCTTATCGAACACCCAACAAGCAAGATCCCAGGAGAAACACTTCTAGGCACATTATAGTAAAAATGATGGATCTGAATAATAAGGAAACAATCCTGCATGCAGCAAAAATGAAGAAGGAGCTATACTACAACGGGAAAAAAATTAGAATCACTGCAGATCTCTCCACACAAACAATGAATGCAAGAAAAGCCTGGGAAAGCACCATACGAGCCCTGAGAGCCAATAACTGCCAACCCAGACTGATATACCCGGCAAAGCTAGCATTCACATTCGATGGAGAACTGAAAACTTTTAATAGCAAAGAAAAACTAAATGAATACATAAACATTAAGCCAGCATTACAAAGAATTCTAAGAGGGGGGACACAACCTGAAGAAAGCAACCAGGAACTGGGACCTGCCCCAAACAGGCATTACTCAAAGTCTAACTGAGCAAGCACAGGAGGAAAGGAAAGAAGAAAAACTTAGGAAAACGGAATGGCAGGGACAACAATGCATCTCTCTATACTTTCTCTTAATATAAATGGGCTGAATTCGCCAATTAAAAGAAAACGAACTGAGGACTGGATCAGAAAACAAGACCCATCCATCTGTTGCCTTCAGGAGACCCACCTCTCAGCCAAACATACAAACAAACTCAGAGTGAAGGGGTGGAAAAGGATCTACCAATCAAATTCCCCCAATAAGAAAGCAGGTGTAGCTATCCTGATATCTGACAAAATAAACTTTTCATTAAAATCAGTACAGAAAGACAAGGACGGACACTACATATTAACATATTAATAAAGGGAACAATCCAAGAGGAGGATATAACCATCATCAACTTATATGCCCCAAATATTGGTGCACCCAGATATGTTAAACAAATGCTCTCAAACTTACAGAATAAAATAGATCCCAATACGATAATACTAGGAGACTTTAACACGCCACTCTCACCAAAGGACAGGTCTACCAACCAGAGGATTGGCAAAGAAGCTACCGAATTAAGTGAGGCCATACTTCAAGCGGAATTAACTGACATCTACCGAGTATTTCACCCTAAAACATCACAGTACACATTCTTCTCAGCAGCTCATGGAACTTTCTCCAAAATAGACCATATCATAGTTCATTCAAGGAACTTAAGCAAATACAAAGGGATCGACATAATCCCCTGTATCCTATCTGACCACAGTGGAATCAAGCTAGCTCTCAATAACAAAGCATACCGCAGAAATTTCTCTAATACATGGAAATTGAACAGCACACTCCTTAACAAGGCCTGGGTAACAGAAGAGATCAGAGAAGAAATAAAGCATTTCCTACAACTCAATGAAAATGAAAACACCTCACAAAGAAACTTGTGGGACACAGCAAAAGCAGTCCTGAGGGGCAAATTTATTGCCCTCAGTGCCCACATCAAGAGAATGGAGACAGACCAAGTAAATAATCTCATGTTGCAACTAAAACAGCTAGAAAAACAAGAAAAAATGGGACCTAAAGCTACTAGACGAAGCCAGATAACCAAATTGAGAGCAGAGATTAACCAATTAGAAAATCAGAAAACCATAACCAAAAGAAACCAAACAAAAAGCTGGTTCTTTGAAAAAATAAACAAAATTGATGGCCCGTTGGCAAGATTAATTAAAAAAAGAAGAGAGGAAACCCATATTAATAGGATTAGGGATGCTACGGGAAACATCACAACACGTACCCAAGATATCCAAACAATTCTAACAGACTACTTTCAAAAGCTATACTCTCTAAAGGAAGAAAATCTGGCGGAAATGGATGCATTTTTAGAGAAATACAAGTTACCCAAACTGAGCAAAGAAGAAGTTAACCAATTAAATAAGCCAATATCCTATAATGAGATACAGGAAGCTATCAAAAGTCTTCCAACAAAATAAAGCCCAGGACCAGATGGATTCACAGCAGAATTCTATAAGACCTTTAAAGAAGAACTAATACCCATACTCCTCAAGCTCTTCAGAGAAACAGAGAAGGAGGGAGCTATCCCAAACTCATTCTACGAAGCCAATATCACACTCATCCCCAAACCAGGCAAAGACCCAACCAAAAAGGAGAATTACAGGCCAATCTCCTTGATGAACACAGATGCAAAGATCCTTAACAAGATTCTAGCTAACAGAATCCAGAAACACATAAAAAAAATAATACACTATGATCAGGTAGGCTTCATCCCAGAGACACAGGGATTGTTTAACATACGTAAGTCAATAAATGTAATCCAGCATATCAACAGAGCCAAGGTCAAGAATCACATGATTATCGCCACAGATGCAGAAAAGGCCTTTGATAAAATTCAACATTCATTCATGCTAAAAGCTCTGGAGAAAATAGGAATAGAAGGAACATTTCTAAAAACAATAAAAGCCATTTATGACAGACCAATAGCCAATATTATACTTAATGGGGAAAAGCTACAACCAATCCTCCTAAAAACAGGAACAAGGCAAGGATGTCCACTGTCTCCACTCCTCTTCAACATAGTACTAGAACCCTTAGCCAGGGCAATAAGGCAAGAAAAAGACATTAAAGGGATCCTCATAGGGAAAGAAGAAGTGAAACTATCCCTTTTTGCAGACGACATGATACTATACCTCCACGATCCCAAAAACTCCATCCCCAAACTTTTAGAAATCATAAGTCACTTCGGCAAAATAGCAGGATACAAAATAAACCCACAAAAATCAGTTGCCTTCCTATACACTGATAACGCACAGGAAGAGAGGGAAATAAAGGGAGCAACCCCATTCACAATAACCTCCCAAAAAATAAAATATTTAGGAATTAACCTAACCAAAGATGTAAAAGAACTATTTAATGAGAACTATAAAAAGTTAAAGAAAGAAATTGCAGAAGACACTAGGAAATGGAAAGACCTCCCATGCTCCTGGATAGGCCGACTTAATATAGTAAAGATGGTGATACTTCCAAAACTAATAAACAAATTCAATGCAATTCCTATTAAAATCCCAATGACGTACATCACTGAAATACAGAAAACAGTCCAAAAATTTATATGGAGCAACAAAAGACCTAGAATAGCCAAAACAATTCTAGGGGATAAAGACAATATGGGAGGGCTATCCATGCCGAACTTCAAACTCTACTACAGAGCTATAATCACAAAGACAGCATGGTACTGGCACAAAAACAGACCCGAAGACCAATGGAACAGAATAGAAGATCCAGATATAAATCCACAGGCCTACAGCCAGCTGATATTCGACAAAGGAGCCAAAGACATACAATGGAAGAAACACAGCCTCTTCAACCGCTGGTGCTGGGAAAACTGGGCAGCCACATGCAGAAAACTAAAAGTGGACCCCAGCCTATCACCATGCACCAACATCAACTCAAAATGGATTAAAGACCTTAACATTAAACCTGAATCTCTGAAACTACTGCAGGACAGAGTAGGAGAGACACTTGAACTAATAGGCACAGGAAGGAACTTCCTGAACAGAGTCCCAGGGTCACAACAAGTTGGAGAGAGACTCGACAAATGGGACTACCTTAAAATAAAAAGCTTCTGCACAGCTAAATCTATCGCAACTAAGCTAGAAAGACAACCAACTAATTGGGAAAAAATATTTACCAGCAATATATCAGACAAGGGGTTAACATCCTGTATATACAGGGAACTCAAGAAACTAATCCCTCCCAAACCTAACAAACCAATTACTAAATGGGCAAGGGAACTAAAGAGGGACTTCTCAAATGAAGAAATAAAAATGGCAAAGAAACACATGAGGAAATGTTCATCATCCCTGGTGGTGAAGGAAATGCAAATAAAGACAACCCTGAGATACCACCTTACCCCAGTCAGAATGTCCCACATCCACAAATCACAAATGTAAAAGTTCTTATTATATCATGACGTGGTATGTAACATAACTGCCTGGATTTTGTAATGTTACAAAAATATTTGTTGATTATGCTGATGACTACTTTTCAATTATCTAAGAAAGAATTAGGAAGACAGTATAAGACAGACCAATTATGAATCTTTCAGAAGGAGGAAGCAGTAAACTTTAGACTCTTCAAAAGTCAATTGCACTTTATTGTGGTTTGCAGGAAGAAGACAAGCCATTAGGAAATATTAGTGTAATTTTTTAATTTAATTGCTGTAATGAAAGGGAACATTGTGCCTTCTATTTCCTCAGAACTCTATCAAAGAAACACCAAGATGCATAGAGTAATTAATGTCTGTTGTTTACACGTACTGAGCAATCACAAAGAGCCAGTTTTCATATTTATATTTCATTTAGGTGCATCATACTTAGTATCTCATTGAATTCTCACAACTTATACAGTAACTCATTTACTTCCTCCATTTTGCACATAAGAGTAGAGAAGGGACCAGCGCCAAAGCTAGTTTATAACTTCTAAGGGTTTTAAGAGATTCCAAAGCACCTTTCGTTGTCAATTCTGATGTCTAATAACCTCTGTGTACTAACAATTGCCTCACCAATATTCTCCATTGCTCTACTTATATAATTAATTATTTTTATTTGTAAGTATGAATCCTTGAAAACATGATTCATCCTGACTAGGCTCAATAAATACTTCTAGACAAATTGCCTCCCCAAAAGGAAATCCTCTAGATATAAATTTCCTGTTAGGCCAAAGAAAATGAAACAAATTACCATTACTCACGCATCAAGATCAAAATATATCCAAACAAGGGTTAATATTGGCTGAATTGTTTATTTCCCTCACGGAAATTCCAAGCATAGAACCCAGAGAAATAATGAATGGATCTGAACAAAAGAGACAGGGTAAAATTTTCTCTTATATAAGAGAATACATAAAAATTTATTTAAAAATTTTCTTATATTAATTTTAAACAAATCTATCATATAACTTTAAATTAATTATTTGATTAAATATAACAAAACAGAAACATGAATCTTTTTCTTTTTTCTTTTTTTTTTTTTTGGTCCGGTTGTGGGGCCTGAACTCTGGGCCTGGGCACTGTCCTTCAGCTCTTCAGCTCAAGGCTAGCGCTCTACCACTTGAGCCACAGTGCCACTTCCGGCTTTTTTCTTTTTGCTTATGTGGTGCTAAGGAATCCAACCCAGGGCCTCATGCATGCACGGCAAGCACTCTACCACTAAGCCACCTTCCCAGCCCCAATCTTTTTCTTTTTTTTTTTTTTTTTTGTCAGTCATGGGACTTGAACTCAGGGCTTGGACACTGTCTCTGAACTCTGTTTGCTCTAACACTACAGCACCACTTTTGGCTTTGTGGTGGTGAACTGGAGATAAGAGACTACATGGGCTGGCTTTAAACTGTGATCCTCAAATCCCAGTCTCCTGAGTATCTAGGCTTATAGGAGTGAGCCACCAGCACCAGGCGAATCTTCTCTTACAAACGATTCATTCATTCAATTAACATCTGCTGAACTTTAACTTTTGAACAACTGTAATTAAAACACCTCAGAGAACACCTGAAAAGAGGAAGGACTTAATCTGGTCCTCTCCATAGTTGTGTGGCTCATTCTAGGGTAGAAAGAACATCATGGTGTGTAGCGAAAGATAGTCTCAACTTCACGTAGACAGGAAGCACAATCAATGAGAAGACTTGGGACCAAGTGCAACCTTTAAAACCATGCCCAAGTGGCCTACTTCAGGCAGATGGGTCTTACCTCCCCAAAGACTAGCACAGCTGTGTACTAAATATTAAATACATGAAGCTGTGGGAATCCTTCATACTAAGAGTCTCAAATATTCTCAACACACACAGAAAGGTAACTATGAGGTGATGAATATGTTAGTTGGATTTTAGAGATTTTTTCATGATGTATAGGTATTCTTATATTCTATATGCATTTATACAAAATCTTCCTTTGTATTAATTATGCTTCAATAGAGATAGGTAGTAGGAAGAGAGGAGAGCCAATCTACACCATTTAAATTTAATGGGATACCTTTTAAAGTGGTACCACATTGTTATGTTGGTAACAGTGTAGGATAAGGTTTAACTAGGGGTAAAAAAGATCACCAGAACAATCCAAGAATCTCCACAAGTAGGAACTACCATCCTCTGTTCGTTCCCATCATAATCCTCCTGTTTCCAACATCTATCTTCCAGTTTTTATACTGTCCCCTGCATTTCTACATCCACATTTTGTCATTTCTCTTTTAATGATGATTCTGGTCACTTTCATGATTTTTTTCTGGACAGATGTTAGCCTTCCATTACAACAGATCATTGCCAAATGTTGCCTGATGTTCTAGAAAGTTTCTCCATCACTATTTACAGTATAATTTAGTGAGAAGGGTGTCGAACCACATGAAAAAATTTAAGCATCGGCAAAGCTATCTTACCAAATGAAACAAATATTTAGGGGAAAAGATAAACTCAGATGTGTTTGTTCAAGAATAGTAACTGTCGTCTGATCTCCATCTTCATTTGTTAATTTTTTCCTTTCTTTTGTGCATTCTATGCTATCCTCTGTGGTGCATGGACACATTTTCATAGTGTTATTTTAATTTCATAAAAATAAGTTGGATCTGGTGTATAAGCATGGCTTAGTTCAGAAGTGCATACTTTCAGTTTTTTTGCTTGGTGGAAAGGAATTTGCAGTAACCTGTTGATATTCCTACTGATGTTTTATAATGCTATTATAGAATTGAAAATATTTTATTTTTTTGGCTAGTGAGAGTTTATAATCTAATATATAACCAGATCTATGAGCCTCCCATGAAAATGTAAATGTTTAATATGCTATGTATATATGAACATATTAAGTATAAATGAATCGATCTAGTCTATCAACACTCTTAAATATGTACCTTAAATATTGTGTTAAATATTGTATCTCTTAAATAATATATCTCTTAAATATTATATCTCAGTAAAAATAATTTAAAAGAAAGTGAGTAGTTATGTCTTTGAAATGAAAATATTAAGACATAAGATTTATTTTATTTAAAAATGTCTGTTTTTTCTTGTTTTCCATGTTGATTTCTGTTGACCTTCAACATTGTATACTGGTAATGATGGAAATCCGTGTAAGGACTTGTGTCAAGCATAGTTCATAGCAGACATCCTACACTTGTTGGTGTTCCTTTCCTTCTTCACCAAGGTAATATCATTGGACCTCTTTACTTGATAATACTGAGTTTCATTTTGTAAGCCCAAGGGGATAAGCTATATATTGTCTAGACTAATCACGAATTGGTCTCATGTGAACATCAGAACTTGGAACTAGAGAAGGTTCGCTGGAGAGTGGGTATCTCCTGGAAATAATTTCTTCCTGATTAAAGGAGAGAATCACATGATGAAAGGTTCCTTTTCTCCTAAATTACTTCTTCTTTTTCATACTGTTGTATGAGGACCTAGAGCCTAGATCTGTATCAATGATTTCATGGCCAACCAATTACAGGAGAATGAAAACTAGCATGGTAAGTATAGCAATGTAAATGGACACTGTGACTGAGTGACTTAAGAGGTCCTGGAATGTCTCTCAGTATTTTTTCTTAATAATTAAAATTATTAATAAAATGCAATACAGACTTCCTTTTACTTGCAACAAGAAAACTTTCCTTGAATGTATAGCTTCTTAATTTGAGTAAAAAGTCAATGAAAGCCCAGAAAAAAAATACTAATCAAAATAACAGCCTGACTTTATCCCAAGCCCATTCCCCTTCTATTATTGTTTGTAAGGTGTCCCTTGAGTGCAGGAGGAAGAGGAAACAGCTAAGATGAAGAAGAGCTTCTTTCCAACCGTGTTGGACTCATGTTTTCAAGAAGATTAACTAACATGGGCCTCTTCCATATTGTTCTGACCTACCTCCAATCAGAATGAAGAGTCCTTATTAACATCTTTGCCAATGTGCTCCTCTGCTTTGTCACTGCTTTGTCAGTGTGTGGGAAATTACATTGCAAATCACCATCACATTTCCTCAAAGATGACTCAAGCTTGTAACACCAAGACATGTTGACTAAGCGAAGCTTACACTAATCCAAACAGCTTTTGCCAGCATACCATTGATTTAAACATCCTGTGCTGAATAAGCACCATAATGCTTTGATATAAATATCCAAACCACAGAAATAAACATGATCAGTGAATTATTACATGTCCTGTGAATCTGAGAAGCTATAATTTACTACATACAGCTTAAAATTGTGATTGCCATTTTCATACCAACTGAGTTTTAATTGTACAAATTGCCAAAATTCAAATATTTATTTTATTACAGTATTTCATTTTGAACTCAGGACCTTCTGTTTCCTTAAGCCATCCTTCCTGCCCTCAAATAGTACTTTGTAAAAAGTATGCTGTCACATATATTTGATCACAATGCACCATTCCAAAAATAGAACATGTAGCTAAAAAAATAATGAAACTGGCTGGGCACCCATGGCTGTAACCTTAGCTACTCGGGAGGCTGAAATCTGAAGATCACGGTACAAAGCCAGCCTGGGCAGGAAAGACTCTTATCTTCAATTAAGCACCAGAAAACCATAAGTGGCTCTGTGGCTCAAGTGGTAGAGTGCTTGCTTTGAGCTGAAGGGGTGAGACAGTGCCCAACCCAGAGATCAGGGCCCACAACCACCACCAACAACAACAAAAAAAACCAGAAACTTAAACACCTACATCATAGTAATCTTTAGAAAAGAGACTGTGTTCAAACATAGAATTTAAATGTGTGTGTGTGTGTGTGTGTGTGTGTGTGTGTGTGTGTGTGTGTGTGTGTCTGAAAATTTCAGGGAAACATTATCTGTTCATTAAACAAACCATTATGAGCTAACTAAACTTACTTGTATGTACATAGAGTTCATAGGGGTGAACTGACAGACTGACAAACAGCCAACAGACAAATCATATCTATTCTAAGTAGGGAGAACTTCTGGATCCATGGAAAGTGTTCTCACTTTTCTTTTTCTCTCTGAAGACATCTATGTACATAATACACTCTTCCAAATAGTCAGCTAGCCATATTTATTTTAGCTTTGTTTGACATACTTGGTTTTTGATACCTGAAATATTACTAATGTGTCCATCGTCATTTGTTTTTTCATTTTCTTTTTTTCTCTTTGAAAAGTGCTTAGAACCAAAGTAGTAGGCATTTTCTTATTGGTATTTAGTTGATAAATTCCAGGAAATTTCTGGATGATCATAACTCATCAATGTCTAAAAATCTAGGCCCATTCCGAGTATATTTGGGAAGAGGGAAGAAGAGTTTGGTAGAGTCTTCTTTCTCTAGCATTAAGGAACTGTGAACCTGCATGGGTAATTGAATGCTGACACTTTTTATAGTAAGAATTATTGAAAAGGGAAGTAGGAAATGATGTAATTGGTGAGGGAAGGGGTAGGCATGTGCAGGAAAGAAGGATAGAAAGAGTAACTGACCAAAATGCACTGTAAACATAAATGACATTAAATTTTATCTGCCTTCTAAAACACCATTTGAAAATAAAAATAAAAAAGATAGAATTGGGATTAGGAAGTTGAATGACAAAATATGCACACATCTATCTGTTGGTTTGTTTGTCTAACTATAGTATATTATATAATACCAGACCTAGAGCCTACACATAGTGTTATAAAACCGACTGGATTGGTTTACATAACTATTAAATCAGAAATAAAATTCCCAATAAAATACTAGTAAAGGGCTGGGAAGGTGGCTCAGTGGTAGAGTGCTTGCCTTGCATGCATGAGGCCCTGGGTTCAATTCCTCAGCACCACATAAGCAAAAAAGAAAAAAGCCAGAAGTGGTGCTGTGGCTCAAGTGGTAGAGCGCTAGCCTTGAGCTGAAGAGCTGAGGGACAGTGCCCAGGCCCAGAGTTCAGGCCCCATGACCGGACCCCCAAAAAAGTACTAGTAAATAGAATCCCAGTATATAAGCCTACAGGAAGAGCCACTATTCCTGATTAGAAATGTCATTTTAGGAAAGTAAAATTCTTCTAAAGCACTGAAATGTAGTTTAACATTTATGTAAAGAATTTTTTCTCCTGGTATCTTGGAAGACCCAAAAAATTTCAGAAGAGAAAATGTGCCAACGGAAGTTCCCAGTGTCATGATTACTGTTGAGGGTCCATTCCTGTGATAATATCTCCACTTCAAAAAAATCTCCTTCCTTCGTTACTGATTCTGAACTCAGTAGGCAAACTCTTTCCTAGTCCTCTGGTGCATCATATTTCAATTATTGTTGCTTGGTTTTTCTCCCAGGTCTCTTCATTAGTATTACTCAGCAGGACTCAGGTTTTCTCCACAGTGCTTTTCTGATCAAGAAACTTCACTGCAAGATGCTTAGCTGTAATGAACTTGTGTTCTGGAGTGCACTCATCAGTATCTTAGTGCTTACTGTTGCCTGTCAAGGTTCTCAAGATGGGGCTTTTAATACCCATTAGCTTGCCAAAAGCTTTCTCTTTTCTTCTTGATATTTATATTATTTCAGCATTGTTTTCTTCTGGGAGTGTCATTGATAATAATGAAATCAACTCTTTAATTGAATTCCTGATCATAAGCCCATTAGAAAGATCTGTAATCCATCTTGATCTTAGATCAACTTGACACAGAAGTCTCAGTTGAAGCTTTTTCACAGATGCAAGTTCTGTCAAAATGTAGGAAACATTGCATGTAACTTTCAGCCACAAAAATTAGGTGGTATTACCTTTAGAGTAAAGGGGCTTCTTTGTGCAAAAATGAAATGTGTTTTTAGAAAACAGAATTGAGAAATGTTAATGATTCAGGTTACTTTGAAAAGTAGATGTTTGTGCATGAGTATTCTGAGCATGAGTCCCAGCTAAATTGGCTGACCACAAAACCTCCATAGATTTTGTTTTTTTCCCTTGAACCTGAGTACATTAGAAGAGTTTAGAGAGATTAGAAAGAAAGAAGGGAGAGGAAATTTTTTTAATAAGAATAAAAAGAAAATTAGCTTTGAGGAAGGATCTAAGAAAGTCTGTATTAATTTGAAAGGATTATACTGTACACCATATTCATAACAACATTATAAGAAATAACCAAAATGTTTTCACCAGTGGATAAATGGAGGAACAAAATATGCTTATTAAAAGCAAGAATTTTCTGACATATGCTGCAATATAGCACCCCAAAGACAATGTATTAAGCTGTTTGCAAAAAGATAAGCATTGTATGATTTCACTTTTATGAGGCACTTAGAATAGTAAAATTCTATTTTCTACACAAAGTAGAACAGTAATTTCAGGGGACTAAGGGAAGGAGAATTTTGTTAAATTATTTACTTTAATTTGAGTCTTAAAGGAAAAGATTTCTGAAGATGGCAGCAAAGCATGGCATCATTACTGATCTGTCCAGTTAAAAATACTTATATCGACAAATTTCCAAGTAAACTTTACCAAAGATATTTTAGGAACTATGATATTAAGAAAATATTAGGAATGGAAATAGTGTTTTTTATTTGTTGATTTTAAAAATTGTTCTTCTGAAATGCTCAACATGTATATTTACCTTTGCATGTCATATGTTAGTATAACATAAAATTAATGAAGTATATAATCATATATTATAAAATAATAAGGGAAATAAGATGATTGTATTGCTACTCAGAAGTGTCAAGAGAAATATAAATAGATCACTTATCTTAATTTTAAGATTCTTTGACTACGTTATTAAAATTTATTATTCAATGAAGTAATTATTCATCTATCACTCTAGAAAAATACAGGAGATGATTTAGCTGAAGGAAAACAGAGAAATGTGTATCTGTGGAGCAGACAAATTTTTTTTTTCATCATACAATTGAAGGTGAAAGTAGTATTTGATTAAGGAAATTTCACATACTCAATTTTTTTTATCTCTGCTTCCTTCTTCATCAGAACTTCAGAGATCTGGATTCCTGGATTAGTCTTCCCAAGCAGAAGATTAGAAGATGTGTGTTTCTACTGAATTCCTGGAACCAAATTCTGAGGCAAATATTTACATGCAGAAGATATTTTGGGGAGAATGCTTTTACAAAATACCACTATTAGGAAATGATGCTGTGGCTCAAGTAGTAGAGCACTAGCCTTGAGCACAAAGAAGCTCAGGGACAGTACCCTGAGTTCAAGCCCCACAACTGCAAAAAAATAAAGGTTTCCTTTCTGATAAAAGCATAAAATTACAATATATATCACATTTTCTTGATCTATTGAGGAGCATCTGGGTTGGTTCCATATCTTAGCTATGGTGAATAATGCGATAAACGGAACTGTGTTGGTAACTTTGGTGTGGCCTTGTTTGTGGTCATTTGGGTAAATGCCCAAAAGTGGGACTGCTGGATCATAGGGGAGCTCTATGTTTAGTATTTTGAGGAACCTCTATACTGCTTTCCAGAGTGGTTGAACAAGTTTACATTCCCACCAACAGTGCAGTAGCATTCCCTTTTGGCCACATCCCCTCTAGCATCTGTTATTAGATTTCTTTTTTTTTTTTTAATCTCTTGGACTTTCCTGCCTGGGCTGGTTTGTTTATTTATTTATTTGTTTGTTTGTTTGTTTATTTATTTCAGGGGGGGTCCAGTCGTGGGTCCTGAACTCTGGGTCTGGGTGCTGTCCCTCAGCTCTTCAGCTCAAGGCTAGCGCTCTACCACTTGAGCCATGGCACCATTTCTGGCTTTTTTTTCTTTTTGCTTATGTGGTGCTGAGGAATTGAACCCAGGGCCTCATGCATGCAATGCAAGCGCTCTACCACTGAGCCACCTTCCCAGCCCATTAGATTTCTTATTATAGCCATTCTAACTGGGATGAGGTGGAATCTCAATGTTGTTTTGATTTGCATTTCCCTTATGGCCAGAGTTGTTGAGCATTTATTTCTTCATGTGTCTATTGGCTATTCTTATTTCCCATTTGTAAGGAAATAGAAAGACTTGGAAAAAATCATGTTAAGTAAAGTAAGCCAGACCCAAAGAAACATAGATCCATGGTTTTCCTTATTTGCAATAAATAGTATATGTTAGGATAATCTAAACAGATAAACAGAATAAGTCTATACCTGCAGCGCACATGGGCAGCAAAGATGGCGCTGAGAGGGAGTTGAGTGGGCAGAGCCCAATTTACTGTAGAGCACATGGGCAGCAAAGATGGCACTGGGAGAGAGTAGAGTGGGCAGAGCCCAATTTGCCTTATGATCAGTGCCTAACCAGCCCGTGAAGGCTTAGGTGCATGATAGGGTGTGACCTTGACAGTGTTTGGTTCCTCTTCCTCCCTTGCCATGCCACCCGCCCTTTTTGGCCTTAAAAAGGGCTGCTCTCTGTTAATAAAATAATAAAGTTTTCTTCCCGCTGCATTTGGCTCCCCACTCTGTCTGATTGTCTCCCGGGCTGAGGGAGGTTGGGGAACAGGCGACCGCCGCACTTACCTTTCCTAGGACCCCATCCGTCTTTTGTGGGACAGAGGAAGACCCAACATATAGCTACATACATAAGACCATATAAGATGATGGTAAGTGAAATTAACTTCAAGACATGGACACAAGAGGTTTTTCTTTGTTGTTATTTTAATGTACTATATGATTTCTTGTTTCTTTTGTATGTTCTTCCCCCATGGTATATGCCCTGTTGTCACTGTATTTGATTTTGGTAACTTGGTATTGTATATATGGTTATCTGAATTTGGGAAGGGAAGGGGACCAACAGAATGGTGAGACAAAGGACAAGGGGGAACCAAAGCAACAGCGATATTCACAAGACAATAGATTGGAAATGATCTGTACAATGTCTGGGGGGAAGAAACAGGATGGGGAGGGAAAGTAGAAGAAAAATGAGGAAGGGATAAAAGTTTGACAAGAAATGTACTTATTACCTTACTTATGTAATCCCTCTGTACATCACCTTGACAATAAAAAATGTTAAAAATAGGTATCAATATTTGGTATTGCTATAAGAAAGCTAAGGAGTAACTGGGCAGAGGTAAAATTTGACTCACTCCGTTGCTATGGAAATCTTAGCCAAACTTGGGGAAATTCTGTTGCTAGAATATCCTCTGCCCAAACTTGAGGAAGAGTGATCTGTATTTTGAAAAGAACTGCAGTCCTCCCCCTGGGACCTGGCCTTGGGTAAAGCAATGAGCAAGGAAGTTGACCATTGTAATGGAACAATCTGAGAACAGAAATCTGTGGTTGTAGAAGAAAGGACCATGAGAGCTTCCAACACAATGGCTTGTGCTTTATAATTCCAATCAAATGGAAAAATTTATGTCCCAATAACTCAGTACCTTTAAAAGATACAGCACTCTATAGATATAGTAATGACTTACCTTCTAGATACTTTGTTAAAATACACATTCCAAGCACCTTGGAATGAGTATTCACAAATCCTACATTGTTCTTTAGATCCTAAATCAAGTATAACTACATCACAATGGCACCATTTTAAGTCTTTTCCACTCTGTTCAGATTGCAGCTGGTGTTCCTGCCTAAGTCCTTCATGATCAAGCCTCTGTTCCCACAGAACCTATCAGTCACCACCTCCCAGGACACCAGGAAAGCTGGGAACCAGTGTCGTCCCTCTTCCCACACCCTGGCTGCCACACTTTTGTGCCTTGATTCTGTTCCCGGAAGGGGAACTCCTGTCTTTTTCCAATAGTCATTGAAAATAAGGTCCTTTATTCTCCAAAACATTCCTTTACCAAATTCCTCTCTCAATAAGCTGCATAAAGGTTGATTCGTGATTCTTTTCTCTGTGTTTTCTTCTTCATTATCACACTTAACTTGGTACCTATTTTCTCCCTGAAGGCAAGAAATAATCTTTATCACACAAGATGAGTGCCAGATCTCAATTACAGGACACAAATCACAGCCCATAGTTGTACTTAATCCACACTAGTGTTTTATTTCAACCAGAAGTACATCTATAAAAGTTTGATATTAAAATTGAAGCCACCATTTCTGCCTTATAACAATCCCTGGGAGCTACAGGTAGCTCTAAGGAATCTTTCAGCATTCCTGTTTCTGTCTATTCTGTGCTGCTGGAACACAGTACTTGAGGCAATCCATTGTAAAGAACAGAAGTTCAAGGTCAAGGGCTCACATCTGGCAGGGCTAAATAGTGTACAGAGGGGTTACAATTACATGGGCAAGATGATAAGTACATTTCTTATCAAGCATTGTAGCCTCCTCCTTTGTTTCCCCTTCCCATCCCTTCCCTTCCTCTCCCCGCCCCCCCAGCCCTCCCCCCTCCCAGCTCCCCCCTCCCCCCCCCACCAAAGTTGTGAAGTTCATTTTCGACATAATGACTTGTACATCTCATTGTTGCAATGGGTCCACCTGTATCCCTATTTAAATGATTTGTTTTTCCCCTTCCCCTCCACAAATTATACCGAAATGAAATACAGTGAAAGCAGGGGTTATACTGTGGGGGAGGGACATACAAAGAAACAGAAATCATCTTATACATGTGTTAGAAACAATCGCGTGAAAGAAAAAAAAACATTTGAATACATATCTTAGGGTTCATTTTCCTAACATCACCTTATCTGACCTTTTCTGCTTGACTCAGACATATACTAGATATTGCAAATAAGGGAAAACATGGGACCTATGTTTCTTTGGGCCTGGCTTACTTCACTTAATATAATTTGCTCCAAGTTTTTCCATTTCCTAACAAATGGGGCAATGTCATTCTTTCTGATGGAGGCATAGAATTCCATTGCGTATAGATACCACATTTTTTTGATCCATTCATATACTGAGGGCATCTGCGTTGGTTCCATATCTTAGCTATGGTAAATAATGCTGCAATAAACATAGTCGTGCTGGTAGCTTTAGTGTGGTCTTGTTTGTAAACATTTGGGTAAATGCCCAAAAGTGGGATTGCTGGGTCATAGGGGAGCTCTATGTGGAGTCTTTTGAGGAACTTCCATACTGCTTTCCAAAGTGGTTGAACAAGTCTACCCTCCCACCAACAATGCAGTAAGGTTCCCTTCTGTCCACATCCCCTCCAGCATCTGTTGTTATTAGAGTTCTTGATTTTAGCCATTCTAACTGGAGTGAGGTGGTATCTCAATGTTGTTTTGATTTGCATTTCTTTTATGGCTAGGGAGGTTGAGCATTTCTTCATGTGTCTATTGGCCATCCTTCTTTCCTCTTCAGAGAAGTTTCTCTTTAAGTCTTTAGCCCACTTGTTTATTGGGCAGTTGTTTCTTTGAAGATTTGTTGTTGGGAGATTTAATTTTTTGAGTTCAAGGTATATTTTACATATGAGACCCTTGTCCATCGTATGGCTAGTGAAGATCTTCTCCCAATTCGTGGGCTTTCTATTGATCTTGCTAGCTATGTCCTTTGCCATGCAGAAGCTCTGCAATTTCATGCAGTCCCATTTGTCCAACCTTTCTTTGATTTGTTGTGTTTCTGGGTCGCTATTAAGAAAATTTCGACCTGCGCCAAGGAGACCTAGGGTTTCTCCTATTCCATCCTGTAATGTTTTCAGAGTGTCTGCTTTGACTCCGAGATCTTTGATCCATTTGGAGTTGATTCTGGTGCAGGGTGATATATAAGGATGTAGCTTTAGTTTTCTACAAGTAGTTAACCAATTTTGCCAGCACTATTTACAGAAGAGGCTGTCTTTCTTCCATTGTATTTTTTTAGCTCCCTTATCAAAGATTAGATGGCTATAGGTCTATAGGTTCATTTCTGGGTTTTCAATTCTATTCCATTGGTCCTAAGGTCTGTTCTTGTGCCAGTACCAAGCTGTTTTGATTACTATGAAATTTGGTATTGATATTCCTTCAGCAGTGTTCTTTCTGTTGAGGATCGTTTTTGCTATTCTGGGTCTTTTATTGTTCCATATGAATTTTTGGATTGCCTCTTCTATTTCCTTGAAGAAAGAGGTTGGAATTTTGATATGTATCACATTGAATTTGGGAAGTATTGCCATTTTCACAATGTTGATCCTTCCAATCCAGGAGCATGGGAGGTTTTTGCCACTTTCTAAGTTCTGTTTTGATCTCCTTTTTCAAGTTTTTAAAGTTTTCATCATAGAGGTCCTTCACTTCTTTGGTTAATTCCTAGGTATTTTATTTTTTGTGGGTCTATTATGAATGGAGTTGCTTTCCCAATTTCAGCCACACTTTTCTCATTGTTGGCATACAGAAAAGCCACTGATTTTTGAGGGTGAATTTTATACCCTGCAACTTTGCTAAAGTTTTGAATCAGCTTGAGTAATTTGGGAGTCGAGTCGGTTGATTCTTTAAATACAAGATCATGTCGTCTGCAAAGAGGGAGAGTTTTACTTCTTCTTTCCCTATTTGGATCCCCTTTATGTTTGCATCTTGTCTTATTGCTGTAGCTAGGCATTCTAATACTAGATTGAAGAGAAGTGAAGAGTGTGGACATCCTTGTCTCATTCCTGAGTTAAAAGGAAATGGTTTTAGTTTTTCACCATTAAGTATAATGCTGGCTGTAAGTTTGTCATATACAGCCTTTATTGTATTGAGGAATGTTCCATGGATTCCTAATTTTTCCAGAACCTTCATCATAAAGGGGTGTTGAATCTTGTCAAATGCTTTTTCTGCATCTATTGAGATAACCATGTGGTTCTTATCCTTGCTCCTGTTGATGTGATGAATTATATTAATTGATTTGTGTATATTGAACCAGCTTTGCATCCCTGAAATGAATCATGTTTGATCGTGGTGTATGATATTTTGGATGAATTGTTGAAGTCTATTGGACAAAATTTTGTTGAGAAGTTTTACATCAATGTTCATCAAAGAAATGGGTCTATAGTTCTCCTTCTTTGATGAGTCCCTGCTGGTTTGGGGATGAGGGTTATGATGGCTCAACACATTCTATGGCAGGGCTTTCTGTTGCATCATTCACCTTATGGCAGAAGAACAGAGAAAGCATAAGCGTCTGAGATTGGGAAGAGGACTAAACTACCTTTTATCAGGAGTTCATCCCCTCAGTTATCTATTCACCTTGTAAAGTTTCTCCTTCACAACCTGTTGCATGGGGATTAATTTTTAAACACATGGGAGTTGGTAAACTCATTCAAGCCATAGCAGCAACCAACACTTTTTGTCAGTTACCATATTTCTTTAACTTGTTAAATTCTTGTTCTGATATAAGATCACCAGGCTCTCTCATGGATATCTGGTCCATAGTTAGTGAGGAATAAATATTTACACAGAGTTAATAGATTAAATTACTACCTTCAAGAGAAATATTTTTAAGAGGAGAGAATATGACCTTCTAGGGAAGAGAATGGTTTGTGATGTTTCTTTTCTTTCTAGTTTTTCTATCCCAACAGATTCGTCCATTCATTTTCATGATTTATTGTGTGTCCCACTAGTTCTTTATATTTTTCCAAAATCATTCGAGTCCACACAAGCCACTCTTTGTCCATCTCAAAACTTTATCTTAGATTAATCCTGGTGAAAGTATGCTGAGCTCTAACTACCAGGAGCTCAGTAAGTGTTTTCAGAATTTATATAAAGGTAATGACTGGTATGTTCAATTTAAAGAGCTCCCACTAATTTGAAAGTGTGCCATTATAATCCATTTATAACAAAACAGGGGGTTCTAATGAAAGGAGTCAGATGCAATCATTGTTTTTCTATCAAAATCTTAGTAATATCTGCTCCCTGACTCTAGGACTGCTATTTGGAAGCTCCTCTCAGCCCATCAATTCAGCAACTTATTTCCTAAAGTCATTTTATCAGCATTTAAGCCAGGAAGCCTCTTCTAATTGTAGTTAAATGCTGCTATTTAAGAAGCCACAATCTTAAAAGGGTCATCCTAGAACAGAGAGCAGTCCCTTTTATCGAGAAAGGTCAAATTAGAGCACTGCTGGCGAACTTCTCCAACACAGGAAAGCCATGATGTTTCAGAAAACATCTTTCAGAGAGTGAAAATAAGAAAGCAAGAAATAAAGAAAAATCACTTCAGAATTAAAGTACCCCAATTTCACAATAAATTTTCTTTTACAATGTACATAAAAGAAATAAATAGTATGCATTTTCAGATTCTGAGAATGTCATCCTTAAAAAATGGAACTGAAACCAAGTACCTGTAATAATATCTATGCAGGAGGCTGAGATAGGAAGATCACAAGTCAAAGCCAACCCAGGCAGAAAGATCTGTGAAACTCTTATCGTCTATTATCCAGCAAAAAGCCAGAAGTGAAGGGATAGATCATGTGGGAGACTGCAAAGCCAAGTCAATGAGAGGCCTTGAGTTCAAGCCCCAATACCACATGCACACCAAAAAGGAAGAACTATATTTCATGGATTTGTCATAACTATATTTATAAATTGTTTTGTACTTTATTGAAATTTGTATTTTTGTGACAGGGATTCTGTCATGAGACTGTCCAGGATTAGGGATCCTAAACAGTGAACCACTTTATGAAAAAGAGGAAGGAGGTGTATATAATTGGGCTTACCAGACTTGGCATGCATAGATCAAGTCAAAATTTTTAAAAATTCTATAACTTGGCCTTACTATCTAGAAGTCATAATTAAATTCTACGAAAAGGACACATGGGTTCCTGTTGAAATGAATCCCAGTGGTTATTAATGTAAGTATTGTCCCAAATACCTTACTCAGCGTGGTACTGAGCAATTGTTCAATGGACAGTTGTTTAATTTCTTGGATCTGATTTGTCCACTTACCAGCTAGAGTAAGACCACTCTATGTCACTTCCTAAATACACCATTTAATCAGCTCGTCCTTCTGGTCAATAGAATCTTGAATGCAAAATATCTCTAATAATACTTAAGATCCACGTCAAAGCTAGGTGAAAATATACCATAAGGTCTTCTGTTATATATGTAACTAATGACACTGTCATCATTGAAAATAATTTTCCCCATAAATCCACCATTTTCTAAATGTTAGACCAGTTAGATATAAAGAAAAAATTTTCCACCAGTTATTTAGGTGATAATCAATAGCATTTATGAAGCTCACATAGAGTTAGTTAATAATTAAACAGTAGAATTTGAGTTATCTAAAATCCTTGGGGAATATGTCAACCAGAGAGCAGAATTTTTGGATGATTGGTCATTATTGCACAGCTCTAAAACTTATAAAACCTAAGTAAACAAATAGCCTTTGGATATAGTCTTTTCCTCACTAAATTTTATGTTCAATTACTTACCTTAAAAACCACGAAACTCTAACTCCTTTTCAAAATAAGTTCATCATTACAGAATCAATTGAATAATCAGGCTATTTGCTCCCATTTTAGCCAACCCAAAAGTATTCTTTGAAAATCTTATATCTGATTCTTTTTTTATATCAGCACGTTAGATGCTGAAGCTTTGTGTACAAAGCCTGAGTTCAGTATTAGTTTATGTTATTATAATGAAATTCTCAAGGCAGGATAACTTTATTGCAAGACTTTGTAGTTCCAATCATTTGTCTCTAAAACACAACAAAATAAGTGGATTAAAGTATTTAACATATCTAAAAAATAAAAATGCTAAAGTAAAGAAAAAAGAAAAGAGGTTCATTTATCTCCCAATTTTAGCTGTCAAGAGCAAAAGCTCACTTCCAGCAATGGCTTCTTGATGGCAACTTAGCACAGAACATCATATGGCACATGGACACACCACAGGGAATGAACATTCTGTCCATCTGTGTCTGGTATCTCCCCCTCTTTTTATAAAACCACCAGGATTCAATCTTGGGGTCTCCACGTAATGGTCATTATAAAGCTAATCACTTTCCAAAAGTTCTACCTGTGAGCACTACCACTGACTTCAGTCTTTGGGAACTGAACTCCAGCATGAATCCTTATAAGTGTGCACTAACCTCCTTGCTTCAACTCTGTTTGTCTCAACCTGCTTGCTAATTTCAATCTGCTGTGGAAGCCAGGCACTTGGACTTACTAGATACCAGTTGCAAGTGAGCAGAGATGTATCTATATTAGGTACCCCTGAAACACTCACAATGAGGTTTAGATAGGATGACACATATTTGGGTTTCCCCATGGTTTTGCTCAGTTTATTTTCTGTCTGGTAGTTATGCACCCTGTACACTGAGGTTTCCAAATGCTTTAAGGAAGTGGAAAAACTTCCCATGCTCCTGGATTGGAAGGGCTGACATTGTGAAAATGGCAATACTGCCAAAAGCAATCTACAAATTTAGTGCAATATCAATCAAAATCCCAGAACATTCTTTTTTTTTTTGTTTGTTTTAATTGTGAAAATACCGTATAGAGGGGTTACAATTACATGAGCAAGGTAATGAGTACATTTCTTTCTTTCTTTTTTTTTGGGGGGGGGGGGTTCCAGTCATGGGGCCTGAACTCTGGGCCTGGGAACTGTCCCTCAGCTCTTCAGCTCAAGGCTAGCGCTCTACCACTTGAGCCACAGTGCAACTTCTGGCTTTTTTCTTTTTTGCTTATGTGGTGCTGAGAAATCGAACCCAGGGCCTCAGGCATGCAAGGCAAGTGCTCTACCACTGAGCCACCTTCCCAGTCCCAATGAGTACATTTTTTATCAAGCATTGTTGCCTCCTCCTTTGTTTCCCCTTACCATCCTTTCCCATCCACCCCTCCCCGACCATCCCATCCTCCCCCCTCCTCCCAGCCAAAGTTGCCAGAACATTCTTTAATGAAATGGAAGAAAGAGTCAAAGAATTGATATTGAGTAATAGAAGACTCCAAATAACGAAAACAGTCCTTAGCAGGAAGAACCATTCTGGAAGAATATCAATACAAAATTTCAACCTCTATTATAAAGCCCTAGTTATAAAGATAGCTTGGTACTGAACAGGCCTGAGGACCAATGGAATAGAACTAAAGACCCAGTAATGAACCCAGAGACCTATGGCCATCTACTTTTTCATAAGAGAACCAAAAACACAGCATGGCAGAATTGGCTATGCACATGCAAAAAACTGAAATGAGATTCTTATATATCACCATGACAGGTAAGATAAAATTCCAGAAGTTAATAATAAAAAGTGCAGGTTTGTGTGCATTACCTCCCCTTCTTTGAACCTGCTTTTCTCTATCAAGCTTTCATACGAATACTAAGTCTCTACTTTCAAAGAGCTTACAATCTTGTTGAACTATACAAGGCATCCAAATGAAGAAGACTGAGAACACTTGCAAATGAAATCTTCTCAATAGAACGTTTATGGGAGCTTTAATGGAATCAGATATAGATGAAAATGTACTTGTACCTAGGGCTCTGAAGAGAAATTGAAATAAGCTGGGCTACATTGAAATTATGTAAATGGGTGATACTGATCAAGATTCATTGTATTTATATACTACTTGGTCGAATGGTAACTCTTTTGTACAACTACTTAGAGATTACAAAAAGAATGACATAATGGAGGTTAGGAGGCCAGTAGTCCTAGGTACTTGGGGATAGAGATCTAGCGATCACAGTTCAAGACCAGCCTTCATAAAAGTTCACAATTGTCCATCTTACTCAATGGAGAGAGGCATATGTTTGTTAGCCCAGCTACCCGGCAAACACAATGGCAGGGTCAGTGGATCATGACTTCCATTACAAGTGACATAGGGAAACACAGGTAGGAAGATCACTGCCCTGGTAGCCTAGGCATAAAGTGAGACACAAATTAAGCAATAACCAAAGGCAGGGTCTTCTGGTACACCAGCTAGCTGCCTTATAAACATGAGTCTCTGAAATCAATCAATGCTGAGGTTAGTTTACCATGGCTAGCCCCTCCCACAGCCTACCATGACCTCTCAATATAATACTCCATAAAATAATTTCCTCTTGAAATATTTTAATCATTTCCACATACAAAGCCAAAGTGTTGTAGTGGAGTACTAGATGTGTTTAAATTTGACACTTGGTTATCACTCCATTCATATTGTAGACTTCATACTGAATTGATAGTTTACCAGAAAACTCTTGTTTTATAGTGACATCCAAATTTAATAACACACCATTATCTGTGCCATTTTATGATAGCATTGACTTCATTTCCTTTCATTGCTTTTCATTTTTCACTTTTAATTGTCTTTCTCCCCAAAGAAGCCAACTATGGTTTTCCTAAAAGACCAACCCCTAGGTTAGTTCATTCTATACTTTCTCCATTACAGTAATTACTTTGAAATAATCAGATTTCAGAGATAAAAATTTACAGAGATAAAAGATGTTTGAAAAAGTGTTAATAATGATAAACAATATTTTGCTGAATATTGTCTCTGTATAGAGCCTTGAACTTACTTAATTTCCAACTTCTTGTTCTTTATGCTGAAGGGGTATAGAAAGGCAGTGGTCATGAGAACTCAGAAGCAGGTCACTAAAACACAGATGGGAATTAGACAATCGCTCGCAAGTGCATTCTAGAGATTCAACTATTTTAAAATACAGATCTAGGTTTAGTTATTCAGCTAGGATCAGAGTATCAAGGATAACTTCCTAGACTGTGACTTGTGGTGCTGATAAAGAGCATACAGGAAAATTCAGGCAAAGCAGGGAAAGGAGAGGGCTAGCAGTCTAGGTAGAGAAAGGGTAGGAGCAAGTGTAGATGATTGAGCAGGGGCAGGGAGTTGGCTGGGACCTTTGCGGTTTGTGGTTGACTCTGTCAAGTTTGAGGTCACACAGAGAGGCATCGCCTCATCTGTTCTGGTCAGGAATTTAGCTCTATCTTAAGTGACAAAGAAGACTAAGTATGGAAAAATGTCATATTAATGCTGAACTAATCTCTCTTTTGGTTCTAGGGAGGATCTATTTGACAGGTATGAGAGTGGCAAGCAGATGCAACTGGGTGGGAGAGTAAACGAGAGATGAGAAAGCCCAAAGAAGAAAGCACTATGATATCGTGATGCTCGTTCAGGAACACAGCTGGTTAGGAAAGGGGGAAGTTATAACTGCAAGGACAAAGTGCAGGGTGGTTGATGTGGGGAGAGATGTCCAGGTGAGTTTGAAGGTCATATTTTTGTTGTCATTTTTCTTTTCCCCCCCATGGATTTCTACACATCCTTTCAGAGTTATAAGGAGACCTGGATTATAGACTCCTAACATATGGTCCCTAAGTCCTGTTTACCCTGTATGTACTCAGTGTTTGGTGTATGCTGGGCACGATGTAACTAAATCAGTCCATAACAAATGAATGAACAAATGGTCAAATTTTATTGAAAACAATCTAACTCTTTCCCAAATACCACCTACCACTCCAAATGTTCCTACCTCATTCTACCTCTAGCTCTGGGCCCCTTTTCTCAACCTTTTCTTAAATTTCAACTCCAGGTTACTATTTTTGTTGTTGTTGCATTTACTGTGTTTCATTATTCTCTGGTGACTTACAAACGTGATGCTTTTGTTTTGCTCCTGGGAGTTTTGATTGCTCTGGTGGTAATTCTTTAAAAATGCCTATGAGATCCTTCATAGTCTTCACATCAAGAACTATGCTTTCTTTCCTTGTGTTGACAAATGGGATTTCATTTCTCTATCCTGCCTGTCCTCCATCTCTTCTCTTCAGGCATTATAAAATTCTGTGTATGCCAATCATAAGCAGGCCAAATGACAACCTTTTCTCTTATTTATCTAACTGTATATTAATCTTTTTTTTATTCTACTGAGAATTGAACCCAGATCTTCCTGTACTCCGACATAAGTGCAACTGTTTTGTGTGCTCATAAGAATCATCCATCAGCATTCCAGGGTTTCCACTTCCCTTAATTCAGATTGCCTGAGATCCTCTTTCTACAACTCAGCCTCCATACAATTTCATTATGAAACCTAAAGGGTTTCATAAGATCAAACTAAAGAGGACATTGTCTTCTTTCATATGTCCTCTCCTCCAATGGAGAGTGCTCCAGACCCTTACCATGTCTAGCTAGTTCTTTCCTAACCTTGGTCTCACACCACCCTTGTTCATTGGATGCAGATGTTCCATACAAGTATTTAGATTGTAAAGCTGGTTTTGTGTTACAAAGAGAAATGTTTACTTCAGGATGCTCCCAAATCTCAGCTCTGGTAGTATGAAGAACATGTACCTTACAGCTGCAGTATTTCTGCCACCTGTTGGTCATTTTCAGAATAGCATCTTTTCCATACTGGGTTTTGTTTCTGTATTTCTTGGGCATTCTTTCCTACACTGCTTTTCTTTTCCTTCTTATTTATCTTCTTTCTTATTCGCATGACAACATTTCTAGGATGCAACCAATTCTTTTATGTCTATTACAGATTTGTATTGCAAAAACAAAGATGTATTTTCACCATAGAGCTGGCAAAATAATTAAAATTTGAAGAAACCAAGTAGAACATGCATGCATGCGCACACGCACACCCGCACATGCGCGCGCACGCACACACACACACACACACAGAGCCATATACATACCCCCAGTGGCTAAACAGACAGTGGGTATCCACAGACAATGCATTCCATGCATCAGCATGTTTAGGTCAGCCAGTCTGCACCATGTCCTGGCCAGCATCTCCAGAGTAACTATAGCTGGGAATCAAAAGCATTAGCAGATACCATAAAAATGAGGTAGCCATTGTATTTCTATGTCATCTAAGATAGTGCTATGATAGCTTTTAATGCTTTCTTCTTTTACTACTGTTTGCTTATCAGTACAGTCTAACATTGCTACTCAACAACCAAAAGGCAAAATAACGAAAAACTTGTGGCACTAAGAGAGAATCTGAGAGTATCAGGAGCAAGACTCAAAATTTCCATTAAAAATTTTAAGATTAATTCACTTAAAATAATTGATCAAGTTTTAAGCCACAAAATAGCATAGAGTCATTTTGACATGAGGCAGAATATTCCCATTTGTTGGCAAAGCCAATTGCTTCCTCTAGCATTGCATTCTCCAGTAACCGTGGTTGTTATCATATATGGCTAAGTATAATGGGTACAAAGTAAACAAAGGAGAACTATCTTCTGTGTATCTCAAGTACATTTACTAGAGGGCTGAAGCAGCTATGACATGGAAGAATGAAGGTAATGAAAGAAAGTAGAAAGGATGTAGTCAGAGGTTTTATACAGGTAAGTAATGAGGAAAGAAGTCTAGAGAAGCAAAGAGTGGAAATGACATTTGGGTGGCTCACCACTGGACAATGTCTTGTAAACAAATACTTTCCAAAGTACTATTTTAAATAGTGACTTATTATGATATGCTACTAGTTTACAGAGATTTGATGTGATCAATTGCTTATTCCTTCTGTGATGAGGAAAATTGACTTTCAGAAGTAGTGTGCTCAACAATGGGGTAGAATGCAAGTAAAAATTGAATGCATATCCTACAAAACTAAGCAAAGTGAGGGAAGGAAGGGGTGGATTAGAAGGGAGGAGTGAGAATGTTGAAAGGGTGACATGGATCAAGATGCATTATATTCATAAACTGCTTTGTTAAATGGCAACTGCGTTATACAACTACTTAAAGATAATAAAAAATGTTTTCTAAAAAAGGAATTAGTATGCTCTATCAAAGAACACAGTCAATGGTATTAGAACAGTCCATGATGCACAGACAAGGGAAGCTTTGAATTACGATTTTTTTGGTGATTACTCTAGCCAGACTGCTTGGGCATGAAATCATATTTGCTTTGTGACCTAAAAGTTGAATAAATCTATCAAACGAATAATAAACTGAGGCTTTCAAGATGAAGAAGCCTCTATACCATTCCCTTACCTATCCTCAGTACACCTAGAGATAGTTTTACTTCTTCCTTCCCTATTTGGATTCCTTTTGTGCTTTTATCTTGTCTTATTGCTTTTGTTAGGAATACTAGTACTGTATTGAAGAGGAGTGGAGAGAGTGGACATCCTTGACTTGTTCCTGTTTTTACTGGGAATGGTTTTATTTTTCACCATTAAAAATAAACGGCAGGTTTGTCCTATACAGCCTTTATTATATTGAGGAATGTTTTATTCCTAGCTTCTCCAGAGCTTAATCATAAAAGGGTATTGGATCATGTCAAAAGCCTTTTCCACATCTATTGAGATGATCCCATGGTTCTTGACCTTACTTCTGTTAATGTGTTGTATTTCGCTTACTGATTATGCATGAAGGACCAGCTCTGCATCCCTGGGATGAATATTGATCATAGTGTATGACATTTTTATTAGTTGTCGAATTCATTTGGCCAGACTTTTACTAAGAAGTTTTGCATCTATGGTTAGTTAAGAGAAGGTCTGTAGTTCTCTGTTTTGGTGGGTCCCTAACTGGTTTTGGGTTGAGTGTAATGCTGGCTTCATAGAATGAGTTTGGTAGTGATTTTCAGACTGACACCTGGACTACACAGATTTCCAAACTAATCAGCAGAAGAACCAAGTTTTTCCTCTTCATATGCCTTTGAGCCCATATTAAGCAGTTGTTTGGCTTGAATTGTCATTTGTATCTCTACAGTTCTTCTCTGATACAACTACACAGTAACTCATTAAAACCGTAGAGTTTATAGAAAAGCCTGGGTCACTAAGCAATGCTCCCAGATATGTATTACTATTATTTGACTGTCTATCAATGGTTACTGTGATCACACAAATGCCAAGCCCACAGAGATGACAAATCCAGAATAGAAATAAATATTTTTCACTCACCAAGAAGAAATTTCTTCATGGATATAGACCTGAGTCACTTCTAATCAAAAGAGACTCATATTTAGTAGTCAACAAGTTTGTATTCTATTTAGGACCATTTTGCTGGTCATAATATGCTAGAGAGTGGAGTACAATTCCATGGAGATAGGCCCAATGTCAAATGTTGCCTAGGTGCTCAGATATAAACCTGCTGAGCCTCATGTGGGAGACAATTGTGAGTTTCTAGACCTAATTATTTTTTATGATACTTGTTATATGCTATCACAAAGATATTTGTCATCTAAAACTCCCTAGTACCATTTCCTTTGACTCCAGATCTTCAATCTTATCAACACCTTAGCTTCGAGTCTTTATTCTGTCCATCTAAAAGAGGTAATGAATCATACTAGGTTATCTGGTTTGTGACAAGAGACTGAATCTTTCAGAAAACAAGATATATCATGTACAGCAAAGAATGAATTAAGAGCCTAAAGTCAATGTTTCTCATAAGTAAGAATACCAAAAGAAAGACTGATTTCTAAATCAGAGCAGATGGTAAACTAAGGGGAAAAGATAACTACTACTTCTATTTTGAGAAAATCAGTGAACAGACTGCTACCCATGAGTTTGTTTGCCTGTGAACAAGTCTAAGAAGTCTACCAAATTTATTAAGTTGTCCTAGCATTAAAATGGCTTATTGTGGGCTGGGAAGGTGGCTCAGTGGTAGAGCGCTTGCCTTGCATGCCAGAGGCCCTGGGTTCGATTCCTCAGCACCACATAAGCAAAAAGAAAAAAGCCGGAAGTGGCGCTGTGGCTCAAGTGGTAGAGCGCTAGCCTTGAACTGAAGAGCTGAGGGACAGCGCCCAGGCCCAGAGTTCAGGCCCCAGGACCGGACCCAAAAAAAAAAAAATGGTTTATTGTAGATTAAAATGTTAGAAAATCACAAATACACTACTTGTCCTTATAATTCAAAGCAATATACACCTACCAAACTATGGCCCTTGGAAGAAGAAAACTCTAGTAGTCATTTTATTTGTTGTAGATTGCCTTGGATTATGTAACACAGTCACCTGAAGTAGCCTCATTCAAAAAAGCCGATTTCAGCCCATGTCAATCCATGCATGGAATTCCACCCAATTTGTTTCTACCATGGCCCCAAGTATATAGGTAATCAATGATATCTTATGTCAACTAATTAATGATACCCGGTGTAGTGTCCTGAAATTACTTTTAGATGGTTCCCTTTCCAAAGTCACCACTTCTTACGCTAATTCACATACTGTACATCCCTGCCTGCCAAATATCTAATGTGCAGTCTATCTAGTAATCTTATTTCTTTCCTAACATTCAGTTGTAATCCAAAGCAGTTCATCTGTCCCATTGCTTTATGGGTATTCACACCAATATCCACATGCATTTAATATGCTAGCTAGAATAACCACTCTTTTAAAAAAGATCCATGTGTCATAATCTTCCTATGTTTCTCTTAGAAAATATTGACATATAATTAATTTCTCCAAAATGTTTACCAAGTCTTAGCCATACTGTTAAAATCTGTCTCAAAAATGGTAATTTACATTTTTAGCCCTCATGTACAGAAGCTAAGTATTGCTACATACACTTCCAATGACAAAATCTTCACATCCCATTAACGCATTGTGTAAAAGGCTGCATAGTAGAAGCTGGAATGAAGATAATAAGAAGTTATATTCTTTTATGTATAAGAACCTTGAGATAAATAGGAATGACATAGGAAAACAGCCTGGGCATTAATCAGAGTGAAACAAGGATAACTATATAGATAAATTCATGCATAATCCAGGTCTACTTTGTACATACATGATTGTGTATATCACACCCTGTATCCAGACAGCTTCCAGAGTTACAAGCACCATATTATATTTCTACTCATTGGGAACAATAGAGAAGTTGCTACAGTCTTCGGATCTATCACACCTACAAATGGAACTACACATGAATATGGAAGTTCATGTGTTACACAAAATTGCCATGTTGCCTCAGACTTTTAAAATCTGAAATGGCTCTAGTTTTTCTATGACTTAATCATTTACAGGACACCTTTATTTTGGGATCTGCCTGACGTTTCCTCCTCCGGTGCCTCAGGCTGTACCTTTCCCACAGGAGCACTCTGGTTTATGACTGCCACATGGCAGGTAAGTTAACTTTGACTACTTCCTTCACGTGGCACTGGCTATGTTTTTCAATGTAAAGTTACCATCTTTCTCTTCATTAATCAACGTCTTCTGGGGAGCTATCTTGAAGCTGTGTAATATTGTGTTCCTCATAGGCTTTTACCCACTCATTTTAGCAGCCATTGCTATATCTATTTTTCCCCATTAAACTATCACTATAGTGGCTGTAAAATGATGCTCAAACACTATTATCCTGTATTATTCACTTTTCCATCAGTACAACGAATACTGAAGAGTCAGTGAGCTAGACCAAGACTGGGAGCGACTTCACTCCTAATGTCGGACAGTGCAAAACTATAAATCATTCTGCACCCTCTCTCCATTCACCCCAACTAGCCTCTCCCCAGCTCAGTTGGGCACCAGTGGCTCATGCCTATAATCCTAGCTACTCAGGAGGCTACTCTAAGGATCACAGTTCAAAGCTAGCTCGGGCAGGAAAGTCCCCGAGACTCTTATCTCCAATAAACCACTCAGAAAAACACAGGTGGCACTGTGGCTCAAGTAGTAGAGTGCTAAACTTGAGCTGAAGAGCTAAGGGACAGAACTCAGGCCCAGAGTTCAAGCCCCACAACTGACCAAAAAAATTTTAAAAATACATTTCTATATCTATATCTATAGTCATAACTTTATGCTGATACTCCCATCTCAAACCTAACAGTACACTACCCATTCCATGCTTCCTTCATTTGTATATTTTTATTTTCTTATTACCCGTAAGTAGTTATATAAAGGGGTTTTAATTCAGCATTTAATTCAGTCGGTGAGTACAATGCATATTGATCAATATCACCCGCTTAAAATCATTCTCCCCTCTCCAGCAATGAGAGTTCCAGTTACATTTTCCTTAATGTATGAAGCAAATTCTCAATTCCAGAAAATACTAAAAGTCATTTCAAAATTGTTTGCCCACACCAGAGGGAAACAACTCTATGAGATTAATATTTGTTCAGTAAATTTTATTTAGCCTTATGTCGTTAAGATATATAGTCAAAATTACTTGCCCTTTCCCCCCTTAAATGTGACATTAGTCATCTAAAATACAATTGGATTCATTTGATTCTGAATATATTGCATTATAGCTGTCACTTCATTTCCTTTTCATTTTGTTATTTTTGGTATGACAGATACAAAAAGGGTCATAAATGCCAAAGCTATATGGTAACTATTAAAACTATATTGCTTCTAGCCTTCTTACTATTATTGCAGGAAACAAAACTCACCAGGTTTTCGCCTCATGAATTCCCTTTATCCTGAAAGAAATAGAAATATATAAACATTCTTATTTCTTTTTGTATTTCACAGAAGTTTTTACTTGAGGATCTCGAGTATATTGTCTCCTTAAATTTTGTGCCTCCGTTTTAACACAGACCACAAACTGTCAATTAATAGTTGATGAAAAAAGGAAAAACAGCTTGTGCCTGGTTTACAGATAGATACACAAGATATCTTGGTCAGACAGCATTGAACCCCTTCAGGAAGGGCCTAAAAGACAACGTAAAGGAAAATTCTCCTACCATGCATGTCTAGCAGCTCATCCAAATGTTCACTTTGTGCCTGGATGAAGAGATGGCCACAGATCTTTATTGACTCACAGTCTTGGTGCTGATAATTTGTCCATATGTACACAATTAGAAAGAATAAAGTGCTATGTTTATTAATCTTGTGAACTGATATGGATGTATGCATAAAATCACTATCAATGTTTGATTTGGTTTCTCTCCAAGATGGACTAAACAGGTCCAGAGAAGAAAGTATGAGCATTGAAAAGGTTTGTCTAACTGTTTTATCTGTAGAATGTCATTCACAAGTTTGCTGTTTCCCATGCTTATATCATTGAACCATTGTACGTTCTCACAGAACACAGCAGATAGCAGTTGTTTCTCAGCTAGAAGCTGGGTCAATGCATGGTCATTTAGCTCTCATCATTCTAACAGGAGGTCACTCCTAACTAATTCTGTTGATCCCAAATGGCGAGAGGACACATGCTGACTGCTACACAGGAAGGAAGTTGTGGGGCTGAGGCCGAAGGGATTCTGTGGATTGACTGCTGTGGTGGTTTCATGTGTGATTTAAATTCTTAGGTACAGAATCACCAGGTAAGATAGTGAGGAAACTGAATTGCTGTTATCTGGAGATGAATTCAGTGATTGCTGGATGTTTATATACCAGTTTATTCTGGGGAGAGGGTAAATATATCTGCAGTTGTACAAGGAATAATCACATCTTAGCCAGTGGATGCAGATCTGGCTGCTGCTAGCATTGCCAAGGCTTAGTTGAGAATAGAAGGAGTGCTTAAATAATGTACAAATGGGCAGGCAGCACCGGCTATTTCCTTTTGGGTCTCCTCCTCTTTGAAATGTAGTACTGAGTTTAGGAATGTGAAAACTACATTTCCCAGATGCCACTGCCCACTGGCTTCTTATTTAATTCTGTCAAATGGGAGACATTAGGAAGAGACAACACAGTATAAACTCTATCATACTTATTCTGTCAGGAGTGGCAATGGCTATCAATGTTTACAACCCAAAGGGGTCAGGCTGTTGTGACTTCTGTTGCCCAGAATGTCCCATACCTCTGGACAGTCTATCTACAACCTAAAGGACCCACTGTGATCTACATTTGTACAAAAAAGTCTCATTAAAACTACCAACACAGCTATATTTATTACAGAATTACTCACCATAGCTAAGATATGGAACCAACCCAGATGCCCCTCAGTAGATGAATGGATCAAGAAAATATTACATATATGTGTATATATATATGTATATATGAATTCTATGCTTCCATCAGAAAGAATGACATCACCCCATTTGTAAGGAAATAGAAAGACTTGGGAAAAAGTCCTATTAACTAAAGTAAGCCAGAACCAAAGAAACATAGGTCCCATGGTTTCCCTCATTTGAAATAACTAGTATACATCTAGAATAATTTTATCAGATGAGCAGAAAAAACTCAAAAGCTATGTACATATGACCATATAGGATGATGCTAAGTGAAATGAACCCCTGTGCAACAAATCAACCTTATGATGGTCAATGACAACAAAGCATTAGGGAAGTTGGTAGGTCTCTGCAAAATTGATCGAGAGGGGAAACCCCGTAAAGTGTTTGGTGCAGTTGTGTAGAGGTCAAGGAATATGGCAGAGTCTCAGGCCAAGGATGTCATTGAAAAGTATTTCAAATGCAAGAAATGAACAAACAAATTTTAAAAGTTGGAAAAAACCAGTCTTGCACCATTTCTTTTACTGGTACCTAAAGAGCTGCACATGACACAGAGAAGTTGCTTTCTGATCTCTTGCATAAATAATCTCTTTCTTTATAAGCTCCTCCAGCATCTCATCCTTTTAGCGCTTCAACCTCCTCACCACGCTGTACACCATTTACAATTCCACCTCCATGATAAATAGTGAGAGTTACATTTTCCTGACTAGAACAAGACCATTTGAGAAAACAAGAAATTGAAAAGTTCTCCCAAATTCCTACTTTAAATACTTTGGAAATGCACAAACTACTGTATTATAACTTGCAAGTGCTCTCTAGAACACCAAGCATAAAGTGGAAGCTTGCTAACATCTAGAAATTAGTATGGGCTTCACAGATATTGCTAATAAAAAGCAATGTAAAACAATCCAGAATCCAGAAATTCCAGCAATGTGAAACGTCGTAAATCTGTGACTAAAAATAATCCATTACAAAATAAAATGGACTTCAGCTAACATGTACACCTTTAGTATAACTATTTGCCTATTGAACAGGGAATTCATCAATGTCTCCAGTAGTTCATTTGCCTGTCAGCACAATGTTTATTGATCTTTCTAAATCTTCTCATTCTCTTTTCCTTTTTTGTCATGTAATTGTTAGAATATGTTTCAAATGTATTAAGTGCACAAAAAATGAATGGAAGTGCTGACCCAGAGATGCTTAATAACCTGTTAAGTGTTAACTGGCTGTAACCAGTATTGATTCTCCTATCTTCCAACCACACCTTTCCTACTACAACCATGTAACCTTCTTTCTGGCCCTCAAACATGTCAAATGAGCTCTCATCTCAGAATCTGTTCCTCTGCCTGGCAATCTCCTCTCTTGTATCTACAACCACCTCACTCCTTCTCATCATAATAGTCTTTGCTTAAATGCCCACTTTTCAGAAGGCATTTTTCTTTCTACCCTTGTTGGTAAATATTGACATTTCAGGTATCACCCCTGCCATAAAGCCAGCTTCACATTTCCTCCCAGCAGATATTCCCCCTGATATTACATTCTGTAAGTGTTTATCTTTCACTGTCTCACACTGAGTGTAACATGGGATCAGGACTCTTGCCTTTGTTGACTACTTTTATCTTCTGCCTAGAACATGGGCCCTCAACACTTTCCAAGTCACAGTAAATACTTTTTAAGTCTGGCTTCTGGCTCATACATATTCATTAACATACCTATTCTATTTCTTTTCCTATGTCAATTTTCAATAAGTAACATGCATTTTCATCATTATAGTTTTAAGCTATACAAGGTATAATGGCTAATTCTGTGTCAACTTCACTAGGCTACAAGTTGCCCAGATTAGTCCAACATTATTTGTGGTATTTTGGTAAGAATGTTTCTGAATGATTATGAATACTTAGATCAGTAAGGTGAATGAAGCTGATGTGGATGAGCTTCAGCTAATCCATTTAAGATGTATATAGACCCAAATAGGCCTGCATGAATAAGGAGCTTCTTTCTGCCTTACTGCCTTTGAGCTGGGAAATTGGTTTTCCCCTCTCTTGGGATTTGAACTGAAACACTAGTTCTTAGTCATTGGGTCCTGAGCCTTCTTTTCTCCAGACTACAACTTATTCCTCAGGTTCTCCTGAGTCTCAAGCTATAGGACAGGGGCTAGAACTATACCATTGGTTTTTCTGGTTCTCCTGGAAGCTGACTGCAGGTCATGCAGTATGTCAGCTTCCATAATTATGTGAGCCAATTCCCTGGAGGACCTTGGCCAAGGCACATATAACTTTCCATGAATGTAGCACTGCACAAATGTTCTCAAAGGCATCACCCAAGTAGTTTTTCAGGAGAATGTGTATAGATGTTGTGGCTCTAGACACACATAGCAAAAGAGTTTTTTTTCTGAATCATGGTTCACTTTCATTCAAATGGGTATATAAGGGTCAACACGATCAAATTCAACTGAATAGCATTTCACAACACCACCTCACAAGACAAACAAACAAAAAATGAGGTTTTTTAATTGTACAAAGGTGTTCTAAATTATGCATGGTGTCTATTATGCCACCTTTAAGCCATGTTTTCCAAAGATGAACAAAGTTTGTTTGATGTGTTGTTTTTAATTTTAAAAACATACTTATTTCTCACATTTGAATATCTTATATCAATGTTGTTGCCATTTAGAGATTTAGATTTCTAGGCATTTTAGACATTACACACACACACACACACACACACACACACACACACACAGAGTCAGCCATGGGGCCTGAACTCTGGGCCTGGGTGCTGTCCCTGAGCTCTTCAGCTCAAGGCAAGCACTCTACCACCTGGACCACAGTATCACTTCTGGCTTTTTCTGCTTATGTTGTGCTAAGGAATCCAACCCAAGGCCTCATGCATGCAAGACAAGCATTCTACCACTCAGCCATTTTCCCAGCTCAAAATATTTTTGATACTCTTTTCTCTAAAAGAGTTCTGGCTATAGAATACAGAAAACTTCATATATGAATTACAAATATTAATTTGCCTTTTGCAAAACTTTCTATCACAAAAGAATCTAAAATATGTATTCTTATGCTAATTAGATGTTAATTGGAACATGAGATAAAATTATAATTCAAATCTATTTCCATTGTCTTTTTATATTCAATTTCATTATAATTCAGACTTTAAGAGAAGAAAAGTCGTTTGTCAAATAAAACCTTCTGTTCTTTCTTGACCACTCCCCTAGGCATCCTATCTCCTTTTGTTTAGCTTTATGCATATATTTTATTTTGTGTGACCCTGGAGAGCAAACTCAGGCCTTATGCCTATTGGGACAAGTGCTGAGATACAGTCTAAGGTCTATTTTCCCTCTTGATGTATGATTTTGAGGTAAGCAAAACTCATTTCATCACTCTATTATATATTCAGAGCCTTTGTCACCTAGTAGCTGCTCAACATTTATTTTTGATAGTAATCATCATATTTTTATAAATAATCACATGATTTACATGCATCAAGTTCCCACAAAATGTAATTCATCAACATTGGCATAGATCTCACTCACCCAGTAGCTATTATTTTGTATAGTAATTCTCTTTATTTATGCTTAGAGGCTTGGGTAGCTTTTGTTTGTGTTTTGCTGAGGAGGCATGCTGCGAGATCCTTGTATTTTTACACTAATGTTCCCATTTCATTTGGAGAGATCAACTTTACTTGCCAATATGTGGGAGCATCCACATTTCTTCATTGCAAAATATATATGCAGACTGCTCTGTTTTCTGCCTGTTTTTTGAGACAAGATTAAGCTTTCCTCTTCATTTTCAATTTTCTTGATTACTTCCATGAGCCTCTGACTTGTGTTCTTAATACTATGCAATTCCTAAGAGTTCAGGATAAACCATAGTCTTGGCCAAGCTAGACTATGTTACGTGAGTGTGTGCACCAGTGATCCTTTCAGAAAGTGGACTCAGTGCAACTAGCAGCTAGAATAGAAAAGCATGGTTGGTTTTTCACACATTAGAGAGCAAACACAATATGAAGAAATTTGAAAGATTTTGTTCTGTGCAATTAGATGTGAAAGATTACTACTTGTGCTAGGAACTGTGCCAAATTAAAGATCAAGATGTCCAAATATTTAATATCAAGGACCTGTTGATTTTTAACAAGATATGAAAGTAACATAAAAGCATCATAAAAGAGAAGGCCAACCCACCTACACTAACAGAGTCACTGTTATCATGAGTGAAGTCACACTGAGAAGGAGGCCTGGCTATTAAAAATCTATCTGGTTAATTTACATGATCAGATGTAAGCCAGATAAAATGCCCCCATCAACACTCACAACTTCAGGCTTTGCAAAGTTTCATCACTAACAATTTTTAGTATGGATTTTACAGAATATGATCTGATGTTACATCATGAAAAACAATTCTGAAGTAACCAGGAAGAGCCTAGTGGAATTTTACAAGTTATCCCCAAAGGTAGTTTTTGGAAGGTTGTGCTTTTATAATGTCAAGGATATCATGAGAAAAATAACTTACTCAAAAGAAGTGCCCAGTAGTAGAGTGGTTAGTTTTCTTCTTCTGATACAGTCATAAGAAAAATTCTCCCTTATGTCTTATTCCCAGAACAGGCAGGGTTTGGGACCAGGAAGTACTTTGAAGAATTCACACAAGGGATTACAAATCAATATGTCTCTCTGACAAAAAAACAAACAAACAAAAAAACCCTAAAACAGATTTTCTGTAAAAGTCAAATATTGACTCCAAATTTTACTGAGCAAGACATTCAAAATGTGTTGATTAAGGATTGTCTTTGTTCATCCCTAAATACTGATTCTTCTAGGTGTTAGGGAGTTGTCAATTAGGGTACAAGAATTTTAAGCAGTTATAATGAATCTTTTAAAAAATTAAATCTCAGATTTCTGTAGCATACAAGCCAGTTCCAAGTGACAAAACAACACCTCCTCCCAACAAAACTAACAACCACAGGATTTGTGTTCATGAGAAGCATATTTGACTTAGCATTTATATACATAAAGAGAGTTCTAGAAAACCATGGTCAAATCTAAGATTATATGCTTTTGGAGAAGAAAAAAACAAAGATTGGAAGAATAAAATGAATCATTTATAATTATCAAATTATCAAATCTAGATAGTCTGTCATCAGTGTGAAACATGTCAGGTTGGACCACAGAAATGCTTTATTATGTTGATAAAAAGTTTGTTAGAATAGTCTTTTCAAATATTGTTTTCATTAGTTTTTAATTCAGTATTGCAAGGGATTTAAATTTTGTTGATTTGTACTTCTATCAATTTGACTGATTTTTGTGTTCAAGGACATTTCCTTCTGCCACTGGATGGCATCAATGGCTCAAAAACAAAGAAATTGTAAGGTCCCATGGAAAGGACATGTGAACAAACCGTGAACAGAAAACTATTGAACCATGATCTACTATTTAAACCCATAACCTATATAGGAAAAAGTTATGGAAACAAACTGTTTTCCATTCAATAATGTAGAGATAATACTGATTATAGTGTCTATAGTACAATAAAAGAACTGACCTAAATAGTGAATTCCTTCACAAATGAGTTTTCTGCCACCAGTCATGGGGATGTGAAGGTACTCTCTGAGCAGTTGTCTTTTTCCAGAACTGCTATTTTGAGTTTGGGGCCTTACACTTGCTAGACAAATGCTCTACCACTTGGACCACATCCACACCCTTTTTTTGTAGACTTAATGATTTTTCTGGGTAAAGTCTCTCTTTCTTTTCCACCTAGGGCTAACTTTGAACCACAGTCCTCTTAGGATTGCATATAGGTTGATTATAGGCAAACATGCCACCATGTCAAACTTGTGGATTTACATGGAATCTTCTTTGCTCAGACTAATCACAAACTATGATCCTCCCAATATCCACTTCCTAAGTAGCTGAGACTATAGGGATGAGCCACTTAGCCCTAAATTGTACATCAACATTTAAAGAAACTATTTTGTTTTGAATGACTTTAGAGTGGGGTTAATGTCCTTATCATCTTATTATCCTATATACCCACAACATCAACTGATACTTACAAATAATCAATAATTTTTATTCAGCACAAACTACCTGAAGATATACTATACAGATATATGAAGTATGCAGTCAACATCATTGGGTAGCCATCTTTGCAAGATCTCATACAAGAATGCCACGTTTGTTTAGTCACTCAATGGAAGTCTCAAGGATTTGCCATCTTATCAGTCACTTACTGAGTGTGTTAGTTTCCCATGCCTGTAACATAAAATCATAAAATTGTAAAGAAAAATGTTTCTTTTGCCTCACAGTTTTGGAAATCTCAGGGGGAAATTGGTTGACCTCATTGCCAGACGTGCATGGCAGATCAACACTGCTTACCTCTTGCCAGGAAGCAATGGGAGAAGCAAAAAGGAACCCAGGCTCCCAAAATTACTTAATCCCAATGACCTAAATACCTCCCACAAGACTCTACTCCTCAGAGTTTTTAATATCTCCCAATAATTTCACCTGTGAGGCCAAACCTTTAATACATGATTAGGGGAAAACACTGCAAGATCCAAACTTATAGCACTAAATTCAGAGAACTGAAATCTGAACACCAGGTGATTGCCCCCAGGAAAGTGACATTTTAATGGAATGGAGACTTATAAAGGCATAATTTCAAAAGACACTGAAAATACATAAACATGCGCACTGCTAGCAGAGAACAGAAACACAAGTAGTAAATTCCAATATGAAGCAGATCTTCCAATATGAAGTAGTCTCCAGAAAGAACCATTGGGATGTTTTCCATCTTGTTCATGTAAGTCAAAATAGCCAAGTCTCTCATCAGTCAGCAACATAAAACATTGATACCATAAGCACTTCTCAGAGAAAAGCTTGAATTAGAAGTCGTCTCTCCTATTAAAAGCAGATTAATAACAATAAGATTCCAAGAGATTTTAAGAGTGTTGAGAGACATAATCTATCTAGTCCTTTTGAAAACAGAACAGGTTTGCTGCACAAGATGAGGACTTTTTATTCCAATGAAGGAGCCCTGTGGTTCTTCTGGTAATTCCTCCTGCATTGTTCTACTGAGTCAAGGCTTCTGCTAAAGCTCTAAGCAGAGACCACCATCCTGTCATCCCTTTGATATCCAAGACATATTGCTGATGGCAGCCTTTGATGGAGTTTACACAGGATTGAATGGTGGAAAGAGTTACTGTCCTATTATTATTATTATTATTATTATCATTGTAAAGGTGGTAAACAGAAGGTTTGCAGTTACATAAGTCAGGTAATGAGTACATTTCTTTTTGAACAGTGTTACATCTTCCCTTGAGTGGTAGAGTGCTAGCCTTGAACACAAAGAGGCTCAGGGACAGCTCCCAGGCCCTGAGTTCAAGTCCCAGGACCAGCAAAATAATAATAATAATAATAGCTATAATAATATAATACAATTTATTATATTATTATTATATTATTATTAGTTCCTGGCCTCTTAATGCCATTTCAGCTCTCACACTTTTTGATTTCTGTGAGTACAACTTTCTGTCAGGCACTTACTTTGTTTATTTGGTTCTGTTGGTAAACACTGGAGCATGCTCTTATATTCATCCCTCAAAGCAAGAATTGTCAGCTCCTAGGAGCTAAAAATAAGAACAGGTAGGCAATTAAACAGAATCTCTATTCTAGGAAATCCCAGAAAAACTCCAGGCAGGTTTTATTTTCACATAGTTAAGTATAATCTACCTAAAAATTAGTGTCATAGTTTAATATCTTCAACTTGGAATTTTCATCCAAGCAAAAACCATTTTGTCTTCTATCAGCTTCAGTGTGGGTAAAGACCTATATCCATAAGTAGAAATGGAGACTGACCATTTAAAAACACAGCTGGCCATTTGTTTTAAAATGTGGCTCCCCAAAGGAAAAACATATTGTAGTGGATCATTTAACTTCTCTTACCCTCTTGGTGACATATTTTCTCTCTCATATAGTCCTTATTAGGAAAATTGAGAAGAGAGCTAATATTATTTGACCTGAGTTATTGTACTGCCTGATTAATCAGCCATCTCCACACCTTACCCCTTCCTACCTGATAAGAAATATTGACAGATATCTTAGCTCCATGAAATTAAAGTCAGAGTATTAAGTTATATCTCAAAGATCACATAGCTAGAAAAGGGTCTATGCAGAACTTTGAGCTGTGGCCAACCGGAATGTAAAGCTCTGCCTCATATTTATAAAATCCTCAAATGGTTTTTCTTTCTTGCTATTGTTTTTAACATATTTGTAAGATTATTTCTTTGTTGCTTTGTATGCCCCTTCCCCATGGTATAACCCTTGTTTTCACTGTATTTGATGTTGGTATAATTTGGGGGGGAGGGAAGGGAAAAAACAAATTGTTTAAATAGAGATACAGGTTGACCCATTGCAACAATGAGATGTACAAGACGTTATGTCAAAAAACAAACTTTACAACTTTGGCACTGGGAGGGGGGGGGTTGGAGAGGGGGTAGGAGGGAGATGAGAAGGGATGGGAAGGGGAAACAAAGGAGGAGGCAACAATGCTTGATAAGAAATGTACTCATTACCTTACCCATGTAATTGTAACCCATCTGTACGGTATTTTCACAATTAAAAAAAGTTCTACATGTACTTGTAATGCCAATGGAATAGTAAACTTGCTTCCTTGAGCACTGCTTTTAGAGAAAAGAAGTAATGAGATAAACTTGCTACAATAGCCAAAATCATATACCAAGTCAACACTCACACAGCTGAACACGTGTTTTATGTGAACATGGAGGTATGCTTTAGAGGAGACACACTTCATTAATAACAATAAGAATGAATCGGGGGGGGGGGACTGGGTGGGGGGACGGGGGAGGGAGGATGGGAAGAGATAGGAAGGGGAAACAGAGGAGGAAGCTACAATGCTTGATAAGAAATGTACTCATTACCTTACCCATGTAATTGTAACCCATCTGTACAGTATTTTCACAATAAAAAAAAGAATGAATCAGCATTTGGATGATAAATTCTGGCTTTCATACCATGTCTTCCTCATCTTCATAGATGAGGAAGCTTTATGAATATAGTCCATCTTGAACAATGTGACCCCTTTCAACAGTTTTACCCATCTCTTTCCTCCCCACTACTTCCCTCACTCTTCTTAACTTTGTAGGCTATACAGTGAATTTTTTTTACTGCATTCTCCCTCTCTTCTCTTCATTTGTCTACCCCCACCCCCTTGACCCCACTCCACCCCTTTCGAGTACCCACTTCTTGGTGAATAATAGATCAATTAAACCACTTCCATCTAAGAGGACTTAATATTGTACTTATGGAATAGCTTATTGTTCCCTGCAGGTGTTCAAGCCTTCTTAGTGTTCCGATTTGGCTATAAACCTGAGCATGACAGCCTGTACCTAGCCCCACCAAGAACTAGCAGGTGAATGTGAAAGACACCTTCTTTCTTCTTTTATATTACTTCCCACATGAGAAGTTAAACAATGCCTTGGTTCTTCAAATAAGAACAGAAGAATATTCTGGGCCTTTCCTGGTTCAACAACTTCTCTGTGTTGGCCCACAAGTTTTCTTATCTTTGTCATTCTTTGGATTTGGAGGTTCTTGAGATCACTGATTAAAGATGGTAGAAAGTAACTTCTAAGATCTGACCCCATTTGTATCTATTATCTATTCCTGATATCATAATTTTAATGCCAGATTAGTCTTTTATAAGAACCAATCTAAAGGTAGGCCTACTATCCATTTTAAGTTCGTCATAAATTCTCTGAGTTTCTTCCAAGATGCATATACAAGTTTAACTAGAACCAGTCCTTCTTCAGATCTAATTTTTAATTGATATGCAAAATAGGTTATTAATAGAACTGTGTGTGCTTGAAGTGATACAAATGCAGACTGCAATAAGCTTAAGCAATACAGCTATTTATTATTTCACAGAAGAGAAAGTCCAGAGATGAAGAAAATACAGAGTTGGTTGATTCAGTGAGGTTTTTAAGACCCGCCCCCCCACCTTTGTGTTTTCTCAGTCATGTATATGTTTGGTTCCATTTTCAGGATAACATGTCTCTAGCAATTTTAGTTCTCTACTTCCTACAGTGTCTATACAGTATCCCCTTTCTTTACAGTCTCTCTCTGTCTGAAGCTCATAAAGTGTTTCCAGAAAGTAGCCACATACCCTGTCATGTCTCATAGATCCCACGCCCTCCCACCACTCAGCAGAAAAATGAAAGGACCTGTAATGACTGGCTTAAACCAGTTACCTGAATAGAATGAATGCTGGGGAATCAACCATATTAGTTACATGTAGTGACTTTCTTCAAATGTGTTACAGAGAATGGTGATGCCATTTGCTTGTGTGCTATAGTGTCATGATAGTACTATATTGAAAAACAATGAAATATTTTACATAGCGTCATATGATGTAAATTATTGAGTGCAGAACTATAAAACGTATTTAGTCCAAAATGTAGTAGAGCTCTCTGCTATAATACTGAGTTTTTCCAAAGCTAAAATGTAAATGAACTGTATAGGTTTCATTCTTATAGAACAAGAATACTTTGTATATTGTTTATAATTGCATAGGAAGTGAGACATTTTACTATAGCTAATCTTAACAGATCACCCAGAGACTGAGAAAGAAAATTTGTAAGGATTACTCATGCTGTGCAGGACATGCTAAGAGACTGAGATGGATCATGACAACATTGTGAAAACATCTATCACCTTTACACTGAAAGGAAGGAAGTTGAAGCCAATAGCAGATTTTTTTGAGGATGGTTGTCACTGCCTGTGTGTTAATTTCCTTACTATGAGTAAGTAGAGGTGAGTGTCATTCTAAAAGAAGGGAACTGCAGAGCACCATGCAGACAGCCTGGCATTTATCCACTGGTATCTGAAGGAGGGAGAGTCTGGTACCTCTGTGCATAGTTAATAAGGAGGGGCTGAGTTAGCACATTGAGTCAAGCAAGAGAAGAGTATTGCAGTAGGAGAAAGCTGCTTTCCTGTGGACAGCAATGCCCAGATTGTTTCCTGTCATAATCAAAACCCACAGGAAGGAGGTGGTCGTCAGTTCTGACCAAAAAAATAAGTGAGCCAGGAGCCTGTGGCTCACGCCTGTAATCTTATCTACTCAGGAGGCTGAGATCTGAGGAACACGGTTCAAAGCCAGCCCAAGCAGGCAAGTCCATGAGACTCTTATCTATAATTAACCACCAGAAAACCAGAAGTAGTGCTGTGGCTCAAGTGGTAGAGCACTAGTTCAGGGACAGCACTCAGGCCCAGAGATCAAGCCCCATGATGGACCAAAAAAAAAAAAAGTGCCCTGAATAGGAAGGAAAGTATGAAGAATGTCAAAGGAATAGCAGGAATAGCAATGTCTTCCCTTTAAAGTGGCCATCATTTGTGCAATAAAGGCAACTGATACAATGGTTGTGAAGAAAAAAAAACAGGCTGTCAAGTTGCGTTTGCAAGGTGACTTACAGATTGGTGAAAAGGAATTGGAAAACATCATCTCCATTCATAACAAATGACTTCAATATTTAGTAGCTTAAAACAGCACATGGTCGCTATTTCACGGTATTCATGTGTGAGAAACTTGGGGATAACTTACCTAGGTCCTCTGACTTATGGCTCCTCAGAAGACAAAATATAAGGTGTCCATTAAAATGGAAAGTTCATTGGTCTGATCAACTGAGAAGGAGAAACTGCAAGCAGCATGCAGCCACTGACAGAATTCAGTGCACATGAGACAGAACCGAAGGCTTCAAGACCTTATTTATGTTCTTTTCTTCCATAAATATTAGTTGTTTGTGTATGTATCTGCCCTTTAAAAAACATTTACACTCATCTTCTAAACATTAACTTACATTTTGTTTTCCTAAAAATGTTTTCAATATTACATATTTCCATTGCACTTTTTTGGGGTGGTAGTGGTCTTGTGATTTAAACTCAGAACCTGGGTGCTGTCCCTCAGCTTTTGTGCTCTAGTACTGTATCATTTGAGCCATCGCTCTACTTCTGACTTTTGGTGGTAGTTAAAGTAAGAATTTTATGGGCTTTCCTGCCAAAGCTGGCTTTCAATCATGATTTTCATATATCTGCCTCCTGAGCAGCTAGGAGTCAATGCCACCTGGCTCCATTTCATTTTTGTATACACAAACGTGTCCCTGTATCTTTCCATATTTTTCATATCTGCTGATTCTTTTCTTTTTCTTCCTTTCAATTTCCACTCACAAATTTTGAATTTAAATAAAATTGTTCTTTTCCTAACAAAATACTTTTGTCACTTGGAATTTATTATTGACAATACTGAGTTCACATATGGAAACAAATATATAAAAGTTAGATCCCAAATCCAGGGCAATTTTACCTATCCACATATCAAATTCCAATATGCTGTTTTCAAGTCAAGGACAGTGAAGGCTAGTGCTAGCAGGACAGCGCCCAGGCTGAGTTTAAGCCCATGACAAAAAAAAGAAACTATCAACATACACCTATAATGCAACAAATTGTCTTAAACAATCTACCACAATTAGTGCCCATTACTTCTATGACTAGATGATGAAACTTCTATCTGTACATCATCTAAATGTAAAAATCTTGCATAGTCCAAGTGTACAAGTTTACTACATGTAAAATAACCAGCTAATGCTTGCTCTCCTTTATACATTGTGTCTTCACATATAAAAATGGTCAATGACACTTGACATTTCACCTGTTAGTAATCAGAGTTTTGTAAGGGGACCCACTACCATTTGGACAATGATGCTTTGTAAAGCCTGGCTTACCTCCACTTGTCTTAGTTTCATAAACAAAATACATATGAGAGGCACTTGCACATTAGGAATAAGGCTATTTCAGATTTTTGGTACAATATTCCTAACTTCTAAGAGACTGAAGTTTTCACTATTGTCAGTACTGACAAATTTTGATAAAATTTTGTACAGTGATTATCTGACCTATACAAATAGTCTATATTTCACTTTAAGAGTTAAAGTAAAATTAATGAGTATATGTAACATCAGTGTAATTGTAATGCTACTTTTTGCAGGCTCCTTTACATACTTAATGTTTTTGTGTTCCCCAAGTATGTAAGCCTTCTAGAATACATATATCAGGAGAAATTTTTCATCAAGTTGATGTCTTCTATCATAAAACTGTCAACAATGCTTGTCCCTTACAAGTCTGCATGCATTTGTTTCTAATTGTAAGGAGACTCTAATAGTGCCACTGTAAATCACAATTCTTTTTCTTTGTTCTTTTTTTGGTCAGTCATGGGGCCTGAACTTTGGTCCTGGGCACTGTGCGTAAACTTTTCAGCTTAAGGCTAGCACTCTACCACCTGAACCAAAACTCCAATTCCAGCTTTTTCTGCTTATGTGTTGCTGAGGAATCGAACCCAGGGCCTCATGCATGCAAGGCAAGCACTCTACCACTGAGCCACCTTCCCAGCCCTAATCATAATTCTTATCCTAAACTGTTATTCATCTGGAAGTAACTAGATTGATAATTACTAAACTGTTGCATCACAATTTTAACCATCACTACTATAAGTTTATATAATCACTGTTTTGATATTTTTCTGGAACAATCAAACCCATGGAAAATGATTCTGATTTAAGATTTTTTTGGATATTTATCTGTCAAATGAGATGGTCTCCAAATATTTTGTTTTATATTTGTCTTACATGACTTCAAAGATGCTGTAGTAGGTTGACATTCTGAAGAAGTATAGCTTCTAGTAGAAAACTAAGCAAAACTTTTAACATGCTTGGACATATGTAGGACAGACAATATTAGGTTTCATAAAATGTCAGAAAATCCAACTGGGGGCTGTTGGTTCATGCCTATAATCTAAGACTCTTACCTACTGTTAACCAGCAAAAGCCAGAAGTGGAGCTGTGCTCAAGTAGTAGAGAACTAGTCTTCAAATAATAAGTTCAAGGACAGTGCACAGGCCGAGTTCAAGCCCCAAGACCAGCACACACACACACACACACACACACACACACACACACACACTGCAAGGAGTTGAAAATTCCCAGGATACGGAACACTGACTTTAAAACCAAATCTGATTATGAGGGTATTTTAGTAAAAGGAAATTTATCAATAGCCAATTATAACCGGCCCGGACACTCCTAGTTATCCGGAACCCAGAGGCAACCCCCAATAGCAACAAGCAGGAATTTTCATACCCCAAAATGGGGAGGAAGGTACCTGTAAATGGAATCTTTCCGATTCTCCTATGTTTTGCAAGCCAAGCAGAATACAGAAGCAGAATACAGAAGCTACATTTCTGGTTGTCAGCAAAAAAAATGTAGGCACCAGGCCCACTGCTCAGAATAGAACCAGCTGCCCACAAGCTACCTCCTCTCCTACATTATTCTTTTTAGGGGCTTTTGCAAATTTGTCTAGCAGTTTCTTGCCATGGCTTCCCAGCATCGGCACGACCAGTGCCCTGGCTTTTTAGCACCATCATGTCTCTTCTTATGCTGCTGAGTGCCTCATTTTATGTACCTTGTTTCATTAACACCACACACACACACACACACACACACACACACACACACACACACACACACACACACACATCGGACAAGCCAAGTCTAAGAAGTTACTCCTTACATTTCTTTTCTGACTTAAATCTGGTCCCAAAAATCTCATTGGCACTGATCCCTCACCCATTTATTCTCCCCTTAGACATGAGACTACATAAGATCACTGGAAGAAAATACAAGTACCTAAAGATAAGGACTCTTTATCTGACTTATGTAACTGTAAATCCTCTGCACATCACCTTTAAAATAACAAAAAAAAGAAAGAAAGAAAATACAAATCCCAGCAGTGAAGGACTTTGTATAATCACAAAGCGGTTAATTGGTAAAATCATCTGAGAAAGCTTTCCGAAGACAAATAATTTAGAGAAAATGTGTTCAGACAAAAGAGGAAATTAACAATATCAGTATGGACACATTAGGTAAACCCTTTCGCAAAGGAAATAAACCTGAGATGTTAAAGAAGGTGTTCAAATACATGCATGGCTATCTGACATTAAGGATTTTCCTAGTACCTCTGGCAATTATACCTTAAGTTATGGACTTCTATTTAAGTAAACCAGGAATGACTATTTCTAGAGGCTCCAAACATATATTTTTAGTAACCCATGCCCATTATACTATTTAAAAGAGGATCTATTATGCAATTTATTGAATTGGATATTCTCTTTTATTTTTTCTCTATTCTGCTTTGTATTCTTGTTTCTACATTTCAACTGAAACCAATATTTTGATTATTATATTTCAATTATGGGTCACCTTTTCAAGTAAATGTCATAGCTAGTTCCCTCAAGATTGAGTAACTTTCAAACATGAAGAGGGTTAAGAGGTGTCTAAAAGCTGCTTTAGTTCTGAAGACAATGATTTCTTACCTGGACCTATGAATTCACTAGGATCAGGATGAAGACTAGGCCTCCTAGGTGTCATGTTGTATCTGTGTCTTATATGCAGAGGCATTCCCTCTGCCATCTTACCCATCTTACCAATCCTGATAAAAATATGTCAGACAAAATATTATCTCTAACCACATCTAAATTCATCTTTGGCTTCATACTATTTTACGCAGACATAAGTTTCTTGTTTTCTTCTCCTAATTCTCTTTATTTAACTTTAAGCAAATGGCTACAACTCTGGAAATGGCTAAAGATATACTAATGTGCTGTTCTCTGAAGCTGCCACATAATAAATCTTTTTTTCTCTGTTCTTAATGTGTCTTGGTTGGGACTGAAGTGGGATTCCTGGAGTACAAAATCCCCATTTCACTGTTATTTATCACATGAATAAACGGAATGTTGTTGTTCAAAGAAATAAAGCAGTTCAGAAGTATTTCAACTTCTACAGAGATTTTTGAAGAACACTTGAATAATTTTCACATACAAAACTCATCGAGGTTTGGAATATATTTAATATACCTATACACTGAGTGAAATGTGGAAGTTTGAAGAAAAATGTCCAGTGCTCTATCAGACACTAGAATGAATACAGATAATAATTCCATCAATGGTAAACTTCACATAAGCAAAACATATGAATATTGAATAAAAAGAAACACAAAGAACTGGAGGATATATATATATATATATATATATATATATATGCTTACTTGGATGTGAAGATTGCACAATAGACACAAAATTGAAACATCCAATAATACTATACATATACATACATATATATATATATATATATATATATATATATATATATATATAGTTAAGTTGGGTACTGGTGGCTCCCTTTTGTAATTCTAGCTAATTTGTAGGCTGAGATCTCAGGATCACAGAACAAAGACAGGCATAGCAGGAAAGCCTGTGAGCTTTTTATCTTCAATTAATCACTTAAAAAAAAACTGTAAGTAGAGGAGTGGCTCCAGTGGAAGAATATTAGCCTTGAGCATAAAAGCTCAGCACCTGAATTCAAGTTTCAGGACCAGCGCAAACAAAATATAAATATATCTACCTACCTATCTATCCATGTGTGTTCTATGTGTGTATACATATAATTATAAATGTATTGTATACATACAATTACATATAATTTTTGTATGTTTTTTATTGTAAAAATACTGTACAGAGGGGTTACAGTTACATGAGCAAGATAATGAGTACATTTCCTATCAAGCATTGTTACCTCCTCCTTTGTTTTTCCCCTGCCATCCCTTCCCTCCCACCTCCATAACTACCCCCTCCCCCGTCTCCCCTTCTCCCTTCCCCGCCAAATTGTAAAGTTCATTTTCAACATTGTGTCTTGTACATTTTGATTTTCCCTTTCCCTCTCTAAATTAGGGAAGTGTATATACACGATTCAGCCACCGACATCAATTACACTGAAAACAGGGGTTATACCATGGTGGAGGAACATACAAAGAAACAAAACAATTACATGGTACATTATAAATACATTAGAAACAATAGCAATAAAGACAAAAGATATTTGTGTCCCTATCGTGGGATTCATTTCGCTTAACAACATCTTATATGGTCATATGTATACAGCTTTTGAACTTTTCTCCTAGTACATATAATTTTCATGCAAAGAAATGTGAAAAAAGCTCGAACCCCACTTTTGGGCATTTACCCAAACGGTAACAAACAAGTACATACTAAAGTTACCAGCACAGCCATGTTTATTGCAGTATTATTAACTATAGCTAAGATATGTAAGTGATTTCTAATACATGAAAATACAAGGCAGACCTGTGAGGCATCAGAAAAAGATCTGTAAATCAACTGTCCCCTACTGCCCATTCCTCCACTACTCCTAAACCATGACATTAAGGACTTCTAGGACAATGGAAGGGGATCAGAAGAACAGAAGGGTCAAAGGCACCATCTACAGAGCAGCCTCTTGGGCCCACCAGGTAATTATACTTTTGTCATGAAGAATGACACATTGAATACAAAGCTGCAGCCATAGCACCAAAATATGTCCCCAACCCCCACAGGTGAGCAAAGTTGGGACAAGTCTTGCCCGCAGCCCACACTGGGACTCCAGCAGTTCCTCCTGGTTCCAGAAGAGGAAAGCAGGCAAAGCCACAGTTCTCACTGACCAATGGGGTGAGAGACCTTGGCCAAACCCACATTCTATGATGCCTAGCACTGCCCTGGAATTCTCCCTACTGCCCACACCACAACTAGAAACTGCTGGAAGTGGGAGTGTTAGTGACTGATCAGAAATTGTATTTGTACAATCTTTGTCAAGTGCCCCCCACACCTTCCCATCCCACCCTGACATGTCTGAAAACCAGAGACAACAACAATTGGCTGCCGCAAGGAAAAAACTCAAGGCAATATTTTGTGAGAAGCAGCCTTGCGGATCCTGCAGGAGCAAAGAAGAAACAACCTCAAAACCACAGAGCACCTGAGACCAACCATGAAAAGTAAATCACGTGAAAAGGCCCCGGAAGACCCAATATTCCTGCACCTGCAGATGAATCTCCATTCCCTCCAGTGTCCCTTCCACTCATGCTGTTACAATCAACTCAGCATCAATTCAAGTCCATGATGCTGACCTCGGCCTGAACACTATGGCCAACTTGAGAGCCTAAAACACCTTTCTGAAGAGCTTACTAGCTTTGTGCCTGACACCACACTAAATCAAGACAGGGAGAATCTCCCATGTTCTGAAATGATGGAGGATCTCAAGGATCTATATGAAGGGTTGACAGAAAGGAGCTGGGAAAAACCAACAAGACCATCAAAGAACGACAGGAGTACAACTCCACATTGGAAGAACGTCTTCAAGTAACCAGAGAACACGGAATGGAGGAGCTCCAAAAGGAGCTAGCAACATCAACCATACTCCCTTTAAAGTGTTCTGGCCCTTTGGCACACCAAGTCAATCCTCAGGATTTGCCACAGGCCATTAAAGACAAAGCACAACTGCAGACCCAAGTAGGGTCACTGAAGGAGGAGCTAGAGAACATGGCCAGACAGCTGCAAGCACAGCTGGACCTCAATCAGTCCTTAAGTCAACAAAAACTCCAGCAGGAAGAGCAGCTGCTGGCCCTAGAGCTGGCCTCCAAGATGTGCAATGAGCAGGCAGAAGCTCACCTGGATCAAATATTAGAGACCCTGACCCACAACCAAAGCACCATAAGAGATGCTCTGGGAGAGAACCAGCACCTCAGGAACCAGCTGGCCCAACTGCAAGACAGCTTGGGAAAGCTCAGTAGTCACAACACCCAGCTGACCAGCACCTTGCAGGCAGAGCAGCACACAAAGAAACAACTGGCCAAGCAGCTGGAGTAGCTGCAGCAGGAGGTGCTGCAGGGCAGGAGGGAAATCCAGTCAGTCAACAAGAATTTGCAGCAGACCCAGGAGCAGCTCACAGCTACCATGCAGCAGAACCAGCAGCTGCAGGCTCAGCTGAGTCTCCTGGCTCTCCCTGCAGGAAGTGAAATAGAAGAGACAAAGGATGATGAGGCAGCCAGGCTCACCCTCACCATCCCTGAGAACTTTGAGAGCCATGAATACTCCTTGCATTTTTCTCTGAGGCTCAAACCCCAGCTGGTGCAGACAGGGCCACCTGGGCCAGCAACTGAGGCACCAGAAATTGCACTGCCAATGCCTGGCTCAACTGGCAGCCCTGAACCTTACCAGGCCTGAGCAGAAGGCCCTGGCCCCACAGAGTGGAGGGGACTGTATCCTCATGAAATACAAGGCATTATGAATCATAATGAAAAGCTAACAAGGCTCTTCTAGGAAGACTTTTAAGACAAAACCCTTGTGAAAGAGCAAGTAGAAAACCTTGAACTCTTCATGCAGCTCAGGAGACAGGTAGACAGCATCTCTCTATGCTTTCTGTGGAAATTATATGGTGGTGCTGGAGAAGCAACAGAGAGAAGGAGCAATACGTCGCCCAGCTGGACTGGGACACACAAAGAATGGCGCTGGAGCCACAGTACCTAATTGCAGCTTGAGCAGGGCAAGTTCCAGGAAGCAACTCAGAGCCCACCTGGGAAGCCCATGTCAGCCTACAGAGGCTTCCAAGAATCTGAATCAGCCTGTGCCCATGAATTTGAAGACATAGATCTCAATAAGGATGAGGAGCCTGCAGGAGGAGGGACACGGGAGGCTTCACCCCTGGAGAACCCCAGTGTGCAGCACTTAGTGCCACTGCTGCCTGACTTTGAGCAAATGCAGAAGGGGGAGGAAGCAGCAGCAGGCCTGGGCAGCCAGTTCATCCCTTTTTACTACCAGCCTGCTAAGGATGTCTGTTAGGCATCTTTGTCTTCTAAATGCATCCTTTCTCAAGCCTACAGTAATGGGGCCAAGGCTCTGCTGTTCCCCATATTCTGTCACCCCAGTTTTCTCCACCCCTGACCCTTCACTTTATCCCTGTGCCCTGTTCCTATCATTCCTTCCCACTTTCCCTTTATGCAGTTCCCTAGCAAGGTCTGACCCCTGGCATAATACCTACAGACCCTGTGCCATCTTGTCAAAACTGAGACAGACTTGATGCACTCCTGTTCAATGGGAAGAGCTGGGGTCTCACAGTCATTGAACAGTGAGTACACTGCCTTTCCAGAGACACAGGGGATCCTTCCCCAACTCTGACATTCTGGCTAAGGGCCATTTGGCCACATTTTTCCATGGCCTTTGCACAGACAGACAGGCTCACTTGCCAGGTTGGAGTTTTGTCGGGCAGAGCAATCCTGTGTTCAATAGCATGCTTATACTTTTGTGACTGAAATGATGGGGATGGCACTGAAGGTGGGAACTTGCCCAGATCAGCTCCTATCTTCTTGTGCACCAGGATCAGTTGGCAGAGCAGGCCATCCTCCTGGGGCTTCATCCTATTCCAGGCATCTCAGGGCACCACACCAGGCAGCATTCATTCAGGTCCAGTGAAAAATGGAGAAGCAAATGAAGGACCTACAGAGAAGAGGTGGATGTGATATGCAATTAGAACATGGGAGAAATGACTTGGCATAGGGGACTCAGGGAAGGGTTATTAGAGGAGCCAATGCTTACAGATTAACTTGGGCTTCTTGACAATTTTAATTTTTTAAACCACTATGTGTGTTTTATTATAGGATTGTTACATTCTTAGAGAGTTACACTGCATTGCATGATGATCGCATCAGTAGTCACCATTTTTGAAACTGCGCTGGATTTTATCCAGCAGTGGGAGGTTTTAGTGCGTGTAACATAAAGGGCCACAGTTTGGCTGCTGAGGTGAGAAAACAATAAGTGTAACAAAAATCATATGTTCTTTATAAAGCCACAAATGTGACAAGTCAACTCACTCTTGTTTCTTTCTCAGCCAATCTTTCAGTGATCAATTAGAAAATAAAACCCCCAAGCATTGTTTTAAGAAGAAGGTACTAAGAGGGAAAGGCAGGCTATACCATGGAGAGGATCAGTGTGTGAATTGACTCTATACATCTGTGCATTTTCACATGAAAACCCCTAGTCCTGTTATGAAATCCTAAAAACATAGAAAAAGGGAACAAAAGAAGTATACCCCCAGCTGGGTGTTGTTGGCTCATGCTTGTAATCCTAGCTACTCAGGAGGCTGAGATCTGAGGATCACGGTGCAAAGCCAGCCTATGCAGGAAGGTCCGTGAGATTCTTCTCTCCAATAAACCACTAGAAAATCGGAAGTAACACCGTGGCTCAAGTGGTAGAGCGCTGGCCTTGAGCTGAAGAGCACAGGGACAGCACCCAATCCAAGAGTTCAAGCCCCATGACTGACAAAAAAAGAGGTACCCCCTCAGGTAGCCAATGCACTGCACCACGTGTTGAGTAAATTCTAATGAAGGTTGGTGTGATGTGAATGGTTTTCTAAGAATGAGTTCTGTTTTCAATGTTTGAATTAGCTTCAACAGTTGGGTGAATATTTGACAATTTCAGATTTTTATGTAAAGTATAAGTCTTTAAGTAGGTAATATAGACCTTTCCACCTTACAGAGCTGAAGAGGAAAATCTAAAGTCCAAAGAGGTGATGGAAAATTATAGAGTATTAAATAAACTTGAATCTAATCAGAAAAGACACATTTGCTCAGTTGTGCTGTCTCCTGGGCACCACAGTCCCATGTGAGTATGGGAGTTGAGACTTAATGGATAGGGTTGAAAAGACTGTGTGTGAATGAGGCTGTATATTCAAAATGCTCAATAGGAAATGTACTCATTACCTTGCTCATGTAACAGTAACCAACAGCATTTTTACAATAAAAACATATAAAAAATTTAAAAATGCACTGCATAATTCACATGGCTAAGGAAAAGATATCCTGTTATTCTCTGCCATATTCAGCAAGAACTGGAAAACGAAAATGTCACTTATTTTAGAATAATGATTTAATATGACAATAAAAAATTAATATAGTCAGAATACTTTGGGGCCTAGTTTTGACCCCCAGATTCGATTTGGAAAGTGAAGTTGAAAGATGTAGTTTCTTTAGCATGCAAATATTGGAGGAATCTATTCTAGTCTAAAAGCTAGGCACTTCAGCACAGAAGCTAACAGCATACTACATTCCCAGAGAACTAACCACTACCACAGAGCCTATATCAAGCCTGTTGAAGCTAAATTGTGTCATTTTTTTTCAAGTTTTTAATTCACTAGGTGAAGAATTTTAGAGATTTTCCCTTTTCAATTGGAGTCTTTTACAAAAAGGCTAAGTAGCCATGCACAGAGCTAACAGTAATACTAACTAGGCAGAATGAAGTTATCCAGAAGACTGTGGCTCAAAGCCAGGCTCTGAAAAGCAACAAGTCAGCCATAGTATTTCCTTTGTGAAATCCCAGCTACATGGGTTTTTCCCTGGGCCTATCTAAGAAAGAAGCTCAACAACATTAGTCTGGATTGTGTGTCAACTGGACAAAATCTTACTTACTATCTAAAGAGTGCTGAATTCAATCCCAAACACTACAAAAATAGTAAAATAAACAAGGAAAAAAGTATTTTTCACATTTAAAATATCTGAACCATATTTGTAAGAAACATGTATATTTATGTGTGTGTTTTGTGTGTGTGTGTGTATGTATGTGTTTGAGAGAGAGAGACAGAGATACAGACAGCAAAAAACAAAAAGAGAGAGAGAGAAACAGAATCAGAGAAAGAGAAAGAGAGAGGTGACTAAGAGTAAGGTTGAATATAAAAACCCCAAAATGGTGCTGCCAAATTTAGATTTCTGCTTTATCAGCTCAGGAACCTCACCAATCCTTTGCTCTTTCTTTATTCTTAATTTATTAATAAGACCTTGTCATCAAACCAACTAAACTAAATGATGTAATTTGAAGGCTTATAGGATTGAGAAAAAGAATAACGAATGAAACAACCACACCCCACCTCTCACTTAGTGGTACAAGCAGTGACACTGGCCACCCAAGTTATTCCATACCATGGAGTAGCCATAACACCAGAGAAATCTAGGAAAGACACTCTGCTGCCATCCATGGTAGGTGACTTGCTCCCAAGCTCCTCATGAGCAAGGAGAAAGGCACCTGAATATTCCATGCCACGTCTCAAGACATAACGGACTCAGTGGGTCCCAGTGCCCATCAGTGACGGGTATGGTGATAACCCACCTCCCAGGGAGCCAGTGCACACTGCACACGTGGGTCTTCATTGCATTCATTGCCCAAGCTAGTTGTATCGCACCCCCACGAATTCTGCCCACACTTCTTAAGAGAGTCCTAGTGGACAAGTACATTGGGCAACTACAGGCAGTGGCAGAGCCCACTCACTTACCCTGAGGGAAGGGTCAGCTGACACTTGGGTAGGCTTTAACTTCGTGAAGCTGATTGAAAACAAACACACACACAAACAAATGACAACAAATTTCCCCTGCACACAAAAAGCAGTCTTAGAGACTTTCTGTATTTCACTACATCCTAGGTCTCTGCCAGGACATCCAGCACATCCAGAGAGCGATGTCTGGAGAGACACAGCTTACTTCCCCACTACAATGGGAACTGACACTGAAAGTACAAATCATCTTGCAGAGAGAAGTGGGTGTTATAACCCTAACAAAGACAGAATAGTGACTGAAGACTCCGTGTGTGTGTGTGTGTGTGTGTGTGTGTGTGTGTGTGCGCGCGCGTGCCTGCGTTTGATGACTTTCATCTCTTTTGCTTTTTTTTTCATTTTGGTCTGTGGTTGATGGCTACTTCTTTACAAATTTTTTTCTTTGGGTTAGTTGCTTGATTTTTGCATTTTTACTGTTATATTTTAATGTTTTCCTTTCATTCACTTTTTTCCTCATTGCTCCTTTTGGTAACCTACTCCACCCCACATTTCCAGAACTGTAGCATCCCCACCTTCTCTACTTAATACCCAAGATCTTATAATCACTATTTCTCTCACAAGTGAACTTTATACCATCACTGAGAATATTCCATTCTCTGGCTTATCATCTTCCTATTCCACATTTGTGCCCTCATCCTGCCTACTCAGAATGGCTTAGTTTTTATTGTTATGTTAAAATACAAAAATCTAGCCCCAGTATGTAGACCAAGATTGCAGGTATACATAAAAGTATCAGTGATAACACACTGCATGTAAAGATATAACTGCATCCTTATTTGTAGAATGCATTTGAGTTGAGATATCTCCCCACACCAGTGGCAGGAAATAGCTCATCAAATCATCTAACATCTAGTTCACTGAGACTACAGTGAGCAGCCCATTAGAAAGACTTTATGAATGTAAAGGCCAATAGCGAAAGGGTGTTCACATGAGTATTGCACAACATAGAAGTGAAAGAAATATAATAAATAGCGAAAATAAACACCCCTCAGAGGACAACAATCATATAACAAAGCAGTAGAACAATGCTGAGGTAGTAGAAATCTTTCATACTGGGCTCAAAGAGTTATAACAGAATGTTCAATGAAATGAACAAGGACATCTACAAGAAATTTCATGAGGACAGTGAAGATACTAACAGAGAAATGAGAAACGTCAGAGAGGGCACAGCTCAAAAAATGGAATGAATTCCAAGTGAATAAAAGTGAGTTTAATGAAAATACAGCTAGATCCCTGAAAGAGATTTAAGAAGGCACAGATAAATTAATGAAGAAAGGACATCAATTCAAGATTAAGAAAAGACATTAAGACAATGATAGAAAACCTCAAACAATGATCAAGCTGAAAACTGTGAGATTAATATATTCAGTACAAAGCTTAACCTTACAAGTAGATGGTATGAATGACTGAATAATTAAAATGGAAAGTAAGTAAACATGTAAAATAAATCCAAGAATCATGAAACAAGGTTGCAAGAACTTTAAGACTCAATAGATAAAAGTTACATGTGATGAGTGTTGAGGCTATTGAAGAATGGATGGTTAAAGACAGGAAATATATTGAATAGAATAATTAAAAAATCACCAGGCTCCTGTGGCTTATGCCAGTAATCCTAGCTACTCAGGAGGCTAAAATCTGAGAATTGTGGTTCAAAGCCAGCCCAGGGAGGAAAAGCCATGAAACTCCTATGTCCAATAACCCACCAGAAGACCGAAGTGGCTCTGTGGCTCAAGGGGTAGAGTGCTAACCTTGAGCTGAAGAGCTGAAGGACAGAGCTCAGGTGCAGAGTTCAAGCCACATGATGACCAAATGAAAAAAAAAAAACACAATAATAGAAAAATTCAACAATCTTGAAAAAATTAGAGCCTATCCAGGTACAAGTGACTTGTAGAACACCAACAGACCAGACAATTTCTCCACAATATATTACAATATTAAGCACAGCTAATAAAGGGTAATTAATGTTGTATGTGCAAGAAGATCAGTCATATCTATCAAAATAAAAACAGATTTATCAACAGAAACTATAACAGCAAGAAGGGCTTGCTTTTATGTTGCGTTTCAAACACAGAAAATGAGGGTATTGGTTGGAGATTTCTGTTGTAATTCAAGAATAAAAAACCTTAAGCTTCTCCTGCCCTCATGAATGAATTCTATTTGACTAATCTATTAGGAAAGGGGAAACAAAACAGGAAAAAGGAAGATTTTCCTAAAACTGTACTCTGAGTTAATTCAGTTGTTTTGCTGTGACAGGGTGTCCCTATGCCCATGTGACTGAGAATTCACTTGACGGAGGGTAAAAGTCTGAAAGCATCAACAGCCCTAGTGGAGATGCATTCTTGTTTGTCACCAAATTGAGCCTTCAGAAAATGTCTGAAAGAACCAAATTAGACAGAACTTAACCTGCTCTCTCGGTTTCTAGGCACAACTGATTTAAATTCATGCATTTTCTTGAGGTCTTGCACGCTTCAGTGTGAACCAACCTATAATGATATTATGATGCAACAATATGCCTTAAGTAAGTCTACCACAGTTAGTGCTTAATATGTCTGTGACTATTAGGACTTTGTGTTTGTACATTATCTAACTGTGTGCATCTCTGCAGTTAAAAGATCTAAGCCTAGTACGTGTAAAACAATCAGCTAATTCTCCCTTTACACATTGGGTCTGGTTTTCATATACAAAAATGGCCAAAGTAACTGAAAATTTCTGTTGTTAGTAATCATGGCTATGCAGTTGGAACAAACTACACCATTTGTACAATCCTGCTTTGTAAAGTCTCCCCTACATCTATTTGTCTGAACCAAACAAAGAAAATATAACAATGAAAGGAACTTGTACATTAGGAAACGGACTATTTCAGATCTCTGGCACTGTCTCCTTAATTTGCAAGAGACTGAGGTTTTCACTTTTGTCAGTGCTGACAAATCAAATTTTGATGAAATTTTGGACAACTATTATGTTATTGCACCAAATACTCTAAGGTGGGGAAAAAAACATGGATGGAGTAACAATATTTGACAGGAAATGCACTCGCTACCTTAAATATATAACTGTAAACCTTTTGTATATCACTTTGACAATAAAATTAAATTAAAAATTATTCTATGGTTTGCTTTAAGAGTTAAAATAAAATTAATGTGCCTAATACTTTCTGTAAGGTTTTCAGGGTTTCTGCTTTTATTTCAAGATCTTTGATCCATTTGCAGTTGATTCTGGTGCAGAGTGATATATAAGGATCTAGCTTTGGTTTGCTACAAGTGTTTAAGCAATTTTGCCAGTACCATTTACTAAAGAGGCCACCTTTCTTCCATTTATATTTTTAGTTCCTTTATGGAACATTAGGTGGCTATAGGGAATTCTGACTCTTTTAATCATGTGTGCTTTCCTCTCCCTAGTTCTACCTATTTAACTTAAAGCAAATGTCTATACCTCCAAAGATGTCTACAAATAAATTGAAGTGCTGTGCTCTGTGGCTGCCTATAAGTCTTTCTTTACCTCCTCACCATGTCTCAGGGTGAGCCTGAGAATTAGGTTTTGTGAAGTTTGGGTCTGGGGTATAAAATGCATATTTTACTCTCATTTCTCGTTTAAATAAATGGAATGTAATTTACAAATTAAATATTTTAGTTTCCACAGAGTTTTTGGAAGAACACATCAATAGTTTTCAATACTAAACTGTCATGGTTTGAATCTAATATACTTACACAAACTGAAACAAAATTTGACCTAAGTGATAAGTGAAAGCTCAAAAAACATTCCTATAGAGTGGTAAAGTAAACATAAGTAAGTACACAGTAAGAAAGAGAGAAAAGAATACAATGAGATCAAAATAAGGGGTACCAAAATGTAGTGAGATATGCCACCGTATTTTTGATGTTCTATTTTACACTAGAATGACTGGAAAATAAAAATGAATGGCAAATTTCACAAAAGTCAAAAGACTGTTGAGTATCTGAAAAGCAGCACTTACTCTTACAGAATACGCACACACCTATTTGCATTAGGCAAGTACCCAATAAAGACAAGGTTGTAAACAGCCAATGGTACATCAAAGTATATGATTTTGATGTTGAGAAATAAGAAAAAGACAAACAAAGCAACAATCATTCAGACTCATAATGCAAGATACTACCATTTTTTTTTATAGTAACAAAAAGCCTGCACAAGCCAAAAACTTCACGAGACGTGATCTGCAAAAGGTGTTTTGTGGGAATGCCTCAATTGGCAGCACAGCAGAAATGAGTGAAACAGCTATGCCCACGTAAAAACCCAGAGAAAAACACATATACAAAAAACATGCACAAAATGATTTTAAGAAATAAAAGAAGGAAAGAAAGGAAGAAAGTGAGGAAGGATGAAAGAAGGAAGGAAGGAAACAACAAAGAAAGGAAGGAACAAGGACAAGAAAATTGACTTTAGAGGCATAACAGTTGCTAAAACAAAGAAAACAATCCAAGCCAGCATTTAATTAAAGAAACCATACTCATAGTTAACAAGTGGAAAGAAATAATAAAGATAGAGGTGAATTTTTTTTAAAGAATCAACTCAACAGGACCTGAGCTCTTCTAAAAGAGAAAAGTTGAAGAAACTCCTAGTCAAACTAACCAAAAGAAAGATGGAAAACACCCAAATCAGAGACAAATGACTGGGAAATATGCAGCTGGAAAGCACAGAGAAAGCAAGAGCTAGAGGACAAGACAATACTTGAAGACTGGATGGCAGGAAGAAGGGCAAGGGGAGATCAAGGCTTAAAAATGATGAGCTGGAGTTTCTCAGAATTGGTTCTGCTTTGAAGAGGGCCGAGGTAGGTGGGATGGACAGTGGTTGGCACAGCCAAAAGCAACATGGTTCAGAAGGTCCAGAGACAAATTTGGTTCCATCTGGAGAGGTTTCTGAGGAGAAACGCTAAGTGGATCTGGAGGAGGACTGAGAAAAACAGGGCACCCTGAGGATGCAGAGATGACATCAGCATCTGGGCTGGCAGAGGACAAGCAGCAGCAGAGTAGGAGTCCAGAGACTGGACCAAATCCAGCCAGGATAGGAGATCATCAGATAAGCAAACAGCATCAGGGCCTCTGGAGGAAGTGGAGCCCAGACATTTTGGAAAAAGAACTGCATGGAGTTAGAGGAGAGGTACCTTGCAGTTGGTTTCTAATAGACTAACTTACAGAGCAGAGTTGTGAGGTGTCAGGAGAGGGAGTGGAAAATGACAGACTACCCTGCCATGCCTCCCTCACTCACACACTCAGCCTGGAAAGAAAGGCTTCTAGGACAGAAGGAGGGACCATTGTCACTGGAGGAAAAGGAACACCAGCTGGAGAGCAAACTCATAGGACTACTAAGGTAACTATATTTCTGTGAATTTCTGTGATGGAGAATTACACATTGAAGGTAAAGCTGCATTGGCGCCCTGAGACATGCCCCTGTGTTCCCTGGGGAAGCATGGTTAGGTCAACTCTCCTCAGATTCAGTTGGAGCCCAGAGGCTGGAAGACTCTAGATGGGCCACCAGGATGAGGAACCTCGGAGGAAGTGGAGATAGGAAATTGGGAAAAAAGGACTGCCTGGAGTTAGATGAGAGGAGGCACTCTCAGTGATTTAGGCAGAGCTGTGAGGCATCAGAAAAAGAGCTCTACATGGAGAAGTGTCCCTTACTGCCCATTCCTCCACCAACTCCTCAACCCTGAGCAGAAGGATATATAGGACAACGGGAGGGGATCAGTAGAACAGAAGAGTCAAAGACACCATCTACAGAGAGTTTCTTAGAAACACTAGGTAATTTTAATTCTGTCATGAAGAATGACACATTACATGCAAAGCTGCAGCAATAGCAACAAAATATGTCCCCATCCCCCACAAGTGAGCAAGGTTGGGGCAAGTCTTGCACACAGCCCACACTGGGACTCCAGCAGGTCCTCCTGGCTTTAGGAGAGGAAAGGAGGCCACGCCCCTGTCTGGCCTTGTTCTCACTGACCAATGGGGTGAGAGACTTGGCCACACCCACAATCTATGCTGCCTAGCCCTGCCCTGGAATTCTTCCTCTGGCTCACACCACAGCTAGGAGTTGTTGGAGGTGGTAGTGCTTGGTGACTGATCAGAAATTATATTTGCTAGAATCCTTGTTAAGTGCCCCCCACACTTTCCCCTCCCACCCCTGCCATGTCTGAAAACCAGAGACAACAACAATTAGCTGCTACCAGGAAAAAACTCGAGCAATATCGTGAGAGAAACAGCCTCACAGGTACTGCAGAAGCCAACAAGATACAGCCTCAAAACCACAGAGCAACAAAGAAATAATCTTATAAATGCGTTAGAAACAAATGCATGAAAGAAAAAAAAACATTTAAATACATATCTTAGGGTTCATTTTCCTAACATCACCTTATCTGACCTTTTCTGCTTGACTCATACATATACTAGATATTACAAATAAGGTAAACCATGGGATCTGTGTTTCTTTGGGCTTGGCTTACTTCACTTAATATAATTTTTTTCAAGTCTTTCCATTTCCTAACAAATGGGGCAATGTCATTCTTTCTGATGGAGGCATAGAATTCCATTGTGTATAGATACCACATTTTCTTGATCCATTCATCTACTGAGGGCATCTGCGTTGGTTCCATATCTTAGCTATGGTAAATAATGCTGCAATAAACATAGTTGTGCTGGTAGCTTTAGTGTGGTATTGTTTGTAAACATTTGGGTAAATGCCCAAAAGTGGGATTGCTGGGTCATAGGGGAGTTCTATGAGGAGTCTTTTGAGGAACCTCCATACTACTTTCCAAAGTGGTTGAACAAGTTTACACTCCCACCAACAATGAAGTAAGGTTCCTTTCTGTCCACATCACCTCCAGCATCTGTTGTTATTAGAGTTCTTGATTTTTGCCATTCTAACTGGGGTGAGGTGGTATCTCAATGTTGTTTTGATTTGCATTTCTTTTATGGCCAGGAAGGTTGAGCATTTCTTCATGTGTCTATTGGCCATCCTTCTTTCTTCTTCAGAGAAGTTTCTCTTTAAGTGATTAGCCCACTTATTTATTGGGCAGTTGTTTCTTTGAGGATTTGTTGTTGGGGGATTTAATTTTTTGAGTTCCAAGTATATTTTAGATATGAGACCCTTGTCCATTGTATGGCTACTGAAGATTTTCTCCCAATCTGTAGGCTTTCTATTGATCTTGCTAGCTATGTCCTTTGCCATGCAGAAGCTCTGCAACTTCATGCAATCCCATTTGTCCAACCTTTCTTTGATTTGTTGTGTTTCGGGTCTCTATTAAGAAAATTTTGGCCTGCTCCAAGGAGACCTAGGGTTTCTCTTATTCCATCCTGTAATGTTTTCAGAGTTGTCTGCTTTGACTCCGAGGTCTTTGATTGTATGTCCCTCCCCTACAGTATAACTCCTGCTTTTACTGTATTTGATGTCGGTTTAATTTATGGAGGAGAAGGGGAAAAACAAGTCGTTTAAGTAAGGATACAGGTGGACCAGTTGCAGCAATGAGAAGTACAAGCTGTCATGTTGAAAAACGAACTTTACAACTTTGCTGGGGGGGGGGAGGATTGGGTGGGGGGCAGGGGGCGGCTGGGAAGGGATGTGAAGGGTAAACAAAGGAGGAGGCTACAATGCTTGATAGGAAATGTACTCATTATCTTGCCCGTGTAATTGTAACCCCTCTGTACAGTATTTTCACAATAAAAAAAAAAAAAAACAAACAAAAACATAGAGCATCTGAGACCAATCCTGTGGGTAAGCCACCTGAAGAGGTCCTCGAAGACCACAATGCTCCAACAGCAGATCAATATCCATTCCCTCCCAGTGTCCCTTCCCCTCATCCTGTTACAATCAACACAGCATCAGTTCAAGACCATGATGCTAACCTCGGCCTGAACAGTACAGCCAGACTCGAGAACCTGAAACAATTGTCTGAAAAGCTTATGAGCTTTGTGTCTGACACCACACTCGAGGACGACAGGGAGAATCTCCCATGTTCTGAAATGATGGAGGATCTCGAGGATCTATATGAAGGGCTGGCAGAAGCCCTGGACAGCTGCTGTAAAACCAACTTGCAACTCACCAAGAAGGTGAGGCTATTGGACAAACAGAACAGACATAGTCTGAATCAATTACAGAAAGAGAAAGCAAACCAGCAAAACTTATTGCAAGAAAACAACGAGCTAAGAAAACAGCTGCAGATCCATAAGCAAACCATTCAAATTCTAGAAGCAGAAAAGAATCATTTGCACACAGACCTGGCCCAGATGCAGCAGGCAGTTGCTGATAAATCATGGGAGATGCAGAGTCTTGCCATTAGCCTGCAGTCTTCCCAAATGCGAGTGGCAGAGCTAGAAGCTGTCCTTTCTGCCATAACCACTCAGCAGGAGGAAGAAAAGGAGCACTCTAGGGAGCTCAGGAGGCAGACAGACAGCCTCCAAGAGGAGCTGGGAAAAACCAACAAGACCATCAAAGAACGACAGGAGTATAACTCCACTTTGGAAGAACGTCTTCAAGTAACCAGAGAACACGGAATGGAGGAGCTCCAAAAGGAGCTAGCAACATCAACCATACTCCCTTTAAAGTTCTGGCCCTTTGGCACATCAAGTCAATACTCAGGATTTGCCACAGGTCATTAAAGACGAAGCACAACTGCAGACCCAAGTAGGGTCACTGAAGGAGGAGCTAGAGAACATGGCCAGACAGCTTCAAGCACAGCTGGACCTCAATAAGACCTTAAGTCAACAAAAACTCCAGCAGGAAGAGCAGCTGCTGGCCCTAGAGCTGGCCTCCAAGATGTGCAATGAGCAGGCAGAAGCTCGCCTGGATCAAATATTAGAGACCCTGGCCCACAATCAAAGCACCATAAGAGATGCTCTGGGAGAGAACCAGCACCTCAGGAACCAGCTGGCCCAACTGCAAGATAGCTTGGGAAAGCTCAGCAGTCACAACACCCAGCTGACCAGCACCTGGCAGGCAGAGCAGCACACAAAGAAACAACTGGCCAAGCAGCTGGAGCAACTGCAGCAGGAGGTGCTGCAGGGCAGGAGGGAAATCCAGTCAGTCAACAAGAATTTGCAGCAGACCCAGGAGCAGCTCACAGCTACCATGCAGCAGAACCAGCAGCTGCAGGCTCAGGTGAGTCTCCTGGCTGTCCCTGCAGGAAGTGAAATAGAAGAGACAAAGGATGATGAGGCAGCCAGGCTCACCCTCACCATCCCTGAGAATGTTGAAAACAGAGAAGACATCATTGCTTTTGTCGCTCAGGCTCAAACCTCAGCTGAAGCAGAGAGGGCCCGGCTGGGGCACCAACTGAGGCAGCAGAAATTGCGCTGCCAATGCCTGGCTCAACTGGCAGCCCTGAACCACACCAGGCCTGAGCAGGAGGCCCTAGCCCCACACAGTGGGGGGGGACTGTATTTCTCAGGAAATACAGGGTATCATGCAGAATATAGAAAAGCTTGCAAGGTTCTTCAAGGAAGACCTTCGTGTCAAAACATTCGTAAAAGAGCAAGTGGAAGACCTTGAACTCCTCTTCATGCAGCTCAGAGGAGAGGTGGACAGCATCCCAGACGATGTTGCTTTCTATGGCAGACATCTGAAGGCGCTGGAGAAGCAACAGCGGGAGAAGGAGCAATACATCGCCCAGCTCGACCGGGACACACAACAGATGGCACTGGAGCTGCAGGATCTATTGTTGCAGCTGGAGCAGGGAAAATCTCAGGCAGCCTCTCAGAGCCCATCTGGGAAACCCACCTCAGGCCCCACAGGCCCCCAAGAAGCTGCCTCAGCCTATGCTGACGATTTCGAAGATGTAGACATCAATAAAGATGAGGACACTGCAGCAGAAGCGACACGGGAGGCTTCACTCCTGGAGAACCCCAGTGTGCAGCGCATAGTGCCAGTGCTCCCTGACTTTGAGCAAATGAGGAAGGAGGAGGAAGCACCAGCAGGCCTGGGCAGCCAGTTCATCCCTTTTCATTACCGGCCTGCTAAGGACGACCCGCTAGACATCTTCGTCATCTAAGAGCATCCTTGCTCCAGCCCACGGGAATGGTGCCAACATTCTGCCGTTCCCCATATTCTGTCAACCCAGTTCTCTCCACCCCTGACCCTTCACTCTAGCCCTACCCCCTCTTCCTATCATTCCTTCCCACTTTCCCTTTTCCCATTACCCTTGGAAGGTCAGACCCCTTGTGTAACACTAACAGACCCTGTTTAGTGCTAAATTTTACTGTTTGTAACATAAAGGACAGAGTTTAGCTGCTGATTTCAGAAAACAATTGTAACCAAAAAAAGAAAAAAGGTTGTAATAAAGCTGAAATTGTGGGGCTCAAAAATTTCAGCTTTATTACAACCTTTTATCTTTTTCTTTGTTTTTAATCCAGCGCACTTTGAAAACTGCTAATGACTCTGTCATGCAATGTAGTGTAACTCTATGAGCTTGTACCATCCTATAATAAAACATACTAAACAAATTCAAACGGTCAAGAAGCCCAAGTTCATCTGTAAGCATTTGCTCCTCTAGTATTCAAAAGTTTTTTTTTCCTTTGGTGCAATTGTTTCTAACATATTTACAAGATGATTTCTATGTTGCTTTGTAGGTCCCTCTCCCACGATATAACCCATGCTTTCACTGTATTTGATATTGGTATAATTTGTGGAGGAGAAGGGAAAAAACAAATCATTTAACTAGGGATACAGGTGGACCCATTGCAACAATGAGATGTACAAGTCATGTTGAAAAATGAACTTCATGACTTTGGTGGAGGGGGAGGATCGGGTGGAGGGAGGGGGAGAGTATGGGAAGGGGAAACAAAGAAGAGGCTTGATAAGAATGCTTGATAAGAAATGTACTCCTTATCTTGCCCTTGTAATTGTAACTCCTCTGTATGGTATTCTCACAATAATAATAATAAAAAAAAAACAGCTGAAATTTTCACAAACTTGACTGATCTGGTTTTCTTAGCCAATCATTCAGAATGTTCATTTGCATAATAAAACAGCATAGTACATTCTCAGATAATTGCTTATGGTCAAGTTTATATCAAACTTTTTGAAGCTAAATTGCGTTCTTTTTCACGATTTTAATGCATTATATGTTCGGTTTTAGAGGTTTGTCCTTTTAAATTCATGTCTTTTGCAAAAACAAGCTAAGTAGCCATGCACAGTGCCCGTGTCTATAATACTATCTTGGCAGGATGAAGATATTCATTGAATCATGGTCAAAGCCAGCCTTGGCAAAAAGCAAGACCTTATCTCAACAAATGAGTCAGCTGGTTTCTCTCTGGACAGATTTGAGACATATCTAAAAAGGAACTAAACAAAATAGGTTAGATTGTGTGTCAAATGGATGCAATCCTATCCACAATCCATAGGGGGCTAAATTCAATCCTAAATACAACGAGCGCACATAGATATTTTCACCTTGGCAAAAACACATCCTTTAAATAGGTGGACACATTACAACAACGAGATGTACTAGGTACTAGTCCTTATGTCAAAAAATGAACTTCACAACTTTGGTAGGGGGTGAGGGATGGGGGTGAGGGGGAGGGGCGGCGGTGGTGGGTGTTGGGGGTGTCAGAGATGGGAAGGGATGGGAAGGGGAAACAAAGGAGGAGGCAACAATGCTTGATGAGAAATGTACTCACTCCCTTGCCCATGTAATTGTAACCCCTCTATACAGTATTTTCACAATAAAAAATATTTGAACAGTAGTGTTAAGAAGCAAGCATGGTATATTGTATGTGGGGAGGAGACAGAGCTGGAGCGCGGTTGGGAGAGAGAGTGGGTATCTAAGAGCAAGAGAAGGAAAAGTTGAACTTTAATATTACAAAATGGTGCTGCCAAGGTTACATTCCTGTTTTTTCAGCTGAGGTACTGATCCTTGGCTGTGCTCCCTCCCTCCCTCCCTCCCTCCCTCCCTTCCCTCTCCCTTGCTCTTCTTGCTTGCTTGTTTGCCTTCTTGCTTGATTACTTATGTGCCTTCTTCTTCCTTTCTTTTCTTTCTTTCTTTCTTTCTTTCTTTCTTTCTTTCTTTCTTTCTTTCTTTCTTTCTTTCTTTCTTTCTTTCTTTCTTTTCTTCTTTCTTTTCCTTCCTTCCTCCTGCCTTCCAGCCTTCTTTCCTTCTTTCTCTTTCCCTCTCTTTCCTTTTGCTCCTACTGAGATCTTAATATCAGAACCAAATAAACTGCAAGAACAAGTTTGAAAGTTTAGAAATTTTGGGGAAAAAGAGTCAAAACTAGTCGCACAAACAGTAACAACCACTTTCTTAGGGTGCCAGGGAAGCAGTAAACAGGAACTCCATGCTGGCCACACAAAGTGTTTTGCACCATGGAAAAGCTCCAACACGAAAGAAATCCAGACTCTCTCCCTAGCCCCACATAAGCAAGGAGAAATGCAGCTAACTAGTCTTATGACACTCCTATGCTACATCTCAGGGCCTTACTGACTTAGCAGGTCTCATCCTTGCCAAGGGCAGTTATAACCCAACTCCCAGAAAACCACAGCACATTGCACAAGTGGCTCTGTGTGGCAATCACGCCCAAGGAAGTTGAATCTCAGTCCCAGGGCTCATATCCACACTTCCCAGTAGGCAAATCCACTAGGCAGTATCAGTCCTGACCGGAAGGTTCTTCCCACATTTGCACAGGATTGGAATTGAAACAGAAGCACTGACACAAACAGCAACCTTAGAGACTTTCTGTACTGCACTTTATCTTAGGTCTCTGCCAGGACATCCAGCACATGCAGAGGGAGATGTAGGAGACACAAAGCTCCCTCTCCCACTAGAGGAACTGCAAGCTTTCAAAAGGGACATCACTGAGTGGAACTTGACACTGGAAGTACAGGTCATCTTGAGGAAAGAACTTAGTGGACAACAAATGATCACTTCAACAAAGCCAGAACATTGACTGCCTCAAGACTCTGGTAGTATGTGTCTGTTTATGTGTGTGGGTGCTAGTCTTTTGATTTGGGTTTTGAGTTGTTCTCATTTTTTCTTCTGGGATTGAAGGCTAGTACTTTTTAAATTTTGTTTATGTTTTTTGCTTGATTTTTTAGCTCTCCTTTTCTATTCCTTTTTTTCTACTTTTCTCTTAATCTCCCCCTCTTCCTCATTGCTTTTTCTGGTAATCTACTCCACCTTAACTTTCTCTTACCCTAGGGTCTTCATCTTTTCTTTTTATACTTAACCCCCTCTATCACCAATTTCCTTACAAGTGAACTCTATACCCACACTGAGCATATCTCATTTCCTGTCTTACAGTCTCTATGTCTTTACCCTCACTATCCCATCCCCCAATAGTTTAGGTCAAATTTCTAATGGCTATACAAAAATCCAGCTGTGGTATATACAGCAAGACTAGATGTAGGTATAGCTATTGGTGGTATCCCACTGTATGTAGAGGTTTAATTCAATCTTAATTTGTAGAAGTTATTTGAGGTGAGATAAGAGTCTCACACCAAATAACTCATTTAACTACAAAACACTTAAGTCCATTGAGAATACGAAGAATACCATCAGGAAGAATTCATGAAATTCCCATCAGGAAGACATCAGCAATCTAAAGGCCAGTATACTAAAAGGGTCTTCAGATCAGTGAAATCTAACACAGAAATACAAGAAATATAAAAATAAACATCAACACCTCTAGAAAACAGCAAAGGAGCAGAAAAAATGATAGTAAGGTAAAAGAAACTTCGTACACAGGGCTCAAAAAACTGTTGATAAAATGTAACGAAATGAAAGAGTATCTCTACTAGGAACAACATAAACATAATGGCAATACCTTGAGAAAAACAAAAGAATTTTAGAGATACACATTTTAAAAGCTATATGGGTTTGGGCACTGGTGGCTCAAGCCTGTAATCCTAGCTACTCAGGAGGCTGAGATCTGAGAATCGTAGTTCAAAGCCAGCCTGGGCACAAAAGTACGGGAGACATTTATCTCCAATAAACCACTAGAAAATCGGAAGTGGTGCTGTGGCTCAAGTGGTAGATTGCTGCCTTGAGCTGAACAGAGCAGGGACAGCGCCCAGGCCCAGAGTTCAAGCCCCAAGACCGACAAAAAAAAAAAAAAAAAAAGAAAGAAAGAAAATAAAAAGCTATATGAGTTCCACATGAGTGCAGGTAAGCTCAATGTAAATATAATGCCACCATTAAAAGAGATCAAGAGGGCACAAATAAACAAATTGATGTGATCTGGAAGCCAATTCAAGTGTTGAAAAAAAACTCAATTTCGAAATAGAAATCCTGGAAATTGATTAAATTGAAGGATGAGAGATAAAAGATTATATAGAAAGCTTCTCTAGTAGAAGAAATAAGATGTGAGGGAGGCACTGTTTCTGCATTTGAGGACAGTGAACATAACAGAACATAAACATATAATAAAATTCAAGAATTATGAAAAGAGTTTGAAGGAACTTCAGGACTCAGTTAAAAGACCAAATTTATTACTGAGGAATATTGAAATTGAAGTGCAGATAGCTAAAAACTTACACAACATTTTTTTCTAGAATCACAGCAGAAAATTTCCCAAATCTTGAAAAAGAGTAGCCCTTCCAAGTACAAGTGGCTTTAAGACCAGATCACATTCTTTCACATTATAATTACTATGTTAGACATAGCTATATAAGTGAAAAAGACAGGTCACTTATAGGGCAAAAATCTATCCAAAGAGTAGCACATTGGTCAACAGAAACTATAAATATAAGCAAGAAGGGCTTGCAATGATGTCATTCAGTCACTGAAAATAAACAACTGCCAGCCCAGAATATGTTATGCAGCCAAGCTTTCATTCGTAACTGAAAGGCCCATGGAAACATTTCATGATAAATCTGTATGTAAACATGGACAGAGTCACATGGGTATGTATACAAACTAAAGTATGGGATATGCTGGGGATGATACCATTGGTGTAATTTCTATGAACAACTAACTTACAGTTTAACAACATGAATTTGTGTTATCATGAGGACAGGGAGGTCAGAGGGAGAGGCTGTACTTAACTTGAGAGAAAAAGGATAGGAGAATGCAGTCATAATTCTCAGTGTACATATATGAAAATGAAATCTGGAGGAGATGTGTGTTAAGGAGAGATTCAGGAGAATCACGAGGGGTAACCTTGATCAAGATGCAAGGAACTCATATCCCTTCATGTTGAATTAAAATCCTATTGGATAATTAGTTAGGAGAGTAGAACAAATAAATAGCATGGGTGCTAAACTATATTTTAATATATTCACAGAGAAACTATATGTGTCTACCAATGACCATATCATTTTGTACTCCTACCAGTACTGAGAGTTCCTGTTCCTCTATGTTCTTGCTAGCATTTAATCTTGCTAGCATTTCCATCTTAGATGTGAACAGTTTTGATGGGCTGCTTTCCAACTTTACATCTTCTTTGGCGAAGTATCTGTTCAAGTCCTTTGTCTATTTTTCAGTCAACTTGTTTGTTTTCTCATTGTTGAGATTAAAGAGCTTTTGGTATAATTTGGATATTGGTACCTCCAAATTTGGATATTGGTACCTTCTCCAATTTGTCTTTTGTAATATTTGTGATGTACACCATTTCCTCTCTGGGATGTAGGTACTTGTGGGATGGGGGACAGGTGAAGAGAGAGAATGAGGGAAGGTGACTAGAGCCAAGTACATTATGTACTTGTGTGGAAATGAAAGCATGAAGCTTCGTTTGGAATAGAGGGAGACAAGATGAAGGGGAATGATGGAAGGAGTATTTTGACTAAAGTACATTATATGAATATAGATGTACATATATACATATATATATATACACAGAGAAAGATGTAAAAGTGAAACCTCCTTGTACAAGTATTTGATGTTAATGAAAATGTGTACAGAGGAAAGAACTTACCATTATAAGACCTACATTCCTGGAAACTGTCATGTACCCAATGCAGTACATTTAGACATACATAGACACTGTGTTAGTCAGCTGTGTCACTATAACAAAATATCTGAGACAATTTCATATAAGGAAAAGGCTTATTTTGTCTCACAGCTCTAGAGATTTTACTCCATAACACAATTTTGGCCTGTGGTTGTTAGGTTTTTTAAAAAGAGGTAACCGAGTAAGAACTGCACCACACATGCGGTATTCAGGTAAGGGGTAGGTTTATTCAGTAGACCTGCTGGGACCAGGCAAGGTTGGCACTCCATGTGACTGGGAAAGGCTTGGGAAAGAGAGAGCTGGGAAAGAGACAAAAGAGCAAGAAAAGATCTAGAAAAGAGCTCAGAAAGCTAGAAAAGAGAAGGGAGCTGGGAAAGAGAAGAGAAGAAAAATGCTGAGAAAGAGCTAGAAAAGAACAGAGAGAACTAGAAAAGAGAAGAGAAGGAAAGAGCTAAGAAAGAGCTAGAAAAGAGCAGAGAGAGCTTCTGGGCCTGGGCCTTATCTAGGGTATGGGCGGAGAAAGGTGTAGCCACATCAAATTCAGGTGTGACCTCAGCTAATGCAGATGTGACCTCTTCCAGGTGTGCCAGTTGCCTAGGTAATGCAGGTACTGGGTGAAGACTTTGCTGCAAGGAGGGTGGAATCTGCTAGCCATCCAGGAGTGGACCTTAAAGTGTTCTGATGAGACATCATGGCAGCAGAATATGGAAGAGCAAAACCTTTTAGATAGGTCCTTATGTCAGAGGAGCAAAAGAAAGAAAGTATCTAGGTCCCTGAATTCTCTTTAGGTGCACTCCCCTAAGAAACCTCTCACTAGGTTCCATCCACGAAAGTTTTTATAATCTCCCAATAATGCCATCCTAAAAGCCAAGTCTTTAATACATGAGCCTTGGGGGAAATTCCAGGTCCAAATTATAGTAGTATCTTGTGGTTGCTGCATAAAGAAAGAGATTCCCAAAACTTAATTACTTTGCATCTGAATCTTTGTGCCTTTTAATCCTCCTTCCTAGGTTCCCCATCTTAGATCTAGGTTTAACTTAAGTAGGATAGTTTAAAAAAAGCATAATGAACTTGATAATGTTATACTTTTGTACAATCTGATAAATATATATAGATATATACATTCATTTATCTTGGGAAGTAAAATTTTTTAATAAAGTTTGCATTACAAGTTTTCATATCATATAGCCTATTTCACATATGTTAAAGAACTCTAATTTCTCACAGTTTCTATGGTTAATTGAAAAGTTGATTCTCTGACTCATTTCTTCTCATTTTTATCCTTGTCTCTTATCCCTCTCTTCAGATCCTCAGGAACATTCCCCAGTGCCTAAAGCCATGTACTTATCAATACTGGCATGTGTTGGCCAGTGGCCATTGCTACAATACAAGCTTCCACTGTTGCCTCTCTACTACCTAAACAGAACACTTCCTGTCCCAATTATCTATAGCCCTATAGGAGAGAAGTTCTACATTCACTAATATATGAGTTTAACCTGCTTGGTTTATTCAATCATTCATTTAATTCCTTCTTTCAAATGAATGTAACAAAGGGAAATACAGAGACACATAATGCAGGATATGTAGATAATAATTCATCTAAGACATTAAGATCCCACCCGACTGGAGAGCAACATGGCTTCCTGAGAAAGAAGTGTGACCAATTTGTACATTGCTTGGATCAATGACACCAGTACTTATTTGTGAATTCTGCTCATCACACCATGTCTCTCTACCTCAAGTTGAACAAAATGTTCTTCACCTTTAAAGTCTGGTTCTGAATTCTGTGGAAGAGAAAAATGCAGGTTTATTGTTCTAATTGTATCAAGCGCAGAATGGTGTGGGAGTGAGGACAAGAAAATGCGACCCTTTGTAATCACAAAGTGCAGAAAATATTTGGTTTAATAATAGGTTGCAAAATGATTTCTTAATCTAAAAACAATAAATCTTCTAAAAAGAACAAGCTAATAGCTCAGCTAATGAACAAATAAGGCAATGTTTGTTCCTGTTGTAAAGCCTGATAAGGATCTAACAAGTAAAGCCTTTTTTGTCTACAATTAATCACATTTACATTTTGACAGTATACAATTCTCTCTTGTTTGTACTAAAAATGGTCATAGATCAAATCAAGAAGAAAGGAAACCCAAATTGCAAAATATAGCTTCATCTCAATAGTCAAATATATAATGTTCTCTGCCTGAGTGCATTTGACTGAAAAACTATAAAGACCCAGAAAAGCTAAATATGTACAAATAGAAGTGAGTGTCGCCCAGTATTTGCTACCTAGGTAACTGGCAGACCTGGAAGCAGTCACCTTCCCCTCCTGCTAGGTCACATCCTGGGCCTCCTCTGGTCACATGCCTCCCACCTGACCTTAGGAGGGTCCCAGACCCTGAGGTTACAGCCAGATCCATTGTGGCCACACCTTTCCCCCACCTGGCCACACCTCTTCCTCTCCCTGGCCTAGATAAGTCCTGGCCCAGGGATGGGTTTCCCTGCCTTTCCTTTTCAGTCATGCCTCTCCACCATGCATGGCGGGGACAGCAGTTCAGTAAATAAACTTTGCCTAAAAAAAAAAAAGTGAGTGTGTTTTCCATCATCAATTAGTACCACATGTACTTCAGATATGTGCATAGATATGCACATAGGTATGGATACATGGTTTGTGTATGCTTATAGATTTAGGGGTGGGTGTTTAGGGTACAGTTTAAATATATGTAATAGCCCACAAAGTTCTGTTAAGGGCTTAGGCCTCAGGAAATTGTTAAGGACAGATGTTTGTGGACCTTCACAAGTTGAGTGTTTGTGAAAATCATTAGGTTCCTGGGGAATAGTCATGAGAGGGATTGTAGAAATGCAATCCCATTCTCCAGAACCATTAGCTAAAATAAACATTCTCTTCATAATATTTCAGATATTTTTGTTGAGATTATGTGAGGCTTGACTTATATGCTTTTCTTATATAAATATACATATGCATGCATATATACACATACATACTTATGTGTATTATGCGAAACCACCAATGTAATGGAGAGGTACCTTCCCTGTCTTTGCATTAAAGAGCCGATTAAGTGCCAGAAATAAACCACTGTGCTATTTTTCTCCTCAATTTCCCTGATGATTCACCTAGAATATGGCTATTTGGAAACAGGTAAATTTAACAGAACAATTTAGAAAACCCATTGAGCTAAAGTTGGACAGTGCAAACTAAAAGAAGGGGAAGATGGGTGACTCAGGGGACGCTTAATGGGATTTTAAACATTTCGCGTTCCTGCTTCCTCAATTTATGGAAGAGGCACTGTTCTCATGGATACTGTCAAAGTGCTTTTTGGGACAAGTCATTCCTTCAAATTGAGGAAAGCAGAGAGCTGCTGTGGTGTCTCAGGACAGACTCAGGCTTACAAGCCAAGTTTACAGCTTGGGATTGCTTGTTTACAAGTCGGTTTCTAGGGACTTCTTCAGGAACTGAAGGAGCCTGTGCAGCATTTGCTGCCCCTCCACTTGCCCCAAAGCTTTCCCAGTGCTAGACAAACCTGTCATCTAAGTCTATCCTTTCGGCTCATGATGACATAAGGAAATAAGTAAAACAAGTCAAAGATTCTTTCCAGAAAGGGAAGCCTGGTCATGCACCAAACTCACACCCAAGAATTGTAGGCTGACAGCTGATCTGGGCAAGAACCATCATTTATATGAGCACTTTCCCCTAGAAAAGCCTTCCACTTCCAACTGCAGCATTCTAGGGGGCACAATACCTAGAGAGCAGCAAGCTGAAACTCTTGAGACCAGAAACAAAGAATACTTTTCCTCCAAGAGATTACTTTAAGAATCAACACAAACCTTTCTGTCAAAAACCCAAACTCACTCTAGTCTTTCCCAGAACATCCCTAGACCATTCATGCCCGTTGACCATTTAGGGAAAATGTTGCTTCCAATTTGCTCAAGTTATGATAGGGACAGTCTCCCTTGAACTTTTCCCATGAATCACAAGTGAGCCTTGCAGCCAAGGTGACAAAGATTGAGGCGCTTCTGGAGAGCTTTTTATAGAAGTTCTTGGTCACCATGTAGAAACTCCTCTCCCTGTGGAGTCTCTCCTGAGGGGCAATGGAGGTGTTGTTCAAGTGGTAGAACACCAGCCTTGAGGACAAAAGCCAAGTAAGAGCGAGAGGCACTGAGTTCAAGCCACAATACTGGAACACAAACACACACACACACACACACACACACACACACACACACACTCACAAACACACACTCCTAATTCCTGTAATACTCCCTCTTTACTCAATAAAGTTAGAGACCCTACAAAGGCACCTGCTTCTCAATTATGTCTGTAATCTTCTCATTTCTTTAATATTTCTTTCTTTGCTTCTGTATCCCTCTCCCCACTTTCTTCTTTTCCTTCTCTCTCTACCTAACAAGCGTGAAGCCTGAATCCTCTCTCCTCTCCATATACCACCTGACTTTTCTTGGCATTGCCCATGCACCCTCTTGCCATAGAGCATCTACCTAAGACACTGAAACCCCAAATATCCCTCTCTTCAAAATCTCTGTTCGGCACTCATCTATTCTTCTCAAGGAGGCTCTCTTTAATTTCTGATTTGATTTTGCAAATTTGAAATTTCAATCCAGTCCACATTCTCATCCATCTTTCCACGCTCAGTAATTTATTTTTCTATAAACATCTACTACCTTCAAAAGCAAAGGAAGATGACTTAGGTTTCTGTTTGTTGCCTCTCTTTCTCCAAATTGAAACATAAGTCTTGTCAGCATTGTGTTCTTCAATAGTATAATTAAACTCCTTAGTCCAGTGTCTGACATCTAATATGCAATCAATATACTTTTGTGGGATAAATTAATATATTTACCTAGGAATTCTCTAATGATTTATGAATGAAATGTCAGAGATTGCCTCTTTGTCTCAGATGAATAAATTACACTCCGTCAATCTTATCAGATATGTGTCTGCTGAGCTGTAATTTACTTAAAAACTAAAGAAATGAAGGATATTTATATTTTACTCGTTGCATTTCCATATCTAATACATACATCAAATAAATATTTACAATAACCTTCATCTGTACTACGCACATAGTAACTGAAAATTTCATTCACATAACCCTTCACGTCCAACAAAGTCATGAGGTAAGTATTATCATCCTCATTTCATTGTAAAAGAAAATGAAACAAAGAAAGTTTGGCAGAATAATTCACATGGAGAGTGCCTAGCAAGTATGAGGCCTTGAGTTCAATAACATCATATCACATAAACAAACATTTTGCGAGTTGTATCTCTTGCCCAGCAAGATCAAGGACTTGAATTCAATCTCTAGTGCTTCCAAAAGAGAGGGGGGAGAGGTGGGACAGACAGAAAGACAGAGAGAGAAAGAGAAGGAAACTCAGAAGGCTTACATGCTCACAGATAGGAAAGTTGAAAACCTCAAATCTTAGAAAGTTATTGGTAGTGTCCTGATGTAACTTTGTTTGGAGCTTTTCTTAATCTACTCCAACTCTCTTTACTGTGCATGGTCAAAGTGGACCCTTATCTTGACATTCACAATATTCCATGGAGGGAAGGATTAGCTCCATGCCCCTAAGCTCATCTGTATATACTCTGGAAGTTTTTCTCAAGTCTGAGTCTGGCTCAAATTAAAGATTGAAGCCGCCAAGCTCACTTCCCTACACTCTAAAAGTGACCTTCATATCTAAGTCTAGATAGAATATAAGACCAAAGCTTCTTTGGTCCTAGCAGAACCAGAGAGTGCTTTCCATTGCTTCTTGCTGCTGGCTTCTTATTAGCAATGGAGAAAACAGAGAATAGAAGGAAAGAATGTTCTTACTTCTAAAAGATGAAAACACCTTATAGAACCACAATTATTGTACTTTTACTCTCTGAGACATAAATGCTCTGAATTAATCCAGACTTACCAACAATAAGAGCCAAAGAAGTCTCTTTCATTTAACGTAATGGATTGGAAACAGGTTGGATAAGGCTATGAAATCTAATTTTAGTCTAACACTAATAAGAACTCATTTCCTGAAACAATTATAGGAATAATTTCTGGGCCCTATCTTATGTATTGGATGTCTCCACTTACTTTCCAGTAAACCCATTTTGATTTATTGTAAATATAGTTCATTTACATATTAGTTCATTTATGTATTAGTCCATTTAGCACATACTTATTGAACATTTGCTATGCAAAAAACTGAGTATCAGGATAAAGAAATGAGTTTGATACACCTTCTGCCCTACAGGCACAATCTCATGAGAGAGCATTTACCTTCATAGGTAGCCATAATGCAGTGAGGTTAGTACAGTGATGAAGAGTAATATAAGGTGAGGTGACTGGCAGGATTCTTTTAAACCAGATCATTTCTTCTTCATATCAAAATAAATTAGAAGCTGGATTCTGGTGGCTTGTATCTGTAATCCTAGTTATTCAGAAGATTAAGCTCTGGGGATCGAGGTTCAAAGCCAGCCCGGGCAAGAAAGCCCAGGAGACTCATATCTCCAATTAATCACAGACAATGCCAAAAATGGCACTGTGCCTTATGTGGTAGAGCACTAGCCTTAAGCAAAAAGAGCTCAGGTATAGTGCCCAGGCCCAGAGTTCAATAGCATAAAAAAAGCAAATTAGAAATAGAACTGTTGGCCCTACAGTGAAATGAAGAGCAATCACATATTAAGCTCATTTATTTAAAAAAAAACTTTAAAATTAAAACACCAAAATCACATAAAATTATTTAATAGATGCTATGGAACTTTATATAAGGTATTTCATTATTTTCCTTTTTCTTTTTATCCTGGGAAAACACTCAAGGCCTCGTTCAGGCTAAGCATCTTCTGTACCACTTAGGTATAACCATAGCCTTCATTTTCATTTGTCATGACCACATTCCAATCAATTTTATACTTCCAGTTCTTCTCAGCTCCTTCTTAATTCCTCTGCCTCTCTCTCTCTGAAATTTCTGAATTGGTACTTGCACTTATTTCTTCAAATGCAAGGTTGTTTGTGACTGCTTGCTTTTTAAGTGCTAATATATTAGTCATGTCTGCCTTTCATTGTTAGTGACTGACAGACAATTCAAATCCTGGACCTACAGCATGGCACCCTGGTGCCAATTCTGTTCCAGTTGAGCAATGGCACATCAACAGTCTCCAACCAGAGTGCTAGGGGCCAAACCAGACAGCCAAGCAGCCTTTCCACTCAATCAGGAGTAGTATGAGTTCCACTGTCAGGAAAAGAAGCTAATGACCTCCATTTTACTCACAGTATGTTGGAAAAATTAGAAAGGAAAGGGTGAGATTTTAAATCTGGGCAAATTCTTGGTAGGGATATGATTTAGATTTGCTCAGAACTTTTCTCAACCTACTCAAATTGTCTTTGAATGTATGTAGTCAGAGTGGGCTTCTATGTCTTTGCATAATGACGTAGAGTCTTGATATTTCCAATACTCCTAAGAACAGAAGAGTTCAGAGCAATGAAAGAAGAGAAAGGAAAGTCCAAAGAAACTAGAAGCAGATGGAAAGACAAACATGGGAAATGAATGAAGGTGGGTTCAATAAAGGATTTTAAAGAATCAGATGCCATTAATACCTGCTTTGTAGTTTGGGGCATACTGTTGTATAACTGTTTCAGATACCCACATGTTTATTAATAAAATTCTGTTACATACAGCTATTTGTTTAAGAAATACCAAAGCAGAATAAACAGTAGTGCACATTAAGGCAATTTGGAAGCAAAGGAAAGATCAGCTCTAGGCAGAAACAGAAACACACATGAGGCTGAAAATTAAATGGAGAAAGAAATACAAGCAAGAAATGAGGAGAAATAATGACCTAGGACCTAAGAATTCTTGGACTGTATACAAGTACCGTGTGTGTGTGTGTGTGTGCACACGTGTGCGTTAGATATGTTTGAGACAGTAGCAAAAGTGGCTGTCTCTTATAACATGAAATTGTGTGTACAATAATTAAACTTTAGAAAGTGCACGAGTAAAATAACACGTAATTCTAAAGGATTATAGCATTCTGCAGAAAGTAATACTTTTTTTGCACAGTGAACACTTTTCAGGTATTTGTCTTGAAAAATTTTTACTGCTATATCATGTTGTAAAGATTAGAGAGCTCAATGGCTCAAGTCTCTACTCATACAGCCAAACTAATAGAGATAATTATACCAAATGCTGGGCCTAGTAGGATTGTTTTAAACCATCTAATTTCTTCTACATGTGAAAGCAAATCAGAAATAGAAGCTGCCACACTGTTGTGTACAAACAGTTTACCACAACATCAAATGCATACCATACTTCAAATCTTTCTCAGTGCAAATGATTATATGCCAAAATCAGGGCTGCTGTATGGCTAATACAGAACAAATCATTGCTTCTAGGCCCTTGCAAATGCTTCTTCTACCTGAACTTTCATATGCCTTCTAGTGTCAAAACCTCAAGCAAAGACATCAAGACACAGCAAAATGTTACTTCTCCACAGTTGTGCCCTAACCTGCTGCATTCTGTATAGGTATCTTCAGTCATAGGTCAAGGAGTCACACGGAGGGCCCATCCACAATGAATAATGATGGGGTAACTAGCAGGGATTTTTTTTTTGGGTCCAGTTGTGGGGCCTGGGCGCTGTCCCTCAGCTCTTCAGCTCAAGGCTAACACTCTACCACTTGAGCCACAGCGCCACTTCCGGCTTTTTTTTTCTTACGTGATGCTGAGGAATCGAACCCAGGGCCTGGAGCATGTAAGGCAAGTGCTCTACCACTGAGCCACCTTCCCAGCCCCTAGCAGGGACTTTTAAGAAGACAGTTAATTTTATAGATGAATGAAATTTTTAACATTGCTAAGTTTTCTTTTGTTATATATGAATGAAATTATTAACATTGTTTAGTTTTCTTTTGTGGTGCATTATTGTCCTCATACTGTAAGTCAGGCTGGCTGTTTATACTTTGAGTCACTGTGGATGTAAGAAACTCTACCCGCTCATGTTGTCCTTGAATCCTAGGTTTTTTCATTACAGGTAGACGTGTGTTATGTTGGATAAATCAGGAAATTGGTGGATGGATGGATGGATGAATTGATAGGTACATGTCCTTTTTTAGTACTATAAAGGTGATATACAGAAAAGTTACAGTTATCTAAGTCAGGTAAAGAATACATTTCTTTTTGGCCACTGTCACCCCTCCCCTCAGTCTTCCCCAGTTGACAGGCATTTCTTACCCTTGATTCATATATCTTTCCCCACAAAAGCAAAATTTTAATTGTGATTGTTATATTTTACTTTTTTTCTGTGTAGAGAAGTAGTACATACCTGTGAGCTGAATTAAACCTGAAAAGGAACTGCTTAGAAGAACTGTGTTGGACTGAAATATAACTCTTGTCTGCATCTAATAGTCATAAAGGAGAATAAGAAGATTCTGCATTGATTAATAACAACATGCCACCACAAAGAAAACAAATTAAACCAAAAGCTTAAAGGGGCACATTCGATCACTTTTGTAGTGGCTAGAGCACTTAGTTTGCAAATGTAAGTCAGACTTATTTAATATGGACAGGTCTGTCTCTATCACTAATGAAATCCACTGCAAAATAGAATGTTCAAAAATTGTCAAGAATTTCAAGACAGTGACAGTAGATCATTAAAACAATTGCAGAGTCTTTCTGAGTTCAGGTCCTCATGCAACTGGTATAGCTTTTACAAAATAAAGTTGATCCTACGTATTGATTTCTTCCCGACAATCTTTTCATAAAATAAATCATTTCCTTAAACTATGATTTGCTCTCATGTATTCTTTGGCCATAAGATGCAGAATGTCAAGAATGCCGTTCTGTGGAAGACAAGATGTAAGACACCCTCTCTATCTCCAAAACACTAATTCTCTTGTGTTCTACTCTATCAAGATCATTTAAGATAAGGTCCTTTCTTGTCATGTAATTAATGCTTGAGGAGTGTTTACCATCAAAATAAATCTATGCTCTTTAGTTTTGATAAAATGGAGTTTCCATCAAAATCCCTGGTTAATAACAATTAGGAAGACATAGGCAAGAGAGGGAAATTTACCATACAATGTTTGCTTCTGTATGTAACCTTTGGAATATGTCTAGTGTTTGGTTACAGCACTGAGAGCAACAAGTCCTCTGCTACTGTAGTAGTAACCAGTGAATGTCTATAGTGCCTTGTGACACCATAGTCTATTTTACTGTCTTCTGCATTCAATGTATTCACCCTGTATGTTCTAAACCAACTAAACTTTGAGCCATTCCAAGCCATTTGTACAAAATTAGCTTTGTGTTTGTAACATTTTCCCCCCACAACCTGGATACTTGCTTTACTCTTCTTCTGTATTTTAATAATTACCACAATCTATCTGACACCTATTGACTCAGTTTCCCTAGTGTCACTGATACATTAGGAACTCTACCAAACACTGGCTCATATTTTACCTTGCAAAAGAAGTAACTGTACAGCAAAGCAGAATATTGTCACAAAAGAACTTGAATATTAAATGTATTGGGTAGGTGGTGAAAAAATTCTATCTAAATAAAGCTTACTAACTTTATCAATTATTGAGCATTGAAAGCCTGGATATCACATGAACCTGTCATTATACAAAAGCCTACTTTTGAGGCTGGGTGCCAATGGCTCATTCCTGTAATCCTAGCTACTCAGGGGGCTGAGATCTAAGAATCACAGCTCAAAGCCCAGGCAGGAATGTCTGTAAGACTCATATCTCCAATAAAGTACTCAGAAAAAGCTGGAAGTGGCCCCATGGTTCAAGTGGTAGAGTTCTAGCCTTGAACACAAAAGGCTCAGGCACAGTACTCAAACCCTCAATTCAAGTCCCAGAACCATAAAAAAATCCTGTCTTTGTATGGTACTAGGGGAAAGTTAGAAGATTGAAGTCTAAGATGTAGTTTTCCTTTATCTGATTCTAGAAAAATATGTTGTAATATGGTCTTATGGCTTCTGGGCTTAATTCATTCTCTGCCACTTACATTTCTCCTCTTTTCAACTGGATTAGCAGGTAAAATTGACAGAAAGCCCTTGAATAATTATCCTGGGACTTAGTTCAATCAGATCTCCTAAGGCCTCTCACTGCTAAATTTGCTGCAGGAGCTACTCCATTGATGTTGATTGCACTATTTTAACTTCAGAATTTGTAACATGTAAGAATTGTTATTTCATTGAAATTCTATGTATTTCTCTATGAGCTAATTAGTATAAACCAATAGAGACCAAGACAGACTCAATGACTACCGAAATGTATTCACTTTCCTTTCTAGTTTACTTGGAAAGGTCATTTCAACACATGCAAGTGGCATATCCCACAGATCATTGCTCAGCAACACACACTGAGCACCTCAGCAGGTGATGGGTAAACTAAGTGATCCACTTCAGGAGTTACAGTGTCTTCCAGAAGAGAAAATACAAGTGAAACATAGATATGTGACAAACAGAACTATCAGAATTAGCCACATAGGACTTCTGAGATGTCCTTGAGTAGGTTCTACATGTGCTACTAGCAAGACAAACTATGTTAACCAGAAAACAGAAACTGCATTAGAGCTCAAGCCTATAATCATAGCAACTTGGAAGATGGGTGTTAGTAGATTATAGTTCAAGGCTCGTCTTGGTATAAAAAGTTCACAAGACTCTCATCTCAATCAATGGCTACCATGTTGTCACACTCCTGTTATCCCAGTTAAACAAGGAAGCAAAATTGGATGAACCGTACTTTAAAAACAATCAACACAGCAACTGGCAGCCAGGCTCAAGAGGTACACTACCTGCCTAGCAAGTATGAGGCCCTCAATTAAAACCCAGTGCCACCAAAAGGAAAACAGAAGAAGAGAAGCATGGAGGAAAGGAGGGAGGGCATGGAGATATCGCATTACAAATTTTTTTAATCCAAAATTTCGGACTGAAAAAAAACCAGCAAAGTAGACTTTTATAAATATGCTTATCTTTAAAATATTCTTCCAGGTTTCAAAAGCTGTATGTTGGTTCTTTTGTGGCATGATTCATTTAGAATAATGTGTTCCAGGTCCATCTATGTTTTGGGGCACAGAATTTCTTTAGCTCAGGATCTGGGCACTGTCCTTTAACTCTTTTGCTCAGGGCTAGTACTCTATCACTTGAGCCACAGCTCCACTTCCAGATTTTATAAGGAAAATTGGAGATAAGAGTCTCATAGACTTTGCTGCCCATCCTGGCTTCAAACTGGAATCCTCAGATCTCAGCCTCCTGAGTAGCTAGGATTAAAAGCATGAGTCCCTGGTGTCCTGCTTTATTTCTTTTTTAAACTGTAATAATAGCTCATTGTGTGTAGACAGTAGACCTATGGTATTTGCTGGTATCTGCTGATATTCCAAGGATATCACCTTAGAGAAAAATCGGCAAAAGCTTGAATGTAGAGACTTCAGTAGTGTGCTGTGGATGCTTGGTTGGTTTGGGGTTTTTTTTGTTTGTTTTTTAACACTACCTATCTTCCTTTCAAACTATGCCATTTCTCCTTTAAACAAGTTCAAACTTTCACTTTATCATTTAAATCAGCCACATTCACATTTACCTTGACTTTTGAGCAACATTTGCTTTGTGAAAGGCACAGTTTCACCAAAGAGTGGGGGAAAGGTGGGCAGGCAAACATTCAGCAGATGACTCCATGATTTATTTAGTTTTCCTTGAATAAAAGTTCAGAGGTATATGTTCATTCATTTTACTCATTTTTATATTATCTTTAAGTACTTGTACAGAGGGATCGCAACTCAACTTGTCAGGTTATGAGTACAATGCCTTTGATCAATGTCACTTCTTTCATCATTTGCCCCATCTCTTCCAACCCTACCATCTCCTCAGATTTCCTAGCTCCATTTTCATATCTATGCTGTGAATATTATGGCTACACTCAAATTCCCAACATCAGGATTTAAACACAATGGACAATAACTTGGGATCAGAAGTTTCTCCATAGCAACTGAGTTACTTAATTCATACATGGAAGTTTGACATTTTTAGTTTGCAAATTTCTTTGTGTTTGACTATGTTTAGTGAAAATCCATGCAATATATCTGTGAGTGAATCAGACTTGCTGAATGCCACATTCTATCCACCCATTAACCTGTTCAGGGACATCTGGGTTGTTTATACTTCTTGACTAGTGTGAATATGGTTGAAATGATGAACACGGTAATTTAGATTTCTCTTCAAGATCTATGTTTTTTTCTTTTCAATGCAAATAGGAGTAGAATAACTACCTTGTATAGTCCTGGTTTTAGGTTTTTTGGTTGCTCCTTGCTACTCACTTTGGCCGCTTGTGCCATTGTACATTCTCACCAAGAGTTTAGAAGAGCTTCAATTTCTCTACATCTTAGTATATTATAAAAAATGGGAACAAAATTCCAGATTCTACCTGTATAAAGTATTTAAAAAGTTGAGCTTACAGAAGCAGAAAACAGACGAGTGATTGGCCAGGGATCAGAGAGGGGGATATTTTGTTCAATGGATATACATCTAAAATCTCAGAAGATGAGTAAGTTCTGTAGATCTGATGTAAAACACTTGTGTGTTTGTGGCTCACAATAGGGTATGTGCACTTAACATTTTTATTAAGAGGATATATTTCCTTTTAACTATTCTTACCACTATAAACTAGAAGAAATGAGAGGACCATAGAGGAGGAAAAGGATGAGAAGGAAGAAGAAGAAGAGGAGGAGGAGGAGGAAGAGGAGGAGGTGGAGGAGGAGGAGGAGGAGGAGGAAGAGAAGAAGAAGAAGAAAAAGAAGAAGAAGAAGAAGAAGAAGAGGAGGAGGAGGAGGAGGAGGAGGAGGAAGAGGAGGAAGACAGGAGGAGGGAGGAGGAGAAGAAAAGGAAGAGGAGGCAGGGGTAGAGGAGAAGGAGGTGGAGGGGGAGGTGATAGAGAAGGAAGGAGAGGGGGAAGGGAAGGAGGAGGAGAGGGAGAGTGAGGAGAGAGAGAGGGAAAGAGTGTGGGAAGGGGAGAGGGAGAGTAAGAGGAAGGAGAAGGAGTGGGAGAGCTAGAGGAGGAAGAGGACAGAGAGGAAGAGGAGGAAGAGGAAAAGAAGGAGAGGGAGAGAGGGAAGAAGAAGAAGAAGGAGGAGAGGAGAGGGGGAAGGGAAACAGGAAGAGGAGGGAGAGGAAGAGCGAGAAGGAGAAGAAAAGAAGGAGGAGTAGGAGGGGCAAAGTACAAAAGTCCAGGAATGTATTTATTATACATTAGTGCTAGTACCACAGGTACATACATCTATACAAATATATCTAATTCTATTCATTAAATATATGCAGGCTTTAAACATCCATCGTAAGCCAGGTGCCTATGGCTCACACCTGTAATCCTAGCTACTCAGGAGGTTGAGATCTGAGGATCACTGTTCTAAGCCAACCCAGGCAGGAAAGTCCATGAGACTCTTATCTCCAATAAACCACTAGAAAACCGGAAGTGGTGCTGTGGCTCAAGCAGTAGAGCTCTCACCTTGAGCTGAGGAGCTGAGGGATAGCACCCAAGCCCAGAGTTCAAGTCCCACTACTGACAAAAAAGAAAAAAAAAATCAATCACATCTCAACATAAGTGTAAAAGACGATGTTTTCAAAATAAAAGAGCAAGTAGATATCCAAACAATATTCAAAACAATAGAAAAAAACCTGTGTCCGGCTTGGAAATTGGCTCAGTGGTAGAGTGCTTCCTTAGCATTCATGAGGCCCTGGGTTCGATTCCTCAGCACCATACAAGCAGAAAAAAGCCAGCAGTGGCACTGTGGTTCAAGTGGCAGGGCACTATCCTTGAGCTGAAGAGCTGAGGGACAGTACCTAGGCCCAGAGTTCAGCCACCATGACCAAAAAAAAAAAAAAACCAGCCCATGTGTGATAAATATGTGTACAATCTAGCTGTAGCTACAGGTTGAGACTCGGATCTAGAGTACTGTAAGAGTTAATGTCTAGTCACTTGACAGGGTGCTTCATGTGGTTCTCATGATCACAGATATCATCACAACATGATTGGAAACATCCAGGAGTTTAAGAGAACTGGGCAAATAAAAAACCAATAGGAAGCTTAAAATGTGAAGACAGCTTGAAGCTGGTGGCTCACACCTGTAATCCTCGCTACTCAAGAAGCTGAGATCTGAGGATCACAGTTGAGTGAAAAAGCTCAGGGACAGCATGCAGGCCTTGAGTTCAAGTCCCACTACTGACAAAAACATTAAAAGCAAGAGAAGGCTATTGCACAAAAGAAGCAAGATCTCTACAAAAGGAAATCTTCCAACTTATAATAGAAAGGTAACTTTGGCCTTTGCTGAGGCTACACCTTTGAAAATGATGAGTATTGTCACCTTCTTATACAAAGAGTGCTCCTCTTCAAAGGAAAAACACATGTGGGATAATGTGCTTGGGTGACTAATAAGTTTCACCAAGCCTCAAGTTCTGTATGGTTTTATAATGTATCACTTGAGCATGTACATGAGCTCTAGAGACATCGATTTGTGATGTTCAAGAATACAAACAGAACAACAGCCTCATCAGTGCACTACACATTTTATTTCCTTTATACTCTACTGTCAGTTGAATCCCTGAGATCATCATACATCTGATAATAAAAACAAAAACTACCATCGTATTGGAAATCAGTTGATGTGACTGTGAACTTTCTTGCAGAACACCTCAGTGATTATTATCTCAGTTCCATAAACCCTGGGAACCAAAGCCCCTGCTCAGCTTTCCCACAACATGCCAGCACCCAGCACCAATGAGTAATTCTACCACTTTGTTGGACACTCTCAGGACTGATATAAATCCCTAGGAGGAAGAAGGATTCCAAAGGAAGAGATCCTATGCTGAAAGACTTAAGATTTGATCCATTCATATATATACACACAAGAGAATGCTATGTTTCTATCAGAAAGAATGAAATTGACCTATTTGTAAGGAAATGGAAAAACTTGGAAAAATTATATTACGCAAAGTAAGGTAGATCCAAAGGAACACAGGCTGCACAGTTTCTCTCATTTGTAGTAAGTATAATATGTTTAGAATAATCTTAGCAGAGGATCACAATGGCTCAATAGCTATGTGCATAGGACCATATAAAATGATGCTCATTGAAATGTACTCCAAGAAATGGAAACAACATTTTTTTTTAATTTTATTTTATTTTATTTGAGAACATACTGTACAGAGGGGTTACAATTACATGGGCAGGATAATGCATACATTTCTTACCAAGCATTGCAGCCTCCTCCTTTGTTTACCCTTCACTTCCCTTCCCAGCCTCCCCCCTCCCCCCCACCCAATCATACCCCCCCCCACCGACATTGTAAAGCTGGTTTTGACATGACATTTTGTACTTCTCATTGTTGCAACAGGTCCACCTGAATCCTTAAACGACTTGTTTGTCCCCGTCTCCTCCACATGTTATACTGACATCAAATATAGTGAAAGCAGGGGTTACACTGTGGGGGAGGGACATACAAAGCAACAAAGAAATAATCTTATAAATGCGTTAGAAACACATGCATGAAAGAAACAAAAACATTAAAATACATATTTGAGGGTTCGTTTTCCTAACATCACATTCTCTGACTTTTTCCGCTTGACTCATACCTATACTACATATTGCAAATAAGGGAAACCATGGGACCTATGTTTCTTTGGGCCTGGCTTACTTCACTTAATATAATTTTTTCCAAGCCTTTCCATTTCCTAACAAATGGGGAAATGTCATTCTTTCTGATGGAGGCATAGAATTCCATTGTGTATAGATACCACATTTTCTTGATCCATTCATCTACTGAGGGGCATCTGGGTTGGTTCCATATCTTAGCTATGGTAAATAATGCTGCAATAAACATAGTTGTGCTGGTAGCTTTAGTGTGGCCTTGTTTGTGATCATTTGGGTAAATGCCCATAAGTGGGATTGCTGGGTCATTGGGGAGCTCTATGTGGAGTCTTTTGAGGAACCTCCATACTGCTTTCCAAAGTGGTTGAACAAGTTTACATTCCCACCAACAATGAAGTAAGGTTCCTTTCTGTCCACATCCCCTCCAGCATCTGTTGTTGTTAGAGTTCTTGATTTTTGCTGTTCTAACTGGAGTGAGGTGATATCTCAATGTTGTTTTGATTTGCATTTCTTTTATGGCTAGGGATGTTGAACATTTCTTCATGTGTCTATTGGCCATCCTTCTTTCTTCTTCAGAGAAGCTTCTCTTTAAATCTTTCGCCCACTTACTTATTGGGCAGTTGTTTCTTTGAGGATTTGTTGTTGGGTGGTTTAATTTTTTGAGTTCCAAGTATATTTTAGATATGAGACCCTTGTCCGTTGTATGGCTAGTAAAGATCTTCTCCCAGTCCGTGGGCTTTCTATTGATCTTGGTAGCTATGTCATTTGCCCTGCAGAAGCTCTGCAACCTTATACAATCCCATTTGTCCAACCTTTCTTTGATTTGTTGTGTTTCCGGGTCTCTATTCAGAAAATTTTGGCCTGAGCCAAGGAGACCCAGGGTTTCTCCTATTCCATCCTGTAATGTTTTCAGAGTGTCTGCTTTGAGTTCAAGGTCTTTGATCCATTTGGAGTTGATTCTGGTGCAGGGTGATATATAAGGATCTAGCTTTAGTTTTCGACATGTAGTTAACCAGTTTTGCCAGCACCATTTACTGAAGAGGCTGTCTTTCTTCCATTCTATTGTTTTAGCTCCCTTATCGAAGATTAGATGGCTATAGGTCTGTAGGTTCATTTCAGGGTTTTCAATTCTATTCCATTGGTCCTGAGGTCTGTTCTTATGCCAATACCAAGCTGTTTTGATTACTATGGCTTTATAGTAGAGTTTGAAATTTGGTATTGATATTCCTCCAGCAGTGTTCTTTCCGTTGAGGAGCGTTTTTGCTATTCGGGGTCTTTTATTGTTCCATATGAATTTTTGGATTGCTTCTTCTATTTCCTTGAAGAATGAGGGTGGAATTTTGATAGGTATCGCGTTGAATTTGTAGATAGCCTTGGGAAGTATTGCCATTTTCACGATGTTAATCTTTCCAATCCAGGAGCATGGGAGGTTTTGCCATTTTTTAAGTTCTGTGTTGATTTCCTTTTTCAAGATTTTAAAGTTTTCATCATAGAGGTCCTTCACTTCTTTAGTTAAGTTAATTCCTAGGTATTTTATTTTTTGTGGGGCTATTACAAATGGAGTTGCTTTCCTAATTTCAGCCACACTTTTCTCATTGTTGGCATACAGAAAAGCCATTGATTTTTGGGGGTTAATTTTATAACCTGCTACTTTGCCAAAGTTTTGAATCAGCTTGAGTAATTTGGGAGTGGAGTCTATGGGATTCTTTAAATACAAGATCATGTCATCTGCAAAGAGGGAGAGTTTTATTTCTTCTTTCCCTATTTGGATCCCCTTTATGTCTGCATCTCGTCTTATTGCTGTAGCTAGGCATTCTAATACTAGATTGAAGAGAAGTGGAGAGAGTGGGCATCCTTGTCTTGTTCCTGAGTTAAGAGGAAATGGCTTTAGTTTTTCACCATTGAGTATAATGCTGGCTGTAGGTTTGTCATATACAGCCTTTATTGTATTGAGGAATGTTCCATGGATTCCTAATTTTTCCATAACCTTCATCATAAAGGGGTATTGGATCTTGTCGAATGCTTTTTCTGCATCTATTGAGATAACCATGTGGTTCTTATTCTTGCTCCTGTTGATGTGATGAATAATATTAATTGATTTGCGTATATTGAACCAGCTTTGCATCCCTGAAATGAATCCTGTTTGATCGTGGTGTATGATTTTTTTGGATGAATTGGGAAACAACATTTTTTAATGTACAGTTTGCAGTTATTTCTTTTTTCTTTCTTTTCCTTTTTGTTTATATCCTGTTGACAGTGATTTTGATTTCTGTGCCCAGTGTCTTGTATATTAGTTTATCTGATTTGGGGAAGGGAAAGGGATTCATAGAAATGGTGGGACAAGGGGTGACCTAAACAACAGTGATGCTCACTAGATAGATAATATGTTGGAAATGAACTTTACAATCTGGGGGTGAAGGGAGTTGGGGGGGAGTGGGAGAAAATGAGGGAAGGGTAACATTGTTCAAAAAGAAATGTACTTATTACCTTACTTATGTAACTGTAACCCCTCTGTACATAATATAATATTAAAAATAAATAAAATTTAAAAATAGAATAAATTTTTATAATACAAGATTTGGACATGCATTTCAAACTAAATTGCTTCCTTTGGCCAACAACAGTCTAACAGAACAGTGAAGATACAGAATTTTATATAGATCAACTGAGAAATTCTCAGACCAGCTTTTGATGTGGAAGCTTCTCTCATTTCATTTCTTGCAACGTTTTGTGCTGAGTGAGTTTGGATAGTGGAGGACAAAGTTTAGTCTGTCTGATAAATGAATACATTATACATGTGCCAGTGTGTAAGGTGCAGAATTAGATGAGAATCAGACATAGTTGTAAAAAAGTCTACCTCACAACTTTAAACTCCTTATCATCAAGGACAATTTCTCATCCATTGTATTCCCTAGAAGTCTTACCTAAATTGCACTTCCAATGCCTCATGAAACTCTTACATAAAAGTAGATGCCTCATAAATATTACAGGAATGGATACCTTTAGGAATATTTCTATTGTTTGTGGTATCTTATTATTTGTCCTTCTCCATGATTCTCCAGGATAATTGACAGTAGTTGATATACTCAGCCACTTTGTAAATGGTTAGACCCCCCAACACACACACACACACACACACACACACACACACACACAAACCTTAGTCCTGGGAATTCCTTTTCCAAGATTTATACAATGTAATACACTTCTGTTTTGGTATTGCTTTTCATTTATTTATTTTGTGCTGATGTAGGGACTTGAACTCAGGGACTAGGCACTGTCCCTGAGCATTTTTGCTCAAGGTTAGGGTTCTAACACTTGAGCCAAAGCTCCACTTCTGGCTTCATGGTGATGATTAAGGTGGACCCATTGCAACCATGAAATGTACAAGAAGCTATGTCGAAAAATGAAATTTACAATGTTGGCAGTAGGCGGCAGACATTGGGGGAGATGGGAGGGCAGGGATGGTAAGGGGAAACAAAGGAGGAAGCAACAATGCTTGATAAGAAATGTACTCATTACCTTGCTCATGTAATTGTAACCCCTCTGTACGGTATTTTCACAATAAAAAACGTATTAATAATTTTAAAAAATAGAGTCACATGGACTTCCTTCCCTAGGTTGGCTTCAAACTAAGATCCTCAGATCTGAGCTTCTTGATTTGCTAAAATTTCAACTACTGGTATACAATGGGAATGTTTTTAAATTAATAAATTTGATATACTGATATGAGTATTGAAAAAAGCTGTGTAAATATACACTCGGGTTAACAAGTTATCTCAGGAAATATGGAATATTTACTTTCTTAGTTTACATTTTTTTGCAAAGCATGGTTTATTTTACAAATATGCATTGCTTTTGTAAGCAGGAAAAACAACACATACTTTGAAATATTAAATTTGCCTGCACTCATATCAACTAAATGATCTCTTCTTGATGATATGTAGCAGATGCCTTTAACTCAGTGGCCATACTTTATTCATCAACATGGGTTACCTTCATGATTCATCCATATTTTGTACATATTTTCAGTAGACTTAAGTAGAATAGATTATATTTCTTACCTTCAAGGGTTATATAATACGTGAAGCTCATCAATTTCATGTAACTCTCATGCATTTACAACAGCCCAGGAAATTTAGGAGAATCATAGATTCAAAATGACGCCAACTTGAAAGACCTTTGGAAGTAATGTGATCCAAATTTCCTAGCCATGCTAGCTCTGTGTCAGCCTGTCTTGCTCCTCCAGGGAAGAAAAGTAAAGAGTTTCATAAAGCAGCTGGGAATTGGTAGCTCAAGTCTAATTCTAGCTACTCAATATAATTCCTACTCCCTTTTCATAAGTTCATACTTCATGTATCTACTCAATTCTCTTAAAACTCTTTCCACCGGCTTTTAAATGGAGAGAGAAAGTCTAAGACAAAGAGACAAAGACAGAGAGATAGAGAGATGAGGGAGAAGGGAGGAGGGAAGAGGAAGAATAGGGAAGAATAGGGGTGAGCAGGGGGTGAGAGGAGAAAGGAGAAGAGGAGAGGAGAGGAGAGGAGGGTAAGGTAGGGGAACAGAGGGGATTTCATGTTTCTGGTTGAAGGCAATATAAGTCCTGTTTGTCTTTTCCAACTTCTAGAGTTTACACGTCTGAGCTGGTGATTTCTTCCCCTATCTTAAAAGCCACTGCATTTGGGGTGAATCTTTCTTACATTGTATCCTACAGACACTAACTTTTCTGTCTCCCCCTTCCAAATTTGTGAAACTTCATGATTATGTTGGACCCACCTGGATAATCCAGCCTCATCTCTGTATTTTAAAGCCAGCTACTTAGAAACCTTCATTTCATCCACAGTCCAGGAGTTGGAGAACCATCACACATATCATCACAGGTCTGGGAAGTAGAAACTGGACATTTTGATGCCCAATATTCTATGTGCCACATGTGGGAATTGAGGACATTTCACTAAAATAGCATGGTTCTAATTAATGAAACTGAAGATTTGAGAAAGAAAGTTATTAGACTGAATTTCTTACTGCTTTTCAATAAGCCAAACAAAAGAGCACCAGCCTGTTGACAGTATTGGCCAACCCTGTTAGGAAAGGACACTACAAACTGAAAGGACCCAGGAAAATAGAGGTATCTGAGGCTCTGGTATATAAATATGACTTTGTTTACTGTGATTGTTCAGTTTTTTATTTACACCCACTGGTGTGATGTCTGTTTCTCCCTTAGGCTATGAACAACATGAGAGGGTAGCTGTGACTATTTTGTTCACAGCTGTGGTATCAGCACTTTTCTCCATAATAGGTACTAAATATTTACTGACTGACTTAAACGATATTTACATTATTTTTCTGGATGATACTTTCTCTCATACAAATATTGCATGGCTTTCCTAATAATAAAACACCAAGGTATTACAATTACCTCCGAATCTTCACAGGTTTGAAAGCCTAAGCTCACCAGACTCAAGAGCCACCTTCAAACCCTATTCCAGCCATCAAGGCTCTCCTAGGCATCTTGTGACTGCACTCTCTGTCAGAGTCCAAATCCTGATTTCTCTATCCTCACTGTAAGGGTTGTGGAAAGGAAACTCCCAGAGTTCAGGGGAAGACAAAGATGAGAAATGGAGGGCAGGGGAGGGAGAGAGGCAAAGAGGGAGAGAGGGAGAGAAGGACTGGTGAGAGGGAAAGGTGAGGAGGAGGGGGAAGAGGGAGAGAGGGGCAAAAGGGGAGATGGAGATTGGGGGAGACCAAACTGACAGCCACACAAAATGGAGGCTTGCAGGGCAAGAGAGCTTATGGCAGGAGGAGAGAGATTATATTAGGCAGAGCAGGGGAGGAGCTGTGGCCACAGCAGAGGCAGAGGTGACCTCAGAGGATGGGGATCAGATCCTGAGGGACCGCCCCCTGACCCCAGCCATGGCAGTTGCCTGGGTTACCAGTGCTGGTTGGATATTTCTAGGGTGCAAGGGAGAGAGAAACAAGGAAAGGGGCCATTTTCCCCCAAGCAGACAGAACATTCCAGCCTTTTGATAGTTTCCAAGGGTACCAAGGCTCTCTGGCTTCTTCCTCTTGACAAGGAGCATCAACACTAGAAATAGAAGGCAGCAGTATTGTCTGGTCCTGGAGAAGGCATTGGCAACAGTTCCTTGGTGGGAAATATCTATGTGGTTTTGGATGAAGAATCTTATGAACAGGGTCTTGGTAGGTAGGCGAGAGGGCAGGGTCTTGGTAGGTGGGCAAGAAAAGCAAGCATACCTTGGAGTAATCATTAGTATAGAATTGGCAAGAACAGTTTTTTTTTCAACTCTTTACCACTTTGAGCCACAGCACCACTTCCTTTTTATTACTCTTAAGAGAAAACACTGAGCCTCTCCATTGTGTTTAACTGTGATGGGAGAGGTCAGCAAGACCTAATGAGAGCCTGTCCACTTAGGATGTAAACCAGACAGATTAAGTACCTTGAGAAAGACTTGATCCCCTGGTAAAATTAAGGGCCTTCATGAGGCTAGGGGAGGCATTCATCAGCTTGTTGGCCTAACACATGTCTAAGGAAAGTGAGAACAGGAAGAAAGCCTGTTAGTGGAGTCTCTGGATCTTTAGTAGGGAAATTTCCCAGGAGAATAGGTCTGTGAAAAGAGAATGTATGGGTTAGGCACTACTGGATGAATAGGGAGGCCTGTAGCATTAATAAAGCACAAGTACTGCACTAAGCGATAGGTTCCATTGGTTTTAATGACTGGTAGGACGGGGTTGCTAAAGGGGAGGTAGCAGGCATAAGATGTTGTTAATAAGTTGGAGGATGAAGTATTTTAAACCTTGCCTAGATTAAGAGGAAATGGGTAGGATCCTTAAGTTTAATGAGGACAGGAGTATGGTATTGAGAAATCATAGGTGTAGAAATATCCCAGATGAGAAGATTAATAAGATCTGGAGGGAGGGGGAAAGGGTCCTGTTGGGAGGATATGAGCAGAGATTCATGGAAGGACAAAACTAAAATCGGTATTGGCTGTCTTGGAGTGTGGAATGAGAGAAAGTCTTGGTATTTAGAGAGTAAGTCTCTCCCTAGAAGGGCTGTGGGACAGTGGGGTAAGATTAAAAAGGAATGGAAAAAAATAGTTATCTATTCTACATGGGGCCTGTCTGGTAGTTGCAGGGCAAAAGCAAGGTCTACAACCACCACTGAGATCTTCCAGGAAAACACAGGCCAGAATAGTCCCAATAATTGGCTCCTGTATCCCAAAGAAAGGATACAAGTTTGCCTGCAACCTGAAGAGATATCCTGCATGCCTCCATTGTGATGTTTGTGTTATCCAGCAGCCTGAGAGACAATCAGTCTTCCAACACTAAGCAAAATATCTTGGATAAGTTGGGCTCCTCCCTATGTGTTGGGGGGGGGGGGGAAGGACTGGCCTACCTTGTAGAGATGAGGAGGGACAGTCAACTCCCCAGTGTCCCTGTTGTGCAGAGAGTGGTCACAGAGTAGGACAAGCTTTCCCCCAGTGATCTTCTTTGCCACACTTTAAGGCATGGTACTGGTGGCATATATTGGGTGCTTCTTCGAGGAGCTTGTAGGGCAGCAAACAGGAGCTGGCAATTTTTCCTATCATGATCAGCTTTATGATCTTTTTTCTATTCCTTCTGATTGTTGAAAACCTTAAAGGCCATGCTCACCAGATCTTGTTGGGGGGGGGGGGGAGGGGAATTTGAGGGCCATCCTCAGCCTTTTTCAAATTTAATTTTGGGAGTTGAATAGAGATAATGGGTATTAAGGACCACTATACCTTCCTTTGATTCTGGGTCCAGCTTAGTATAAGGCTGAGTGCCACCACAAGGCAATCAGCAATTCCGCCAGGTTTTCAGTGGGTCGCTGGTAACCTCCTTTAGTTTATCATAGTTAATCGGGTAGCAGGCTGCCTTCTGGAGGCTGCCACCAGGCAGGTTACCCTCCTGTTTCTGTTTCCCCTCCAGGAGCATTGTTTTGGTAATCCCAATTGGGCTCTTTCCTGGACACAGCCATCACCTCTACCAAGAAGTTATTGTCTCGACAGTGAGTCTTATAAGCATGTGCCTGAGCTCCTGCCCAAACCCTTTCCTTATCGTCAGGAGTAAGAGTAGAGGATAGCACTGCACACAGAGCATGCCAAGTAAGGTCATGGGCCTGAACAAGGTATTTAAACTCTTTGCTGTAATTATTAGGGTCACTTCTCCTATGGTCATTGTAAAGTGTCATGAACACGAATAACTCCCTTCAGCCCTACCATCTCCCACAGAGGGTGTAAGTGCACTGGAGGAGACCGTGAGCCATCAGTACAGGATCAGATATGAGCTACTGGAGGTGAATAAAAAGGAGCTGAAGCAGGGCTGGGAAGGTGGCTCAGTGGTAGAGCACTTGCCTTGCGTGCTTGAGGCCCTGGGTTCGATTCCTCAGCAACACATAAGCAAAAAGAAAAAAGCCCGAAGTGGCGCTGTGGCTCAAGTGGTAGAGTGCTAGCCTTGAGCTGAAGAGCTGAGGGACAGTACCCAGGCCCAGAGTTCAGACCCCATGACCGGACCCCCCCCCCCCCTCCAAAAAAACAGGAGCTGAAGCAGTGAGAGAAGGCACAGAGGGTTTAGAATGGGAAGGAGGACCAGAGTCCTCAACGTCGAATAGAGGATAGGGTATTTCGGGTTCAGGAAGAGGCTCCAGGCTCTTAGGTGTTTGGCAGGGACAGGCTGCCCCTAAGCCAGGAGGATAGGGAAAGTTGGGCTAGATTGTCAGAGAGAAGGACAAGCACAGAAGCAAGAAAGCCTGAATTCTGGCTAGTTACCAATGGTCAGCAGCAATTGTCCAAATTTCTGAGTATATTATAATCTAGTCCCATTTGGGGGCTATTGAGAGCAAATATCTAGCTCATATTGTAGCTAGACTACATTGCAATAAATGATAAGGCGGTCTGCTTTACAGAATACTTGAGTAAAAGGGTAATGACAGAGTGCAAAGACATCATAAGTGGTATCCCAGATAGGGAGAAATTCATGGGACCCCCCCTGGAATAAGAAACATGAAGAGGAGCCTGGTGAGGATGTGGAGGAGGAGTCGGTGAGGACACAGGGGAAGAGTCGGGGAGGATTTGGGGGGCAGGAGTCAATGAGGACAAGGAAGAGAGAGGAGTCAGTGAAGACATAGGGGGAGCAATCAGTGGGGACATGCTGGCTGGAGTCAGTGAGCATGTGGAGGGGAGGAGTCAGTGAGGGCATGGGTGGAGTCAATGAGGATGTGGAGGAGTCAGTGAGGACATGGGGAGTCAATGAGCATGTGGAGGGGGAGGAGTCAGTGAAGAGGTTGGTGGTGGGTCAGTGAGGACTTAGGGGATGGAACCAGCAAGGACATCGGAGGTGGAGTCAGTGAGGGCGTAGGGGGCACAGGTAGCGAGGACATAAGGGGAGGAGTTAGTTAAGCTATGTGGGGAGGAGTCGGTGAGGATGTGGAGGGGATAGGAGTCAGTACGGACATGGGAGGCAGAGTCCGTGAAGATGTGGGGGGAGAAGTCAGTGAGGACATGGCGGGCAGAGCCAGTAAGGATGTGGAGGGAGAAGAGTCCAGTGAAGTCGTAGGGGGTGGGGTCAGTGAGGATATGGAGGGGAGGAGTCAGTGAGGGTGTAGGCGGGGCCAGTGAGGATGGAGGGGCAGTGAGGATGTGGAGGGGAGGAGTCAGTGAGGATGTGGAGGGGAGGAGTCCAGTGAAGTTGTAGGGGGAGGAGTCGGTGAGGACATGGCGGGCAGAGCCAGTGAGGATGTGGAGGGGAGGAGTCCAGTGAAGTTGTAGGGGGAGGAGTCAGTGAGGATATGGAGGGGAGGAGTCAGTGAGGGTGTAGGCGGGGCCAGTGAGGATGTGGAGGGGCAGTGAGGATGTGGAGGGGAGGAGTCAGTGAGGATGTGGAGGGGAGGAGTCCAGTGAAGTTGTAGGGGGAGGAGTCAGTGAGGATGTGGAGGGGAGGAGTCCAGTGAAGTCGAAGGGGGAGGAGTCAGTGAGGATGTGGAGGGGAGGAGTCCAGTGAAGTCGAAGGGGGAGGAGTCAGTGAGGATGTGGAGGGGAGGAGTCCAGTGAAGTCGAAGGGGGAGGAGTCAGTGAGGATGTGGAGGGGTGGAGTCCAGTGAAGTTGTAGGGGGAGGAGTCAGTGGGGATGTGGAGGGGAGGAGTCCAGTGAAGTCGAAGGGGGAGAAGTCAGTGAGGATGTGGAGGGGAGGAGTCCAGTGAAGTCGAAGGGGGAGGAGTCAGTGAGGATGTGGAGGGGTGGAGTCCAGTGAAGTTGTAGGGGGAGGAGTCAGTGGGGATGTGGAGGGGAGGAGTCCAGTGAAGTCGTAGGGGGAGGAGTCGGTGGGGATGTGGAGGGGAGGAGTCCAGTGAAGTCGTAGGGGGTGGAGTTGGTGAGGATGTGGAGGGGAGGAGTCCAGTGAAGTCGTAGGGGGTGGAGTTGGTGAGGATGTGGAGGGGAGGAGTCCAGTGAAGTCGCAGGGGGTGGAGTTGGTGAGGATGTGGAGGGGAGGAGTCCAGTGAAGTTGTAGGGGGAGGAGTCGGTGGGGATGTGGAGGGGAGGAGTCAGTGAGGGTGTAGGCGGGGCCAGTGAGGATGGAGGGGCAGTGAGGATGTGGGCAATCAGGTGAGGATCTACGGGGCAGAGTCAGCGAGGACTTAGGCCAGCTGTTGAGGGTGGAAGGCTAGGGGAGGACTCGGGTCTGAGCAGAGCCCACTGCAGGGACTGGGGGGACCTGAAAGGGACCAACTGCAGGCACTTAGGTTAGGAGTCGCTCACCGGAAGTAGACAGGAAACCGGAAGCGGTGTCGCGGGCGGCAGCCCACAGTGGTGCAGGCAGAGGTCGGGGTGGGGTTCGCTCCTCCAGCAGTTTGGGCTCCAGGAGGGAGGAGGCAGGAGGCAGACCGACCCTCGGGAAGGGAAGCCCGGGACCCAGCGACCCTCTCCTCATCGGAGTCCTCACCCCAGACGGAAGGCTGCCCTGAAGGAAGCTGCCATGCGGTTCAGGCAGAAGACGGTTTCCGGAGGGGCGTGGCCAAACCGCCGCCCGCACAACATGGAGGCCAGCAAGGGGCGGGGCGTGTGGTGGGAGGAGCCTATCTAGGGGGTGTGGCCACACGGAGGCGGAGCTGACCTCAGCGGATGGGGAGCTCAGAGCCTGAGGGACCGCCCACTGCCCCAGGCAGGCAGCTGCCTGGTTTACAGCTGCTGGGCAGGGACTTGTAGGGTGCCCCGGGGAGAATCCACAGGAAGGGGCTTTGTCTCCCCGTGGACCTAACACTCACCTGGGATGCTTTCTTCTAAACCATTCAGCAGTTTGCGTTTGCCAGGCTCCCTTCTCTCTGTGTGCACGCCCATCCTGCCTGAATTCAGAGCCTGGGCACGGTGCCTGAGCTCTTTTGCTCAAGTCTACACTCCACCACGTGAGACACAGCTCCACTGCTGGCTTTTTGGTATACAGTTGGAGATGAGCCTCACAGACTGTCCTGGGATCCTCCACTCTCAGCCTCTGGAGTAGCTAGCATTATAGGTGTGAGCCACCGGCATCCAGCTGCGATCGGTATTTTTAAAACAATTCTGTTAGCTGGGCACCAATTAGTCTCCAATGAACCACCAAAAAGCCAGAAGTGAAGCTGTGTATCGAGTGGTAGAGCCCTAGCCTGGAGGGAAAACGCTCAGGGACAGCACCAGGTCCTAAATTCAAGCCCCAGGGCCTGCACGGGAACAAAAATAAGTTTTACTAAAGTAAGACTGATATAAAGCACACACACTTAAATGATATATTTTTGGAGTGTGAGGTAGGAGGAAGGAGACACCTTTAGAGGGAGGCGGAGAGGGAATGCTCTTGACGTGGTGGGTGAGGGCTCTTCATTTCCCGGACTTTCTGTCGGCCCTTCCAGGGCCTTGTCGGAGGAGAGGAGCCGGGTGGGCGGCGGGGCAGGGTGAGCAGGCCTGGGCCCTGACAGCCCAAGTGGATGAGAGGGCAAAAGGCAATGGCTCTAGTCAACCAGAAGCTGCCAGAGGAGGTGTACAGATGATTGATGATGACCTCAAGCCCAGCGCGGTGGACGAGGGTGCTGTTCTTCTGGATAACTGTTCATGCCTAAGAAATTTCGAAACAAAACTGTGGATCATTGCCCTCAACATGAAGACTGCCATATTCCAAGTCACATATTTTACCAATGGAGTTATAGAATTAACAGTATTTTAAATTACGTTTATAACAGTGCTGAGACCTTAAGTGCTAAACTTAGTGGAGTTTGTGACCAGAGAATTGGCATTTTCTACAAATGTTAACAAAGCAATTACCAATGGCCTTTTTACATTTTTTTCTTTAATGAGGAATAATATGCATGTAGAAAAGACATACTTACAGGCTTCATTTATATTCTTTTAAATCAAATCTTTATTTAATAACATATGTTGTTGGTATGGTATACATTTTTTGCAGTTCTTTGTATTTTGTGGTAGTTTGAATTGTATCACTCCTAAACTGCAAATTTTTATTTTTGGCTTTTGATTAGCAGATACCTGAAGTACTATTTTTGCAGGGTTTGCACAGACCCCTGTCTACTACTTTGATATAATCTATATTCATCCTGTATGCTGAGCTGGTTGTAAATTACATAATAAATATTTTATCTGCTTTTACCAAAAATAAAGAAATGATATATTTTGATTAATCTGATATATGCAAGTATCTGTGAAATCAGCACAATCAAGGTAGCAAACATACTTCCAAAAGTTTCCTCTTAACTCTTAGATTTTTTTCTTCTTTTTTTAATGGTTTAAGAATACATAATGTGGGCTGGGAAGGTGGCTCAGTGGTAGAGTGCTTGCCTTGCATGCCTGAGGTCCTGGGTTCAATTCCTCAGCACCACATAAGCAAAAAGAAAAAAGCTGGAAGTGGCGTTGTGGCTTAGGTGGTAGAATGCTAGCCTTGAGCTGAAAAGCTGAGGGACAGCGCCCAGGCACAGAGTTCAGACCCCAGGACCGGACCCCCCACTCCCCAAAAAAAGAATACATAATGTGAGAACCATCCAGTAAACAATGTTATATTGCTAACAGTGTCTAGCACCAGATTTTATAGAGACTTCTTGAAAGTTCTTCTTCCCTGTAAAGGATATAAGTTGACTTTGTAGCCATGAAGTGGCCATTGCAGAGTTTCTGATTCAGCCGTGTGTCCCCAGGCCCACTTACCTTTCTTTGCTTGGTGAAGTCATCTTGAAAAGGTGGAGGTCGATGACTCCAGAGTGGCCCTTAAGAACAATGTTTCATCCACAACAAGCAGTTACCTCATCTTAAATTCCAGACACAGTACTATGTGCCACCTGGCCACGACCCTAGCAATTCAAATTACAGTGGACTTGGATTACATAATTCTGAGCTCAACATTTCCTTCAGTTATGAAGTTGGCTCTCCTGATTCATTGAGACCAGGACACTTTCTAAGGGTTGTTTTTCTGTTTGGAATGATTGATTTGTGCTAATCTTTCTTTTGTGCTCAACAGAAAAAAAATTCTTAGACTAAACTGAGGTAAAGAGTACAGTGTAATGATCAAAAAGAACAAAGGGTAATTTATCTTTTTTGAGTGGCCCTTGAATCATATAAGAAATGTTAAGGGTTGAAGTAGTTTGAGATATAAAATACACAATATCCATTTTCCTCTGTTCATTAGAAAGCAGCTTCAGGGGCTGGGAAGGTGGGCTCAGTGGTAGAGCGCTTGCCTTGCATGCCTGAGGCCCTGGGTTCGATTCCTCAGCACCACATAAGCAAAAAGAAAAAAAGCCAGAAGTGGCGCTGTGGCTCAAGTGGTAGAGCGCTAGCCTTGAGCTGAAAAGCTGAGGGACAGCGCCTAGGCCCAGAGTTCAGGCCCCACGACCGGACCCAAAAAAAAAAAAAAAAAAGCAGCTTCATTCACAATCACATAATACAGGAACCTATGAATCATAAACTGTTTAGGAAAAATAATCAGTTCACAATGTCACCTAAGAAGAAAACTTGCAAAAACTGACAGATTTATATTTAAAAAATAATTAAAAAATAATTTAAATGTCCCTAAGTAACAAGTGGATTAAAGGTGAAACAATATATTAGAGATAGATATTGGCTATACCAGAAAGGAATACTGTTTTGTTATATAAACAGTTTATCTTTCATCTTTTCTTATTTACTTTCAGTACTGGGGGTAAACCCAGCTCCCCCACAAATCATAAGCATGAACTCTACCAATGATTTATAGCCCTAGTCCCCAAGAGTTAACCTACTTTGATAAGAAAAGTACTGTGCCATGATTAGCAAATGAGCCAAGGGAAAGAATGCTCAAGTAACAGAGGCAAAAATCCAACTGGTTAGTCAAATAAAAAAAAAATTTCACCTTGAACGAATCAAAGAAATAAACATTTAAATAAAGTCCTATACTAACTTCCTAATGTACTTACTCAGTAGATGACTTTTTCATGTCTCCTTTATTAAGTAGGCATGTAGAAAATGAGGATTTAGCTACTAGACTTTGAGAATCCCTGTCTTCTCAAAGATGTCAACTTCTGGTAGGAGCTATTTGAACCAAATCATACTCAGATAGAAAAAAGAAATTAAAAAAATACAAGGATGGTAAATGTACCTCGGAGAAGAACTTGTCTCCGAAATATTTCCTATCATTTATAATACCATTATCAATAAGGATGTGGCACAAATGAGCTTCTTACATACTGCAAGTAGGAGTCAACATTGTAACCACCCTTTTGAAAAGCAAATTGTCAAATTATTTAAAGAACTCTAAAATATTCTCACTCTTTGACCCAGTTATTCTTTTTCTGGGTGTCTAGTCAAAAGAAAGAATTTCATGTCCAGAAACAAACTACAAAGGTTTTCATAATACCAGGAATGATTATTATAAGGAACAAAAGTCTGGGTGAATTTGAAATAACCAAATTATAGAGGAACTATGATTCTTTAGTGAAAATTATATAGCTTTTGAATATAATTATAAGAAAAGAAGCATTATGGAAGCAAATATTTAAAACCTAAAATTACATATTCACAAAACCAAAAGTGTTTCATAAATTTGACTGGCCAAAACCATTTTTGAATTAAAATGTTCTACAGTGGTGCTTGGATAAGTAATTGTGCAATGTTATTGTTGTTAATAACTGGAGAAGAGATATGATTTCCTATCCCATTGTTTCTAGACTTCACACCCCAACTTATTTTGGCCAGTGAAATGTAAATAGATGCCTGTCCAAATTAGAAGCTTTAAGTACAATGGCATGTGAATTTTTAACAACTTGCACTTCTGTGCTCTTCTAACATGCTCTTTATTATTATCATGTTAATTTTGGTTTCTTTTTTCTGTATTTTATTTTTCAATTTATTTATTGTTATTGTAAAGTTGTTGTACAGATGAGTTACATAAGTAAGATAGAGTGCATTTCTTTTTGAACAATGTCATCCCTTACTCAGTCTATCCCAGTTTTCCCCTCCCATGCCCATCTACAAGTTGTATAGTTCTCATCAAATGAAAATATTCAGGTCTAGCTAACTACTATCTTTAGACCATATGACTTCTTAGTTGGGTGTCAATGGATCATGCCTGTAATCTTAGTTTCTTAGGATGCTCCAATCTAGAGGGTAATAATTTGAAGCAAGCTTTGATGGGAAACTCCAGAAAAGTCACTAAAACTCCACTCTAAAACAACAAGCAAAGAGCAGGGCTGGTAGTGTGGCTCATAACCAGGAGCAAGAAATCTGAAAGTGCAAAAAGCCCTGATTTCAAGCTCCCATACTGGCAAAAAATAAAACTAAAATCCCATTGTCCATTAATAAGTTATATGTCTAGGACTCCAGTAATATTATCTGGATCTGCAAGGCCAATGACCTGTTTGTTCTTTGTGTGATAAATTCATAGAAATCACTTCATACTGTGATCCTCCTACCAAGTTATCTGTCCTGTCCCCAGATACCTTCTTCAAACTTCTACCAGAATCAGTGAGGCTTTGAGTTATTTTGTTAGTTCTACATTCATGTAGTCAAAGAGCTAGAATAGCACTGGAGAAATTAAAGTAGTCAATGTTAAGATAAACTTCTTAGAGTGGAATAGCAATAAGTTGAAGTTCCCTAGAATATTGCTCTAAGCTTGATCATGGAACTGTCAGGATTAAAAAGGGCAGAGAAAAGTCAACCATAGACTGTGTCTTCAGAGTGTGAAGGTTTGCACAGCCAGGCAACATTGAAAAAAATGTCAAAAATGAAGACTTAGGCCATGCCAAATCTCAATCAAAGGTTTCATAAAACTGTGAATTTATCTTTTCTGATATGTGAATGGTCTTGGCATTTAAGTTAATGGTTAGTTGTTCAACACTGAGTTTCTATCATGTGCTGTTACATGTATTTCCTCATGTTTGGCCTAATCACATGAGTCCTTCTAAACCACTAACTCCCATTATTATCGTCAATGCATTATGTATATTTCTCTCATGCTATTGTTACCATTTTCAGCCACATAATTATGATATTAGTTCTTTAATATCCATTTATTTCACTAGACATGATTTGCTCACTACTATACTCATCTAGTGTCTGATGCTCACTAGTGTCTGTCAAGCACACAATAAACATTTGTATGTGCATCAGGTGATTTATTGTATGAATTACCAAGTTGTAGTACAAGAATATAAAGTCTGTGGTTTTATCAAAGTATATATTTCTTTAGAGAATTCATGGTACATGATCCATTAGGATCTTCTACTTCACAGGCTAGATATATCCTGTGGATCAAAATGCAGACAAATTAAATAGATTTCTGCAGATCACACCATAGTAGTTATGAGCATCAATTCTGGAGGACAAGCCCTGTCTCAGGATTCTCATGGATAAAATAAGAATATAATAGGACATAGCTCATGGGATTGTTTTAGAGTTTAAATTCTTTGGAGATGTCTAGTACACAATCCATGCTACCTAAATGATAGGTGTTGTTATTACAAAATTGAAAATCTAATTATTGGGATTATAAATTCAATTTGGTATTCATGGATTCCTAAGTGACAAAAAGAAGAGCAGAACTTTATTTCCAGCAGATAAAACTCTATGTACAGGTCAGCTTCCTCTAGAGATAATTGAGAGACTTAGTATGGCAGACTGGATGCCCCATTTCTTCTTGGAAAATTGTCACATATTTGAATACAGGTTTCTGGGTGACTTACCAAAACAACTCTTATGGACACAAGAAAAGGTAGAATTTTGTACATTCTCTAATTTGATCTGATTTTCCAATAGAGATGAGGGTCTCCTGTAGCACTCTACATCCCAATAAGAACCAAAACCATTCCATAGACTTCCTAAAATGTGGACTCTTTCATGCTCCCTCTTTTTTCACCAAGGACTGAGGACTTGGTCAATTGGGGGTTCCTTTCTGTCTGTAGGGAGACCATCTTTGAATCTCAGGCTCAAAGTCTCCCATCTCGGAGCCTGAGTCCAGGCTGTTGCTATTTTTTGACTGGGACTCTCATTAACTTCATGATGCTGGGGTGATCCCTCCTTTCCTTTGATTATAGAACCAGATTTCTTCAGGAGCCTCCATGAGGAGGCCTGAGTCTCAAGGACATACTCAGATCTTAGCCCTGGCGTCCTTTGTCTTTCCAGTTTAGGAGAAATTCAGATGTCTTTCCAATCCAGTCGCTTCCTTCTTCCCTGTTCTTTAAGACAAGGTGTGTGTGTGTGTGTGTGTGTGTGTGTGTGTGTGTGTGTGTGTGTTCTAACTGTATCCTATCCTCTCTGGTGCAGCTCAACACAGTCTCTAGGAATGTAATGGAACCCTTCTTTGTTGAAGAATGCATAGTGGTCATGCTCCCAGCAGTTAGGCTAATTTCTTAGCAAATATCTTCTGTTCAAGCCTCCTATGTCTCTTTAGCTACCAAAATCTAGAGTTTAACAAGCCAGCATAAAAGAGAAAAAGACTTGGGCTTAATTTGTAATTAGGAAACGTGACATGGTTTGTACACTGAGATTTCTGGTACGTGAGCAATCAGGACCCTGAGGAAGGTACCATTTAAGCTGTTGGAGGCTCTGTTATGCATGGGATCTTAAGCTGGGATAATCCATAGTTTGTATGGGAGGCTCAGGTGGTTTCACATTTCTTTCCTCATTTGAATTTGTTAGTGTTCCTTGAAAACTGAAGAGCATTGATTAAAAGGGATGTTTAATAAAATTAAATGGTAGACAGCATGGAAATAAGAATACCATATATTATATAAAATGATTGCTTATCTTTTCTTCAGTGTGAAACTCTCTACAGGGCCCAAGATTAATTACAAAAGTATAGAACATGGGAAAATGTACCTCACATAGGGCTGTAAATTATTTGGTCTCAGAATTCTTAAAGTTGAGGACTAGACACAGGTTCCTTAGATACATCTGAGAAATGTTTTAAAAAACCATATATAGGAATATTACCTACGTACATTCAGTATTGTATTGACCATACAATCCACAACTTACTATCACTACAATTTGCCATGTAAACATTCAAATCAGTTCAATCAAGACACTGAATAATAAAATTAAATAAAAAAATAATCATGTCATGATCCAGGATATTTTAGATATTACAACCAAATATTTGTTTAAAATTGCACTTCACATTTATCTGCTCAGATGCTGCATTTGTCATCACATAATATTCTGAAACTTGATTATCTATTAAAAATCCTACACTACTCAGTCTCCTAGAAGGCAAGTTGGATATGGTGGTTCTATGCACAATGTTTATATTTTGGTGAAGTAACAACCAAACAGCTACCATCAAATGAAAAGGAAAAGAAAGAGAAATGTGTAAGTAAGAACAGCACATACACTGGGGAAAATGGAAAAATTCTTTAAGAAGAAGACCGAGAGGAAGCTCTAATTTTTGGTGAGATGATCAAGAGACAGGTGTGTCAAGACCAAAAGAAGGGATGGGAGTAGGCAATCATTTCAGGAAGAAGCTGTGGTAGGGGAGATGAGAGAGGCCAGGAGGAGTAGATGATACAGAGGCTCAGGTGGTTTCACATTTCTTTCCTCCTTTGTTCTTCACAGTTGATGGCCTCCTTCTGCCATCCATTGAGCAAGAAAACTGTCAGACAGAAGCCCTTCTTCCTTCCACTAGAACTATCCAACTCACACCCATCTCTCCTAAGGGTTGGTTCTTCCCCCAATTCCTGAATCTCTCTATTGCTTTTTCATCATCTGAGTGGTTTTGCTGACATCCTGTAGTTACACTTTCATTGTTTTGCATCATGAATTTTTTTCCTCAAGATCATTCCCATGAGCATGTGTGTTTTAGTATCTCCCTTTTCAAATCAAACATTTATCCTCTGTTGACCCTACTTACCCCTCCAGCCGTAATCACAGTTAACTTCACATTCTCAGAGATATCAGGAAAATTAAATTCTTGTTCAGTTTTTAAAAACAGCTTTGTATATAGTAGAGACAGGAAATAATGAGTTAAAAACATCATGTGAACTAGGCATAATGTCTCAGATGTAACGTTAGCTACTGGAGGGCAAAGATGGGGAAACATGGTTCAAAGCCTACTCATAAAAGTTCAAGAAGCTTTATCTCAGTGTCTGAGCAGGATGGTATGCAAATGACTGGACACAGTGGCACAAGCCTGTCATCCCAGGAACAAAGGGAAACACAAATAGGAAAATGTCCAGGCCAGACCAGGCATAAAGTAAGGTCCTATCTGAAAAATGAGCAACACACCAAAAAATGCCTGGAGGAGTGATTTAAGTGATAGAATGTGTACTTAATGAAGTATGTGCTACCATGAGTTCATAGCCAAGTATTAAAAAAAAAAAAAGATCATGCCTGGCCCCAGTGGCTCACGCCTGTAATCATAGCTACTCAGGAGGCTGAGATCTGAGGATCAAGGTTCAAAGCCAGCCCAGGCAGGAAAGTCCGTGAGACTCTTATCTCCAATAAACTGTTACAAAACCAAAAGTGGCGCTGTGGCTCAAGTGGTAGAATGCTCGCCTTGAGCTGAAGAGCTGAGGGACAGCACCCAGGCCCAGAGTTCAAGCTCCACAATTGACCAAAAAATAAAAATATATTTTAAAAATCACGTGGATTAAAATACCAGTTCTTTCATTTCAGATGCTTTTCTAATCCCCATGGAACCAGTTAGTAAATGATTAATTTACTTTGTTGTTGAGCAAAGGCAATGTTGCCACAGGGTTTGGCTTTTCACCAAAAACAATATGGCTTAAAATTTTTAAAGCAAAAATTACCTTTGCTCCAACACACACACACACACACACACACACACACACACACACACACACACACAAACTGAGCTTAGTTTCACATGTCATTCCAATATTCGTTGACTTTGAGAAATTTTTTAGTATCATAACATATTGAATCAAAAAACTGAAAACGTTAAAACTAATGCCTTTGTAAATAAAATGGGTACATATATGTTTTGATAATCATATGTCAACTATTCAAAGGAGTTTCATGGTGATTATTTCCAAATGTGCCTGCTTTCGATTGAATTCACTCCCACACTACTCTTCCTTCTTTTTGGACATTTTCACAGTTTTCATTATTCTATTTTCACACATATACTTTAATCATATTCATCCCACTTTTATCCTCTCATTTTGCCTTCCCCCTTTCCCTTGGTCTCTGGCTTTTATTTTTTAAGCTCTATGTCCTGTACCTAAGAGGGAACATGTTACATCTACCCTCACTGTGGCTTATTTTGCTTAACATGATAATGTCTAGTTCCTTAATTTTCCTGCAAATGATATAATTCCACGCCTCCTTATGGCTGAATATCACTCCATTACATGTTCACGTGGCATGTTCTTTATTTGTTCATTGGATAATGGGCACTTGGATGATCCCCAGATTTGGCCATAGTGAATAGTGATGCCATATAATTAAACGTACAGGTGTCTTGATGTATGCTGACTTACATTCCTTCTGATATGAGCCCAGGACTGGTATCACAGTTTTACTTTTCTGAGGCAGTCTCATATTGAGAATTTCCATATTTGTTGTAATAACTTACATCCCACCAACAGTGTACAAACATCCCTCTCCATGTCATCCTTGCTAACATGTGCATTTGGTGTTTATTTTCTTGATGATAACCATTCTGATAGGTTAAAGATGATTTTTTAAATAATTGCTAATTTCCTGAGTAGAAAGATTTGTCCACATAATTAAAGAAATCTTAACCATCCATTTCATGTGCATGCATGTATATGTGCATGTGTGACTCTGTGTGTGTATGATTCCTAGCAGCCAGTAATGTACTTGTTATGTATGTAATAAATTACTGGCTCTTCATTCTCGATAGAGATGATCATTTTTTTTGACTCCTGTGATAATTTGATACAATGCCTCATGCTAACAAAGGCGAGGGGGGGGGGGGGAAGGAGGAATGTCATCAAGATGGCCTTTCTGTGCTGATGCTTAAAAACCACAACTTCAAAAATACTTTCATACTCTGTAGCTTACTGCCCCACTGCCATTTTAGGATTATAGTTAAAATCCCTAACATAAAAGAAATATAACCTTGTGCTGATGTTAAGTGCTAACCGTGTGTGTGTGTGTGTGTGTGTGTGTGTGTGTGTGTGTTTCTCAACATAATTGAATTGTTTGCCTTATTTTAAGTCTACCCTGAACCGCTGACCTTAGAAACCAACATTAATAGGGTTTGAATTGGTTTACATGTCTGGAATCCTGTTAGCACCATAATCTTTAAATAGAAAGACAGCATACTTTGGCTCAGAGGCAATACACTGTCACTTAGTAAGCTTGTAGAAACATCCAGGGTGCCCAGTGTAGTATCCTTGCAGTGACCAGTACAAAATACTTCCACTCCCCTAGCCTCTCACCTTGCTAATTTTCCATGGGTCATTCCAGATTTGTAAAGGCTAAATATCAGGTTCTATTCTTTGGTGGAAAAATATCTAATTTAATGAGTATCTATACTCTGTTAGTCTATGTTCTAACTGGTAGGACATACAGCTACTGAGTTTCAAACAATACCATATAAAAATTATTATTTTAGTGGTACTGGAGATGTAATTCAGGCCCTCACATCTACTAGGCAAACACCCTATCACTGAGCCATATTCCCAGTCCCAACAGTGTAATTTTAATTGCAGTATTAAGAGGGATGTTTGAATTTCCTCATTTTTTCAATTACCAATATTCATGATAGCATTTTCAAATTGTGCAGTAAAGTACAATTGATTGTAATATACTTATCACTATTAGGGACATTGTGAAGAAGAGCTTCATTTTCAAATATCCTTTGAGTTCACAAGTATAAAAAGCAATTGGGGATAAAAGAAATAACTTGTTAATGTCTAGTGCTGTTTTCTAATTGTTTCTTCACTGTTAGTATAACAACAGTTATAGAAGACTAAATTCGTCTTGTAGTTTTAAATTGTGTCCCCAATTTTCTTTTAACAATTAATCCCTTGAATGTTGTATTTGTCTCCCATTGTATATGAACTAGACTAAGAGGATTGCTCCTAAAATAAGAAAAGTTTCCATAGTTGATTATTTATTTATTTACTTACTTATTTACTTATTTATACAGGAATTAAACTCATTGCCTCATTCTCTCACTTGGCTTTTTTGCTCATGGTTGGCATTTTATGACTTAAGTCACACCTGTAGTACACTGTTTTGCCGGTTAATTGGAGATAGAAACTCTGAGACTTTTGTGCCTGGGCTGGTTTCAAATCATGAACCTCAGATCTCAGTTTCCTGCTTACCTCGGATTATAGATGGGAGCCAGGGATGCACAACACCATAACGAAATTCTAAGGCTAAGTCAAGAGGAATTGTGATATTATTCTTCTTTGTGGTCTTGGATTTTTCTAATCTGAGGGAAAGCAGCAGCCATGTTATAAAGAAACATGGTTGACTGGGTTGTAAAGACACATAATCAGCCATGTGGAGTGGCTTACATGGTAAAGAATTGAAGCCTCTCAGAAACAATGATATGACTCTGCCACTACGGAAGCAGATCTTTTAGTCTGAATCCTTTAGATCTTTTTACGGAAGCAGATCTTTTAGTCTTAAAATTGATGAAAACATCATTTGTCCTCTCTCTTGGATAAGTAACAAGTTTATGAACATTTAACTATTAGCTCCCACTAACTGGTTTTTTCCAGGAAGTCCTTGGGAGAAAATACCTAGGAGTAGTCTTGCTGTAGGTAAATCTTTCCCAAAGTGGTTTCACCATTCCAAGCAACACACAAAAACACTTTCTATTTGTGCCACACATTCACAAATATTTGATATTGAATATACAGGTTGAATTGTGTCTGCTAGATGTTGAGGTCCTAACTACTAATACTTTCTAGTGGGAAAAGAGGAGCTGCATGTGTATTCAGACAAGGTAACAGGGCTTTAAACCAATACGACTATGCTCTTACATAAAACAATAATCTGGGCACACAGAAAGACATGTGTCACAGTCAAAAGCACTTGCAAACTTGAAGACAGAAATAGTGATGATTGGTCTACAAGCCAAGGAACACCAGAAATTGGCAACAAAGTTCCAAATATTGGACTAATGTTCTTCCTGGATTTACAAGGAATCAAACTTGCTGAGAACTTGATCTCATACTTCTAGTCTCAAGAACTCTTCTTTTGAATTTGGACAACCTAATAAATATTTTATACTTATGTTATTTATAAGTTTTTTATTGCAAAAATGCTGTACTGAGGGATTACAGTTATATGAGCACTTTCTTATTGATCAAGTACATTTCTTATCAATCTATATTTGTACATTTCTTGAAAAGCTACATTTGTTCAAAACAACATTGAGATAACATCTCACCCCAGTTAGAATGGCAAAAATCAAGAACTCTAATAACAACAGATGCTGAAGTGGATGTGGACAGAAGGGAACCTTACTTCATTGTTGGTGGGAGTGTAAACTTGTTCAACCACTTTGGAAAGCAGTATGGAGGTTCCTCAAAAGACTCCACATAGAGCTCCCCTATGACCCGGCAGTCCCACTTTTGGGCATTTACCCAAATAATCACACACAAGACCACACTAAAGCTACCAGCACGACTATGTTTATTGCAGCATTATTTACCATAGCTAAGATATGGAACCAACTCAGATGCCCCTCAGTAGATGAATGGATCAAGAAAATGTGGTATCTATACACAATGGAATTCTATGCCTCCATCAGAAAGAATGACATTGCCCCATTTGTTAGGAAATGGAAAGACTTGGAAAAAATTAAGTGAAGTATGCCAAGCCCAAAGAAAACATAGGTCCCATGATTTCCCTTATTTGCAGTATCTAGTATATGTATGAGTCAAGCAGAAAAGGTGAGATAAGGTGATATTAGGAAAATGAACCCTAAGATATGTATTTTAAATGTTTTTTTCTTTCATGCATTTGTTTCTAACGCAATTATAAAATTATTTCTTTGTTGCTTTGTATGTCCCTCCCCCATAGTATAACCCCTGCTTTCACTGTATTTGATGTCGGTATAATTTGTGGAGGGGAAGGGGAAAAACAAGTTGTTTAAATAAGGATACAGGTGGACCTGTTGCAACAATGAGAAGTACAAGCTGTCATGTCAAAAACGAACTTTACAACTTGGGGGGGGGGGGGGGGAGGGAGTATGGGAAGGGATGGGAAGGGTAAACAAAGGAGGAGGCTACAATGCTTGATAAGAAATGTACTCACTATCTTGCCCATGTAATTGTAACCCCTCTGTACAGTATTTTCACAATAAAAAAGAAAAAAAACTATTATACACTAAAAAAAGCTGCATTTGTGATATTTTGTTATTTCAGCCCTAGAAACCTAACATAGTGTTGTTAGTCATTTTAATTTTCCCATTATAATACATACAGTTGTATCAGACTATGCATTTAGTTTATATTTTCCTGGTGGTTGAAGACACTGAGCACTTTTTCATATGCCTTTTGGCAATTTGTATATGGAGTATGTTCCAACATCTAATCTATAGCTTATCTTTGGTCATTTTCTTACTGATAGTCTTAAATGAACTTTTTTTTTAATTTGGAGGAAGAAAATTCATTACTTCACATAACAGAAAAACTCAAGAGTAAATAAACCTGTCTTCTTACTTTGTTGTTTTGTATACATATAGTATAAAATTTGTTTTCTTACAGTCCTGGAAGCTGGAAGTTCAAGATTGAGTATGACTAATAGGATCAGCATCTGGTGAGAGCTTGTTCTGATTCCAAGACCATACCTTGTAGATCTGTCCTCTGAAGAGTTGAAACCTGTGTCTTCACATGGCAGAAGGGGAAAAGGAAAAAAAGTAATCTACTTTTCCCAAGCTTTTTAATGAGGGTAAAGCCTTGAGAACTTAATAAGTTCCCCAAAGTCCCAACTCATATCATCCTTAAATTTCATTGGTCCTAAAATTTCAATGAAAGAATTGGAGTGGGGCATGAATTCTTAAAGCAGAATGTTGTGTTATCTGATAATTTCCCAAGCCCTTCTTGTTTTCCTGCTTATTCTAATTGAGATATTTTGATCCATGAATGGAAATGGTAGTATAGAGGAGGGAAAAACACTTTGTCATCATAATAAAATATCATGTCAGCAATTTAAAAATATTCAAGTGGTTAAATTACATACAAAAACTCAGAATTAAAAGAAGTACCTTGCTAGAATAAAAGCAAGGCATTAATAAAGCAGATGCACAAATATTGTGCTGTTGTTATTAAGTCAGTGAATCATGGTAGATGCATAGGTGGCTGAAACTAACAATTGAAGGTTGAAAGGTCTTGGGTCATTCACTGAGCAAATAAAAATCTCACCATCTCCAACCACTATTATTCTTACTTAATCGTTGTCCTTCCTTTCTAACAAGTGGCAATGACAATGTCAGTGACAACAACTGGAGAAAGACTCAGATTTGTAGTACTTGCCAATTTCAATATAATAAATATACTACTTATAGCCGGGTGCCAATGGCTCATGCCTGTAATTCTAGATACTCAGGAGGCTGAGATCTGAGGATCACAGTTTGAAGCCAGCATGGGTAGGAAAGTCCGTAAGACTCTTACTCCAATAAACCACCAGAAAGCCAGAAGTGGCGCTGTGACTCAAGTGGTACAGTGCTTGCCTTGAGCTGAAGATCTCAGCAACAGCGCCCAGGCCCAGAATTAAAGCCCCACCACCGACCAAAAAAAAGAAAAAAGAAAAAAATGCTATTTATATGATGTCAATAAATGCCAAATCATACACAATTTGTCTTTCAAGGCTTTATGCGTGGATTTCAGCATATTCTGTGTTCAACTCAGTCTGGAGATATCACTGTCTTGCATCAATAATACAACTTTTTTCTCACCATTTAACTTCCAAATTTGGTAAACAGAATAATAATATTTTTTGTGCCAATCCTGGGGCATGAAATCAGGTCCTAGGTGCTCTCCCTGAGCAGTTTTGCTCAATGTTGGCACTTGGCCACTTGAGCCACAGCTTCCCATCTGGTTCTTTCAACTCATATTGGCTGCAAATTGTGATGCTCAGATCTTACCCTCCTGAATAACTAGGATTACAGGTGTGATCCACCAATGCCTGGTAAAATAATGCTTAGTAGATTATTACCACGCTACCTTATTTATTTTTTCTATGTTATCTGAACCATTTTCCCTTAAATGTTTCTGTTAGTCTGAATTTACAAATTTAGTAAATTTAATAATATCTTTTTAGTCAAACCAGATATTCCAGCTTTAGTATTACCATTTACAATCTTTCTTTTGAACATTTTATCAGCATATATTAGCTGTATAAAGAGATTTCATTGTGACATTTTCATGCATGCAAACAATATAGCTTGATTAAATTTTCCATCATTCTCTCCCTTTTCTTAAAACAGTCAACAGATTTCTTTGTTCTATTTTATATCTGTGTGTCTGTGTTGTGTGTGAAGCGTTTGACCACATTCATCCTCCTTCACCTTCCACTGCTCACCCTCTCCACTACTATTAGTAGTCACTTCCAGATTAGGCCTGTGTTTAAATTTCTGTCATTAATGTTCATTCCTTGTAGTATTCCACACACACATATACAGATGGTTCTGCTATCATACTAACCCACTCTATTGCATTCTTTCTGTACCTGTATTGGTACCATATATTGTTACATATAACATTCATTTTCTCATTTATACAATTAATTATTTCTGAAGGTCTTCACTACATACTGTTTGAATTGGGCAGGGGACTTAACTACTGGCTTTACAGAACAATTATGAACATAAAATTCTTTATTTTCCCAAATGAACTGCAATCTTTTTGTAAGTCTTAAAGGACTCTAGGAAGAAATAAATGTATATCTATGAAATTGGTGAGAATCAATAATATTTCAAAACTATGTATATGTTCTTGAGGAAGCTATTAACATAGATTCAAGGGATAAAATTAATATTTTCTACTCTTGCTCTCACTCTGTTGGATTGAGGGGCTTTGAAAATGGTCTCTTTCTTTGGTTTAAGGGTGAAATGATTTGTTCAGTTTAGCAAAGGTGTTTACAAATTTTTTGATTGAAAACTCTGAGCACAGATGGTCAGAAAAACAAAAGAGATGAACATGGAGAACTGAATGGAAGGAATCAAAATGGCTAAGTTGGGAAGGCCTTGTGCCAACTGTGGCACAGAGCAAATGCATCAGCACAGAGATACGCTCATCTACTTTGCACATGCCCATTGTGTGGCTCCAGCCCACTCAGCTGTACTGCGCATCTATACTCAGTAGACTTGGCTGGCACATCTTCGTTTATTTTCAGTGGTGAAAATCTGTTTCCAGTGCTCAAAAGTTCCCCTGGGCATACAAACCATATCAATTACCCAGCACAAACAAAGGACAAAGGAAGTAAGACAGTAAATGATAAATATCTCAGAACCTCTTCCTCTAAGGTGGTGATTCCAAATCAATATGGAAGAATTAAAAATGAGCATAAAGGTCAGTCATCTGGCCAACATTCAGAAGACAATTCCTGAGGGTTTTTTTTTTGGGGGGGGGGTCTGGTCGTGGGGCCTGAACTCTGGGCCTGGGAGCTGTCCCTCAGCTCTTTACCTCAAGGCTAGCACTCTACCACTTGAGCCTCAGCGCAACTTCCAGCTTTTTTTCTTTTCTGCTTATGTGGTGCTGAGGAATCGAACCCAGGGCCTCAAGCATGCAAGGCAAGCACTGAGCCACCTTCCCAGCCCAGTTCCTGAGTTTTTTATTCACTGTTGGGCTCATGCAAAAGTTGGTCAGCTAAGGTAAATTACACTTGGTATATGTTTTTCTCATAATATTTTTATACAGTTGAATTCAGAACAATGTACATAGGATCAGATAAGACGATGTTAAGCGAAATCAACCCCAAGATAGGCACTCAAGTGGTTTTTTCTTTCTTGCTATTGTTTCTAATATATTATAAGGTACCATATGATTTTTTTGTTGTTTTGTATGTTCCTCCCCCACAGTATAACCCCTGTTTCCACTGTATTTGTAGTTCGTGCCCTGCATATTGTATACACACTTCTCTAATTTGGGGAGGGGAAAAACAAAATGTTTAAATGGGGATAAAGATTGACCCATTGTAACAATGAGATGTACAAGACACTATGTTGAAAAATGGACTTTACAATTTAGGGGGAGGAGTATAGGTGTGGAGGTGGGAGGGAAGAGATGGTAGGGGAAAAACAAAGGAAGAGGCAACAATGCTTGATAGGAAATGCACTCATTCCCTTGCTTATGTACAGGAAAAATTTTTCCACAAGAATGAAAAAATGCTTAAGCTAAATAAAGAGCCTAGAGAAAATGTTCTCATCCCATGACTACGCAGGAACTCAATTTGGGAGAACTGATACCAGGACTTCTTTTTCTTTTTTTTTTTTCTTGCTTCTTTCCACCCTATGGTTTACAATCTTCCTTAAAAGCTTGCATGTTCCCACATTGTTAAACCTAATAGTATAATGCATTCTGTTTAAAATTTAGTGTCTAGTTCAAAAGATAGCATTCCTAGACTTACTGCTTACTAAGTGAATATTCTAACCAGTGAGCATTCAGGCCTACTACATGGCATGTCCTCAATGACAACTAATGCACACAGCACCATCTTTTAGTGCAACTTACTGTAAATATTATTCTTTTTAACTTTTTCCTGTTCTTTGACTCCAGTAATTGGCTGGTTATGGACTATGATAGCTTAATACAGGTTCCTATCTGATTTCCGCATCAATCGCATAGCTCAATGAAAAGAAATGGTTGTGCTTGACAAATTGTTGAGCTCTGCTCATTATTAACTGACAACCTTTATCACATTGTGAAGATATTATCTTTTATTAAGGAAATTTCAAACATTTATAAATAAAATGGAAAACTCCTTTCCTTATTACCGTATTCCAAGAATTATTAACTCTTCTTTAAAACTTTTTTGTGCCTGATTATTAAAGGCCACCTATAATTGCATGTAACCTGCAACTCAATATAAATTCCATAAACATGTCTAATTCTGTCATTCTCTGGTAAAAAGACACTGATGAGAAAAGGAAATCTACTATGATCTTTATTGGATTTATTGTCCACCTGAAGCCAAGAACATAGCTTATTAGTTGGTAAAGGTGTCCTCCCCTTAATCTACAAATGAAATGGAAGCATAATAATGGTAACTATGCCATACATAGGCAGGTAATTAAACATTTTAATCCTTTCAACAAAGTGTTAACAATCTAGACACTGAAAACATTCGCTAATTTAAATCTTACAAAAGTTGGTATTTCTGTGTTCTTCTAGAGATAAATATTTAATCATTGAACACTCATTATTGTCCATATTTAAACACTTTTTAGTGTGTTTGCAGACAAAGATGATTTTGTTTTTCAAAAGCTTACTGAAAAACATCAATTTCCCTAATGAGTATTTTATGGAAAGTATGATCTGGACTTTTAAATCATTTCATAGCCTTCTCTCAATAGATTTTCTTATCTTTTCCCTAATCTCAAGGTTCATACATTTTTTTCTCGATTGCTAATAATGGGCTTTTTTGACTGTTTTATTCTAGTCTGGTCTTTTTTAAAATTTTTCTTTTCCATTGTTCATGCTGAGTTTTTCTGACTAATCTATTCTCTTGTTAGTGGCATCATCGTCATTTTTCCTCATGACATGACACTTTTTGTTTTGTTTTGGTTTTTTTTGGTCCATCATGGGGCTTGAACTCTGGGCTTGGGCGCTGTCCCTGCACTCTTCAGCTCTAGGCGAGCGCTCTACCGCTTGAGCCACAGCACCACTTCCGATTTTCTGGTGGTTTATTGGAGATAAGAGTCTTGTGGACTTTTCTGCCCAGGCTGGCTTTGAACAGTGATCCTTAGATCTTAGCCTACTCAGTAGCTAGGATTACAGGCGTGAGCCACCGGCGCCTGGCTATGACATGACACTTTTAAACATTATTTAGGACGTTGTGTTATATTTAACTTTAGAGAATTGGGTACTTGATTAAGAGAGATCATGAATGTTACAAAATATATTATGTGATATAGCTAAATTTATTAGCAGATACTACCTCACTTTATTTTTAGACTTGTAATGCTTCCCAATATTAAAATCTATTATTATTTAAGACAATCCCAAAAGCATGGACCAAAACCATGAAATTATAATGAAGAAAAGAACCACAGGTGCTGGGCAGGTGGCTCAGTGGTAGAGTGCTTACTAATCCAATGCATGTTTCTGTGCATATATGCATGAGTTTTTAGAGATGTCAAATAAAATATCGGGCACTTAATATTGAATTTTAGAGAGATGTAAATAGCTTTATATGGGAAATATAAATACTTCGTGTTTATAGTAGAATTGATTTGTGATTTCTCTGTAATTTTACTAGGTAACCCATATATTTTTTTTCCTGCTTATGGGGTGCTGAGGAATCGAACCCAGGGCCTCATGCATGCAAGGCAAGCGCTCTACCACTGAGCCACCTTCCCAGCCCATAACCCATATTTTTATTTGCGAAATCCAGCAATCTGAGGGTAGACTAAGCCACAGGGAATATAAAGTTTCAGCCCTTTGGGTGTCAAAATGTTTTCTAAAATAGGTGAAGCAGGTTTCTACATGCTGCCCAACCACCAGGAGACTGAATTCTCACTGTTTTATATATTCAATGTTACAGACTTAGCTCTGCACCCCAACTTCATACATTGTAGCACTAACCACCAATATGAGTGTCTTAGGAGATAGTCCTTTAGTAAGGGGGGTTAAATGAGATAGTGAGGATGGGACCCTAACCCAATGGGATTGGTGCTCTATAGGAAGACAAGTAGACACAGAGAACTCTCTCTTCACATGTCCACAGGAAGAGAAGATCCTGTGAAGACCCAATGGATATTCCTGTAAACCAGGAGGAGAGGGCTCACTAGAACTAATCCTGATAATAGATTAACTTTTGAGCTTTTAGCATCTAGAACTGTAACATGTAAATCTCTCTCTCTCTTGCTCTCGCTCTGGGTCTATCTCTCTCTCTCTCCTATAACATTTTGTTATAGCCGTCCTACCAAACTCATACACTTAAAAACAACTGGATTATCAGACATCTTCGTCTTTGTGAATATGCTGGTAGTAAATATGTTTTGTAACCTTAATGTATATTCCTGATTGGATCATGTTTTCAAATGTTATTGGCTGTTCCTGGTCTCTCTTCTGTCCAGTGCATAGCAAGTACTTTGCCTATTTTCCTTTGAAGTTATTTGACTTTTTACTATTGAATCACTAGTCAATTGTAGACTTTGGTTAATTATAGTCACTTCTAATACTTTTTGCACTTTTCAACTTATTTTTATGTTCTTTATGACCTGTTTGATGGCAACAAATTTATTCTGCTGAAATTGAACTTATTCGTCTTTTCCTTTCCATTTGTGTTTATTTCTCTTAAGAAACCCTATCCAAACTTTATGTAAAAATGTTTAGTTTTCTTTTTGTTTGAAGTTTTTCCATTCATATTTCACCTTTATTCTACCCAATATTGCCTTTTGTGTATGGTAGGACACACACACAAAACACGAACATCATTTTCTGAATTAAGTAGTCTCTTTGACAAGGCTCTCCAAATTCTGTTTTCTCATTAAGTCAAGTTGAAATCTATGATTTAACCTGTTTCTGAGGCTTTTGTTCTGTTTCATTGACAAATACTCTACTGCTGTCTCACGCTGGACAATTTTCTGAGTCTGTTTTTTCTCTCTGATTGATAGATGTTCTACTAATTAAGACATGATTCCAGCACTTTTTTTTTTAATTTAATTTTTTTTTGTGAACATACTGTACAGAGGGGTTACAATTACATGGGTAGGATAATGCATACATTTCTTATAAAGCATTGCAGCCTCCTCCTTTGTTTACCCTTCACATCCCTTCCCTACCTCCCCTCTACCTCCCCACCACCCAATCCTCTCCCCTCCCCCACCCTCACACCAACATTGTAAAGCTCGTTTTCGAGATGACCTTGTACTTCTCATAGTTGCAACAGGTCCACCTGTATCCTTAAACGACTTGTTTTTCCCCATCTCCTCCACAAGTTATACTGACATCAAATATAGTGAAAGCAGGGGTTATACTGTGGGGGAGGGACATACAAAGCAACAAAGAGATAATCTTATAAATGCTTTAGAAACAAATGCGTGAAATAAAAAAGCATTAAAATACATATCTAAGGGTTCATTTTCCTAATATCACATTATCTGACCTTTTCTGCTTGACTCATACATATACTAGATATTGCAAATAAGGGAAACCATGGGACCTATGTTTCTTTGGGCCTGGCTTATTTCACTTAATATAATTTTTTTCCAAGTCTTTCCATTTCCTAACAAATGGGGCAGTGTCATTCTTTCTGATGGAGGCATAGAATTCCATTGTGTATAGATACCACATTTTCTTGATCCATTCATCTACTGAGGGGCATCTGGGTTGGTTCCATATCTTAGCTATGGTAAATAATGCTGCAATAAACATAGTTGTGCTGGTAGCTTTAGTGTGGTCTTGTTTGTAAACATTTGGGTAAATGCCCAAAAGTGGGATTGCTGGGTCATAGGGGAGCTCTATGTGAAGTCTTTTCAGGAACCTCCATACTGCTTTCCAAAGTGGTTGAACAAGTTTTCACTCCCACCAACAATGAAGTAAGGTTCCCTTCTGTCCACATCCCCTCCAGCATCTGTTGTTAGAGTTCTTGATTATAGCCATTCTAACTGGAGTGAGGCGGTATCTCAATGTTGTTTTGATTTGCATTTCTTTTATGGCTAGGGAGGTTGAGCATTTCTTCATGTGTCTATTGGCCATCCTTCTTTCTTCTTCAGAGAAGTTTCTCTTCAAGTCTTTAGCCCACTTATTTATTGGGCAGTTGTTTCTTTGAGGATTTGTTGTTGGGGGATTTAATTTTTTGAGTTCCAAGTATATTTTAGATATGAGACCCTTGTCTGTTGTATGGCTAGTGAAGATCTTCTCCCAATCTGTGGGCTTGCTATTGATCTTGCTAGCTATGTCCTTTGCCATGCAGAAGCTCTGCAACTTCATGCAATCCCATTTGTCCAACCTTTCTTTGATTTGTTGTGTTTCCGGGTCTCTATTCAGAAAATTTCGGCCTGAGCCAAGGAGACCTAGGGTTTCTCCTATTCCATCCTGTAATGTTTTCAGAGTGTCTGCTTTGACTTCGAGGTCTTTGATCCATTTGGAGTTGATTCTGGTGCAAGGTGATATATAAGGATCTAGCTTTAGTTTTCTACATGTAGCTAACCAATTTTGCCAGCACCATTTACTGAAGAGGCTGTCTTTCTTCCATTCTATTGTTTTAGCTCCCTTATCGAAGATTAGATGGCTATACGTCTGTGGGTTCATTTCTGGATTTTCAATTCTATTCCGTTGGTCCTGAGGTCTGTTCTTATGCCAATATAAAGCTGTTTTGATTACTATGGCTTTATAGTAGAGTTTGAAATTTGGTATTGATATTCCTCCAGCAGTGTTCTTTCTGTTGAGGATCGTTTTTGCTATTCGGGGTCTTTTATTGTTCCATATGAATTTTTGGATTGCCTCTTCTATTTCCTTGAAGAATGAGGTTGGAATTTTGATAGGTATTGCGTTGAATTTGTAGATAGCCTTGGGAAGTATTGCCATTTTCACGATGTTAATCTTTCCAATCCAGGAGCGTGGGAGGTTTTGCCATTTTCTAAGTTCTGTTTTGATTTCCTTTTTCAAGATTTTAAAGTTTTCATCATAGAGGTCCTTCACTTCTTTGGTTAATTCCTAGGTATTTTATTTTTTTGTGGGGCTATTACAAATGGAGTTGCTTTCCTAATTTCAGCCACACTTTTCTCATTGTTGGCATACAGAAAAGCCATTGATATTTGGGGGTTAATTTTATACCTTGCTACTTTGCCAAAGTTTTGAATCAGCTTGAGTAATTTGGGAGTGGAGTCTATGGGATTCTTTAAATATAAGATCATGTCATCTGCAAAGAGGGAGAGTTTTATTTCTTCTTTCCCTATTTGGATCCCTTTTATGGCTGCATCTTGTCTTATTGCTGTAGCTAGGCATTCTAATACTAGATTGAAGACAAATGGAGAGAGTGGACATCCTTGTCTTGTTCCTGAGTTAAGAGGAAATGGCTTTAGTTTTTCACCATTAAGTAAGCTGGCTGTAGGTTTGTCATATACAGCCTTTATTGTATTGAGGAATGTTCCATGGATTCCTAATTTTTCCAAAACCTTCATCAGGAAGGGGTGTTGGATCTTGTCAAATGCTTTTTCTGCATCTATTGAGATAACCATGTGGTTCTTATTCTTGCTCCTGTTGATGTGATGAATAATATTAATTGATTTGCGTATATTGAACCAGCTTTGCATTCCTGAAATGAATCCTGTTTGATCGTGGTGTATGATTTTTTGGATGAATTGTTGAAGTCGATTGGCCAAAATTTTGTTGAGAAGTTTTGCGTCAATGTTCATCAAAGAAATGGGTCTATAGTTCTCTTTCTTTGATGAGTCCCTGCCTGGTTTTGGGATGAGGGTTATGCTGGCTTCATAGAATGTGCTCGGTAGTGAACTTTCTCTTTCAATTTCATTGAGGAGTTGGAGGAGTATTGGTGTGAGCTCTTCCAGCACTTCTTGTTCTGGTTATTTTTGCAGATAAATCCTTGATGGGATAACATTCAGCTTTCTTTGAGATGTAGATCTCATAAATAGTTTGCCTTAGTTTCCCTCTATCCACAATCCTCCCAATCTGTCTCCAGAGTAGCTAGGATTATAGGCATGAGCCACTGCACCTACTTTGAATGTTTGACAATTACTATTACTTTACAATTTTGATTTTTTTTTTTTTGCTGGTCATGGGACTTGAACTCAGTCTATTCTGCACTGTCCCTGAGCTTCTTTGGGCTCAATGTTAGCACTCTACCTCTTGAGCCACAGTGCCATTCCCGGCTTTTTTTTTTTCTGAGCAGTTTATTGAAGATAAACTTTCTTCCCTAGCCTGGATTCAAACCATAATCTTCATATCTCAGAGTCTTGAGTATCTAGGATTACAGATGTGAGCCACCAGCACCCAGCTAATCTTGTTATCTTTTCAAGCAAGGCCTTTCATCCTATATTTAAGGCATTTATGCTCTTTAGGTATTTGTTCTATGGATTTTCAAATAATCTGGAAGGTTTTCTAAAAATTGCCTTTTCGAATTTTCATTGCTTTGAATCTATATGTCACTTTGTGAAATTCTTACTATCTGGACTACTCATATTAATGCATATAAGCTAAAATGCTACTCATTAAGTTCTTTTCAAAAGTACATTGAATAACATCATGTAGTTTTCCTGTTTTGTTGTATATATAGTTTTTATTGGGTTTGTGTTACTATAATTCCTATTTTTTTGTTTTAACCCTAGAACTCTTTTTATTTGATCATGCAGCAAAACTCTGGTACAGCATTAGTGGAGACATGCAAGAAAAGAATTATCATTCCTATTTTTAAATGTAATAAGTGATGTCACCTTGGTTCATAAAATTTTCCAGCCATTTTTTTTTCACAAGGGAACAAGAGATGAACGGTGTATAAATTACAGAGTTATAAGAAATAGAGAAATACACTTCTGTGAACATGTCTTTTGCCTCTATTTTTTCTTTGTTCTAGTGCTGTGGTTTGGACATAATTTGAATCAATGCCAAAAATTCGTGTACTACAGCAGTGTTGAGGTAGTAGATGCCCAGCATAAGATTTGATATTACTTGTATAACATACAACATCCACTATAGTCAATTTTTCACAATTACATTTTCTGTTTGTTGATGGCAGACAATTACATTTTCTGTTTGTTGATGGCAGACAATTACATTTTCTGTTTGTTGATCCTATATGAAGCTGTTTACCAGATATCCATTTTGGTTGTGCACGTATTTGTGTGTGACTCACACATATTTAGTCTGTGCTAACCCACGGAGCTACTTAGATTTTGATTTGTTTGTAATAGACCATTTTGTCATAATTTTACATTCACAAAAGATTACTCAGGGCCTCTCACATATTTAGTATGTGCTATACAGCTGAGCTACATAAATAAGTATTTCATTTGTATTTTTGTCAGTCGTGGGGCCTGAACTCTGGGCCTGGGTGCTGTCCCTCAGCTCTTCAGCTCAAGGCTAGCACTCTCCCACTTGAACCACAGAGCCACTTCTGGCTTATTCTGCTTATGTCATGCTGAGGAATCGAACCCAAGTGCGTGGCAAGCACTCTACCACTGAGCTACCTTCCCAGCCCATTGCTGTATTATTTTTGAAATGCCATTTTTCTAGCAATTGTAAGTTCACAAAAAAATGAGTTCTCATACTCCTTACCACCCATTGCCAATATTTTTATCCAAATAGTACATTTGTTATATCACTGAATTTATACGATGTATCACTATTGCCCAAAGTCTATAGCTGTCATTTTGGTTCACTCCTATCGCTGTGCAGTTGGAGTTTGTGATAGATTTTGTACTGACTTGTAGCCAACATGATAGCATCACACAAACTATTTTCATTGCCTTAAAGATTTTTCATGCTCTGCTTTTTAATCCCTCTCTCCCACCTAGCCCATTATATCACTGGATATCATATATCACCTTTTTTGTGAATATTGTGTTCAAACTTTTTCAATTAAGTTTTCTTTGCTTTTCAGTTTTGGAATTTGTATTAACATGTTCTCAGGTACAGAGATTATTTTATCAACTTTATCTTTCCTACTAATGAGTCCATAATGGCATTCTTGATCTTTGAGATAGTATTTTTACTCTTGTTTTTTTCTTTTGGCTTCTTCCTTAAAATATTCATATCTCTATTTACATTACCTATCTGTTTTTGTATATTGCCTCTTTTCCTATAATTACTCTTAGCATGTAAATCATACTTGCTTTGAATTCACAGCTAGTAATTCCAACCTTCCAGCTATGTTTTAGTGTGGTTCTTATATTTACTTAATATCATGTTCCTTGTTTTGTGAAAGTTTATTAGGAGAAGAATATGTTTTCAACAGACTAAAAGCAGATCATGCTGTGTGAGAGGATCCCTAGGACTAATCCATGAGTAAGAATCACTATTTCAGAGCAGGGGAGGTTTACTGAACTACAGTGACATCTAGGATATATACCTTCTCATCAACTGCTTGACCCATCTTAGACTTGAATGAAGCCATTCATTAATCATTTGGTTGGTGAAGTCATCAAAAGCAAAAACATAAAAAAACAACCTAACTAGGGTCTGGGAAGGTAGCTCAGTGGTGAAGTGCTTGCCTTGCATGCATGAGGCCCTGGGTTCAATTCCTCAGTACCACATAAACAGAAAAACCTAGAAGTAGTGCTGTGCCTCAAGTGGTAGAGCACTAGCCTTGAGCTGAAGAGCTGAGGGACAGCGCCCAGCCCAGAGTTCGGTCCCCACAACTGACCCCAAACCCCCCAAAACAGAAAACCAAAAAATAACCTAACTTGCAAGGCACTGGTTGCTCATACTTGTAATCCTAGCTACTCAGGAGGCTGAGATCTGAGGATAATGGTTTGAGCCAGTCTGGGCAGAAGAGTCTGTGAGACCTTCATCTTCAATAAACTACTCAAAAAAAAAAAGCCAGAAGTGGTACTGTGGTTCAAGTGGTAGAGCTCTAGCCTTGAGCACAAAGAGGCTCAGCACCCACGCCCTGAGTTCCAGTGTCAAGACTGGCAAAAAACCCACAACAACACTTAGCGAAATGAGCTCCCTCCCCATAGCTTAGTCCACTGCTTACCATACCTTAGTCCACTCCTTCCCTTCTCCACAGCTTAGCATGCCCCTTTCTTAGGCAACACTAGGTCCATGTACTAGAGGCAGTAAATAATCAACTTCCAACCCCCTTTACACCTTGGGATGGCACTTCTCTGGGGCAGTTACCACCAGCAACAAGAGCCCCTTCAGGTCTGGTCAGTTGCAGGACCCTTATCTACTATTTGGATAGCAGCCATAAATCCTCATCCACCATGATGAAGCCAAACCCCTGACCCTCATATCCACACCAGGGTCTCTGCCTCCTAGTCCCTTCTAGTCCCTCCTCAACCTTCTAGGTTATATAGGCCACCCAGACAATAGCCATTGATTCTTCTCATTCTTCCCAGTGAGAAGGAGTCTTGCTGGCCCCCCTTTTCTGGCAATAAACCTTTCTTTGTTCTCTGTACTTGGATGTCTGCATGGTTCTCTGGCAAAATCTAATTGATCTTATTTAAGGTTACAAAAACAAACCCCCAAAAACAAAACAAAAAAAACCCTTTGCTATTAATCCTATATCTTTTGTATGCCACATAGACTTGACATCTGTGTACTGATATTTTTAATTACAGTATTTTTTTTTCTTAGAGATCTATTATCTCACCTACCATTTCAAGTTCCCTTTTGTAGTTCCACATGGCTACTTTACCTTCTGCTTCAAGGAATCTTTTAGGAAGTGGGAAGCTGAAGTCAGTTTTTGGCAACTTCCTGCTGGCATGGAGCATAGATCTAAGTCAGGAAACTCTTGCCCTGCTCTGGTGTTGATAGACACTTGGGCTTCTAGGGATTCCCTGCAAAAGAAGCATAATATTTGGAAACTGTAATCAGCAGTTGTGTTCATGGAGATGGAACCATGCTAAGAGTTTGGTATGAATGGCCCTTGAACAGATTCATTTGTAGTTTTATAGCCTGGTGACAAGTGAAAACAATTTTGGTTAAAATACTGTAAGGTCCTGCCAGGTGCCGGTGTCTCACATCTGTAATCCTATCTACTCAGAAGGCTGAGATCTGAGGAAGGCAGGCCAAAGCCAGCCTTGTCTGTAACATCCCTGAGAATCTTATCTCCAATCAGCTACCAGAAAAACCAGAAATGACACTGTGGTTCAAGTAGTAGAGTGCTAGCCTTGAACTTAAGAGCTGAGGCACAGCACCCAGGCCCAGAGTTCAAGTCCCATGAGGGACCAAATAAATATCTATCTATCTATCGATCTATCTATCTATCTATCTATCTATCAATCTATCTATCAAGAATCCAACCTCTGTCAAGTTGGGAGATAAATAAGCATGGGTTTTAGCATCAGGAAGCCATACTTATTAACCATTTATTTTTAACCTCTCAGCCTTTATCTACTTTTGAAAGGATTGGCACCAGTAACTCCATTTCAACTCCAATAACTTTTCCTTTCATCTGAACAGTTTTCTTTCAAACTATTTCTGAATGTTCCATCATCACTAAGATAAGTTGTATTTCCATCTTATCAGAAAAAAAGATGTGCCCATTGCTTTGATTTCAACCCTTATTGGAAGGGAAGGAAAGATAGTTCAGAAGGGAGTCAATGCCAATAAGATGCTTTTTGTCCAAATTTAAGCAACAAAGACATTCAGAAGGAGTTTCTCCTAACCAGGGCTTACCTGGAGTCCATTAGGTTTTGACAAATAAATGCTTTAAGTGTTCAGTGGCCCTTACTGCAAATGCTCCACTGGAAAATCAAATCTACAATGACAATAGACAATCATAGCCATTAAAATTTTGAAACAGAAACTAGAAGATTTCCTTTTCTTACATCTTGTAGTTTTGGTGAAAGCCAGTTATGATGCAGTCAGGTGATATGCCTTTAGTCATATGATGGTTAGATGTCCAAGGAAAGATTAATCCTGGTGAAGGTATGCTGAGGTCTAACTATAAGGAGCTCAGAAAGTGTTATTAGAGTTTATATAAAGCTATGGACTGATATGTTCAATTTAAAGGGCTCCCACTAATTTGAAAGTATACCATTAGAATCCATTTATAACAAAACAGTGGGTTCAAATGAAAGGAGCCAGATGCAATCATTGTTTTTCCATCAAAACCTTAGTAATATCTGCTCCCTAATTCCATGACTTATATTTGGAAGCTCTTTTCCATCTACCAGTTCAGCAACTTATTTCCTAAAGTCATTTTTATCAGCATTTAAGCCAGGAAGCCTCTTCTAATTGTAGTTAAATGATGTTATTTAAACAGCCAGAGTCTTGAAAGTGTCACCCTAGAATAGAGTGGAATCCCTTTTATTCAGAAAGGTCAAATTAGAGCATTGTTGGTGAACCTCTCCAACACAGGAAAGCCATGGGTTTCAGAAAACATCTTTCAGAAAGTAAAAATCAGAAAGCAAGAAATAAAGAAAAGTCATTGATTATTTCAGAATAAAACTACCCCCAGTTTCATCAATAAGTATTCTTTTACACTGTACATGGAAGACATAAATAGCATGTGTTTTCAGATTCTGAGAAGGTCTTCCTTAAAATATGGAACTAAACCAGGCACCTGTGGCTCAGGCCTGTAATAATATCTCTGCAGGAGGCTGAGATCAGAGGATCAAAACTCAAAACCAACCTACGCAGAAAGATCCGTGAAACTTTTATCTGCAATTAACCAGCAAAAAGCCAGAAGTGAAGGGATAGATCATGTGGGAGACTGAAAAGCCAAGACAATGAGAGGCCTTGAGTTCAAACCCCAATACCACATGCACACACCTAAAAGAAAGAACTATATTTCATTGATTTGTCATAACTATATATATATATATATATATATATTATATATATTACTACATTGAGATTTGTATGTTTTGGTGACAGAGATTTAGTCATGAGACTTTCCAGGATTAGGGATCCTTAGAGTGAACCTCTTTATGAAAATGAGCAAGGAGGTGGAGATAGGTGGGCTTACCAGACTTTGCATGCATAGATCAAATCATAATTTTTTTTAAATCCTACAACTTGGCCTTACTATCTAGAAGTAGTAATTAAATTCTACAAAAGGGACACATGAAATCCTGAGAAGTGAAGCCCAGTGGTTAATTATTTATGCAAGTATTGTCCCAAATACCTTATTCTGAGCCTGGTCCTGAGCAGTTGTTCAATTGACAATTGTTTAATTTCTTGGATCTGATTTGTGCACTCACCAGCTAGAGTAAGACAAAAATGTCACTTCCTAAATACACCATTTAATCAGCTTGTCCTCCTGTTCAATAGAATCTTGAATACAAATGTCTCTAATAATACTTAAAATCCATGTCAAAGCCAGGTGAAAATATGCCATAAGGTCTTCTGTTATCTATGTAACCAATGACATTGTCATCATTTAAAATAATTGTTCCCATAAATCCACTATTTTCTAAATGTTACACAGGTTAGCTATAAAAGAAAAGGTTTTTTCAGCAGTCTTTTAGGTGATAATCAATAGCATTTATGAAGCTCCAATTGAGTTAGTTAATAATTAAACAGTAGAATTTGAGTTATCTAGAATCCTTGGGAATATGTCAACCAAAGAGCAGAATTTCTGGATGACTGGTCATTATTGCATAGCTCTAAAACTCATAAAACCTATGCAACCCAATACAATTTGGATATAGTCTTTTCCTCACTAAATTCTATGTTCAATTACTTACCTTAAAAACCATATAACTCTAACTTTTTATTTCTTCAAAATAAGTTCATCATTACAGAATCAATTGAATAATCAGGCTATTTGCTCCTATTTTAGCCACCCAAAAGTATTCTTTGAAAATCTTATGTCTGATTCTTTTCTTTTTCCTATCAGCACTTTAGAATCTTTGTGTACAAAGACTGAGTTTAGTATTAGTTTATGTTATTATAATGAAATTTGCGAGACAGGATAACTTTATAAAGAAAAGAGGTTCATTTATGTCCCAATTTCAGCTGTCAAGAGCAAGAGCTCACTTCCAGCAATAGCTTCTTGGTGGCAACTTAGCACAGAACATCATATGGCACATGGACACACCACAGGGAATGAACATTCTGTCCATCTGTGTCTGGTATCTCCCCCTCTTTTTATAAAACCACCAGGATTCAATCTTGGGGTCTCCACGTAATGGCCATTATAAAGCTAATCACTTTCCAAAAGTTCTACCTGTGAGGACTACCACTGACTTCAGTCTTTGGAAACTGAACTCCAGCATGAATCCTTATAAGTGTGCACTAACCTCCTTGCTTCAACTCTGTTTGTCTCAACCTGCTTGCTGATTTCAATCTGCTGTGGAAGCCAGGCACTTGGACTTGTTAGATACCAGTAGCAAGTGAACAGAGATGTATCTAAATAAGGTGCCCCTGAAACACTCATAAGCATTGATGTTTGAATAGGATGACACACATTTGGGTTTCTCAGTGGTTTTTCTCAGTTTACTTTCTGTCTGATAGTTATGCATCCGGAAGTCTGGGTTTCCAAATGCTTTAAGAAGTGCAAAAAATTCCCATGTTCCTGGATTGGGAGGGCTAACACGTGAAAATGACAGTATTGCCAAAAGCAATCTACAAATTCAATGCAATACCCATCCAAATCCCAAGAACATTCTCTAATTAAATAGAAGAAGCAGTCCAAAAATTCATTTTGAAAAATAGAAGACTACAAATAACAAAAACAATCCTTAGCAGGAAGAATCATGCCGGAGGAATATCAATACCAAACTTCAAACTCTATTATAAAGCCGTAGTTGTAAAGACAGCTTGGTACTGGCACATGAGGACGAATAGAATAGAATTGAAGACCAAGAACCCACAGATCTATGGCCATTACGCTTTGAAAAAGGAGCCAAAAACACAGCGTGGAAGAAAGACAGCCTCTTCATCAAATGGTGCTAGCAGAACTGGGTATGCACATGTAGAAAACTGAAATGAGATCCTTATATATCACCCTGACAGGTAAGGGAATAATCCGCTAGTTAATAATAAAAAGTGCAGGTTTTTGTAGAAAACTAAAGCTAGATCGTTATATATCACCCTGCATTAGAATCAACTCCAAATGGATCAAAGAACTTGGAGTCAAAGCAGACACCCTGAAAACATTACAGGAAGGAATAGGAGAAACCCTAGAGCTCCTTGGCACGGGCCAAAATTTTCTTAATAGAGACCCAGAAACATAACAAATCGCAAAAAGGGTTGGATAAATGAGATTGCAAGAAACTGCAAAGTTTATACATGACAAGATCAATCAAAAGCTCAAAGATTGGGAGAAGATCTTCACTAGCCATACAATAGACAAGGGTCTTATATCTAAAATATATTTGGAACTCAAAAAATTAAATCCTCAACAACAAATCCTCAAAGAATCAACTGCCCAATGAATACGTGGGCTAAAGACTTAAAGAGAAACTTCTCTGAAGAGGAAATAAGAATGGCCAATGGACACATGAAGAAATGCTCAACTTATCTACCCATTAAAGAAATGCAAATCAAAACAACATGGAGATTTCACCTCACCCCACTTAGAATAGCTATACTCAAGAACTCTAATAACAACATAAGTTGGAGGGGATGTGGGCAGAAGGGAACCTTACTGCATTGTTGGTGGGAGTGTAAACTTGTTCAACCACTTTGGAAAGCAGTATGGACGTTCCTCAAAAGACTCCACATAGAGCTCCTCTATGACTCAGCAATCCACTTTGGGGCATTTACCCGAATGATTACAAACAAGACCATACTAAAGCTACCAGCACAACTATGTTTATTGCAGCAGTATTCACCATAGCTAAGATATGGAACCAACCCAGATACCCCTCAGTAGATGAATGGATCAAGAAAATGTGTTATCTACACACAATGGAATTCTATGCCTCCATCAGAAAGAATGCCATTGCCCCATTTGTTAGGAAATGGAAAGACTTGGAACAAATAATATTAATTGAAGTAAGCCAAGCCCAAGGAAACATAGGTCCCATGGTTTCCCTTATTTGCAATAACTAGTTCATGTCTAAGACAAGCAGAAAATGTCAAAAGCTATGTACATATGACGATATAGAGATGATGTTAAGTGAAATGACACAAACATTTATTTTTCTTTCTTGCTATTGTTTCTAACGTATTCATAATGTACCATGTGATTTTTTTTGTTTCTTTCTATGTTACTCCCCCACGGTATAAACCCTGTTGTCAATGTATTTGATTCTTGTGGCCTGCATCTTGTCTAATTTGGGGAGGGGAAGGGAAAAAACAAAATGCTGAAATAGGGATACAGGTTGACCCATTGTAACAATGAGATGTACACGACACTGTTGAAAACAAACTTTACAACTTTGGCAGGAAGTGGGGGGAGTAGTTGTGGAGGTGCGGGGGAAGGGATGGTAGAAGAAAACAAAGGAGGAGCAAACAATGCTCGATAGCACATGTACTCATCACCTTGCTCATGTAACTGTAACCCCTCTGTACAGTATTTTCACAATAAAGAACATACAAAAAAGTTCAGGTTTTTGTGTATTACCTCCCCTTCTTTGAACCTGCTTTTCTCTATCAAGCTTTCATAAGAATACTCTCACTTTCAAAGAGCTTACAAGCTTGTTGAACTATACAAAGCATCCAAATGAAGAAGACTGAGAACATTTGCAAATGAGATCTTCTCAATAGAACGTTTATGGGAGCTTTAATGGAATCAGACATAGATGAAAATGTACTTGTACCTAGGGCTCTGAAGAGAAATTAAAATAAGCTGGGCTACGTTGAAATTATGTAAATGGGTGACACTGATCAAGATTCATTGTATTTATATACTACTTGGTCGAATGGCAACTCTTTTGTACAACTACTTAAAGATTACAAAAAGAATGACATAATGGAGGTTAGGAGGCCAGTAGTCCTAGGTACTTGGGGATAGAGATCTAGCGATCACAGTTCAAGACCAGCCTGCAAAGAAGTTCACAATAGTCCATCTTACTCAATGGAGAGAGGCATATGTTTGTTAGCCCAGCTACCCGGCAAACACAATGGCAGGGTCAGTGGATCATGACTTCCATTACAAGTGACATAGGGAAACACAAGTAGGAAGATCACTGCCCTGGTAGCCTAAGCATAAAGTGAGACACTACATCAAAATTAAGCAATAACCAAAGGCAGGGTCTTCTGGTACACCAGCTAGCTGCCTTATAAACATGAGTCTCTGAAATCAATCAATGCTGAGGTTAGTTTACCATGGCTAGCCCCTCCCACAGCCTACCATGACCTCTCAATATAATACTCCATAAAATAATTTCCTCTTGAAATATTTTAATCATTTCCACATACAAAGCCAAAGTGTTGTAGTGGAGTACTAGATGTGTTTAAATTTGACACTTTTTTTTATCACTCCATTCATATTGTATACTTCATACTGAATTGATAGTTTACCAGAAAACTTCTTTTATAGTGACATCCAAATTTAATAGCACACAATTATCTGTTGCATTTTATGATAGCATTGACTTCATTTCCTTTCATTGCTTTTCATTTTTCACTTTTAATTCAAATGTCTTTCTCCCCAAAGAAGCCAATGCTGTGGTTTTCCTAAAAGACCAAGCCCTAGGTTAGTTCATTCTATAATTTCTCTATTACAGTAATTACTTTGAAATAAACAGAAATGAATATATTTACAGAGATAAAAGATGTTTGAAAAAGTATTAATAATGATAGGATATTTTGCTGTAATAGTGTCCCTGTATAGAGCCTTGAACTTATCATTTAATTTCTAACTTCTTGTTCTTCATGCTGAAGGGGTATAGAAAGGCAGTGGTCATGAGAACTCAGAAGCAGGTCACTAAAACACAGATGGGAATTAGACAATTGCTGGCAAGTGCATTCTGGAGATTCAACTGAGTATTTTAAAATACAGATCTAGGTTTAGTTATCCATCAAGGATAACTTCTTAGACTGTGATATGTGGTGCTGATAAAGAGCATACAGGAAAAGTCAGGCAAAGCAGGGAAAGGAGAGGGCTAGCAGTCTAGGTAGAGAGAGGGTAGGAGAAAGTGTAGAGAATTGAGCAGGGGCAGGGAGTTGGTTGGGACCTTTGCAGTTTGTGCTTGACCCTGAGTCAATTTGAAATCACAGAGAGAGGCATCGCCTCATCTATTCTGGTCAGGAATTTAGCTCTATCTTAAGTGACAATGAAGACTAAGTATGGGAAAACGTCATATTAATGCTGAAATAATCTCTCTTTTGGTTCTAGGGAGGATCTATTTGACAGGTATGAGAGTGGCAGGCAGATGCAACTGGGTGGGAGAGTAAACGAGAGATGAGAAAGCCCAAAGAAGAAAGCACTATGATATTGTGATGCTTGTTTAGAAACTCAGCTGGTTAGGAAAGAGGGAAGTTATATAGTGCCAGGGTGGTTGATGTGGGGAGAGATGTCCAGGTGAGTTTGAAGGTCATTATTTTTGTTGTCATTTTTCTTTCCCCCCCATGCATTCCTACACATCCTTTCAGAGTTACAAGGAGACCTGGATTGTAGACTCCTAACATATGGTCCCTAAGTCCTATTTAACCTGTATGTACTCAGCGTTTGGTGTATGCTGGGCACAATGTAACTAAATCAGTCCATAACGAATGAATGAACAAATGGTCAAATTTTATTGAAAGCAATCTAACTCTTTCCCAAATACCACTTACCACTCCAAATGCTCCTACCTCATTCTACCTCTAGCTCTGGGTCCCTTTGGTCTACCTTATCTTAAATTTCAACTCCAAGCTACTATTTGTTTTGCATTTACTGTGTTTCATTATTCTCTGGTGACTTACAAACATGGATGCTTAGCTTTTGCTCCTGGGGATTTTGATTGCTCTGGTGGTAATTCTTTTAAAAATGCCCATGAGATTCTTCGTAGTCCTCACATCAAGAACTATGCTTTCCTTCCTTGCGTTGACATATGGGATTTTATTTCTGTATCCCTGTCCTCCATCTCTTCTCCTCAGGCATTATCAAAATCTGTGTATGCCAATCATAAGCAGGTCAAATGACAGCCTTTTCTCTTCATTTATCTAATTGTATATTAATCTTTTATTCTACTGAGAATTGAACCCAGATCTTCCTGTACCCTGAAATAAGTGCAATTATTTTGTGTGCTCATCAGATACTTCCATCAGCATTCCAGGGTTTCCACTTCCCTTAATTCAGATTGCCTGAGATCCTCTTCTACAAGGCAGCCTCCCCTACATTAGAGCTGCCTAAAGGGTTCCATAAGACCACACAAAACAGGACATTGCCTCCTTTTATTTGTCTCCTCCTACAATGGAGAGTGATCTCAACACTTGCCTTATGTCTAGCTAGTTCTTTCCTAACCTTGGTCTCACACCACTCTTGTTCCTTGGATGCAGATGTTCCATACAAGTATTTAAATTGTAAAGCTGGTTTTGTGTTACAAAGAGAAATATTTACTTCAGGACGCTCCCAAATCTCAGCTGTAGGTATTAGGAAGAGCATTTACCTTACAGCTGCAGTACTTCTGCCACCTTCTGGTCATTTTCAGAATAGCAGGTTTTCCATATTGGGTTTTGTTTCTATAATCCTTGGACATTGTTTCCTACACTGCTTTACTTTTCCTTCTTCTTTATCTTCTTTCTTATTCTCATGACAACATTCCTAGGATGTAACCAATTTTTTAATGTCTATTACAGATTTGTATTGCAAAACCCAGGATGTATTTTCATCATAGAGCTGGCAAAGTAATTAAAAATGGAAGAAACCAAGTAGAACGTGCATTTATGCGTGCATGCACGCGCGCACGCATGCACACACACACACACACACACACACACACACAGAGTCATATACATACCCCCAGTGGCTAAACAGATAGTTGGTATCCACAGACAATGCATTCCATGCATCAGCATGTTTAGGTCAGCCAGTCTGCACCATGTCCTGGCCAGCATCTCCAGAGTAGCTGGGAATCAAAAGCATTAACAGATACCATAAAAATGAGATTGCCATTGCGTTCTTATCTCATCTAAGCTAGTACTATAATAGCTTTTAATTCTTTATTCTTTTACTACTGTTTGCTTATCAGTATAGTCTAACCAAAAAGCTAACAATAAACTTGTGGCACTAAGAGAGAATCTGAGAGCATCAGGAGCAAGACTCGAAATTTCCATTAAAAATTTAAGATTAATACACTTAAAATAATTGATCAAGTTTAAAGCCACAAAATAGCATGGAGTCATTTTGACATGAGGCAGAATATTCCCATTTGTTGGCAAAGCCATTTGCTTCCTCTAGCATTGCATTCTCCAGTAACCGTGGTTGTTATCACATTGGCTAAGTATTATGGGTACAAAGTCACTAAAAGGAGAACTATCTTCTGTGTAGCACAAATACATTTATTAGAGGGCTGAAGCAGCTATGACACGGAAGAGTGAAGGTAATGAAAGAAGGATGTGGAAAGGACGTAGTCAGAGGCTTTATACAGGTAAGTAATGAGGTAGAAATCTAGAAAAGCGAAGAGTGGACCTGACATTTGGAAGGCTCACAACTAGACAGTGTCTTTTTTGGGGGTGTGGGGTCCGGTTGTGGGGCCTGAACTCTGGGCCTGGGCGCTGTCCCTCAGCTCTTCAGCTCAAGGCTAGCGCTCTACCACTTGAGCCACAGTGCCACTTCTGGCTTTTTTCTTTTTGCTTATGTGGTGCTGAGGAATCGAACCCAGGGCCTCAGGCATGCAAAGCAAGTGCTCTACCACTGAGCTACCTTCTCAGTCCCTAGACAGTGTCTTGTCAACAAATACTCTCTAAAGAACTATTTTAAAGAGTGACCTATTATGATATGCTACTAGTTAACAGAGATTTGATGTGACCAATCGCTTACAGATTCTGTGATGAGGAAAATTGACTTTAAGAAGTAGTGTGCTCAAAAATAGGTAGAATGCAAGTAAAAATTTAATGCATATCCTACAAAACTAAGCAAAGTGAGGGAAGGGGTGGATTAGAAGGGAGGAGTGAGAATTTTGTAAGGGTGACATGGATCAAGATGCATTATATTCATAAACTGCTTTGTTGAATGGCAACTGCTTTATATAACTACTTAAAGATAATAAAAAACATGTTTTCTAAAAGAGGAATTAGTGTGCTCTACCAAAGAACACCAGAAAATCAATGGCATTCAAACAGTCCATGATGCACAGACAAGGGCAGCTTTGAATTATTTGGTGATTACTCTAGTCAGACTGCTAGGAATTGAAATCATATTTGCTTTATGGCCTGGAAGATACATAATCCATCAAATGAATCCTTCTGCAATGGAACTGAGGTTTTCAAGAAGAAGAAACCTCTACACCATTCCCTTACTTATCCTCAGTACACCTAGAGATAGTTTTACTTCCTTCTTGCCTATTTGGATTCCTTTTGTGCTTTTATCTTGTCTTATTGCTTTTGTTAGGAATACTAGTATTGTATTGAAGAGGACATTGAGAGGGGACATTCTTGACTTGTTCCTGATTTTATTGGGAATGGTTTTAATTTTTCACCATTAAGAATAATGTTGGCTGCAGATTTGTCCTACACAGACTTTATTATATTGAGGAATGTTTGATATATTCCTAGCTTCTCCAGAACTTTGGTTAAAAAAAAAGGGGGGGGGTACTGGATCTTGTAAAAAGCTTTTTCTGCATCTATTGAGATGGTCACATGGTTCTTCACCTTGTTTCTGTTAATGTGTTGTATTTCACTTACTGATTTACATATGAGGGACTTACATATGAATATTTTTTTGGGGGGGGTCCAGACTTGGGGCCTGAACTCTGGGCCTGGGCGCTGTCCCTCAGCTCTTCAGCTCAAGGCTAGTGCTCTAACACTTGAGCCACAGTGCCACTTCCGGCTTTTTTCTTCTTGCTTATGTGGTGCTGAGGAATCAAACCCAGGGCCTAATTAGCATGCAAGGCAAGTGCTCTACCACTGAGCCACATTCCCAGCCCGTGGGATGAATAATTTTTGATCATAGTACATGACATTTTTATTAGTTGTTGAATTCATTTGGCCAGAATTTTACTAAGAAGTTTTGCATCTATATTTAGCTAAGAGATAGGCCTATAGTTCTCTATTTTTTGATGGGTCCCTAACTGGTTATGGGTTGAGTGTAATGCTGGCTTCATAGAATGAGTTTGCTAGTGATTTTTCAGACTGAGAACTGGACTACATGGTAACCTATTAAACCTGGAGGGTTTGTAGAAAATCTGGGTCACTAAGCAATGTTCCCAGATATGTATTGCTATTATTTGACTGTCCATCAATGGTTACTGTGATCGCACAAATGTCAACCCCACAGAGATGACAAACTCAGAATAGAAATAGATATTTTTCACTCACCAAGAAGAAACTTCTTCACGGATATAGACCTGAGCCACTTCTAATCAAAAGACTCAGATTAGTAGTCAACAAGTTTGTATTCTATTTGGTCATAATCTGCTAGAGTGGAGTACAATTCCATGGAGATAGGCTCAATGCCTAATGTTGCCCAGGTGCTTAGATATAAACCTGGTGAACCTCATGGGGGAGACACTTGTGAGTGTCTAGGCCTAAGTTTTGTTATGATACTGGCTACATGCTATCACATAGATATTTGTCCCTAGAACCATTTTCTTTGACCCCAGATCTTCAATCTTACAAACAATTAGCTTCTAGTCTTCATTCTTTCATTCTAAAAGAGGTAATGAATCATACTAGGTTACCTGGTTTGTGACAAGAGACTGAATCTTTCAGAAAACATGATATATCATGTATAGCAAAGAATGAATTAAGAGTCCTAGAGTCCATGTTTCTCATGCATAAGAATACCAAAAGAAAGAAAAAAAGCAAGAAGAAAGTAAAATCTTTAAATTGGGACTGATTTCTAAATCAGAGCAGATGGTAAACTAAGGGGAAAAGATGACTCACCACATCTATTTAGAGAAAGTCAGTGAACAGACTGCTACCCATGAGTTTGTTTGCCTGTGAACAAGACTAAGAAATCTACCAAATTTATTAAATTGTCCTAGGATTAAAATGACTTATTGCAAAAAAAATCACAAATGTACTACTTGTCTTTATAATACAAAGCAACATACACCTACCAAACTATGGCCCTTGGAAGAAGAAAACTCTAGTAGTCATTTGATTTGTTGTAGATTGCCCATTTGATTATGTAACACAGTCACTGAAGTAGCCTCATTCAAAAAAGCTGATGATTTCAGCCCATGACAATCAATGCCTAGAATTCCACCCAATTTGTTTCTACCACAGCCCAAGCACACTAGTAATCAATGATTCCTTGTGTCAAGTAATTAATGATACTTTGTGTAGTGTCCTGAAATTCCTTTTAGATGGTTCCCTTTCCCCAGTCACCACTTCTTACGCTAATTCACATACTGTACATCCCTGCCTGCCAAATATCTAATGTGCAGTCTATCTAGTTGTCTTATTTTTCTCCTAACATTCAGTTCTAATCCAAAGCAGTTCATCTGTCCCATTGCTTTATGGGTATTCACACCAATATCCACAAGGCATTCAATATTCCATCTAGAATATCCACTCTTTTTGTTGTGAAAATACTGTACAGAGGGGTTACAATTACATGAGCAAGATAATGAGTACATTTCTTATCAAGCATTGTAGCCTCCTCCTTTGTTTCCCCTTCTCATTCCATCCTCCCCTCCCCCCCCAACCCCCCTCTCCCCCCCCCCCCACCAAAGTTGTAAAGTTTGTTTTCGACATAACGACTTGTACGACTTGTACATCTCTTTGTTGCAATGGGTCCATCTGTATCCCTATTTAAACGATTTGTTTTTCCCTTGCCCTCCACAAATTATACCAACATCAAATAGAGTGAAAGCAGGGATTATACCGTGGGGGAGGGACATACAAAGCAACAAAGAAATAATCTTATAAATGTGTTAGAAACAATCGCATGAAAGAAAAAAACATTTGAATACATATCTTAGGGTTCATTTCTCTAACATTAACTTATCTGACCTTTTCTGCTTGACTCAGACATATACTAGTTATTATCCACTCTTTTCAGAAAGATCCATGTGTCATAATCTTACTATGTTTCTCTTAAAAATATTGACTTATATAATTAATTTCTCCAGAATGTTTACCAAGTCTTACCCATACTGTTAAAATCTGTTTCAAAAAATGGTAATTTACATTTTTAGCCCTCATGCACAGAAGCTAAGTATTGCTACATATACTTCCAATGACAAAATGTTCACAATCCCATTAATGCATCATCGTGTAGAAAGGCTGCATAGTGGAAGCTGGAATGAAGATAATAAGAAGTTCCATCCTTTTATCTATAAGAACCTAGAGATGAATAGGAATGACATAGGAAAACAGCCTGGACATTGATCAGATTGAAACAAGGATAAGTATATATATATATATATATATATATATATATATATATATATATATATATATATATATATATATAAATTCATGCATAATCCAGGTCTACTTTGTACATACATGATTGTGTATATCACACCCTGTATCCAGACAGCTTCCAGAGTTACTAGCACCATATTATATTTCTACTCATTGGGAACAATAGAGAAGTTGCTACAGTCTTCGGATCTATCACACCTACAAATGGAACTACACATGAATATGGAAGTTCATGTGTTACACAAAATTGCCATATTGCCTCAGACTTTTAAAATCTTAAATGGCTCTAGTTTTTCTATGACTTCATTTTGGGATTTGTCTGACGTTTCCTCTTCCCGTGCCTCAGGCTGTACCTCTCCCATAGAAGCACTCTGGTTTATGACTGCAACATGGCAGGTGAGTTAACTTTGACTACTTCCTTCAGGTGGAACTGGCTATTTCTTTTCAATGCAAAGTTACCATCTTATCCTTCATTAATAAATGTCTTGTGGGGAGCTACCTCAAAGCTGTATAACATTGTGTTCCTCACAGACTTTCAACCACTCATTTTAGCAGCCATTGGTATTTCTATTTTTCCTACTAAGCTATCAGTATAGTGGCTGTAAAATGATGCACTCAAACTCTATTATCCTGTATTAGCTACTTTTTACTCTATACAACAAATACTGAAGAGTTAGTAAGCTAGGCTGAGACCGGGAGCCACCCCACTTCTTAATGACAGAGAGGGCCAAGCTATAAATCATTCTGCACCCCCCCCCCCATTCACTCTAATTAGCCTCTCCCAGCCTCCTCCAGGGAAACAGGATGAACAAGAAGCTTATAAATAGAAAAGGCTCACTTTCACTCACAGTTTGGACATTTTAATCCATGGTTGTCTGCGCCCATTGTTTTTGAGTTGGTCAGTTACTGTACCATGGAAAGGACTGCATTTCCCATTTCATTGTTGGAAAATGATAAAGACAAACGTCTGTTTCCCACAACTGCCTTCCACACCATGTCTCAATGCCTGAAGACCTCCAATAAGCCCCACTTCCTAAGGATCCCACCACGTATCATTAGCACCACACTGGGGACCAAGCCTTGAGCCTGTGGGCATGCAGGAAACAATTATAGACCCAAACTTACAATGGTCCTTTACATTTATTATTTGATAGCTTATTAATTGTAAGGAATGATACTTTTCTTCATATTCTCTTAAGTATGTTTACATGCATTTCTCTGCTTGTATCATACAGATCAACTCAATGACTCTTGACTTATTCTGTGGTGGCAAATCATTCCTAGACAATAATTTAAAACAACACACCATCGCAAAGCAATGATTGAAAACAATAATAGCAATTTATTATCTCTCAGCTATTCTGTGGATAATGATTTCAGAATGGTTCAGTTGGATGGTTCTCACTCAGGTCACTGATGATGCTGTTAGTCGGGGGTCAAGTAGTATGACCTCTGAACTGGAGAGGGCACTTCTGGGGGGCCACTCCCATAGCCCAGAAATTGGTGGTGCCTGTTAGTGGGAGGCCTCTCCGAAAGGCTGTCCAAATGTCCTTACAATGTTAACTTGGGGTTTCCCAGATTTATCCAAGTGCTGAAGGCAGAAGCTTGAATGCCTTTACAATCTCATCTTGGAATTCAACTCTGCTAACTGTACTGGTGATGACACAGCCCTGGCTCATATGGGATGAATGGCATGTGACCATGAAGATGATTATTTTGAACCATCATGTACATTGAAAGTTGTTTCACTCAGATTTGCTCAATATGGAAGCTTCTTTAACCTGGCTCTTATACCCTTTTGAAATGTCTTACTCACTCTTCAAGAACTTTCTTTTCTTTTTTTGATTATCATCAAGGTGATGTACAGAGGAGCTAACAATTACATAAGTAAGACAATAAGTACATTTCTTGTCAAATTTGTTACCCCTTCCTTCACTTTCCCCTACTTTCCCTCCACACCACCCCCTCACTCTTCAAGAACTTTCTTACAACAAGAAATTTCAATTGCATCTTCCCCTTCCTTTCCCCAACCCTAGAACAAACTGTGTCTTTAGGATTCCTTTCAATGGACAATAGTTTTGACAAACTAAGATGTAGGCTTTATCTGTGTTCATTAGTAGTGGAACACCATCATTTCTAAAAACTCCTCTGGTGACACAGCTAGGAAGGAAATATGTGTATAAAAATATACATTTCTATATCTATATCTACAGTCATAACTTTATACTGATACTCCCATCTCAAACCCAACACTACACTACCCATTCCATGCTTCCTTCATTTGTATATTTTTATTTTCTTATTACCTGTAAGTAGTTATATAAAGGGGTTTTAATTCAGCATTTAATTCAGTTGGTGAGTACAATGCATATTGATCAATATCACCCACTTAAAATCATTCTCCCCTCTCCAGCAATGAGAGTTCCAGTTACATTTTCCTTAATGTATGAAGCAAATTCTCAATTCAAGAAAATACTAAAAGTCATTTCAAAATTGTGTGCCCACACCAGAGGGAAACAACTCTATGAGATTAATATTTGTTCAGTAAATTTTATTTAGCCTTATGTCGTTAAGATATATAGTCAAAATTACTTGCCCTTTCCCCCCTTAAATGTGACATTAGTCATCTAAAATATAATTGGATTCATTTGATTCTGAATATATTGCATCGTAGCTGTCTCTTCATTTCCTTTTCATTTTGTTATTTTTGGTATGACAGATACAAAAAGGGTCCCAAATGCCAAAGATATATGGTAACTATTAACATTATTTTGCTCCTAGCCATCTTACTATTCCTGCAGGAAACAAAACTCACAAGTTTTTCAACTTCCTGCATTTCCTTCTTGCTAAAAGAAATAGTTCTTATTTCTTCTTGCATTTCATGGAAGTTTTTACTTGAGGATCTCGAGTATATTTGTCTCCTTAAATTTTGTGCCTCCTTTGTTTTATCACAAACCTCAAGCTGTCAACAAATAGTTGATGAAAGAAGAAAAAACAACTTGTGTTTGGTTTACAAAAAGATATACAAGATATCTTGGATTAGACAGCACTGAACTCATTCAGGAAGGGCCTAAAAGACAATAGGAAAGAAAAATTCTCCTACCATGCCTGTCTAGCAGCTTATCCAAATGTTCACTTTGTGCCTGGATGAAGAGATGGCCACTGGTCTTTATTGACTCAGTCTTGGTGCTGATAAGTTGTCCATATGGACATAATTAGAAAGAATAAAGCACTATGTGTATAAATCTTGTGAACTGATGTGGATGTATGCATAAAATCACTATGTTTGATTCGGTTTCTCTCCAAGATGGACTATACAGGTCCAGAGATGAAAGTATGAGCATTGAAATGTTGTGTCTAACTATTCTATCTTTGGAATGTCATTTACAAAATTGTTGTTTCCCATCTTTATATCATTGAAATATTGCACATTCTCACAGAACACAGCAGATAGCAGTTGTTTCCCAGCTAGAAGCTGGGTCAATGCATGGTCATTTAGCTCTCATCGTTCTAACAGGAGGTCACTCCTAACTAATTCTGTTGATCCCAAATGGCGAGAGGACACGTGCTGACTGCTACACAGGAAGGAAGTTGTGGAACTGAGGCCGAAGGGATTCTGTGGATTGACTGCTGTGGTGGTTTCATGTGTGATTTAGATTCTTAGGTACAGAATCACCAGGTAAGATAGTGAGGAAACTGAATTGCTGCTATCTGGAGATGAATACAGTGATTGCTGGATGCTTATATCCCAGTTTATTCTGGAGAAAGGATAAATATATCTGCATTTGTACAAGGAATAATTGCATCTTAGCCAGTGGATGCAGATCTGGCTGCTGCTAGCATTGCCAAGGCTTAGTTGTGAATAGAAGGAGTGCTTAAATAATGTACAAATGGGCGGGCAGCACCGACTATTTCCTTTTGGGTCTCCTCCTCCACATGTTTTACTCTTTGAAATGTAGTACTGAGTTTAGGAATGTGAAAACTACATTTCCCAGATGCCACTGCCCACTGGCTTCCTGTTTAATTCTGTCAAATGGGAGACATTAGGAGGAGACAACACAGTATAAACTCTATCATACTTATTCTGTCAGGAGTGGCAATAGCTGTCAATGTGTATAACCCAACGGGGTCAGGCTGTTGTGACTTCTGTTGCCCAGAATGTCCCATACCTCTGGACAGTCTATCTACTACCTAAAGGACCCACTGTGATCTACATTTGTACAAAAAACAGTCTTACTAAAACTACCAACACAGCTGTCTTTATTGCAGCATTACTCACCATAGCTAAGCTATGGAACTGAACTCAATGCCCCTCAGTAGATGAATGGATCAAGAAAATATTACATATATGTGTATATATATACACATATATGTAAATATGACTTCTATGCTTCCATCAGAAAGAATGACATCACCCCATTTGTAAGGAAATGGAAAGACTTGGGAAAAAGTCCTATTAACTAAAGTAAGCCAGAACCAAAGAAACATAGGTCCCATGGTTTCCCTCATTTGAAATAACTGGTATACATCTATGATAATTTTATCAGATGAGCAGAAAAAGCTCAAAAGCTACGTACATGTGACCATATAGGATGATGCTAGTGAAATGAACCCCTGAGCACCAAATCAACCTTATTAAGGTCAATAACAACAAAAAATTAAGGGAGTGGGTAGGTTTCTCCAAAATTGATTGAGAGGGAAAACCCTGTAAAGTGGTTGGTTGCGGTTGTGTAGTGGTTAAGGATTATGGCAAAGAGTCTCAGGCCAAGGATGTCATTAAAGAGTACTTCAAATGCAAAACATGAACAAATAAATTCAAAAAGTTGAAAAAAACAGTCTTGTGTCATTTCTTTTACTGGTACCTAAAGAGCTGCTCATGACATAAAGAACTGCTGAGGTTGCCACCAGCTTTCTGATCTCTTACAGAAATAATCATTTCCCCCTTTATAAGCGCCTCCAGCATCTCCTCATCCTTTTAGCACTTCAACCTCCTCACCATGCTGTATACCTTTTACAATTTCACTTCCATTGTAAATACTTAGTGAGAGTTACGTTTTCCTGACTAGAACAAGACTATTTGGGAAAACAGGACATTTAAAACTTCTCCCAGATTCCTACTTTAAATATTTTGGAAATGCACGAAACTATTGTGTTATGGCCTGCAAGTGCTCTCTAGAACACTAAGCACAAAATGGAAGCTTGCTAACATCTAGAAATTAGTATGGGCTTCATAGGTATTTCTAAGAAAAAGCAATGCAACCAATACAGAATCCAGAAATTCCAGCAATGTGAAACGTCGTAAATCTGTGACTAAAAAAATTCCATTACATAATACAATGGACTTTAGCTAACATGTGTACCTTTAGTATAACTATTTGCCTACTGAACAGGGAATTCATCAACGTCTGCAGTAGCTTATTTGCCTGTCAGCACAATGTTTATTGATCTTTCTAAATCTTCTGCTCATTCTCTGTTCCTTTTTATGTTATGTAATTGTTATAATGTTTCAAATGTATTAAGTGCACAAAAAATGAATGAAAGTGCTCACCTAGAGATGCTTATTAACCTGTTAAGTCTTCATTGGCTGTAACCAGTATTGATTCTTCCTGTCTTCCAACCACACCTTTCCTACTGCAAACATGTGACCTTCGTTCTGGCCCTCAAACATGTCAAATGAGCTCTCATCTCAGAATCCTTTCCTCTGCCTGGAAATCTCATCCCTTGTATCTTCAACCATCTCACTCCTTCTCATCATAATAGTCTTTGCTCAAATGCTCACTTTTCAGAAGGCATTTCTCTTTCTACCCTTGTTGGTAAATATTGACATTTCTGGTACCACCCCTGCCATAAAGCCAGCTTTATTTCTTCCCAGCAGATATTCCCCTTGAAATTACATTCTGTATGTATTTATCTTTCACTGTCTCTCACTGAGATCAGGACTCTTGTCTTCGTTCACTGTTTTTATCTTGTGCCTAGAACATTGGGCACTCAACACCTTCCGAGTCATAGTAATTATCTGTTAAGCCTGGGTTCTGGTCCATATATATTCATTAGCATACCTATTCTATTTCTTTTCCTATGTCAATTTTCAATATGTAACATGCATTTTCAGCATTCACTAGGCTACAAGTTGCCTGGATTAGTCCAACATTATTTAGAGTAATTTGGTAAGAATGTTTCTGAATGATTATGAATACTTAGATCAGTAAGGTGAATGAAGCTGATATGGATGAGCTTCATCTAATCCATTTTAAGATGTATATAGACCCAAATAGGCCTGCATGAATAAGGAGCTTCTTTCTGCCTTGCTGCCTTTGAGCTGGGAAATTGGTTTTCCCCTCCCTTGGGACTAGAACTGAAACACTAGTTCTTAGTCATTGGGTCCTGAGCCTTCTTTTCTCCAGACTACAACTTATTCCTCAGGTTCTCCTGAGTCTCAAGCTATAAGACAGGGGTTAGAACTACACCATTGGTTTTTCTGGTTCTCCTGGTAGCTGACTTCAGATCATGAAGTTTGTCAGCTTCCATAATTATGTGAGCCAATTCCATGGAGGACCTTGGCCAAGGTAGACATAATTTCCATTAATGAAGCACTGCACAGGTCAACAAATGTTCTCAAAGGCATCACCCAAGTAGTTTTTCTGGAGAATGTGTATAGATGTTGTTGCTCTAGACACACATAGCAAAAGTTTTTTTCTGAATCATGGCTCACTTTCATTCAAATGGGTATATAAGGGTCAACATGATCGAATTCAACTGGACAGCATTTCACAATACTACCTTACAAGACAAACAAAAATTCGTGTTTTTAATTGTACAAAGGTGTTCTAAATTATACCTGGTGTCAATTATGCCACCTTTAAGCCATGTTTTCCAAAGATGAACAAAGTTTGTTTGATGCGTTGTTTTTAATTTTTAAAATATACTTATTTCTCACATTTGAATCTCTTATATTGATTTGTTTTCACCATTTAGGGATTTAGATTTCTAGGCATTCTAGACATTATATATATATATGTATATGTATATATGTATGTGTATATATATATATATATATATATATATATATATATATATATATATAGTCAGTCATGGGGCCTGAACTCTGGGCCTGGATGCTGTCCCTGAGCTCTTCAGCTCAAGGCAAGCACTCTACCAGTTGAGCCACAGTATCACTTCTGCCTTTTTCTGCTTATGTGGTGCTAAGGAATCAAACCCAGGCCCTTATGCATGCAAGACAAGCATTCTACCACTCATCCACTTCTGCAGCTCAAAATATTTTTGATACTCTTCTCTAAAATAGTTCTGGCTATAGAATGCTAAAAACTTGGAATTTTAATTACAAATATCAATTTGCCTTTT